>NC_140206.1:13203833-13812834 GCF_965226575.1 Pagrus pagrus | reverse complement strand
CAATACTTGGTTAGGCCTTAGACACCAAAACTATGTTGTTATGTTTAGGAAAAAATCACCCATTGGGTTTAAATAACTGTTCAGTCACGCAACTTATATGTTGGGTTAGGTGAAGTCAGTCAGTGATGAGATGAGATTCAGACTTTACTCACTCTTTATACTACTGCACGAGAGAATCATTCAAGAAGTGATGCTGAACGGGTAACTTCAGTGTCAAACTCAGAAGCTTAGGGCCACTGACCAGGCTGCTGTGACTCGTTGGGAATGAGAAGCGGAAGACTTCTCGGTCTGGACCTGGACCGTGGTGGCCTCGTGGGGGATGGAGAGTGATGGCAGGCTAACAATAGGGATGCATTTTGGTCAATTTTGCAAACAAGGGGGATAGAATCCCTGCTCATGCTACCTCAGATCGCCCACGGGGGTGACAACTAACCGAAAACAATCCACAACAAATCTTTCTAAAACAAAGGACAACAAAAATGAATATTCAGCAAAGCACTGGAGACAAAAGAGGTTTTCTGCCACCACTCACAGCAGTGCCCCCAATAAAAAAAAAGATCTAAACATTGTGGTGCACCAAGTGCTTCCAATCCAAAAACAACAGTCTCAGTCAGCACGTACAATTGTGTAATTACCAAGACAACCAATACAAAAGAGTAGATTGTTCAAACACAAATCCAATGCAGAGGCTTGTTAAAATAACAAGTGGACGAGTCTGCCTTTATGACCAGCTATAAAAAACAATTGGATTTGCTGTCTGAACAAAGCAATGCAGTCTGACAGATGATTTTATGTCTTTTTGTCCATTTTTTCCTTGAGGCAACAGAAGAATGTGTCTTGTCAACAGGATTTCTTAGAAACCACACTGTCTGAACAAAACTGCTACCAATGCAATGTTAAATGGCGAGTTTAGCTCATTGTGTTGAAGGATAATTCAACTGCATCACGAATTCGGTTGCATTTGCCAAATTGGGGCGGCACTTGCTGCAAACGATCAATACGCATTCCCATAAGGATGTAGGAAACTACATTTAATTCAGTGATTAAGTCAAGCAAAAATCGTTACTGAGTAGATTGAGGCATGGCTTTATATTATCTGTAAATCCTCCATGGCATTCTGCCAGGCGCAAAGGCAGCGCTATTGAGATTGTTAATCATGAAATGTTGAATCTTTTTGTAAATTACTTGGCTAGCTAGCTAACATAAAATATCCTAAGAGAAAGAAGAGGCTTGGGTTTGAGCAAAGTCTCTAATGAAGCTCAAGGCTGACATGGACAACACAAAGTTTAACAGAACACAAAGACGAACCACAAAAGCTGAACAAAGGTCAAACCAAGAAAAGCAAAGTACCAACAAAAAAAAGTATCAAAGACAAGGGTACAAACAAGGAATGACATGGGGAATAAAAGCCAGGAAAACACAATAAGAGGAACAGACTTGGGGAAACTCAACAGACGAACTGACAAAGACAGCAGGGAGCACAAAGACTATATACACAAAGGCTGATTAACTAATAGGACACAGGTGAACAGGGAAAAAGGGCGGGAAATCACACAAAGGGAGGAAGTGACAAGCAAAACACGACACATGAGGGCAGAACTTCCAAATAAAACAGGGAATAACAAAACCATAAACTGTGACACAAGATCATGAAAAACAGAAATAAACACACTTTGTCCACGATAAACATCGAATTAGTGTTCTGTCTTTGAGTTGGTGGAGACACTGAAGTGTTCAACCTCTTCTAACCAAACTTTTTAAACTGCAGCATGTTTTTCATGGCGTCTTCTCATGTCCACCTCAACCACATGGCAACTAGGAATGATGCCGTTAATAGCATTTATTTCAAGAACTAGCTTTCCCAGGTTCAACAGCTTTTATTGACACGTTCCACCAAGAAATTGATTATATACACCTCGTCAAGTACTGTAGATCACTTTAATGGGGCATCTTAGGGCTAGAGAAGGGTGTCTGTAAACCTAGTCCAGTGTAGTCCATATTTCAGTGCATAATAAAAGTCCCTTTTATTGTAACCATCCAAATGCACAGCTGTTTAATCAGCATCTTGATGAGCCACACCTGCCAGGTGGATGGCTCTTTGAGAAAGGAGAAGTGCTCACTAACAATGACTTCAACACATTTGTGCTCAAAATGTGAAAGAAATTGTTCATTTGTGTGCAACAAGGCGGTGCAACAAGTCAGTCAACGTCATGAGCACAGTTTGATTGAACCATTTTTCATTCGCTGCTGCATCTACAGCTTGATTTGTGTGAGAGAGAGGGTGGTGCTCCTCTGAGAGAGGGTCAAATACTTCAACAAAGCACTGAGATTCTCTCTTCTTAGCCACATAGTTGAGAATGGATTCCTTTGTGCGAACAGATAACCGGGGCTGAGATTGTATAAAGCAGTGCATTCCAAGGAGAGTAATGCAATATCACTAATGGTCTAACAGATCGCTGTGTTTGTTTTGGAGAGCAGCAACGCAATACACACAAAGTACGCACAGTGTCTCTTTGAAAGCTTTGGAAAACTGCCGTGGGTGGTTTATTGATTGTACCTCAGAGGTCAGTGTGTGTCTGTGTGTTTGTGTGTGTGAGTGAAACCGGCCCTGTGTGTGTGTGTGTGTGCGACTGGCACTATTTATCTGTGCTGGTGTTAGAAGAATAGAGACGAGGTGTCGGCTCTGCCTGAGGGAGCAGCTCGAGCTCGATAAAGAAACAAGACATGTAGAGAGGGCAAGCAACCATGTTGAAAGCAAATGTCATTCGCCTTAAGAAGGCTTGTCCCCCGGCATGCAGCCCTGTGGGCCAGAACAACTACCTGTCTGTGTGCCTGACTGTCTGTCTGCCTAAATAGAAGTGACTGAGATATTTTTATCAACCTCTTGAACTTTCTCCATTTGCTTTTATCCATCTGCAAGCGACTGATTTTCTCAAGTACCCAAATTTGCCATTAAATAAATGGCTGAGTTTGAAACAGATGAAGCTTAATTTTTATCAATTTCATATCCGACATGGTTTGTTATTAGCAACTGTCAAGGTCCTGGGTTCAAATCCAGTTTGCTCTATATGATGGACTGGCAATGTGCTCTTTGTTTATAATGCTTCACATCCATTTGCCTCTTTTACCTAGATCCCACAACACTGTTGTAAAGAAGGTCCCTATCAAAACGCTGGCCTTGAGCAGGAGAGGCGTGACGTATAACAACGTGCGTGTAACAGCATTATCCTGCCATCCCACCTTTTTTTATTTTTTTACACAGGTGTCAGTTTAGCTTTGTCATAACCTCTGTGCTAGAAGATTTTATACAGAACAATGAGACGGACTCAGGATGTTTGACGGATAGGGGCGAAAAGAGGGGAGGAACCACCCTTCCCCCAGGTCTACCAGTGGTTCATCCCCTGACGACCTTGCACCAGATAAGCAGGTAGAGTTAATGGTCTCATAATGGCAAAAAAGCTCTGTTTTCAAATGCAAAATCTTTCCTTTTTTGCAATTCAGATTATTAGTGATTGTACTCCAGATGTATGCCCATCCTATATCCTACAACTGACTAATAATTTTGAACAGCAAATAAAATTTTATTTGACATAATTTGTCCATAGCAATGGACACATCTGCTGAGGCACAAAATACTGATACTAAAGTGTCTTCTCTTGCAACCAAAGCTCGATTAAACTTTGATATGATTAAGGTTTTTTAGCCCCTGCAGCAGATAGAAACAGCTTTTTCAGAAAGTAGATTCAGGGAAGATCGCACTCAACATCAACAGTGACTTGAAGAATGAGACAGGATGTTCTTTTACTTACTAACCCTCACAACATTAACCAAAAACCTTCTCTAACCTTGACCAAAGGGGGCGACTGTGAAATGTGAACCCTAAAAAAATTGTCATCTCTCGAACAGCAGTTCTCAATCTTTCACATCAAGGACAGGGTCCCCGATTTGATAAGAACTGTGCTTTTAAATGTTTAATTGCATGAAGTGTATGAAGCAAACAACTTAAACAATCATACATTCTGACATGTGTTACTTATTGATAGAATTATGATGACAATAAATTATTTCCTGTTTCGCTGAGGATCCCTCTGGAACGCACTCAACTCCACTTTTAGAACCACCGCTCTCCAAGGCAGGGTTGCATATGCACATATTCATATGTCATGAAGATTCTTTTGCGTTGCATTGCTATTGCATCAATCAGTATCCATTAAAAGATGCGATGATAGCTATACGCCCTACTTCTGTCATTCAGACGCTTTAAAGATGAACCAGAGTGAGTATAGAGAAAAACATTAAGCTCCCCTTAAAGTGACTTTATATGTAGTGCTCAATGGCCAATCTTGAAGTACAGTCATAAACATATAGTACTGAAGAGTTTAAGTTGATTTATTGGATTTTTAAAGGTTGGACGAACTGGATCATTGATTGCATCTTTGAGAAGCCCTAAGGTGACTAAAACGGATCTGTTGGAATTTTTTAAAATCACACCTGAGTCCAAACAACTTCATTAATAATTCAAACCATCAAGGATCCAACTGAGACCATCATTTATTCCATTTATAATTCATCGCTGTCTTACACTGTAGTCACACTGCCATCCCACTGTACGAAGCCCCCTCCCCGCCTTCATACAAAATGCATGCCCTCTGATTAATGCCCCGGCTTCCGATTCCTCTCTGCATCCCGAGCTAGCATCTCTGCCTCTTTTCATAGCAACAGAAGATACATACGTTAACCACAAGCCAAGGAAGATGTTCCCACTTCCTACTTTTTACTGAGTGTGTGCGCTCTCCCCGTCACAGGTGATGGCAGGCCCCATAAATCAGAATATGTTCTCACTTCCAGGTGGACTATAGTGCATTAACCATTGCATTACATTAACCACGCACACATATACACACAGGGCTGCGCTACACTGCAGCGGGGAGAGCATGCGAGGTCGGGGAGCCTGACTTTCACTTATAACTTATTCATGCTTCACGCCGTCATTCGGCACACCTGGGAAAAAGTCAATTTTTTTCACGGCAGGGAGGCTCATCTAAAGCAGCGGTATATGGTTTTAAAATAACAACTTGCATGTTTCCTGTCACCTCTGCAAGTTATTTTGTGGCCAAACTGAGGTACGGTATTATGAATGCATTTATGTGACCGCAGGAGGAATCGGCAACCCAGCTGGAGCAGTTTCAGGCTCAGCTGATTGAATCATTGGCGCTATTATAGGAGAGATTCATCATTAAAGGTCACAAGTGCGGGACATGATGTTACTTTCAGTATGGCTGTTATTTCACGGCCTTATAAACTATAACATTACTTCTACTTGAGCTAGTTTTCATCCCAGCTGAGGGGAAAGGGTTTCTGATTATCAGGGCTGTGATTATACTGAAAGGAATTGGTTTCTCACCAGCCAATGACCTCCATTTCCAGGGGAATGAGGAGTTATTCAGTTATACAACTTCCAGGGACAAATGGCAAAGTGATTGGGCACACAATACAAGCGGAGCTTTGTGGAGAGTTATGTTCACTAATTGGAGAGTTAAACATCGCACATAATTAGGATTTCAGTTTGAAAAGCTGTGTGTTGCATAACTGTACCTAACAGGAGAATATGAGGATCACTTAATGATTAATAATAATTTGAGCAACCCGATCTCTAGAATACATTTTGTAAATGTGCACCTTTGCAAACCAAGGATATGTTTTATGTTGTCATATCATGTTTTGGTTTAAAATACCTGTATTGGTCACAAGAGACATATCTGGGAATTGTCTGGTGGTCTCCTTCAAGAGGTCATATGATGACTTTTTTGCCTTTCCTTTATTGTGTTATATAGCATTGTTGTGCTACACAAGTCCACACCAAAGGGAGTTACTCTCCCCCATAGAAAACACTGCTACTGCACTGCCTGAAACCCCTGGTTCAGTCAGCAGGTATACAGTTGCTACTGCTGTAGTGGTGTTATTTTAGATCACACTACTTCGCCCGGCATGACCTTCCTACTCTGCCTCTGACTGGCTACATCCTGCCAGTTAAGTAATGTGCATGTGCAACTCTCACCAAAGATTGAACAGAGGCAAGATGTCTCACTTTGTAGCTAAAACGTTTTTCGAAAATCAAAGTAGGTAAACCTATTGTACTAAGACCCAGTATGACCCTGAAAATTAGCATAATATGACCTCTTTAATAGTATCCACTTTTGTCACGCTTGCAAATGTTGAAACACAATCTTGGAACTGTAGTTGCTCGCTTGGCAGCATTCTTGCCTATAACACAACCCACTTTCCCCTCCGAATCCTGTTATGACAGTGAGGTACATAAACATGTAATGTGAATGTGATGTGATGAATATTGTAGAAATGGTAGAAATCAATATGGCACATACACATGTAAAGGTGTGATCAGTTTGCAGAGTGTTAAAAGCCGGTGACTGGGCTGCCTTTGTGCCATTAACTGCAATATATTTTAAACTTTAAATTAGATTAGCTACTACACTGGACTCAAAAGAAGAAGTGAAGAGAATTTCCACGCTTCATCACACCCTCATTGCACCCAGTGCAAGATGGCAGCTATACTGCACTTTACACTGTGAGAATTTTAATAGATAATGCAGTGACGCCTGAATTAGCACATTAGCTTGGCGACGAACTCACCCGTGTGTGACAGCAAACGCCTGAGAGCCGGTTGGTGCTCTGATGAAGTGATGCATGATACAGTGACTTTAGTATATGCAGTCGATGGGCGTTTGTCTCTTTTTAGACCTTCAAGACTTAAATCTTGATCTTGATTGAGCAGAACTGGAGAAGCTACCGCAGGTTACTACAGCTTAAATCCTCTCGCCACTTTTGCATATTTTAAAAACTAAGCTTTAATTTGAAAATGTGATTTTGTGAGTCAGTAACATCCTGAGTGATTCATTAAGATGGCCCCATTTTGATGCTTCAGTGCACAACAAAGTCCAGTCACAATTTCTCCAGCTTTGTTGACCTCGATACAGAGCGTTAGCATTGGTTGGAGCCTTATTTATAGTTTGAGGACTAAAATCGTTAAATGTTCCAAAGGTCAACAGGCGACATTCTAACCAGTTCCACTTCTGTTCAAATGTGCTTCATGAGCTGAAAGATGCTTCAGAACACTTAATACATGGGAACTGCACAGTTGGTTGTTCAAATATTCAATGCTGCCTATTCCGAGGTAGCCTTTCGATACCCAGATTAGTGGCTAAAATCCCTGTTTATTGATGTCTAGGTCTAGTACAACCTCAGAGTCAAACACATGCTAATACTGATATGACTAAATAGGTCGGTTACCAGTAGCTCTCTCAATGAGACAAGACTGTTGCAGTGTATCAGTGACAGGCGTACCTTTGTTGTACCCTCGCAGTTTGGTAGGGTTTAGGTCGGAAAACTACTTGATTGGGTTTAGGTACTAAAACTGCTTGGTTAGGTTTAGGCATTACAACTGCTTGGTTGGGTTGAGGCCCAAAAACTACTTGGATTGTTAAGAAAACATTGTTTTTGTTTTTTAGTTAAAATAACTACCTTACTTCACTTTAGTTATGAATGAACCACGTTATGTAAGTAACTGCAGCTACATCCCATAATTTCGCTATGCAAGTAAGTTAAAGCCCACCGTTGATTTATGGTCTAACACTAGACACAAACAGAGGTCTCCTTCATGAAAGCCCTGTGCTTGTTTAACCCATCGTTGTAATTGGAGCTTCTCTGTTCTTTGTTTGGATAGCCTGGCTGGCCTGCTGTAAGTGATTCTGGAGAAACATTGTTGATTGTTGAGTGTCATTCCCAGGTCATCACCAACCCCAAATGTCAGCATTTGACCTTTAAAGGCTGTCAATCAAAACTGATATATAGGCTCATGTCAACTCTTAAAGCCTAAAAATGACCTTAAATCAAACTATCCTGCCGTCTTCTTCCCCCTCTAACCCTCTTGACAAGTGTATTTATTTTAAAGACGACTTTTATGCTAATGCAGGCATGTGTTTCCTGATAGACTTTCAGGATTTGGACTCTTTCTTGACGATTATGTGTTGTTGTCATACGATTACGGTGTTGTCATAGTGTGCCAGCTGGTGTTGCTTTGGGTTGAGGGCGAGGACGTGACCCCTTTCGTGACAGTTTGAGGACACATTGGGCACGCTGACAGCTAATGATGATGCCGCCTGACACTTGTATATGTTTATGCGTGTGTCCATCTGTGCGTATGTGTTTACGTTATCAGTATTACATGTGTGTGTGTGTCCTTGCATGCATCGGTTTGAGCGTGTGTGCGCTTTTGGGCATTTATGCGTGCTCGACTCTGAATGGGCATATTTGCATTAGCTTAGATGAAGCCGCATTGAATTCCTTTGGTGTGACAGAGGATGACCTTGAGCTGCTTAGCTTCTGGCGAATGTGTCAGATTCAGGCAATGGATCTCGATGTGTGTGTGTGTGTGTGTGCATGCATAATGTGGAAAAGCGCTACTAAGGCTCTTGACTGTATCTCAAATCTGAAAAGAAAGGCACTTTCTGTCTTCATCGTCCTGGATGGTGTTGTTTTTATCGAATCCGCTTTGATGTCACGGCTGAGAGGAGCCAGCAGGGCAGAGACGTTCGCGACTGCTGTTGATTCAGAGTTTATTATTACTCAGTCTGACCTCAGCCGCCTCACGCTCCTTGTTAAGATATTCACGGATAGCGGCGAATCAAAATATTTCCGTCCATCGGCTGACCTCTGTTTGATCCTCTGACTCACGGTGACGTCTGAGGCAGCGTGCACAGCGTTTTCGTGTCCTCGCGGTCTGCCCGCTCTTGAAGCACCTGAGGGGATGTTTGTCAGGTTGTACTGTCAGCTCACATACACAGACAGACATGATCGCACACACACCTTGGGAATTCTTATTACAGTTGATGTGTAAAGACGTGACGGCAGTGAGTCTCTTTTGTGCTATCTTAGCGGACACATTTAACGGGTCAGTTCAGGAGAAAGAAAAGTACATAGCCATGCAGATGTCAGTTTTCGTTCCACTCTTGATTTTCTCCTTTACTGCAGACCATTCTTGAGACTTGACTGAGACTCAAATGGACTTTTAATCAAATATTTCCATTTCTGAGAGTTAATGAGAAGTTCTGTTCTGTTTTTTAAACATGATTGGGTCATTTCTATTGCAATGCACACAAATCTAGAGGCCTACAAGGACGTTGCTGATCAGCAGAGGCTAACATAGCTAAAAGGCAGCTACCATGGAGGGGCAAGTCCCAAAATATAATACTTTGGATTTAAGGATTAATGTCGTCAATGGCAGCAGAAAGGGGAGAACAGTGGTATGCAAGGTCATACGTCTTTTACAAGCGCCCGGCTTTGAAGCCCGGTTTCGTAGTGGCCAGACCATGTAATTACAACGTCACGTGATGCACTCAACTCGTTTTATTCTCACCACAGTAACTTGAGACTAGCTTGAGACTTGAAGGTTGAAGGGGCACTGGGGCAGCAGCATTAAAACATCACAGGAGGACAGTCCGAAATTAATAAAAATTTGGATTCAAGGATTGTTATTAATAGCACTATTAAGGGCGGTATGCAAGGTCCACAACTCAAAAACATCCAACTTCATCCGTCACTACAAAACCCACAAAGAAAGGTGGGTGAATGTGTTTTTTTAGCTAACTGACTGATATTTCTATTATCTGATTCGTAGCAGGACTTCTCACCACAATAACTTGCGACTTGCACATCTGCTGCACACCAAAAACTATCTTCTTCAGATGATATAGAGCAGCCACAGCTAATGTTTATCACCTCGACTTCTTTATCTCCTGCTCGCCCCACCCCAATCCCTCTATATCTCTTAATCTGTCTGTCTCCCTTGCTCCCTCTCCTCCTCTCTTAAATCCGTTTTCGGGCTTTTCTGTGTATTAGCTTCACTGATTAGATCGGCTCATTCACTGAGGTCACTTGACGGAGCGAGATAGCTCACAGCCTCTGCGACCGAATCTCCTTAAATAAAAAACAAAAAGTATCTGAATAACTGAGCGCAACAACTTCTGCCCTAATCCCAAACTGTGCTTAAAAGCAGCTGCTGCCTCTCAGCTCGGCCCGTACCAGCTGTACATCTTCCCCTCCCTGATTGAAACCAGCGCTTTACTGCCCGCATGTGAACTCACTTAGAAGGCGAGAGGTCAGTTCGGGGGGAAATGTGTTTGGCATTTTCTAAAAAGGCCCTTAGCTGTGACGACTGAGATGTTTTCAAAAGGTCACGAAAGTTTTCATCGGGGCCGCAGCGAGACACACTCAGAGGCAAATATATGCAAGAGCGGCCCTGCAGACTCGTCTCCCAGCCTCCCATGACTCATGCAATATGAATGCATATCTAATGTAGTGTTCAAGATAGTGATCAGTGACTGGGGAGGTTTTAAGATGCTGTATATCTCGGTCATAAAGATGCCTCTGGAAAATAACATGCTGTATGTGTTTTAATGTATGCGGGTGTTCGGATCAAAGGATTGCGCTGAAGCCGACAGCGAAATGCGTCTATTTGCATTTGCTTTACCTGGGAGGTTGACTCGGACCCATTTAAGGGTGTTGGGGGTCACGTGTTCACTTGAACATATGTGCGTTATAAGTCCCACAAATCCCAGGCTACCCACGGCGCTGGTGCCCTCTGAAAGGTCCCGGTCATAACCCTGTCGTGCTTTATCCCCCGTAATGGTCTCGCCCCCGAGAGAGGAGACGAACCCAACCGCATTCCGCTCATTCCTGGTTGTTAAAAATAAGACCTCTCTAAACTCAGAAGGGGCCGACTTTCTTGAATTTAGAGAGCTGTCATGGGAAGAGTGGGTTTTTTTTTTCTTCCCCCTAAATTTCACAAAAAGATGTAGCAGCTAATGTGAAGCAAACTATGAAAAGTTAAAGATGTTGATTTTACTTTCCAGGACTGAGCTTTTTAGTCTTATCTTCTTTTAACGCCTCTTTTCTTGATTTGACAAAGGATGCCAAATGAGGAGCGATCACTTCAGGTCTCTGATGCGGTTAAGAGCACAAAACCACAGCCTTGACGAATACCAACAACAAAAAATCTCCACAGCTTCTGAATGTGCCTCGTCTTGAACCTCTTTGGCTTCACTTCAAAGTTTGAACTGTTCTCACAGTTTTGTAAATCGTTATAGTTGGTGTTGTTCACCCACTGACACCCACCACGAATCATAGTTAACTTTAAGATTTCTGTGTGAAAACAGATCTTACATGTCCGTTGCGCCTTAACTCAATACCCTCTGTCTCTTTTTGCATAAAGTCATTTCAAGCACAACTGAAATATCACCGGGGGCGACACTGGAACATATAGTTCAAGGTGAAAAACAGCCGTTTGACTTTGCGGCATCGAGTTAGAGGACACTCGACGGCTTCAGCTGCTCCCTCTGAGGAACTTGAATGAATGAAGAGGCTTTGTGTCTGCCTGCTTTAATTCTGAAGAGTGCTGTTGGATAAAATCCAGGGTGAAAAAAATAAGAAAAGGACAGCTAATACAACAATTCTGTTTACATTGTGACATCCTGTGCGCTCCCAGACTGACTCCCTGAAGGTAAAACTTTGATGAAAAGGAAACTAAACTGACTTTTAAAAAGGGACAGTTCACCCCAAAATCAAAAATACATGTTTTTCCTCCAAGCTGCAGTGTTTTTCATCCTTCACATTTACTTTAACTTTGTTCTTTTTGAGCAGACCTGTGCCTTCACACTTTCAATCTGCCGAGCTGACCTGTGTGCCTTCACAGTAGTGACTGTTGCTTGATGAAAATATGATCTTCGGACACAAGACACTTTCCAATTTCACAACTCAACTCCGAGTGTAAAAATACAGACACATATCTTTTTCAATAACTATGTGTTTCTCTGTTTTTCTTCTTGCTGCGGTGAAGAAATGTTTCATGTCACGCTAAAGTGTTTGGAAAGTTAGTGGTCTTGCTTTCGCCGACGACTGACCCGAGATGGAAACTCTCTCCTTGTCCTTTTTCCAGAACAGCATTCTTTAGCGGCAGCCTCACCTCGACTGATCCCGCTCCAGCCGCCAGAAGCACACAGCCGCGCCGCAAGCCCCAGCACAGCACACACATCCAAGCAGTACACATGAACATATTGTGGGCACAGTACCCACAATTCTATGGAGGACTACATCTGCCAAAATTAGAATAATTAAAGACATTGTTTGAGGGTTGAAAAGATTATTGGAAAAATTCTATGGAGGACTAAAACTGCCAAAATAAATAAAAATAATTAAAGAGATTGTTGGACACATTCTGATATCTCCCCCCTCCACATTTAGGGGTGGGACTGCAGCCAACAATTTCTGCAACTTTAAAAAATGGAAAAATAAACATGTAGCTCAATAATTAAAAATGAAATGCCATCAAATGCACAAAAAATAAATATGAAACATATTTTTAGGCATTTATTAATTAATAAAAAGTGACAGTTTACAAACTTGGTTCCGATTTCTGTATTTCCTTTTTCACGTCTTGATGCATTTCTGCCTCATTATCATTCATTCATTCACTCAAAGCCAATCACAGCAGTTACTGGCCCAATCCCAGTGTCCACACTCGCAGACTCACAGACTTTGAAGCGTGGTCCCAGTGAGTCTGCCACGGCTTTGCTGCCCCACTGTCAAACTGTCAAGGGCATGAGGGCTCCCTCGCAGACATTTTGAGCCATTTATGGCCACTTGCCATGACTCTTGAAGTCTTAAACATTGGGTTACCATGGGTTACAAGGGGAAGACTGGAAACGAAAAAAAACCCAATGATAACGGTGCTCTGGAATGTAGCATTTTTAAAACGTAAAATAAAAAGCCTGTCCCATCTCCATTTCTACCATTCAGGCCCTTGCAGCCTCCCTCAAACACTTACCAGGTGATGTCAGCTAAGTATGTGAGGGATCAAGGCTTCAAGCTTTAAGGAGGCCATTGGGATTGGGCAACAGTGCTCCAAACAATAACACACAGAGACAAGATCATTGGAATTTGTGAATTGCTTTTAATATTCAGGAACAACTCTTCGCTGAATTCTCTAAAGCACAATTTAATTGACCTTACAGGAATTCCAAAAACACTTAATCTCTGAAATCTCGGTCAGAGTTTTGCATTTCAGTGGCGCAGTTGCTTTTGGACATGCTTTCTGGAACTTATCAGACCCAAACAAATAGTTTCTGTCTATGATCCTGCAGTCCAGGATACAGGCTGGAATTAAACCCATAGCCCTTTACCGAAGTAAGAACCATGTCCTACACTTCCAAGTACAAGACTCACTTGCCCGGGGCGAAATGTTAGGGGATTATTTGGGATCTAGCTACCAATGAGCTGCGGGCATTCAAAGCTTTCACAACACATGGACTGTAGAGTTTGAGTAATGATTTTGGGCTGATGATTTTCCCTTTTCCCGGGGGCTTTATAATGCCTTCCGTTATGCACAATTGCCAGGATTAAGAGCATCGTCCACAGTGAATCAGACGTGATGGAGAGGTGCAGTTTACGAGACAGACGATGAATGCGGAAGATTTCCAATCAAAGACTGCAGTCATGGCAGGGCAGCGTGCCTTGTGTGGGAGGCTAAATCACTGACTTGCATCTCGGAGATTAATTTAAGCTGCTTTCCTTGTGGGCCGCATAAAAAAGTGGGCTGTTTTTTATGGGCAGCGGCCAAAACAGCTGAAGTTTCAAGGTAGAGGAAGAGACAGCAGGGAGACATTAAAAAATTACAGAGGGCGAATTGCTCACTGAGGACATGTCATGGTTACAAAGAGGAGACAGATGAAGAATTATATACTGTAAATTCACATTCAGTGGCCTTTATTTAGATGATTCATCACATCTCCTGATTGTTTCATTTTAAATTGCTGTTGATGGTGTTGGCTGTTAATGTAAAGACAATTCTGTTGTCTACATAGTCAAGTCTTGCTTCGAGTTTCTAGTTAACTAATTAATAAATTGTCAAAATCTCAGAATTATGATAACTGACACCGACATGGATCTTACGACTTCCAGCACCAACCCAATGGCCAGAATAAAGGTTAGCAAAGTACATTTCTGCAGAACCACAGATAAGTCCAAGCTTTCACGTTTCTTTAAGTTGCAACTTTACATTTGGTTAGGTTCGATTTTCTATTTCTGTCTCGTCACAATGCTGCGCTCACGCTCTGGTTAGGTGCAGGCACGTAAAACACCTGGTTAAGGTTAGGATAACAGCGTGGTTTGGCTTAAAATACCGGTTCTGGTCACAACAAACACAGCTGGAGATGGCCAGACTTCCTGTAAAAAATATCCAGTTTGGTCACCATAAACACAGCTGGAGATGGCCAGATATCCTGTAAAGAATATCCAAAAACGCAGACTCGAGCTGCAGTCGCCTATTCGGCAGCCTGATTGCCAATAACCAACTGTACTGATCAACTGCTTTATGCTTAACTAACAGTGTAAGCTGTGACAGTGCGGGTAATTTCTAACCTTCCCAGTGTTTAATTACCTACCCTTTTAAGATGTGATCACGTAAGCCTTTTGTTCGCTAGTATTAGTATCAAAGGAAATTGTCCCTCTGTCATCCCTAAAAAGTGGATTTCACAGTTCCAATTACAGTAATAACTAACTGCTTAGCAGAGTGAGAAGGAGGTTGCACCAGGACAGGAAACCCGTGCTTAAATCAGTCAGCTGTACTGGCTTCAACTGAAGCGGATTGGAGACAGAGAGGAGAATATTCACAAGTCTAATGTCACTGTATCGTAAGAAGGCTGTCTTTTATTTGTTTACGCTGGATGCAGAGATCCAATCATAGAAAACAAGATTTAGCGTTATGAGTAGATTTCTTACTATACTACTGTCATATCCAGTGTCAGTCACACAGTCTTCAAGTGTAACGTGGCTACTTTTAGGGACTGGCAGGACTTTTTGTTTGTGAATTAAACATCAGATTCGTTTGAGATTTAGAGGTTAAAGGGATGGAGATGGAGATGGAGATGGCAGTGCGGTCTTGGCTAACTTAGCTTTGGACGGCCTGCGTGCGCACATACGGACGTACACATCCCGAGTTTGCATGCGAGCGAGCACATAAGCCTGGACAAGCAGACATGCACACACTCAACGGACTGACACATCCGACTGCAAACTCATACTCGCACACAGCCGGCCCAGGCTCCACCCCCATGGGTTCGGTGATTGGCCTACTTAGAGGCAGGGCAGCCCACTGGCAGATTTGAAAAAACAGGGAAGCAGAGGAGGGAGGGATGGACAGAGGAGGAGGAGGAGGTTGGATATAGAGAGGGGGGCGGTGCACTGGTTTGTCCCTGCTCTCTCTCTCTCTCTCTCTCTCTGCTGGGTCAGGATGGAAAGGCTTACACAGGCAGGGGGAGGAAACATGTCATGAGAGGTGATGACACAGCCACGGAGACACATCCACATCCTCACTGACTCCCAAGTTCGCTGCCCGCCGCTGCCTCCGCCGACAACGCCGCTTTCGCCGCGTCCCACAGAGCAAAGAGAGAGAGAGAGAGCCAAGGATAGCCCTCCGTTCTCCCTCCCCACCACTCTCTCTCTTCCTCTCTTTTTTCACTTTGTCTGTGGATGATGGGATTTTAATCATGTGGAAGGTAAGAGAGAGAGGAGGAGGAGGAGGAGGAAGAGGAGGGAGTGAGCGAGCGAGGAGCTTGTTTTGTTTTTTCTTTATGCTTACTGTATGAGGGGGCCCCCCGTCTCTGAGGGAGTTTGTTCTTTCTTAGTTTACTTAAGTCTGCGAGTCCTCCCCGGGGGATTCCCGCACGCTTTCACCCTTCCATCTGGGCTCAGGCTGTATTCTCAGTGGAAATGAGGAGTGGAGGCGCTGAGTGCCAGCATTACTGGAATGATAATGATAGAGCAGTGGCTTAGGGGACGCAGCCAATGGGTGCCGTGGAGCCATCTGTATCAAGGAGAAAACTTGCTTGCTGAATTTACATTTCCTAACAGAGAGTGTGTTTTCCACCATGGGGGGTCTGCACGACTATGAATGAGTCGGCTTATTGGCAACTTCAGCCTCACGGGGAACTTGAATTTGGCCCCTAAAATGTGCGTAAAATTTTAGGAGGTGCCGACTGGGACACTTTCAGATGCTGACCACAGAAGTGCATGAAACGATACGTGCGCGGCGGCGGAGGTTGCATGGCATGTGAGAGTCTGTTTTGTGTGACCCAATTTTCAAAGAGCCACTGTGTGTTTTGGTTGGTTTGCTTGAAGCCCAAGACGCATAAAGACAGGAGACAGTGCCTTGAGGGATGCGTTAAAAAAATGTGTGTGCACTTGAGTGCTGGAAGTGTGTGTGAGCGCGATATAAAAGGTCCCAAACATTTTTGCACTTAAGAGGGAGGAAGTTTGACAGTGTTGATTTAACAGCTTCGAGGAGAGTGGACGCTTTCCCCCCCCCCACATAACATTTTGTGCGTTACATTATGTTTATACGTCCACATGAGTGCTTCCCATGCGCTTCTCCCATTCAGATTTGATCAACTGTGTTTGCATGAGCCTCCCCAGAGGTCGGGTTATTCAATTTCACAGCATCTCCTGTGTGCTGAGGCGTGTTTCGGGTTCATATCCGTGCGTGTGCGGCGCCGTGCTTCGTGCGTGCCGGAGCGTGTGTGCGACAGCTGGCAGCCACGGGCTTCGGTGCTGCCGCTGATCCTTCTCACCTGCTCTGGGGTCACGGGGGATCGAGGAAATCCAGGTTCAGTGTTTTGATCTGCGAGACAATGGGGGAAACTCAAGGGAGGGAGGCTGCAGTACCATGACTGGGATGATGAGTGTAGTTTTGACCAAAGCTAAACGCATTAAAGCGAAGCGTGTGCGAGTTTTAGTCCTAAAAATCTACATTTTTGCACTAAAACTTTAAATTATTGAACTAAATGTGCAGGTGTGATCTTTGAAAGAGGAATGCCAACTTTATTGGTGCAGAACATTAAGTGCAGAGCTTGTTTCTCTTAGTTTATGACGTACATCGTGCAGCTCTGACTTTTCTCGCAACACAGATGAGACAGTTTATGAGTGCTGGAGAGATATATTTCATATTTAGTGCTTTGTTCTTGAGGCCTCAAAGACCTAGACAGCTGCCGGCAGCCAAAAATAGCTATTGTTCTGAAAGGTTTAATAACTCTTGAACCACTAATCCTATCCACATGCTTTAAAGACTTGTGCAAAGTGGAGTTACTCGGGTTTTCAGTTCAATCAGAGGCTCCGTAGTGGACGTGATTACACCATCACGTTCTGCAGACTTGATTGCACAAGGAAACCCACATAGTTTAGCCATTTCATTAACTCTCTAAAGTTGTTTTGGACACATGTACATGGTCAGTTCAATGGACACTTGTCAATGAGGTTAATTTTAAAATAAATGGCTCTAACTTGCTTAGGAAAGGTCAGACATCGACAAAATTTCGCATGGAAGTTGAAAACATTCAAGTACATCTTTTAAAAAAAAAAAAAAAAAAACTAAACTTGCTAAACTTCTGGGGTCAGGGTTAGGGTTACAATACTAAACAACCCACTATTTTGAGTGAATTCTTCCATTCTCAGATAAAAGAAAATGTAAAATTGGGACTTTAAATGTGAGGTTCTCCTGACCAAAACCATGTATGGCACTTGATGCTGACTGCTACAATAAGAAAAGATTAACAAAATAAGTAGAGCCCGACAGGAGAATCAGGCCCCCCCACAAAATGTTCTGGACTTTGAGGGTTAAATAAAAGTTTCATCTATCCATAAATAGTTGAATTTACACACTTGAATTGCCGTTTTGCAGTTTGTCATTTCCTCCATTGGCTTTGACAAACAGTGACATGGAAGGACAAAAAGGCTTTGTCTGGCGTTTGTTTTGTAGTTGTCACGATGCCGACCGATATAGCAACAATAGCGTTGATGCTGTTTCTTTTCCTGTTTCCCTTGACACGTTTCAGCTGCATTGTCAGCCTGGGCGGGCTTGAGAACAGCATCTTAGCTCTGTTTTGTTGTTTTTTTTCCCCCCTCTTTGAACCTGAAGACTGACTGTGGGAACCGTGTAGATAAATATAGCAAAGGCAGTAATTGTCAGTGCTTTTCCTGTGTGGGTCTGCATTGTCAGTTTGTTTAAGTGGAGGGAAAGGTGCAGCTCTTTGCTCTTAATGTAAACCCGAGGAGTTGCCTGAGCGTTGGGGAGACGGATTCCTGTTGCCACCTACATCGCCCCCCTCCTGAAATACCCTCCTATCTCAGCAGCGTGTAGCTTACACGGTAAAATCGGGAGGTGTAACTCATGAGACTCTTATCTCTGCCTAATTGGTTAATTTGATCTTCAAAGCGTCAGCAGCCTCCCACTTCAGACGCTCGAGGGGCGAACTGCTAATTGCTATCTAAACATCCTTCAAGAAAAAGGACAAAGACAGACTGGAATACTTTTTTTTTTTACCCTTTCCTCTCGTCATCTCGCCTATTTCCACTCCAGTTCAGTTCATTTTATTCACTCCAGTGCGTTCTTTAATCACCAACCGAATGAGACGAGAGTGCAACGTTGCCATGGAGACTCGTGACAATGAGCACAATCGGTTCAGTGAGACTTGGCAGCTTGTGTTGTCCTGTGGAGAGGATAAGTAGTTCCTCAAACTTTTTTTTTTTCCCCCTACACTTGTCAGGAGTCTTTACAGTAGACTGCTTTACAAATCAAGTGTGGTATTGCCCAAAACTTAACATTTGAACTATGGTTATACTATTATTGTCCACGCTGGACTGCACACATCTTACTCTGATGTTGGAGATAAAAATCCAGTGTAACATCAGATTTTTCTCGGCTAAGTGCGTGCTGAGAAGGCTCCGGCGCTGGTTTCCTGTGTCATCTGCAATACGTGCAATTGAGGCGTCTTTTTGAGTGCAGATGTGCTAAACAAGTTCACCACACCTTCACTGCTAATGTGTCGGATACAGCAGCCTTGCCAGTGGCCCTACACTCAAGAGCTAGACGCTGTAGTCACCCCTCCAGCTCCACTTCCTGTGCAGTAGTATGAAGAGCAACAAAGTCTGAGCCGGAGGGTGGCTGGGAGGGTCATTCACAGGATTTTCCCTCCGGAGGCCAGGGTTTGCATCCCGTTTTGGACCAAGAGTAAGGAGATATTTGTTTTTAAGTTATGTAACAGGAGTGAACATGTGAAAAGGTGACTGATGTGCCGGACGTTACCAGAGTGACGTCACAGACTTTTCCTTAAGCTTACGAAGACCTTTATTTTTCCCAGCCTTAACCAAGTAGTTAAGTTTGCCTAACCCTAACAAAGTACTTCATTTTGCCTAACCTTTATCAAGTTCTTTATTTTGCCTAACATAATAATGTAGTTTTTTTCCTAAACCTAACAAAGTACTGTATTTTGCCTAACCCTAACAAAGTAAGTTTTTTTTTACCTAAACCTATAAGAACCTTACTTTACCTAACCCTAACCAGGTAGTTTTTTCCGCCTAAACCTAACCAAGTACTTTGTTTTGCCTTACCCCAACCAAGCAACTGTTTGCCTAAATTAATAATGTTCGAAAATAACAATTTGCGATACTATGCAAACTGTGAGTCAGCATTGTTTTTTTTGAAAGTCTACCTGGAGTCTTCATTTTGCCTTACAAGCTCTTCAAGTATATAACTGATGCTGGAGCGGTAGCCAGAGTGTCACAGTATGAAGCTTAACGCAACTGACCAAGCTGCCCAAATTTGACGAGTCAGGAGTGAGTCACAGTAATCCTGCAGTCTCATATCTCTCCTGCAGAACCCACTTGGTATTCTGCGAGGCACTGGGAAGAACTCCGTTCACAGAAGTTTGAATCTCTGATAA
This sequence comes from Pagrus pagrus, assembly GCF_965226575.1. Taxonomy (NCBI): domain Eukaryota; kingdom Metazoa; phylum Chordata; class Actinopteri; order Spariformes; family Sparidae; genus Pagrus; species Pagrus pagrus. Next base: position 13,792,990 of record NC_140206.1, on the reverse strand, counting down.
AACATGACCTTTAACAGTTTTTCTATCCGGAGAAAAGTAATCACTAATTCTCTGAGAGTGCTGCCTGATGAACAACATTTCACAGATATCAGACCCGGCTCGGTTTTCATTATTTCCCCCTCCAGATTATGAGTTCGGAGATATGTCGCAGCTGTTTGATATGCATCTAGGGTTTTAGTTAAATTGCCGCAGACCGGCAGGTTTAAAAAAGTCACATCACATCATTTTTGGAATATCAGCCAGTGGAGAGGCCCCCAGAGTTCAATATCATGATGTTTTTTGACATTCCTTCACTTTGGATCACGTCACGTCTCACTTCGCTCTCATCGTTCGTGCTGAAAAAATGCAGGGGGGTGAAAAAATAGTGTAATTGTAAGCATATTCCAAAGATTCCCATGATTTGGTGTTATGAAAAACAAGGTGCCCTGTGAGGAAGGGTCATTTTAGGCATGCTGGGGTTAAACTCAGGTCACATGTGCAAAGAAACATGTTCCTTGGGGAAACAGAACCCCAAGCTAGCTCCTTCGCTACGCTACAAAAACATCCGATCATACCAAGTTATTTCTGTCAACCCCGATTCCCAAAGCAGTGTAGAACTGATGAAACAGAATGGGATGATTTGCTAATCCTTTTTGACATATAGTCAACTGAAAACAGCACAAATATGATATATTAATATATTTAGTGACTGTTATTCATCAACGTCATCGATTTTAAAACATATACGTACTGTACTGTAAATATAGGTAAACAGGTTCATTGGTAACAGGTGATAGTATCATGATTGGTATGACAGGGGCATCCTCAAAAGACTCAGGTGTTCACAGAGGTATGGGGCAAGTTTACCACTTATATACATGATTGTATAAAGGATATTACTACATGAGGGTAAAACTGTTATCAGTAAACACAGTTTGTCAGCGATGGTTGCATTTTGTTTTTATTTGTTCGATTAAGTATCTGGAAACTTGGTGTTGGAAATATTGAAAACATCAGTGGTGGACTCAGGATGTTTGAGGGGCAGGGGCAGATAAAAACAGGGCCACCCGCACAGAAAGTTGTGGTATATTTATAGTAAAGGGCACTTTTTATGTACTTTATGTGTCATAGGTTACGTACCATATTGACATTTCTGTCATATGTTCACATTACATGTTTATGACCTGACTGTCATATCTGGAGGTGGAGGGGATGGGGGCTTGGCAGCCTTGTCACTGGCTTGACAAGGCTGCCAAGCCAGTGACCACAGTTCAGATTGTGTTTCAACATCCGTAAGAGTGAAACCTCAGGATGATTTCCAGATGGGTTTTTTGGCGTTAAAAACAGGTATTTTAAGCCAAATCATGACCTTTTCCAAACCCTAACCAAGTGTTTTTTTGTGCCGAAAGCTAACCAGAACATAAGCACAGGGTTGGAAACGAAACGAAATGGAACCTCAAGAACATAAAATTGCAACATAAAGAAATGGAGTTTTAACATACAATACCTGGTTTGCAGAAACGTATATTGCTGACAGTTATTCTGGCCATCGGGCTGAAAAAAAGCAGGCTGCACCAAAACGAAATAAATAAACTAGATGCTGGAAATATTGGAAAGCCGTTCACATATTGTGCATTCACTGCCTGACTTAAAGGATTCAAATACCACACGAAAATCACCTGATAAGCGGGATATTTTTGCATACGCACCTGAGAGTCCTCTAAATCTGCCTGGTCACATTCCTCTTGCAGCTGCAGCGTATAAACCACACAGATGCTGCACGCCTTAGCATTATCCCCGAGTGCTCTGTTCATACACACATAAACTAGCTTACCTCATCTCTGCCAGCTCTCTGGGGCCGCTTTCACGCAGCAAACATTTCATTATCCAATCAAAGTTGCAATGATAATTTAGCACTTCGGGGAATAACCACCACTTAATCACTTTCATGTCCGCCAAGGGGATCCTGAGCATATATTTTGAGGCAACATTATTGTATGTAGAATAATTGTAATCACGGAAGGAGGCGTTAACTAAATTTGCAGCGTCTTAGAAAGGAAATATAGCGCGCTCGATCATCCCAAACGGCATTCCCAGGGTGATATATTCTCTGCGTTTTCCTCCCCTGTCAGTGTAAAGATTAAATGAAGACATGTGAGTATGTGGTAGGCGAGCGTTTGAGTGGGATTTTGCTATAAAGAAGAGTAACCTTGGAGCGCAGCACGCTCAGCTTTCAGTTTATCTGGCACTGTGTGTGTGCGCGTGTGTGTGTGTGTCTCACGGGTGCAAAGATCACCCACCCTGATGAAATGTGTCCTTGACAGCACCAGACTTGTTTTTGTCTCTTATAATCTCCGGCCTCCAAACATCGCATCTAATTTCCCATGCAGCACTGTACCCAATCTGGGTCACACAAGCAGACAGACCGTGCCCGCCCACACACACACACCAACACAAAAATCACAAACGTCACCCTGTATCATAATCACTAATAGCCCCGGCATCCCGGACTACGACCGGCCAATCCTGTTAGGTGTGACTGACCGCGTCGGAACATGAAAGGCCGTGATTGGTCACAGCTAGTGTGGTCGGAAGCGGATTAGGGATCAACATGGCAGGGTGTCTGGAGTCAGACAAAGACTGTGTGTGTGTGCGTGTCTGTGTGTGTGTGTGGCAACGTTCAGCGTTGTTAACTTGTTAATAATCCAGCGAATGCAGCCTCGTAATGTACGGGGGAGATGACGGGAAGTTGAGGAGACGAAGATGAGAAGGAGGAACGAGAAGAAGATGAGAGAGATTTTCAAAATCGTACTCTCCTTTGAGTTTGACATCTAAAGCTTCTTTCCTTTTTTTTTTCATTAGTCTAAAAGTGGAGTTTGGACTTCTTTTCGCTTCAGCTTTTGGGCATGTTCATCGCCCCAACTTTTTTTATTCCTCTGTCCTAATTGGACTCTCAGCACCTCCACCTGCCTGCGAGCCAGTGTGCTCCACATAAAGTGAATTTCTTCCAGCACTCGCGCTGCAAGATTTATCACGTACTTCCCCACAAGCTGTGCCCAAGACAAATATTTAGGAGGGAAATGGTGTAGAAAAATATTTTGACTTAGCTCCACATGGCGGGGGGAGCATATCAGCACTCTTTCCTCATGGCTGCAGCGTATGGGAAGGTGATACAATCTTCTTTAAAGGGGCACTATGGAACTTTAAACTTTGTTAATGTTTACAATATTAATGAGGGAACTCGGAGAAGTTTATTTTTTCCATAACTGAATAAACAATCAGAGGAAAATAAGGTTTAAAGCTAGAGAGGTGGCGGGGTACGCCAAATATAAGCAAAGTAAAACAGAAAACATTAACTACAGAGTGCACCTTTAAAAAAAGAAAAAACAATCAATTTACAAAGGACATTTTTTCAACCTTGGCACAGATAGTATGTCCCTGAAAAACGACTTTTGAATCAAGGGTTAATCTCTCTGAGAGCAGATTATTCTGAATACAAATCCCATAAGCGCTCGAAATTCTTCGACAGATCGGAGGTAAACAAGGTGTCGAAAGGTTTATATGTTGTTAAAAATGGAGAGGGGGGACATTTTATAAAGGGGGGTAAACACAAAAGGGTAGAGGTTTGTGTTTCATAATTCACAAAAAAGTCAATAATGTATGTCCTTTTTTATTTTTTCAGAAATGTCTGAATAATTGAGCACCGGCTCTTTCTCCGCGTGTCCCTGCTGTGAAAGTAGGTGACGTTCGTGGCCGTGTTTAAACCTGAAGCTGTGAAGAGATTAAAATTTTGAGCCCAAATTTGATCCTTTAAGTCATGCTGACCTTCAGTTTTTAGATAAAGCTGGAACATATTACAGTCCAAACGTTAACCAGACAGGCGTTCTTTGCTCAGAAAACGTGGCATTATAAAAAAGGTTAACGGGCGCAGATCATCGTGTTTGCCCTCTTTTCACTGCGTCCCAACATTCTGCCGTACGCTTGCTTTTTTCCGCCTCCTGCGAGTTAAAAGCGAGTCATGCTCATACAGTGACACACACACAGTGTATGCTGATTGTGCGAGCCAGGTCAATGTGGATGACCTACTTCTCGGTTCTGCTCCGCGGACTGCCACAGCCGCTCACGTCAACTCGCCAAATGGAGCCCTCCACCCACTCAAATTTGTGTTTTCGGAGGAGTGGGTGGGGGCGGGGGTGGGGTCAGATGGCTTTTGGCTGCTTATCCTAATGATTTTTTGGGTGATTTTTGTGTCACATCATTTACTGTGAGCCGTGAAGGAGTAGATTTATTTATTTTTTTGCGCAGTTTGTCAAGTAATGGCATTGCTGAAATATTCATTTTGCTAAAAAGCTAAAGTGGCAGTGAAATAACCCCCCCCCCCCCCGAAGCAGATTAAGAGGCTTTTATTGCTAAGAGACTGGGAGAAGAAAGTGTGGCTGGAATTATTAACAATTATCAAGAGTACATCAGCATTATGAGGAGCTCCATGCATTATGGAGAAACTCACATTCTTTTCCCATCTCATAAACACACTCCGTCTCTGGCTTGCCTCTGTTTTTGTCTGCATCGTGCTCTCGTTGAATCAGTTTTTAGAAAATGGACAGAAAGAGCCCCCATGAAAATTTTAACAGCTTAAACTATGAGTGGAAGGGAGAGCCTCAACCTCCTCGGACCTGAAGTCAATGAAAGATTCAGAAGTCGGGCGGGGACTAATGTGAGGAGTCGGCCCAAATATAAACAGGAAGAGAGATCAAAAGTTGAAAGAGGTTTAATTTCTCAAGTTCCAGTGAGCCAGTGGACATTGTTCAGGATATTAAAAGTGATGTTTCGTTTTATACCGGCTGCACATTTTAAAAGGTTATTTGCTGGCGTTCATGGATCAGGGGTTTTTAGAGGGTTTTGTTTCAGAATAAAAATGCCACATAAAGCTGAGAGTAGCATCAGGGCAGCGACCTTTGTTCCTCTCTAAAAATAGAAACATAGCATTTTGGACTTCTGTTACACAATGTGGTAACAGGAGAGGGCTGGAGCAGTAAATCTGTCAGGAACAGACAGACAGGAAGAAGATGACACAGGGATGTCTGGTTCTTTTGAAAGGGGGAGCATCTCTGACAAAGATCCTTTGATGTACGGAGGCCAAGAAGTGCCACACTTGCAATATTTTTTTTTAAATGCCATTATTAAGATTAGCAATTATGTTTTTATTTATAATATAAATAAAACATATATATCATACATATGATGTAATTTATTAATGTAAGGGATTTATGATTTATACATTTATTTATGTTACTTATTTTTTTAATCAAGAAAACAAAGCTGTCATAGAGACCTAATTATATCATCAACCCGTTATCACAAAAAAACCCAAAATGTTGTTTCTTCTTCTTACTTTTAAATATTTTTTACTAAAAATATTCTGAAAACAAATGTCAAATGTAAATAAAAAGTTAATAAGGTTTGGTTTGAAACTCCTAAACCCAACCCACAGAGCAGTGTGTGTGGTTCATGGTCCACTCTTATGAAGTCATTTTTTATTCTATTTTATATTTTTTTGAGAAATGATCTCGTTATCTCAAGAAAATCTCGTTGTAAGTCGCTTTGGACAAAAGCGTCTGCTAAATGCCCTAAATGTAAATGTAAATGTACGAAATCTGTCTGTGTTTGCTTGAAATAATGAGATAAATTAACCAGTTAACATGAGAATATGAGCTTTTGATTTCAAGATACTGAAATAATTCACCTGTAAGAAGTATATGTAGATAAAAACAGTATTAAAAAAAATAATTTCAATAACGTCTGTTCTTGGCTTCCGTACAGAAACGTAACATATCTATTGAATGTTATGTTGTTATCTATGTGCGGTTACATGCATTACAGTCATGTTCAGAGGTTCATATTTTTACAGTCAAGCAAAAATCTTTCTCAAGTTTTTTCTTTTAATTACAAGCACATAGAAGTATTGCTTCATGTTGTGCTCTTCATAAAGACATGGTCACATTTAAACGAACGCGCCGCTGCGATTTCGCTGGTCAAAAGTCACTACTGTTGAGTGCAGTGCAAAGCTGGAGGATTTGCGAATGTTTTGTTTGCCCCTTCACATGTGTGACAGTGCCTGATTCAGTCTGCGTGAAAGTGGTGAGAAGTGATCAGGAAACAAACTCAAAGTGGATGACAGGCTTAAAAATCAATCTGAGTGTTTCTTGTGTAAGATTTCTTTTAGATGTCCTTTTGGGTAATCAGTTTCAGATCTGACTAATACACCGTGAAAGTCAACTTGACTAGAATAGGCTGTAGATAATATGACTTTTTGGCTGGACTGCAGCAAAGCAGGGCCACATACGGGAGTTTCCTCTTCCACTAGCTCTTTCAAAATGAATAGGTGCAGACAGTCCTCAATTACATCTTCAGAAGCACAGTGACGAGACGTCCAGCCATATACTTTTCCACCAAGTCTTGTTCTTTTAAGTTTCAGGCTGACTATTTGGAAAGCAAAACACCTTTAATAGGCATCTGAAGTATGCACTTGACGTCTCCATGCATGATGTCATGCTAAGAGACTGAAGGAAAAAAGTCATATCGGCTATCTCGGGTAACATTGGTTTGTGCTGCTGGAGTGTAAATCAGTAAAAGAGCGGGAAAGAGCTGCTACCGTAGCACTATAGCTTCCTCACAGTGGGGAAATACTACACAGTAGATATGGCTGTTGTGAATGAACAAACTAATGAATTTATGTAATGATGTGACCTTTGACCTTAAAAATAATACTTTCTTGCTAGTTGGACTGAAATGACAGAAAAACGCCCATCGAGCGCAACAGCTTGATCCAAAATGTCGTGGTGGAGACAGGTCTCTGTGGGCACAACAGTCTCTGAGTCCCATTTTGTCCATTGTCCTTGTGCTGTGACCAGACATTAGCAAAGAGGAGCCTTAAACCAAGCTAGATTAGCATGGCTCTTATTTAAATTCATGTTGCATAACACCAATTAAAATGTAACTGGATGCATTGGAGGAATGTAAAATGGAGGAAGGAAGGAAGGAGAGGAACAAAAACCATACAATTTATTTATACTTTCTCTAACCATGCCATGTATAAAAAACCTACAGTATAGAGGTATAGGAGGACATATTTTGTTTGGTTAAATTTAGAATGGACATGTACTTTTTAGTTAAACATCCTCCAGTCATGTTGATTTCTTTTGGCTGGATGGTTATGAAAAACCAGGCTTCAGAGAGGGAACGTTTCTTGGAGCAGATTTTTACCAAGCTTGGAGAGAGAAGGCAGAATATTTTGTTCCAAGACCGACCCGCAGAATAACCTGCAATTTTGTAATGAAATGAAACATCTGAGCGCCGCAACTGCACTTTTGGTGTCTGTTTTGCGTGTGCATGACAAGAAAATAGATCAAATCAGTCAGAATATGGATATGAAGGAATCTGTTCCTCTGCTCGGTAAGAAGCATTCATATCTCTCATGCTGCAGGGTAAAAAGAGGAGGAGGAGTGAGAGTGTGGAGGATTCTCTCACTTCTCATTCAGCTTTGTATTGCCCCCCACTGAAGAGCATTGGTACTGACGTTTCAGTGTTGCCAGCAGCCTTTTCACACACGCTGGCAGCTCTGACAGTCATGAAGCGCACAGTGATGGTGGGAAAAATAAACAACTCGGCTTGGATTTTCACCAATCTGCCCTTCCAGCCTGAATGCCCTTTCTCGCCTTCTCGCATTCCTGTTTTCTCTTCCCCTCTGACTGCACATCCCCATCGCTGTGCTCCTCTCCCCCTCGCTAACACTCATCCTCCTTCTGTTTTCTGCTCTGTCGCAGCCATGCATGGTTCAACAGTGTCACCTACGGTGTGCTGAGAGGCACTTCAGCCTGTCTCACCTGCCGATTCGGGTCTGTGTGACTGTCTGTGTCTATTTTTCAGCACAGATTTAGGTTTGCGAGGGTGAATTTATTCTCTTTATCCTTTAGCACCTCCAGCCTTCCCTCCTGTCGAGCACTTCCCTGTCAGAGCTCCATCAGTGTCGAACTTTCCCAGCTCTGTATGGAACTTTTCTCTGCTCCTGTAAAATGCTGTTTGTAGACTACATGAAGTCCCCCTTGGACTTTTATGACTCAAATGTGCCATTCAGTGTGTAAAACGCTCAGTGTACAGTGTACGTCTATAGACATTGATTCAAAAATGGAGGTTTTAACTGGGAACAGTGGGCTGAGAGCATAAGTGGGAATACTTTGGAGCAGGAAGTTAAAATAGGGTGTTGCCATGCGAGAAAGGAAATTAGTTATGTAAGATTATGGCCATATTAAAGCTGTTGTAATTTAACTCAGGTTTTCCACTGAGCAACATTAACTTTAGTACTGGTGTGGGTGCAATCTACCGAGCTGGTTTCATCACAATTAAAGCTGCATTAATTGATTTCTGGCCACAAGGGGGCAGTAAAACAAGCTAAAAACACAACGTTAACAGTTGCCTGTTTACAAACCTGACACAAAGCAACATTAGCATTCATTTGGAGTCTTGTGTCTGGCATACCAACTAATGGAAGTCCAATACTCGCCCTCCTCCTGTTTTCGTCTGGACCGTCTATCGAATGAATTAAAAAGCTCTTTAGCTGATTAATCTGAGTGGGAACTGCAAAGTTGGGGGATAATTCTCTGTGTGTTTGCAACCCTTTTAACATTATACAGAGCCCCGTGATCTGTTGTTTGTATAAAATATTGATTAGTGCAACTTTAAGGACCATTTAATTCCGTTTGTCAGCTTTCAAGCCCTGACTTTTTGTGTCTGTGTGTGTTGTTTGTCCACACATCCACATTTCTGAGAGCCGGGGTACAAAATGAGTAAGTCGTCTGAAAGATTTGTTCCTGGTGATTAATCACGCACAGCCTAAACGCTTCCCCGTTGAGTTAGACAGAGCTCTAGTGGTGCCATGGAGCCGTTTTTCCCCTTTTTGTTTATCTCACGCATGATGAGACACACAAAATGATACGCAGGTGCCACACAAGATATGCCAGAGTTTGAAATGCTTATGCAACCGACACTTGTGAGAAATGAAGGATGTACACTGAATGTTCAGTTTGGAATCCTTTTTCCAGCAGGAGACACATAAATGGGTAAAAGGTCTAGAACTGGAGATCTTTTTGGCGTTGTCATTATTCTGCATGTTTAAAACCAGTAACACTCTATAATAAAAATAATTACCTCCACCCATTAGTTTATTTTTTCACCCTTGTACATTTGTCAGTTGGTTGGTTGGTTTGTTACCGGGCTTATACAAAAACTGCTGCACGGATTTCCACGAAACTTTGATGAAGGATGGGTCTTGGCCCAGAATAGACCCCATTAACTTTCGGTGCTGTTGTGGATAACACAACAACAGGGCGTTGTTCGACATTTTTGTTAATTTCTCAAGGAATAATGCATGGATATTGATGAAAAAAATCAGGTGTATTAAGTGGCTGTTATCTGTGAATGAGTACAATGTGATGCTGATCATAAACTTAAATTATGGTTAAGCAGTGATAGGTGGATTAAAAATCAGAGTTACATAGAGCGATTGAGTTTGGTATTGAATTAGTCTCGACTGAATTAAAGGGGGCTGTTGGACCTTTTGCACTACTGAATTTTTCTTTAAAGACATCCATGTATTGTGCTGCAGAGACATCTTCTGAAGTTGGCATGCTAGCCAGCTAGCGCCATCCTTTCCTGTCGACCTCAAGATGCAACAGTCTGATAGTATAGCAAGCTCAGGACTGCAGAGCCTTGTTGCAAGGCTAACTGAGCTAACAGCAGCTACAGTTAGCATGAGTGTATGAATTTGAGAGGTTGCCAGTTGTTACATATTGCGCCTTTAAGTAAACTTCAGTTAATAGTTATTTCACTGTTAACAGTGTAATGCTATATAAGCCATTTATTAAGCAATTATAAAAGTTTGTAAACATCAGCTGCAACTTTAAAGTGGCCATTCGAAATATGTTTATTGATGAACTACACAGTATTTATTAACTATGTACAAAGTATTAAAAACATCAGTTGCAACTTTACAATTGCTTAATAAATCTTTTATAAAGTGTTTTATTGTTTGTAACCTATTGACTGAGGTTTAAATAACTATAAATATAAAGGTGTACTATGTAGTTTTGAAACTAAATAAACAAACTCTCTGTTTTCATGACTAAATAAACTGAATAGCAACAAACTGACCTTAAAGGACAACACAGTTTCATACTGTTTCACTTTGTTTATATTTGGCGGACCCTGTCGACTTTCCAGCATTAAACCTTATTTACCTGTGAGAACAGCTTGTTTATTCAGTTAGGAAAAAAAATGATATTTCTGATTTTGTATTATTAACTCATTAATATTGTAAATACTAAAATTCTGAATTCAAATTTCACACAGTGCCCCTTTAAGATTAATAATGATGGTTGTTATAAAGTGCTAGCTAAATGGATTAAATGAGAATTCAGACACCAAATTCTTCTTAGTCTTCTTTGTAGAGCTATCGTGTACTGTCATATCAAATCAAGCAGATAACTTGGAGTTAAAGTTGCTACATGTTGGACACATGGGTGATTTGTTCGGCAAACTGACCAAAGATCCAAGAGCACATGTTCTCCGAGTTTCACCAGACCGTCAACAAACCTCAGTCTTCATATCTCTTGAACACAAACACCTGAGGGAGGCTCTCTGGTGCTTCGGAGGAAACCGCCGTGTGAGTGTGTGTTTGAATATGTGTGTGTATCGCTGCAGACGGACATGTAGGGGCGCACGCAAGCGTAAAAACACGACTGTTTGTGTGTATCTCTGAGGATTTGTTGTGTTTAAAGTCCCTTCAAACACAACAACACTTTCATTGCAGTCGAAGCGTGTGATTGCTGAATAGCTCCCACGCAATTTCTGTCCTCTTCTCCCTCGGTTTTCTATCCTTCCATATTTGCCGCATTTGAAATTTCGGCTTTGAATTCCTTCTTTGGTAACCGAGGATCAAAATTGCTTGACTCTCATAAGTTTAGAATTTTCCTACATCATCATAAACCCAGAAATGTCATTTACGCACAATATTCCCCCTCCCCTGCAGTGCAAAGTCATGCTATCTGGCCTCAGACATCACAGCCAACTTAGTTTATCTCTCCCCTGTTCCTTTTTTTCCTGCAGAGGATGAAAGGAAACCATATATAGAGATGGACGAATAGGAAGAGATAGTACGAGCGTGGTGGTCCACTCAGATGCACACAAGCCTTTAAGCTCAGTAAACAGTGACATCTGCTGCACTGTAGGGTTTAGAGTGGATGCTTCTCCTGCCTCGGCCATTCGACTCAGGAAGCATTATGTCTTTTGCCATCGTCATTATTATGATTTGTAGAGGTCTTTGCTAGAATTAGCATTAATTAGATTGTTAATCTTTAGATTTCACTTCAGTCGATTCGCACAAAAAAACTTCATTTCAATACATTTTTGGTTGAATAGATTCTACTCCCTCGGTCTTATCTGTTGTTTTTTCTTTGCAGTGATCCATTTTCTTTAAGGGTTTGTTGTTCATCTAATCTCGAAAAGTTTTTTTCTTTCTTTCTTTTGTCAGTAGCTGTGAAATCCCCATTTTCTGCCACAAACTAACTGAATTGTTATATTAACAGCCCCCGGGCTAAGTTCATAAATAAAGAAAGGAACAAAGAAAGCAGAGCAGAGATACGCAGAGTCAAAGTTAACCTTTGGACGGGCTGATAAAACGGAGTGAGAAAGAAGTAATCAAGATCCAAGCCACAGTTATTTATCAGCTTACTGATGTCTTTATCACACTAAGTTTGAATATTTCCAGACAGATTTTAATTAAAGAAACAATTACACAAAACAGAGGACCACTTTAATATCTTCTAACCTCGTCACGGTTGTGATAACGAGGAAAACTTATAAAAACACTGACTACTGGATGTTGTTTTTGGTAAATTAAAGGTGTAGTTTTGTGGAAGAAGTTTTAATCATAATAGAAAGATCTTCACTGACTAATCATTTACGCCTAAACAAACTCTCTTTGTTTCCATGACTGAATAAACAAACAAGGACAACACAATTTAATACTGTATTACTTTGTTTATATTTGGCGGACCCTGCCACCTTTCTAGCTTTAAACCTTATTTCCCTTTGAAAAACAGCTTGTTTATTCAATTTCTGAGTTTGAAGCCCTTCTCCAAGACTACATAGTGCCCCTTTAAAGTCACCTGTGTGAGTGTGTGAGTTTAAATCCGGTGTAATTTAAGTGCAGAGCCTCTCCACAGCTCTGTAGCTGACAAGTTCACTGTCACGACTCAAAGACAACAACCAGCAGCCACCACTTCTCCTCTTTGTTTAACCGGGAGTCACACTGACAGCATGCAGGGTCAGAGACGGAAATCAGACTCGGCTCCTCTGCAGGGAGAGACAGACGCGCACATACTAATTACCAATTAGCTGCAGCTGTGCAGCTGCCGCCGCTGCACCACGCAGCAGCCACACCTGCGCTGAGTGTTCAGACTAGTCAATTAAAAAGGGTTTCTCTTCAAGCTTGACATAAATTGTTCAGTTTTGTTTTGATTTGACAACATGCTAGACAGTTCGATACTGTCATGAAAAAAAAAACTTTAAGCAAGGTCTACACAAAAATTAAACACAGTCAGCAACATTGGGGATATTCCATTAAAGACTACTGGTTAAGAGTTATTTCACTACTCGTATGTAATTAAATCCAATACAGAGAGTAATTAGCAACGTTAGTCATCCTTGATGGTGCAAAGTGAAGGCAAACGTGAAAGTCACTCATATGAATACTTGAGTAAAATGTTTAAAGGTGCAACTTGTAAGAATTGGCCACCTCCAAACAAATAGGGGGCAGCACATCACAAGCTAACCGCTAAGTGCTGCTTACTGTAGATTCTGTTAGTTAGCTCAAGACTGGGAGCCTGGAGAACCAGGGAAGTGTTGAAATGCTAGCACAGGAGCTTTTGGACAGGGCTAGGTCGTTAGCGTGCTAACTTCAGTAGCTATCTCTGCAAGACCATGAGTAGAAAGACGTCAAAAGTGTTAATTTTTTACATTCTGTAGATAATTTAGTTAAATTTTGAATGTTTTTCACTAGAATTCTCACATATTGCACCTTTAATGGTCCAACATGTAAAATATTTGATTACTGAGACACATGAGATACATATACATATACTGAGATACATATATTTACATGCATGCAGTATATAGTATGAATGGGTCAACTAATTATTGACCTGGCTGATAGTCGGATCCAACATTCAGCGTTTCCCCGCATCATGCAGAAACTAGTTACTTAAGTTGTCACATAAATGGAGTAAAAAAGTGAAGCGGAGGTATAAAGTAGCAATACTCAAGTATAAAAACTTCAAAATTATATTTAAAGCAACATTATGTAGAAATTGGCATTTCATGCAATTTGGCTGCCCCCCACAGGTTCCGAGTGCAACATCCATGTCGTAAATACAAACTGATTATGTCATATCAATATTATGTGCTGAAAACTTGTATATTGAAGTAAACATGTATGTAACTCTGTGAACCTGCCCTCTCACTGAAGTTACATAGTGCAGAAACAGGTGATAGGAGGGCGGAGTGGCTGTGACAGAGACACCATTCACCCTGTTACAAGACACTGTACCATCAAAATCATTTTAAAGCTGTTATTATGATGTAAATAAGTTATATAATGTTGCTTTAAGTCACTAAATGTACTGTGTGGTAGAGCTAACAGGACTGACGTTGGAGATTTCAACTGCTGCGAAACATCAATCTTGTCGATCCAAGCTCAATCTACCCAAAGCAGCAGTTAGCAACCGCAGAGTCAGTGACGATAAGAATGATGCGAGGGCAAAAGTGGGTCAGCAGCATGTTTATGACATGTGGCTGAATCAAAAGCCACGGGGTAATTGTAGAGGAGCTGCATGTTTGGCCGTCAGCACAGCTCGTCTTCCGTTTCCTCTGGGCTGTCAATACTTTTCTTCTTCTTCCTTGTAATTTCTTTCTGTTTCGCCACGAGCGTCGAAAAGATTTGTTGTCTTCCTCAGATGATGTTGTTGCTGAACCCATAAACAAAGGGAACGATGATAGGACTTGGAGGATCTTGAATCATGTTTCTCTAATAGATGTGCTGCTCTTGGTGAAGTTATCATGTTCAATACTCTGTATTGTATCTTTGGTGGTTGTTTTCTGCCTTGTTTTTGTCTGGTCTTCATTGTCGTGGCCGGTTTTAAAGATCTAAATGTCTGATGATAAAACACACTGAACTTTTTAAAGTTTGTCTAGTCTTTGAAGGCATCAATTTTCACCTCATTTTCCATTTTAGACTTAGAAAATCCAGCACTTAACACTCTGCCATTCTTTAAGTCCACTCAGTGGTCTGCTCCATTGAGATATAAGCCCTCCCAAGAAAGCAGTAAGAAGTAAGCCGTTTCACACCATTTAATCACAAATCCCTGTGCTTTCTTCCCCTTTTCTCTCCTTCCCTTTGTGCCTTCCTCCATCTATCTCTCTGTCTCCGGCCCGCAGACGGCTGAGCGGCTCTTCTGGATTTCGCTGACACTGCGCCTGGTCCCGCCTGGCCCTCTCTGAGCAGGATGGACACTCTGGAGTCAGAGCTGACCTGCCCAATCTGCCTGGAGCTCTTTGAAGACCCACTACTGCTCCCCTGCGCCCACAGCCTGTGCTTCGGCTGCGCCCATCGCATCCTTATCTCTCACTGCGCCACCAACGAATCAGTTCAAAGCATCGGCGCCTTCCAGTGCCCCACCTGTAGATATGTCATTTCCCTGAGTCCTGAGCGTGGATTAGAAGGACTTAAGAGAAACGTGACCTTGCAGAACATTATTGATAGAGTTCAGCGGGCCTCATCTTCAGCAGGGCTGCCTCTACCGCTGCCGCTTCCCGTGCCCCACAGCGGGCCCAACTCTCCCGGCGAGGAAGGGAGCAACCGTTTGGCGCTGGTCCCAGTCAGCGCCGCCATGTCCAGCCCAGGTACGCCTCCTGAGCCGGTCCAGTGCCAGTTCTGTGAGCAGGACCCGCCGCAGGATGCAGTCAAAACTTGCGTGACGTGCGAGGTGTCGTACTGCGAGGAGTGCCTCCGGGCGACTCACCCGAACAAGAAGCCGTTCACAGGCCACCGGCTCATCGAGCCCATGCCGGACTCCCACCTCAGAGGGCTCCAGTGCCTGGAGCACGACGAGGAGAAGGTGAACATGTACTGTGTCACTGATGACCAGCTCATCTGCTCGCTGTGCAAGCTGGTCGGAAGGCACAGAGACCACCAGGTGGCAGCACTGAGCGACCGCTATGAAAAACTCAAGGTAGGCGCAGACGTTATTTAAAGGGGCACTACGTGGTTTTGGAGAAGAAATTCAAACTTTTAAAAATTACAATATTAATGAGGTAATAATACAAACTCAGAAATATTTATTTTTCAGCAACTGAATGAATATAGCGGTTGTCAGAAGAAAAAAAAATATCTGGCAGGGTCCGCCATATATAAACAAAGTAAAACAATATGAAATTGTGTTGACCTTTAAGGTCAGTTTGTTTATTCAGTCAGACATTTTGTTTATTGAAAAAAAATCAGTCAGTTCTCTTCTGATTAAAATTCCATCCCCAAAACTACGTAGTGCACCTTTATGCTATTTCATTTACATTTGCGTCTGTGAATAATGTCTTTTTTTTTTTTTTGGGAACATGTCAATTTTTATCCAAAACCTGAGCTCTAATTAACCTGCGGCCCTTAACGACCGATGTGTCAAGGTTACAGATCCCCTCCATTATTTATCGAACACATATAATGAATTTTAAACATTAATTTTATGCCGCTCTGCTGTAGGAAATTTCCCATTATCCTTACCCAGGTATCTAACTCAATTATCAAGTGCGATTGTATCATCTCACGCTGACTTATTATCTCTGTTGAATAATTAAGCAATTAGCATAATCACTACACCATGCAAGTGTGCCAGGAGGGTATTCAGAGGCATGCACACGGAGTGAATACGTGGAGTGTCATTACTGACGAGGCATGGTGTCTTCAATGAGGTTGCAGGTTAACAAGCACCAATTGCCTGCTGGGTGTAGGTGTGCTTAATTGAGCATGGCTATTAGAGTGTGCTGGTAATGGCCATAGAGGCAGCGTTAGTGTGTGCGTAGATGTTTGTGTGTTATGCCGGCGCTCATGCAGAAGCAATTGTTTCACAGGATGTCCACTGGATGCTGCTCTTCTAATCATCGAGTAATCTGCCCTCGAATGATTTAGCTTTCTTCTTAATGGGCGACTCCACTGTTTGGAATTGTACGTCTGTAAAGTTTGGGGACTTATCAGGTTGAGTCGTATTCCACATGACCTTAATGCATTTTCATAAATTAAAGGATAGGTTCTCCCATAAATGAAAAATCTGTTATCTACTCATCCCAGTGCCGATGGAAAGTTTGGTTAGGTTTGTAAGTCCACAAACATTTCTGGAGCTTCACAGCAAAAAGGTGTTGCAGCACTCTCCGAAACAACTGAAGTAGATGGGGACTTGTTTTAAAGTGTAAAAAACATACAGGGAAAAAGTTCCTTGAGTACAGTAAAGTTGGGAAAAAATACTGTTTTTGACTTTAAATGCCTGTTAAGGACACCACAAACATTGCTAGAAATTATCCTGAGGTCTCCGTAAAATTATCCAGTCGTGTCACTCTTACAAATGTTGAAACACAGTGGTCACTTGCTTGGCAGCCTCATTTACTATAACTCCACTACTAGCCTCTACACCTCCTGACATAAAAGTCAGGTCATAAACACGTAATGTGAACGTGAAATGACAAATAGCCTATGACATGTACAAATGTGTATCAGTGGTTTGCAGAAACTTTATCTGATAAGTTAAAGATAATATTAATTAAATAAAGATAAACTTCTTATTACCTTGGTTGCCCTTGCTGACCAGCTGAGATAAAGAACTAGCGCAGCCTCATTCATGGATCTGAGTGGACACAGGGTCAACTAATCAATGGTAATACTTTTGGAGCAAGGTCATGCCTTTAGAAGTGGTCTGAAGAACTTAAAAATCAATACAAAGTTTGCAAGGGAGACATTGTAAGTTGGCTGGCAAAGGGTAATATGTACACTCGTGTCCCTTGGTGCCAGTTATGTAACACCTAACATACAGCAGATGCAGTTTTACTTGGGTCAGACTTCAGCATTTGGGTGCAAACAAAGTCAGAAGTTTTCAGACAGAGCATCGATTAACTCGTCCAATAAAAACACTTTTTGACCGCAAATTAGTCGCACATTGCTGATTTCCTCGCAGAAAGTACATCCTACTTTTTCCAAACTTTTTTCCCGTCATTTACCCGGGGAGCATTTCCAGCCTGCTGCACGCTCACTCGCAGTGTTTGCTCAGCCTTTCTAGGAGTCTTTAAATGAAAAGTCACGGTGCGACTCCTATGAGAAACAAGCTCTTTTTCTCATTTACCAGAACTTTGAAACACGTGTTCAAGTGTGAAGTAGTTTATAATACGTCCTCGGAGAGGTAGGCATGCCTTTGGTGATATAATGGAAGAAACTGAATCACACCGACTCATTCCAAGTTGCGGTAACCGGAGGGAAAGGGCCTGATTCTCTAATTACTGAAACGTTAGAGCTCTGTAATAAGATTCTCCTCTTAGACTTGGTTTCAAAGAGCATAATATGTCCTTGAGTAATAAAATACTCGTGTCTTAACATCCAAAACCTTCTAAAGAATAAAAAGTCAATGATTATAACCATCTATTTTCAGTGTCTGCACTGAAACACCCCTCACACTGATCATTATTTCCGTGGGATAATCTTAAATCAGCATGAAACCACTAATGCACCGTCCCCTCTATCATTACGGGCCCTCTGCTGGCTGGCATCCTCTATTTTTAAATCCATTCTCCCTCCAATGACGGGCTCGATGCCCTTAGTCATCGCAGCTGCCTTATGTGTCTGTCCGTACCTTCTCATCTTGCGTGTTTCAGCAGATTTAACCAGAGAAGAGGGTAATTAGCAGGAAAGCTACAGGTCAGTGCTTCATCTAATTATCATGCTTCTCCGTCTACCCCCTCCTTCTCCGTCCATTCATCCGGAGAGAGAACGTGGCATATCACAGGTCAGCGCGCCCAGCAGTGATCACACAGGCTAATTATCTGCCGTATCACAAAAACACGAAGCAAAAGCAGATTTATCCTTGCGGTGACGTGCCCGCAAGTTGCCAAACATTGTCATGCAACTTATAACAAGCGTAACGTGACATACCTGGAATCTCTGACGTGGTGTACATGTGTAATATGAACCCTGAATACTTCAAGTAGAATTCATGTCAGCTGTAAAGGCTGGATGAGATGGAACATGTGTGAAACGCAGGTGCATATAGCGTGTGATTCACCCTTTGTTTAACTGTATAAGTTTGAATTTAAATGAATCGCCTGAGGACTTCATGAACACACTTGTCTCAAGTTAGCCCCTGAATATAGGACACGTCTTTGAATAGAGCATTTGATGTCGACATTTTTGGGTGTCCATATGAACTGCAAAGAAAAGTAATATATCGATTATTATGAAATATCTATAACATCCATTAGTAGCTGCCATTAGCTAGTTAGCTCGTTTAGCTGTGGTGGTCCAGATTGGGAGCTTGGAGCACCGGTGGAGTGTTGCTGTTTACACCACTAGCACAGGAATGTTGGATCCGGGTTGGGTCGGGGCTAGCTGGTCAGCATGCTAACAACATAACAGTAGATAAACTATCTCTGCAGCACAATACATACACAAAGTAACTTCAAAACTGCTATTTCCTCACTTTCTGCTGATAATTTTAGCCACTTTTTGAATGTTGTCAACTAAAATTCTTGCATACTGCCTCTTCAAAGCTAGCCTGTGAGATAGCCTAAGTTAGCCTTAGCTGAAGCTAAAACTAAATGTACTTATTGACTTAAAGATGAACTGACACCTTAAGTTTTGAATAAAGCAACAGCTAAATCCAATCATGTTGGCAAAACCCAGCTAAACTCTTCCTTAAGCTAACAAGATAAGAAGAGTAGCAGGTCTTGGCTTTTGGGGCGACACATTCAGATATTTAAAGGTGCAGTGTGTAAGAATTTTAGTTGAAAACATTTAACAACAAATTAAAATTATCAATAGAATGTTAAGAAAAATGTTTTAAGATTTCTGCTGAAGTTAGCATGCTAACCAGCTAGCCTGTATCCACTTTATAGAAGTGAAACAGTCCGATAGTAAACAAAACCAACATTTCCTGGTGCTCTAAGCTCCCAGTCCAGAAAGAGTCAGCTAATATGACCGCTAACTGAATGGTTAGCTAAGCTTACTTGCTAACGGCAGCTATAGTTAACAGCTATTAGCAGTTACTCTGGTGATATGCTGCCCCCTATTTGTTTGGAATATGAATTTGACAGCTGTCCAACTGTCACATATTGCAGCTTTAAAATTACTGAACAAGTTGATTGCCAATGACTCCTAAAACGATCATTGACCATTGCTGCGTTTGGTTAGCTTTAGGCACTGCTTTTGCTGCTGTAATAATTACTACGGCCACTAGAGTTCACTGCCCACAATAAACATAAATATGGGTCATATTAAGCTGCTTGCACAGTTGACCTATTTAGTTGTTTTTCTGATTTAAATTATGTTTTGAAGGCAGTTGAACTCATGAGCTACTTTGCTATCATGACTTCAAATATACCTGACTGTAGATTAAATAATTATACTGATTTCAATATATTAAATAAAATCTTGACCATCTTTCTTTTGCCTTGCTTAAACCAAACCAAACCAAACCAAACCAAACCATAGTGTAGATTAATGTATGTATTAATTATATGTGTAATTATCATAAATATGCATTTTGACACTGAGTTTGTCGGACTTGTTGAAAAAGTCAAGTTTTGTTGAACATGAATAAATCACATGCTGCCATGTACAAGTCCCTGTACCTCATGAGGACAGATGGGAAAGATAAGCATGCATGGCTGCTTCATAACTTTTGAGCATTCACACAGACACCCCATATCTGCCCTCTGCGTGACACGAATCTGAAGATAAACCCAGACTGCCCCCCATTTCTCACACAAAGAAAACAAATGTGCCCTCTCTGCCAAAAGTTAGAGGGGATTTGACCACCTGTTAAGTTCTGAAAACCCTCACACCAGCCAGCTGGCACACGATATGAGTCTGATACAAACCACGGGTTAAGACCCTGTTAGCCCTGGGCTGACCCACAGACACGCCATTAAAGGGAAGGTTTTTTATCTTTATCTGACACTGATAATTGTCTCTCTTAGATGGAAATTAGAGCATCATGGTGACATTTTTTAAACCCTCCTTGCAAACAACATCATGTTTAATTTTTTTCATATATTTGCAGAGGGGTTTCATCCTCACTGCCGTCTGGTGTTTAGCTTTGACAGAGCCTTCGTCAAAGTCACAAATGACCATGAAGCGATTACTTTAAAGGTGCTATATGTGAAAATTTTAGTCAAAGAAGAGTTTATAAGAGATGAAATCATCAACAGAATGTAGAGAAATAATGTTGTCATACGTTTAAAGTTTATGACTTCTGTGGATTGTATTGCAGAAGTTAGCATGCTAACCAGCTAGCCCCAGCCCATCCCAGTCCAAAGCTCCTGTGCTAGCAGTTTAAACACCAATGCTACCCTGGTTCCACACCAATGTTACCCCCGAAATCTCGAAACTTCTAGTCTTCACTACTGCTAATTGAGCTAACTAGCTAACGGCAGCTACAGTTCAGCGGTAAATGTAGTGATGTGCTGGCCTCTATTTATTTTGAGTATGAATTCAGAAAACAGGTGGCCTATTCTTACATTACGACCTTTAAGGGGGTGATCACACCCCCATGGTGCCCCCATGTTTGGAAAAAAGTGCCCTCTTAGGGTGTCCCTTTCTGGACGCTGGTGCCCCACCGCATACAGCTGGTGCCCTTTTTATTTTCTTTGCCCCTGGCCCTCAAACATCCTGAGTCCGTCACTGTTTTTAGCACCTAGACCTCATACTCAAAAAAGACAGAAAATCTTGCTTTCTGAGGTACACACAAGTTAAATCTTGTGACTGTGACTTTATTAAAAAGGAAATATATGTATATATACAATGTCACTTAAGAAAATGCAAAACAGACTTTAACTAAATGTATATCTCCACTTATTTCTCATTGCTGTCTGACTTGTTTTGCTTCTTCAGTAACAGCGAGGCTTTAAATATATCTCAGCCTCAGGCTAAATTCTGCTTCAATGTCGAAGGCTGAGTTCTGTACTTGTCAGTTCACTTAACCTTGATACACTTCTGTAAACAGTTTTTTTCCTTCTTGTTGTTTCAATGTGTACGTGGCAGCATCTCGTGGCACACATACAGTAAAAGCCTCAGTTAACCCACACAGTGCATCAGCAAACAAGTCCTGACAGAAACAGTAATCACATCTTCGATTATGATCACGGAACAGTTAATTTAACAACGTCCCCCGTTGTGTCGAGGCTTTTAAGAGGCAAAGTTTTGTCAGAGCTTTAAACTAGTGACAGAAACAGGACGGGGAAGAAGCTGAGGTCCCGAACTAAGCTAATTACCACGGGAAACAACTCAGCCGCCATGCAATATTCACGCTGAACAGCACATCTGATTTTTAATTCATAACGACAGGAAAGTTCAGGAGAAGTTCTGGGAAAAGAGGCGGCACAGCGCGGACACAAAAGCCCCCGTCAGGTTACCCAGACGGTTAAAACTTGAAATACTTAAGATGTTACATCCAGTCCTTTTCTCCACTCAGATATGTTTTTCTTTCATTTTCCAAATCTGACAAGCTGAAACTATTTTGGTCATATTTTCCGGACCATTTCATGCATATCACTTTTTGCCCTGATCTGCTGCAATTGGAGATATCCCCCCACTCGGCGTAGGGGGGAAAAAAAATATCAGATGATTGGAATGGTTTCCTTTTTACAGTGGCAGTGGTGGTGCGTCTGATAAGAGCCGTGGAGGTTATTGTGGGAACACCCATCCTTTTTCGGAGATAAAATTACCCCCGTCACAGGAAATTGACTGAGAAGGCAGCTGGAAATAGCTTTTAAAGTCCTTGGCTCTGGGTCTAAGGAGAAAGAACCTTGAGGATAAAAGATAGGTACCGCTGTGTGTGAGTGTGTGTAAGTGTGTGTGTGTGTGCACGCGCAGCCTTAGTTTTAAATCATAGGTTTGTTGTGGTTTAATCAGCTGCCCTTTAGTGTTGAGGCAACATACTTTGCGGTTGTCAAGTGCCAACAGGCGCAATAAAATATGAACAGACACAAAACACAACATTTGATTCACAGCCTCGCAGATAAGCACAATATTTACCTTTATGTCCTCCAGCTGTCTCATTCATCTTTTATATCAGGAATACACTCATACTCCTCCTCCCTTCTTTTATATAGTCCCGTGCTATTATGTTGACAACTTTCCCCCTTAAATTTCAACCTCGACTTTGACAAACTTGTCTTGAAGTGAATTATAAGAAGAGCAATGCCAGCTACAAACCTTGTTTGTCTGACCTCCAGTGGTTTAACTTCTTACTTGTAGAAGTCGACGTACTTTCTGTGGAAATCTTTTAAAATAAACCTTATTAATGGTTCAGCCACGTTTTAATATAATTACCCCTAATTACCCCCAATTACCCCTGTAGCTAAGGTCCCTTAAAGGTCCCACACACCAAACATACAGGAAAGCCCTCAGCCCGTCCTGTCTCGTGTGCAGGACTGGTGCCAGGCTAGCTGGTTAGCATGCTAACTACAGTTCATATTTCCACACCTGTTATTTCTTCACATTCTGTTGATAATGAGTGAATATTACAAACAACATTTCTTACATCTACAACTCATTAATATAGTAAATATTAAAATTCTGAGTTTGAATTTGTCCTGCAAAACTACATATTACCCCTTTAATAATACTTATTTATGTCTATACACAGCTTTTGTACGCTTTTGTCAGCAATCACAAGGCCTTACAGAAGTTGTATGGATATATTCAGCACTGTCCTGGCACACTGTCTGTTAACAGCGTTATTACTCACATTGCATCGTCGAGTATCACAGAGTCTGTCCCAGTTTTCTTAGACAGCCCAGGCGAAGGCGCCCCCTGTTGAACCCGGGTGTGAACAGAGTCCTGTCTCCAAGAAAGCTGCGCCTTCTGCAGTCGGAGTAAATAAAAAGCCGTTATTTGAGAATTTGCAGCACATTGTGCAGCACTCGATGTCTTCTCTCTTTCCTCCTGTACTGGATGTTCCTTTTGCTTGCGGCCCTCTCGTCTCCCAATCAAACACACACACACACATGCGCACACACACACACAATCACACTCTCCATCCTCTCCCAATTTCCCCCAGTACTACAATGTTCCTTCCTCGCTGTGTTTTCTTTTTTCTCTCTGTTGGGCTCTGCTTTCAGTCGGTGCTGCCTTTTTCTTTTTCTTTCCTTTTTTTTTCCTACCCGAGTCATCTCTGTTTTCTCTCAGACTGATACACAAACATATTGTTTCCAATTTACGGAGGAGCTCGCTGGAGGAAAACTGGGTGTCGAGCAAACACAACAGGGCCCTCCATCAAACACGGAACATCCAATACGGCGATGACTTAAGAATGGGAGATAAATACAGTGTAGATGTCTGAACACACAGCAGTAAACAAATAAATGATGAATCCTATGATTACAGCTCTCAGCTCCTGCTGCGCTTCCTCGGCCTTCTTCCTCTTTAATTTCTGTCGTGCTGTTCAGCCGTCCACCTTTGTACTCTCTGTACTTGTCTTCGTCGGGTCTCTCTGATCTCTCAGAACGGAGTGAAATTGTGGCAGTTCGGCGAGGACTCACAAGAAACACAATCCTGCTCAGTGTCACAGTGAATCTCGCAAAAGATGAAAGTTCTCCGTTCGGTTGCCTACCTGCGTGTCTCCATCCACGGCTGAGTCTGTGTGTGATGCCTTTGCATAAATTCGTAGCTTATCGGGGCTACTTCAGGGTGAGTCAGCTCGCTCACAGCCGCTGATGAACACATGGAGCGCTAATGACAATAGGGTTTAGATAGAGACGGTAGAAAAGACCGCAAAGCGCGGGGCCTCGCAACTTTTACTTTTAAAGCCGACAGGGAGATGTTTGGTGATGAAGCGTGTGCGAGGTTTGCCTCGGTGTCAGAGTGGATTCTTGTTGGGTGATATAAAGAGAACGGCTTTGTGATAATTAAGAGCAGACGCTGTCGAAGGAACTGACTCAACTCTGTGATTTCACCAAAAAACAGAGATTAGAGAAATGTCCAGAGTATTAGGTTGGAAACTGCTGGATTTAACTGCAGAACTTCACTGTCTGAAGCAAAAACTGGACCCACTGACTGCTGTTCACCAATATTAAAGGGTAACTCCACTAATTTTACACATTAAAGTGTGTTTTCTGGTCTTGTGGAGTACTACTGCATATGTGAAAAAAGTAGTATAAAGCTTTTTGTGGCTCCAGAGGAAGCTACATATAATCTGATAAATTCCCTCTAGTGTTGCATTGTGGGTAATGTAGGCCCCAGATTCTGCTGTATTTGTTTTCTTCATTTGTTTTTAAACTGTCCATAACGAGTCCAGCAGTGCTATAGGAGTGTGACGCGAGACTGCTTTTTCAAAACCTGGCGCCTTGGAACGTGAAAATAAAATGATGTCACATGTGAACTGGACATTCTCACAAGTGAATAACTTTTTTCACATGTAAACGTAAATTTCCACATTCTATTTCCACCTTTTCACATCTTAATTATACACCTTTATACTGTATGTGATGGTTTTTTCACGAGGATAAGAATTTCCGCATCGACGACACAATCGTCACATAAATAACCTATGTGTAATACACACATGCATTAACACTTTCATGCTCACACCACACTCCCACCAATCTTCCCCACTTATCTAACAGTCCAGTCTTCTCTACAATGAGCTTGGCTGTAGACTCTTGTAGCCTTGTTTTCTCTCTCTTTCTGGACTACATCTTGTCATAAACTACTGTCAGTTTCTTTTTACCTCATGTTTTTTGCAGCGTTTTATATCCCTCATGTTTATTTTTGGGACTTTTAATGCCCACATGACGACCATGAAATGCGTTAGCGTCACTTTAAATGATGTTTTATATGCAAAATCCTAATCTGCAAGGTAACTCAGTAATGAATGCTGTAGAGTCATTTCCCTCTGAAGCTGCAGAAGTCAAGTACGCTCACTTCAACATTATACTTTCTGCACCTGTTTCACTTTTAAAATGCATCCTTGCAGCTCAGTACTGAGGAAATGTGAACCCATTGGCTTACTGTATATCTTAAAACGCATCAAATCAACATGGTTTAACCTAGTTGGTTCAGAGGAGAGATTATAGTCGCACAGACACTGATTTTTTTCTAGGGGGTGAAAATCCAGCTCGGAGACTAGGCAGACAGAGAGAGAGAGAGTGATGGTGCGGATAAACGGGCAGGATGACTGACGGCTCATCAACCTGACGGGCAGCTGAGCTCTGACACATTAATACAAGCTGGCAACATGGACACTATAGACACGGGTTAGCACCCCCTCCATGTTCAATCCTGACCACGAACGCACACACACAAGGAGTGAATGTAGCTTTGCATGGGGAGTGACAGCAGGTGTGATCTCTTTAAATCCCTGATCTCATGTTCTGAAGTGTGTGTACATCAGACATAATCGAAAGAATATGTTTTTGCATTTTAAGCGTGCATGCATGAATTTTTGCTGCATACGCCGACGTGCACGTGACGCAGCTGCTGACTTATCGTTGTGATCCTTATCCTCCTCATCATCCTTCGCGAGGTTTCGGTTTATTTTTATCTCTCTCCGGATGATGATCGCAGCGTCATATATTCTTCTCCGAGGGGACCTTTATGCTGCTCTTTGCTTTTGTGTGTCATCGGCGTATTAAGGCCATCCATTAAGCCCCCCGTGCCACTACAGCGCACACACACAAAAAAAATGCACAAATCCCACCATCTCTATGTGTCTTTACTGTTGTTCATTCAATATTCCCTCTGGGGGTCACTCCCTTTTTAATCCGCCACAGAACAATCGGAATCTGGCTGTGTTCGCACTGCTGCTAAAACATGGTAGATGCAGCGTATCTAGCTAGTTTACCTCCTTCATTTCGAAGCAGGTTTGCACCACCTATCTTTGACTTTTGCCGTTTCGGCCTCGCTGCACCCAACACAACTTCACACCATTGTTGAAGGCATTGCAGGAAGTCTCAGCATCCGCCGGGTCTGAGCTTAAATCCATCTGGAACACAGTTCGGAGCGGGGCAGTGGAGACGTGGCATCAGAGCGGCTTAAGCACGCTCGGTTTGGCAATAATATGACGGTCTTGGAAGTAAAGGAGACAGCTTGTGCCTGGGTGGATGAAAAGCAGCAAAAGAGGAAAAGAAAAAAAAAAAAGGGGAGGGAAGACGGGGGAAAAAGCGGGGAGGAGCGTTAGGGGACTGAGCTGACGTGCTGTCACCTGTTTGCCGGTTCGTTAGCCGAGAGCGCTGCTGCGTGCTCTCATAGGGGAAGCTTTTGATGCCTAATTTGCCGCTTGGCCGGGTTTGCGCATGGCTTGGTGCTCAGTGGAGTGGCTGTCCCAGTCACATCCTCTACTAGAGTAGGATCCACTGTCTGAGGCTCGGACGGGGCAGGATGAGGAGGCAGTACAGGGACGAGGGGTATCATCACCCGCGCTCGGAGGTAGGTAGACGCTCTTCAGAAAAGAAGAGGAAGGAAACTCCCGGGGATGCTTGTGAAGAAAAGTGGCTTGTCTTTGCTGAATCTGTGCTGAGGAATCAAACGTTTTTTTGCTCATTCTGCCTTGTGTTTTCCAGAATGTAGCTGTTTTACAACTTTATTTTGTGTTGTGATGTAGCGCCTGAGGTTGTCTGGCAACTTCTTCGGCTCGTCTAAGCCGAGAAACCAAAAGGGGGTTAAAAGAAGAAAAAATCTGTTGCGTTTTTATCCTCCTTTGATACACGGCTCTGCCCTTCACGTCTGTTCCTTTGCATTTACGTCCCATCCATTTCCTTTTCATTCCTCACTCTCTCTGTGTTGTCTTTCATCTGTGTTTTCTGCAGCAAGCCCTGGACTCCAACCTGAGCAATCTGATCAAGAGGAACAACGAGCTGGAGTCGCTTATGGGGAAGCTGATCCAGACTTGTCAACATGTGGAGGTCAGTCCCAGCGGTGCTCTGAGGTCAACGCTGACCTACATACTGTCTTACTCGACATGTCATATTCGTTTAGAATTCACACTGTCAATCTGCTCTGGCAAATGTTTACTGGCACTGGGAATTTATATCAAGAGTTCTTATGTTGTATTATCATTCCAAAAAATTTTGCATTTTACTTAATATTTTGACTTATTTATTAAAAATACATGTTTTATTCTCAGCTCCTGTGTGATTTAAGACCTAAAGCTGAGAGCAGCATCCTTTAGCTTAGCATGTAGCTTCGGTTAGCAGCTAGCCTTACCCTATAGGGGCTGCGTGAAATAATTATACCATGTGAAAAAAGTATTGTCTGCTATTGTGTACTATTTTTTTTAACTATAAGTTGATTTAGTTGTTTTTTGGGCAAAAAAAGAGAACATTTTCTGCATTTCTGGTCGGAAAAATTGGAAATGCAACATAATCGAGTTCAGAGTGTTGGTCGGACAAATAGGTGCTTCTCTGGGAACTCGTGCTTTCTGACATTTTACTGACTAAATGATTCATAAATGGTGAAATGTGGTGCAGCGCGACTGTGTGTTTTTTAAATTCAGACTGAGCTGTCATACATTTGAAATGCAGTTATTATGCTTAAAAAGGATTCATTTCAAGTTTTAGTGAAACCAGCAGTGGGGCTTCTCTGTGCTTTGAAAATATGGACTTTAGCATCATTCTCATTAGCACACATCTCACAATGTGTTAGCATTTGTGCATAAACAGGCACGAGCAGTGCATGCTTTGCTTTGTTTCTGCAATTATTCAACATCTGCTTTTAGCTAATATGTTGTTTTTTGGGATAATAGCAGTGCGTGTGAATGCCTCTGTGTGTTTAGCTCCACTGTGCTAAGCCTGCCCGTTCATGTTACGCCGGCCCCGCTAAGAAGCTTTAAATAAAGCAACGCCACAGGGTTAAAAGGCAGCGACATCTTGCTTTAGAAATAATGGAGAGCAGCCTCTCCGCCTGGCAAGGCCTGTGCAAACCGCAAGGAAAGAGGATTGTGATTTATTAAGGAGGCTTAATTTTTGGTTTTCTGCCAGAATGCTGTGTGCGCGTTTTGTGAGCATCGCCGTCACGCAAACATGTTTTCAGTGGAGGAATTTCCATGATGCAGGAATTTTAAATACAAATCTTTGATCACAAAAGGACCAAAAAGGGAAACATTCCACTTTAAAAATCAGAAATGAATAAATGATGCATATATGAGGGGGCAAAAAAATGCATGACCTGCTTTCTTTTTTTCCTCCAGTGCATTATGGTCACACGTACAGTAAGGCTTCACAACACACTCTAAAGCCTAGAAATAGCTTGTGGGGCGTACAGTGGTAGCGTGTTTGTCTTTAGGTGAGAAAACTCAGATTGCACAAGCTAAAACTCCCCCCAAAAAATACACATCAAGCTGCGATCACGAGCCAAAAATATACGTGAAGTCATATAAACTGATTTATATGCTCTTGAGACAGGTGGATGTGTGACGGCGCTTAAAAAAAGAGGGTCACGCAGGGAAAGCTCTCTGAATATTTCACAGATTCATCTACTCCAAAGCTCGTCTGGAGATGGCTGCTCAGACTCTCTGACACCTCTGTGTCTGCAGAAGTTGTCTGAAAACTGCAAAGTGTTCGTGCACGCTCAGAAAAGTTTTTACAATCTCAAAACGGCACCGATGGCAACCTCACTTCACATCCCCTCCATGAATTCTGCTCTGAGTGGTCCTCTGAATGTGATCGCTAGCTCGCATCCAGTTTCCTCTGAGTCACCGCCTGTGGTTGAATCGCGCCCACAATTTAATGCCTCTGCGCCGCATTATGTCACATTGCAGCATTCTTTCGCAGCTGGCAACATGTCGGCTAATAGGATCAAGCTGCTGCAACTGTTTGAATCTGACGCCACACGATATTTGCGACTGTTGGATAATAGGGAACCGAGTTATCGTGTTTGAATCCAAGTGTATTTGATCACAAATCACCCCAAAGAGGGGTAATTATAGGCACTTAATTGACTTGTTTATAAAATGCAATGAGGAAAATGGTTCCAAGGAAAATTCCCGCAGCGAAATCCACAGAGGAAGAAATACCTCTGATGTCTTCAGGCTCGGTGTCACTGAATTCATCAGGCGTGTAAAGTTTAACGTCAGCTCCTTTGCACAAAGTTTACTTTGCGTGCCTTTCCAAAAGTTTTTATACCCTCGAGGACTGAGTCATTTTTGCATGTGTGTGTTTCTGCAGCTTAATGAATCACTTAATGTTGCTGCCAGGGTACAATCTGTCACACTGATCATATGCTCCAGAGGGCACTGCCCAAAGTCATTAGATGCTCCACATCCACATCGCTACATGGCACATGGTGTACTCTGGTCCCAAAGTGACGGGAGGGGGGGGACGGGTCGGGGGGGATGCACTGTCTGGTTTATCACTAGTCAACCATTCAGTCAACAAAATGTGTTCCTTTGAGTTTTTAAAATGCAGTCTCTTATCAGAATGCTTACATTTGGAGGCAGTGTGATAGAAGTGTGCGTCCGTGCAGCTTTGTGGGCGGCTGTTCTGGTCAGATGAGCAACGTTGGAGGACGTCAACCTTTATTTATGTTGAGATCAGTCATGGAATATCGGGGAGAGCGAATCAGAGCTTCAGTGGAAACTGAACAACAGTCTCGGACAAGACTAAAGCTCGAGCTTTCATTACAGCTCCATTCAAACAGGAACTTTGCCGATTATTCAGCTTGTTATCGCTGCAGTGGTGGTAGTATATGCAATTGAACAATGTCTCTACCACTCATCTGCTGGAAATAATCCGCAAAATGACGCAATGCATCAACTGCAAATGTTTTAATGCACGTACACAATGAGTTTAGTGGGATCAAGAGAGAGAGAGAGAGATCAACGTCTACTGTTTGGCTGTAACACCATATTGTTGCTACTAGCTGGCCGCTATACTTTCTCCTGTCTCGGAATAGATGACAAGCAAAAACCGAGCGCCGCCCAACTCGCATTATATCACCTATCAGCCGGAGTATTTAATGGTCTGGTGCAGCACAGTGCATCTTCCTACTGCAAAGACAGGCCAGTTTTACACTACGGTCATCTTTCAAGAGATTAAAACAAGTGCTTTAAGTTAAAGTGTTATTAATAGTTGTTGGAAACTCTTCCAGGCCCAGCAGCACATTAAAAAACACACAGCGAAATAAGCAAAATCAGCTGTGGACCAAAAAACGCTGACTTCAAAAGAATACACGAACTTCAGTTTGTGTTTTTGTGGTCCTATTCAAAGAAACTTCTACCCTGAAAGCCCTTGTTTTAGATCTGTATAAGTTTGCTAATTGGCGTACAGAATTCCACCAAGAGATAACATGTGTACAAGCCTTTCACAGAGTAAGCACTTTCAAATCTCCAGCTTCCCCAGAGCAGTCACAGTGATGTCGAAGAAACCAATTAGCAGTGCTGAAAAGACAGATGCACTGGCCCTGCCGCGGCTACTCTGTACAGCAGAGCCGAGGCTTTCAGCTTAGCATGTCTCACACGCTGTAAGCGCTGAGATGTAATCCAGGTGGCAAATTGTTTCTGTTGGCAACGCGATGTCACAAAATCACACAATTGCTGTTTTGGCGGGCACGTTGAGGATATTGAGAAAAGTCCTTTCCAGTTTTGTTTGGCTCCGCGGAGGAAAGGCAAACGACTCCCCATGATGTCATTATTACAACGCCTGTCAACACGTGTGTGTGCGTACGAGGGACTTCATGTGTGTATGAAAAACTGTGCAATCTCTCGTTGGCTTGGCAACACTCACCGCGGACTTCCCTTTCATTGCTCCCTGTGCTATCGCTTTGCTGCAGCAAGAAAACACTTTACAAGGTGCTGAAAAGGGGGCCGCTAGGAAATGACCACAATGAGAAATTACACATTATGTTAGGACCTGCAGTCTTATAATTGGACTTTTACAACTTTTATAGCCTGCTCAGACTGTGAAGGTTCCACAGCGAAGTGAATCAAATGCCTCAGAGAGCGGAGCTGGATGCCATTTTTCATCTAAAGACCCTCACGGCGTGTAATCAACGGCATCAAGTGTACTTTCCAAACACCCTCCGCCTAAATTAAATCATTTTTCTTACGTTTATTGGTGTCAGTGGGTTTTGGGCCAAGCAAATGTTTGAACCCACAGCCTCAAAAGTTACGCGACAGGCTTGTGTTGTATGACGATGACTTTTATTGCTTTACTTTCTTATTGTTGGACCATGTATAAAGTATTAAAGTATTTATGTGGTTGATTTTAAACTAGAAACCTAGACTAAAGTAGGGACCCTGGTTGATTTTTCAACATAAAGGTGGACAGCACAAGTCACCAAGCCAGCACTGGAATATGACTCCCTTCATTTACTTTCATTTATAACACACAGGAACAGTGTAGAAAAAATGTATTGTGACCTTAATGACTTCAATACATTAGTTTTAAAGTGATTTAAACTAATACACTCTCACAAATTTGTAGGCATAGCATTCCACCGTTCGGATTAGCTTAATAGCCTCATTAACAGCAGCTGCAGAAGCTACCTTAATCTAGTTGGGAGCCTACACGTTAAGTAGTTTCTACCTTCTGAAGTGTAATATTTGACCTTAAATGTTAACCTACTGTATATTAACCAACATTAAAAAAAAAGAAGGAATGAATCCCAAATTCTGGAAATAAATTGAAGTTTGAAGTCCAGTTCCCTAGTCTTGAGGTCAATGGGTTTTTCGGTTGAATGCCTGAAATAAGGTTAACAAAAGCTTCAGAGATTTGTTATTTTTCAAGTTTTGTTATACCACATGAAATACTCCACTAACTACCCCATGTCTGTATTATAAAGCACTTGCATGTCTCAAAAAAGGCGGTTGCTAACAAGTGACTAAATACAGAAGTTGTCAGGGACATTAACTGTTGTTATGCTGAACATGGAGACTCATCTGCTCACTGCTCCATCTCTACAGTTGGACTTTAGTTCCAAACGATTCTTATTATGACTTTACAACTTGTACATTGAACAATTTATAGTAAAATTTGTATAGTATATTGTAGGGAGATGCTTGGTGGTGGTGAAGTTGAAGTCATGCGACTGCAGCATAGTTTCATTTTTGCTTCAAAATTCATAACAGTCTTCACAATCTCTGTGAACATTATCTTGCTGAGCAAAACATGTACGTATCACAAACTTGTGTTCACCACAGAGCCTATTTAAGGCAGTAATCCAAAATCCAGTTCAAAAATCCCATAGGCTTTCTGCTGAGGGAACATCTGGGTTAGCCGACATATACTGTCATCCCTGCAGCACTCTTTGGGAAATGTATAAAGTGCCAAGTGCCTGATTCTCATCTTGTCAAACAGCTCAAAATGGCTGCCATGGCAGTGAAGGCTGCTTCTTGGCTGCATCCAAAATCCTTCATTCATCAGGGTGTTTGGGGTTTAAATTAAGATTTTCGACACTTATCAGACATAGTCTTGTGTTAAAGCTGACAACAACAGATTCTCACATTTTAAAATGTAAATGCATCAAATTTTCAAGGGCACAGAAGTCAGATACTCAGAAAATGGTGGAGGCTAGATATAGTGCACTATACAGTAAATAGGGGTGATTTCGGACACAGCCATTCATGCTGCTGAGTGTCATGCCTCTCTTACAGCCAAAGGGCTTCCTGCTAATTTTACTTGTCACTCACCACTCAAGCTAGCAGGAGGCAAGATGGCTGAATATGCCTCATCTTCCTCAAGTGTTGCTTTCAGACAGGAGGGCCGGCTGATGGATGAAAATGACGTCCTGGCCCTCGAGCAACACGATGTGGAGATACTATCCACCCACTATACCCCACCCATGACATCCATCACTCTCTTTGTTTATCTATTACTCTCTTTTGAATTGGTTCTTAGGTGAACGCATCCCGTCAAGAGGGCAAGCTCCTTGAGGAGTGCGATCTCCTGATTGACATCATTCAGCAGAGGAGGCAGATCATTGGCAGCAAGATCAAGGAGGGGAAGGTGAGTTGAACGCTCAGAGGGGCGAAGAATTTGATAGCGGATAGCATTTATTTTCCTGAAGTGGTTTTTATGCCTTGCCTTTCACTTGTCATTTTGTTCTTCTAACACAAACAGCACAATGTACTTTAAGGAACAGCTCACCCAAAAATGAAAATTCAGTCATTATCTTCTCACCCCCAAGCCAATGAAAAGTCGGTTGAACTTTTGTTGTCCACACAACGTTTCTGTAACTTCACAACAAAACAGCATTGCAGCATTATCTTAAAGACCTGAAGCACGTAGATGGGGACTTGTTTTAAAACCTTAATAAACAACTGAAACAAAAACATGTAGTGGCTTCATAGAGCTTGAGCAGGGTAATCCATGTCGCCTGAAGCCTTGAGATCCCAAATTGAATTGGAATGACGTTATGTACATCCTTTTGAAAGCCGAAATCTTTGCCAGCGGCTAAGCTAAAAGCGTTAGCACACACCCTGTCTGAAGTGGGTCAAGCTTTGGCTGCACACTGGCAGTGTAAATAATGTATATTCAAATCAATTAGGGATCTCTAGCCTTCTGGAGACTTGGATTATGGCGTACAAGCCGTATGGAGCAATTTTTTTCTGTTGTTATTTCTGTTTTAATGTCCCGATCTACATCAGTTGTTTGTGAGACTGTTGCTATGCTGTTTTGCTGTGACGCTCCAGAAATGTTCTGGAGACTACAGAACTTCACTTGATTTTCCGCTTGCACTGACTGAATTTCCATTTTGGGGTGAATTGTTCCATTATCTTGATGCTTAATTAATGCTTGAACCATGTTTTTGTGGCTACGAATTTAAATCATCCCTTAATCATTAAAAATTATATTTCCTTCCATAGGTAAACCATTCCAACATGTATAATTATCATCATGAGCAAATACTGCCTGCAGATTTAATATTCCACAGTCATATTCATAAAAATAAAAACAAACTAACTCCCTTCTCCTTGTGCCAATGTGGTACTTTTCAGTATCCAGGGACTGCACTGAAATCTCTCCAAGCTACCATCCGACCCCATTTTGAGTCAAATGCAATACTTTGTCTCTGCTACTTGACCTGATCCTTACATGGTGAACAGAAGGCAAACTGTTCAGCTGCCTAGAACACAAACCCTTCAACCCATCCTGAACAGACGGGGAAATCAGTCGGACTGGCCAAGACTAGATCCCAGAGCATATGGGTGGGCACATTTACTTGTGCTCTAAACCCGGATGATTTTTCTTTCAGCTGTATTTAATGAGACTTGGAACCTACTATAGGGATTTTCTTTCCACCATGGAATGTAGCGGAGAAGATACAGAGATACTTATTTTAAGGCCAACAGCTTCCTTCAATTATTACTTTGTGTGGAATGTGAGCTCATGATCAGTAACACCTCAAAATGCTCTTTTTTGAGACCAAGTTTCTGGTCTTAATCTGCCTTATGTTGTTATTGTCTAACATGTTCATAATATTGCCAACTTTATAAATGGATTTGGCCTGAGATTACAGTGTTTTGGGTGCTTTAGAAGCCAACCCACTGATGAAATATCCTTTGACCTCAATTCAGCCACTGACCTCAATCTGTCTCCTAAAATCTCTGCCTGCACTGTAGGGAGAAGGAATGAAGCTGAGCGACGAGGAGAGATGAAATCCCAGATTTGCGTGCAACAGAATCATTGACACGCCTAGAAAATGTAGTAAAAGCAGGGACATGGAAGAAGCTTATCTCATGTAGCTTAGACACTTCCGTTGGGCCATTTGTCTGTTCCTTGGTTACTGTCTTTTTCAATCGAAATCATCTTTTGTATGAAGCTTACTTGTGTAATCGCATCCACGTTTATTTGGTCTAAAACAGAGAGAAAAGGTTATCCTTGAAGTGTCTGGTTCACTTAGCTTCACTGCTAGAAGAGAAGCAGAGGCTCTAAGCAAAGAGAGGGTTCCTTCTTTCTTCGTAGAACAAAAAAACAAAGGTCAAAACAAATCAGCTCCCAGTCCCTTGAACTGTAGGCGAAGTAGGTGATTTTTAAGAAAGATAGCTGATATTTCAGTCATCAAATAGGTTGGTATTGGGACTGAGTCACCCAAAGCATTGGCATTCATCTAGCCCAACAGCACTGATCTCAAGCCTTTCCTTGCGTTTGCCATTCTCTCTAGGCGCAAAGGCTTCGGAAGCTCGCGCAACAGATCACCAACTGCAAGCAGTGCATCGAGAGGTCCTCAGCACTCATCACGCAGGCCGATCAGACGCTGAAAGAAACCGATCATGCTCGCTTCCTGCAGACCGCCAAGAGCATCAATGAGAGGTCGGACAGCCCACACACAGGCCACACATGATGGAATTACTCACACTTTAGCAAACTAAAGTCTAGCCTCTGGATGAAGGGCAAAGGGGGCACACACAGATTTAAGAAACAATTTTGAGAACACTATGCACTTGACTTACCCGAAAGAAAAGACAAGTAGAGTGGGAATTAATCTTTTATTTAGCCTCATATTGTTCCGCTCACTGCTTAAGCTTTCTGACTAATTGATTTGGCGATTGAGAAAGAAGTCTGGTGTCCAATATGGGCTTCCTCCTGAGATACAAAGCTGAGTTATATAAAAAGAAATCATTATCCTCTAGTCCTTCGAACTAAAGCAGTGTTTCAATCAGAACCTAATCCGCACAGCCTCACTAATTAGAGGGCTGATTTTATTCAGATTCAGTGTTTTTAATGGAGCAACTGTTGATTTTGATAATACTATCCTGTTATTTATCAGCTAAAATAATGTTAGAATTTCCTGTTTCTCTTGGAGATTCTTATTCATTTTCAATAGACAGTATGTGTCTCTAAGTCTTTTCGTCATTTCAAAGATTATAATAAACTTGTACAATTTTGATTGGTAATTATCTAGGGTTTCCATGGCAACTGCGTCAACCCAAGTGCTGATCCCTGAGATAAACCTAACGGACACCTTCGACACGTTTGCCCTGGACTTCGGTAGAGAGAAGAAGTTGCTGGAGAGTCTGGACTACCTTACTGGTAAGCTTTCATCAAAGTCTTTTTTTTTCAAAGGGACATGTGTTGATCAAACTAAAAAACACCATGAACACCTTGTTTTAAATTCTTTGATGTCGAGATCAGTTGATGATTTTCTTTGAGGTTAAAGTGACAAACCAAACGTCCCCTTTTGTTGCATCTACATTCTAGCCCTTAATCCCTTATTCCCTCGCTGACCATGAAAGCAAACATTGCCTCTATTTATAATTCTATTCCAGCTTTGAAATCTGATTGTTATTTTTTTCTATTCTTTTGAAGTATCTGTGTCTTCGAGCGCTGCGTTGGAAGAAACAGGCCCCAGCCTATTAACTCCAAAATTAATTTTCAACATTAATTTCTGATGTCCCATTTACGAGGAGCCATCAAAATGTCTCTGCATGAATTACGAGCACGCTGGGGAACGAAAACAAGGCATCATGTGTAGAGGATTTGAATGGCCTGTGAAAATGGCTGGCGCGTATTTATTCCCCGCGATGCATGAGGGCTTCGCTGGAGGGCCTTTTCACTAAGTGAATCAGTCTGAATCACTCCGCTATGTGCAGCCACTCGTGACAGAAGGCTCGCTAAAGGGAGAGAGTGACAGACACCAAAAGAGATAGGAAGTGGCTTTACAATCAATTTAAGCTGTGCCTTTGTATCTTTGTTTTTTACCTCAGTCCATTCTCTCTCTACTACTTCATGGGTTGAATACAAAAATGGTTTGTCTTATTATTTCCCTGTAGAATTAGAACAACTATAATGTAATAAAGTGCACGTGGATCAAAACATGCGTGGAAGAAATCCAATTTAGTTATTTTGGTTATGTAACGACCCACATTTGTCATCGCTAAAAGGGCTGGGATCTTTACTCCTCCCCGCTGTGTTAATGTGTTTATCTGAATATTTTATTATTTCTCCACCACACTGCTTTTAATGCTCAACCTACCACTCTACTGGAAAGAACATCTTCAATCCTATGTGTAATGAAGCCTTTACACTCTTAAATTAAACCAAATGAACACGTACGTGGTTAATTGGAGCTACTGTTTGTTATAATGGTTGACAGACTTTGAGTGTCTTATCATTTTGGAGTATTACTAATGTAATTTGCAACTATATTGAATTGGAATGTAGCATTAGAGTTCAAGATCTTGTTGGATGATACTTCTTTTTCCACCATCTGCAGCTCCAAATGCTCCGTGTATAAGGGAAGAGTTGTGCACGGCTTCCTACGACACCATCGCAGTCCACTGGACGTCTGATGATGAATTCACAGTGGTGTCCTATGAGCTCCAGTACGCCATCTTCACTGGACAGTCTAACATTGCCAGTAAGTAAAGGAATGCTCGAGTCAGACCAGGACTAAGTTTAGAAATCATGTATCTTGAAACCAAATATGTTTAAAATCCTTTCTAGTCATCGTCAGGTTTGTAATTGCAGCTGGGGAGACTGAATTATTTGATGTAATTATGCTATTATTATGTTATTATTAGCAACCTGCAGGGAGTCAGATTTTTTCCAATGATCTAATACATTCTCCAAACAAAAAGGGGCCAGCATGTCATCAGAGTAACCACTAACTGCTGCTAACTGTAGCTGTCAGCTAGTTAGCTCAGTTAGCCATGCATCCAGTGGTCCAGACTTGGAGATCAGAACATCAGGGGAGTGTTGGTGTTCAAACCGCCAGCACCAAGGCTAGCTGGTTAGCATGCTAACTTCAGTAGTTACCTCACAAACACAATACATAGATGTTATGATATCAAAATTGCTTTTTTTTCACATTCTGTTGATAGTTTTTAGATAGTTAAATGTTGTCAAGTAATCTTCATACATCTTTAACCTTTAAAACCAAAGCTAGGGTTTGGGTTACCAAAGCTGCAGGTTGTTAATTCATAAACCAAAGCAAAAAACAACAACCCAAAATTAAGAGAAAAAAAACCCAACCCTACAGTATTTTGAGTGCCTGGATCTGTTTTCTTTACTCCTTTACCTTTGTGTCAAGAGGGTTGACTTTTAAATTCTGGCATTGTGACAATCTTACAAGGAGCATTTAAAAATGGTATCCCCTTATGCAATAGTCAGAAAAATACAAGCAAATAAAACCGACATGAAAATAGCTTCTAGCACTTATAATGATGGATATGTACTGACAGAGTAACAACCCCTCCAAGATGAAAAGTTGCGAACATGAACATGACATCCAATCCTTAATTAAGTGAAAGTGATGATGAATTCTGGCAACTGGAGAAGTTTATGTAACTGCATTTAGACCATGCGCAATATTAAACACTTGAAAATGCAAATAATTAAAGTTAAAAAAGTTATTTGGATAAAGAAGTGTTGTGGAAGCAATCATGCAATACATTTTACCATTTACATACTATTTAGTACAATCTTGGTACTCCACTGTGGCCACTAGCTCCCCTTAGGCAGTTTGGAGCCGAGGTGCGTCTCTAAAAGGCTGAGATAGCAGAAGTGGAACCTCCTGAAGTGAAGCCTCCAGCCTTTATGTTACTATCTGCCTCACATCAAATGACAGAAACTTGTGAGGGATGGAAGGAGAAACGGATCTGACGATAGCGCGGTGGAGAATTCATACCAGGTGCAGAGCACTCGGAAGAAGACTTCAGTGGATATGCTGAGTTTGTATTTCTATACATACGAGGCGTTTAACGCTGAAGGAGGGAGACGTCGCATTAGGAGCGATGACAGCTGTAAAATGAATCAGCGTCACAGCCACACGTGTAGTGACACAGTGTCTTGTAGAACAGCAGACATACAGTATCGGAGACACACACACACACCTACTTCCATCCACACAAGGCCCAGAAAATCATGAGCACAGTCGAGTGAGCAACAGCTACAAGGAAGAAAATGGGGTCAGGGCATTTGAAGACGAGCTCTCCTGCTCCCTTTCAATCAAACTGTATTTTCTCTGCCTTTTATTTCTTCTTTTTTTTAAGCCTTTTTTTCAGATTCAAATAGATTTACCTCACAGCCAAAATCCTCTGCCCACTCCCTTCTTTCTTTCTCTTTGTCCTTCCTTGCTTGCCTTCTTTTCTTTCCCTTCAGCTCTACAGCTTCCTTATTTCCTCCCTTATTTCTTACAGAGGTTGCACATTACCAACAGCCATTAAACTAACGTGTGATGTATTTTCCTCTTGCTTTCACTTCCCTGTCTCCTTCTGTTCGCCAAGACGCTTTGAGCTTTCTCACCTCCTGTTTTCACATCCGATAACATCAGCGGCATTGCTGTTTGCATCTAAGTCACGTGCCAGAAAATTCCCCCCGGAGCAATTCAGATGAATCACTGTTGAAGAAGAGAAATTCTTCTAATGTTAATGCAATAAAAACACACAAAAAACATCCTTAATCACGGTGCATAATTGTTCGCTACAGCCATTTGAATTGGATTTCCTGTGGGAAATATGTGTTAATATGTTAGTGACAGACGACAGGCTAGTTCTGTTGCATGGTGCACCAAGCTCCATCAAATGAAATTGCAATGTGTTTGATTTTAATGAACGTGGGCAATTAACTTTAAGTCTGAAAGTCTTTACCAGTGGGAATAGTATTCCAGCAGTAGTAGTAGTACTGTAATGGTTAAGTAATGCTACCTATAGTGTGATACTCAATAACATAATGTCCTTGCTGTCGTAATCCCACTGTTGGTTGCTGTTTTGGTTGGTTAGAACAGAAATAACTGCATATTCAGTGGATTTTAGTGTCATCTTTGGTTGTCTGAAGCTTTAATCTAAACAGATTTCAACATATAAGTATATGTGTTTGCATTTTAAAGTTTCAGGCTGATAAAAGGTTTTATTTTTAATAAAATTGCAGTACGTTCACAGTTTGGCTTGGTATTTAGCTCTTTGTTGGCATTACATTAAATTTAAAACATTGTTTTCTCAGAAATTAAACGTGTCTTTGGCATAAATCAGTCATTTTCATACTACACAACAAACATCAGGCAGGGTGAGGTTACTGTCTTTTGGCCTTGACAGTCCAGAAATCCAGTAGGCATACTCGCATTGTTGCACTAAATGCAGAATATCATATTTGAACATGAGTTCAGTACTAGAATGTTAGACAACATTGTTGACTATTTTCCTAGGGTTTCTGTATAAAAAAAAAAGTTATCTTTTTGGTTGGTTTTGGACCATGGTGGCAGTTCTTCAAGAGAACGTGGTGAACATGTGGATAACACGTCTTTATGTGACATTGTAACATTCAAAGGAGAACTCATGATGGAAGACTGTTTGTGCCCCTGGGTGGCCAACAAAGAGCAGCAGCATAGTGGTACTTCCTGCGTAAAAATTCCTCAGGCGAGCAAATCCTTGACATGGAAGGAAGATGCACACACTCACACACAAATGTACTCTGGCCTCAGGAGGTGATGGTGCAGTACTGAAGTGCCATTGAATAAAACACACAGCAAAGACACTCATACAAACCAGAGAGAGCACAGTGCAGCTATGAAGCCAACGAGGTGTGAATGGTTTCCTATTGCGCCTTTTCACACCCTCTCACCTGTTCCCACTCCCACAGGCTCTCCCACAACAAATCATTTAATATCCTTCCACACAGCTGTACATCGCTCCTCTCTAAGGAACTTTTATTGTCACATCTCAGACAATGTACGTTAAATAAAGCGCTTTACTTGCTTACTTTAATTGCTAAAGGAACCTTAAAAAACTGAAAACTTAATTATAGTTTCAGACTCACTCTCACCTGTGCCTCTTTTTCTCAATCTCGCCCTCCTTCCCCTCCCCTCCCAGGTCTGTGTAACTCATTGGATAGCTGGATGATTGTTCCCAACATCAAGCAGAACCACTACACGGTGCATGGTCTGCAGAGTGGCACCAAGTATATCTTTGTTGTCAAGGCCATTAACCAAGCGGGAAGCAGAAGCAGTGAACCGGGGACTCTGAAGACCAACAGTAAGCACGAGACGATGAAAACGAACACTCGATATAAGACTGACCTTTTCTGAAAATTCACGTGTAAACACCCACACAGAAGTAGCTTATTGGATTTTCACTTTTACCCCACCCGTTGGCAAATATGAAATGTAATTAACTGAAAATAAATTAGCTGTTCTTTGAAGACTGCCTACTGTTACAGGTCTCAATACATTTCGAAATCAATTTGTTTTAATTTACTCATTCTCCTCCTCCAGGCCAGCCGTTCAAGTTAGATCCCAAATCTGCCCACAAGAAGCTGAAGGTGTCCCACGATAACCTGACAGTGGAGCGGGACGAAACCACGTCCAAGAAGGGCCACGGCCAGGATCGCTTCACCAGCCAGAGCAGCTACGGCGTGGTGGGAAACGTCTTCATTGACAGTGGTCGTCACTACTGGGAGGCTTTAATTGGAGGGAGCACATGGTGAGTTTTGTGAGCAAAAATTTGAGCTCTGTAACATTCCCAGGTCTCATACAGAGGCACAAGGTAAACTTTAGAATCTGTATGAAAAGCACCAGGCTTTTAAGTAACTCCTATGTAAACCACTCCGCATCAACTTGAGATGCTCAGAGCAGCAGCTCCACCTAATGGAGCTACTTAGTCCCAAGAGGGATGGAGGTAGGGGTGGGGTGTTGGGTCATACACAGACCTTTACCCCATATGTCCCATGTAGAACTAAAGTTCAGTCATTTTTACACCAACCTAATCAAAAGATCTTGTCCTCAACCTAACCAAACAAGCTTTTTCTAAACCTACCCAAGCGAGCATTTCCTAAATCTAAGCAAACAAGCGTTTCCCTAAACCTGACCAAGCTGTTTTTCCTTAACCTAACATGACGATCCATCGTTTTATAACATCGTTTTAAAATGTAATAACAGAATCATCCGTTCCTTCTCAGGTACGCAGTGGGCATCGCCTACAAATCAGCCCCTAAGCACGAGTGGATCGGCAAAAACTCGGCCTCATGGGTGCTCTGCCGCTGCAACAACTCCTGGGTGGTTCGCCACAACAGCAAAGAGCTGGCCATCGAGCCCTCGCCCCACCTGCGACGAGTCGGGGTCCTGCTAGACTACGATGCTGGCTACCTGACCTTCTACGATGCAGTGGGCTCCCAGCACCTGCACACATTTCACGTCTCCTTTTGTCAGCCCGTGTGTCCCGTGTTCAACGTGTGGAATAAGTGTCTGACGATCCTCACTGGTCTACCCATCCCTGACCATCTAGAGGGACTGGAACCCCAGGACTAAAAACTACAGACAGACAAGAATAAATCAGCATAAACCGGTCTTAATTATCCTAAAGCTGCACTGGGCAAAATTTTCGAAAATGATGATCCTTGGATTAAGAACAGAAGAGTCCCATGCTTTTTAATTCATATCTGCTCTATTTACCTAAATTAATTCTGGTCATGTGCAGTTTCACACCCAGAGGCAATGGCAAAACAATAAATGAAATATAATACTCGGAAACAGCAGCAGGCGAGCACATTTTCCCAAAAAGCTGGACTCACCAGGGTCTGACTGCTACCATTCGTGCACAATTACCCAATGCAGCTTTAATATGCAAAGAAAAAGGAAGAGATGCCCAGGGTGTTACATTATCAGGCTTCTAAAAAGTGATTTCCAGTTGTTTACCATCATTCCTTAAAGCAAATACAACGCTGGATGTCTTTGACTCCCAAAAGCTTAGTAAACCTAATCTAGATGGATGGCAGTAAGCTGGAGACGATCCAGAAATTCCTACTCTGAGGCACTTTGGGGCCACGATGGGTGTATTTGTACCATTGCATCTAGGAAACAAGCCACAGATCAATTTCTAATTTTCACCTTATCAGATATAGCACTTTGAAAATCCCTGAAAGTACACACACATACACTTACAGTGCAAATACACACATACTAACTTAAATCAATCATGGTTGCTGGGAAGAGTAGAATAATAGATGTATATTTTGTAAATTCATCTCATTCTCCCTCCTTATCTTTCCCTCCTTCATTAAAAAGGAACCAAAGTAGCCATTGCTGTCTGTTCAGATGTCTTTACATAAAATTTACATAAGTTAATAAATGCTGAATTATTTTTAAAGAGCAACAGAGAGGAAATAGCGTTATGCTAATATTAAATGCAGGATTCCCTT
Organism: Pagrus pagrus; assembly: GCF_965226575.1. Classification (NCBI taxonomy): domain Eukaryota; kingdom Metazoa; phylum Chordata; class Actinopteri; order Spariformes; family Sparidae; genus Pagrus; species Pagrus pagrus. The sequence continues at coordinate 13,749,592 of NC_140206.1, read as the reverse complement.
AAAGGTAGACCTTGTTTTTGCACATTGTTCATACTTTATTCATAGTTTTGTAGCCTAAAAATTTAATTCATTTTGGTGCAATTAACATTCATATTGGGAAAGTGTTGTGTTTCGTTTGAGTTTTTTGTGTTTAATTTCCTTTTCTTTTTTTTTTTTTGGCAGAAGTCCTGCCATTATAATTTCATGTGATAATATGTGAGTTGTGTTACAGTTGTGGCTCCAGGTTATTGTTGGAGCTGAAAGATAAAATGCTCATTTTGGGTGTGTGTTTTTTTCTCTCACTTTTCTATAAAAAACTTGGCTCTTAAGTGTGATCTGCTTGTGCTGGGTTGCTAAGACTCAAGAACAATCCATTTGCTTTTGACAATGAGCGTCTTCCCATTTTTCAAAACATAAAATTTTACATGCAGTTTACACTCCGAGGTCTTTTTTCATCAAATCTACATGAAACATACTGTTTGAAAATGGTTGAATTTCTCTCTCACCTTCACTTTATTGACACGCAGCCATGCACAGGGGGCTCTCCCCAGACTTGTTGCACATTGATGATGTCATAGAGTGCACATAACTCATTACTTCACTCATTGGCTGAATCTTGATTGGAATTTTCCCCAGTTCTTTGCTATTTAAAAAAAAAAAGGGACAAAACGGCCTGAATGAGATTCAGAAATCTGATGAAATAGTGACGATAATGGCGCTCCTGTTGAGCAATACTTCTCGATGTTGCTGTGTTTCAATACCTGGTACACTTTAAAGTATGACAACAATAACAATCTGTTCTTTAATACTGTGTTTTCTTGGCAATTAATTATACTGTGTGTTTTCATTGTATCTGATACGAATATGTACTGCTTAATTTAATGTTTCCATTTGAACTCTATGACCATGGTGTTATACGTTCTGTCTCTGTGGACATTTTTATGGGAAAACAGGATATGAGTGCTTGCATCACTGTCGTCTGAGATGTGTCTATGAGAAGGTCAAAAATAAACGGTGTTCCTTTTCACATTAAAGTGTGCTTTTTTTGTCCAGTGAAGCAGCACAGCAGTGTGAGAATGTCAAGAGCCGATCTAATAAAGCAGGACGAGGTGAAATGCCAGGAGCCATTTCTGTATTTCCTTCTGGGGGACTTACAGAGATCATATTTTGAGGAAATGTAAGCAGTCCTAAATTCAATAGGTTTAGACTATGGCATTTTGGCCTGTGTAAAGTTACTGGCGCCCTTTTGGAAGACACTGTAGTCATTGCTGTGAGCATGAATATGTTTTCTCTCAGTTGCTTGCCAAGTAAATCCATGTCAGACACGATGTCATCTGACATTTAAGGCTACTGCTACAAGGCTATTTATATGTGAAAGGGGTATCTTAGTGATAATCCCACAGAAAATCATTACCCAACTCAGCAGTAATTTATTTGATTATAAAGACATTACATATCTGGAGTTTTTCAAATTTTGGTTGCCATTTTCATCTAAGCCTCAGGGTGGGAAGCTCGAATGCTGGGACAGCAGTATGCCGCTGTGTTCCAGGTTGCAAGTCATATAAACAAAGAGAATCTGACAATTGTGGTTATTACACCACTTCACGATCGATCAGAAAGTGAAAAGACGAAGGATAGTGAAAATCTGGAGGCCAATCCATGCCTTTTTCAGGTGTTGATCAATGAGAAAGAGGTGATTAATAACTATTTGTCAGATTACCTAAGTTTATATGACTTGCAAGCTTACAACACTTGAGCTCTTGACCCTGAACTTGATGTCAGAGCAAAAATGGCAGCCGTGTGAATATTGTCTATTGACGAAAACAACAGTATGTCTAGAATCCATCCAAATTTTAGCCCAAATTCACCATGTTTGTTCCCAGACATACTCTAAAAGTCTCTATGTATGGTTGCTGACCTAGGTACCCCAGGTTTTTGGCAGGAGATGACCTCAAACTCCTCACCATGGGTTGTCTACATCTACAATTGTGAGTGCTTTGAGAGGCCCAAGGAGGTGAAATTATCCAGAAATTGACAAAATAGTCAGCCTTTTTCAGCCATCTAATCTCTCTATATTAGCTTGGTCACAAACCACTTTCCCCATGTGTTTCATATTTGAATCAGCCTTGGCTAGACTTATTTGGATTTATGTAGAAAAGTTGGGTCTCATCATCTTGACAACACTGTGTAATGTCATTATCCTTTGCTAAATGACATTATTCAAAACTCCAATACCATGGGAACAGATGCTGCACGAGGTATCAGAGAGCTGAACAGCATCTGTACCTTGTCTTCCACAAGATGAATCATTCAGACAGATGTTAATGTCAAAGTCTGAGTTCACTCGAGTTTATGAATTTCCTGTGGAAGAGGAAGTCATTGAGTTTATCATGTGAACTTCCCGTGGACATGGGGGGGCTCTTCCTGATTTTCCAGGGGCAATTGTTCTTAGACGCCAGGTTTCAATGGGGGTTTTGTCGCTATAAGCTAGCACTAGCTGGAACACTGAGTGTGTTGTTCACACGGTTCAGGGGCGTGAGTGGGCAAAATGAGTTTACCCAGCGCTCCACTGAGCAAACAATAAAGAGAACACAAAGGCAATTTACAGGTTGCCGTCCACAAATAATGGAGGTGTGCGCTTGTTTGTCTGTAATTCAACCTGTAATACAGAGGATATGTCGAAGATAGCATGGCTAGAATTCTCTCTGTTGTTGTCAGAAGCATTTACACCAGTCACTAGTGCTGCTTTTTACAGCTGCTGCTGCTGTATGAGATAGACAATATGCATTTACTATTGGTATATGCATGGTTATTCACAAAATTTCTGCTTAGATGGTGTTTAATAGTTTATAGGAATCCAAACTGAGAAAGATTAAAGGGAGAGTTCACCCCAAAACTAAAAACACCCATTTCTACCTAGCTATTTAGTGCTATTTATCCATCTAGATTGTTTTGTTATGAGTTGCCCAGTTTTGGAGATGTCTGCCTTCACTCAAATATAATAGAACCAGGTGGCACTCGGCTTATGGTGCTCACAGGACCAAACAAGATACATTTCAAAAGCTTAACTGCAATGTTCCTTTCCAGACATAATGTAATATTTTGTTATGGTATGGCAAAAAAAAGGTGAGGACCCGAATGCAGACAACACACGGGAGGCAGACAGGATTCAGGAACTAAGAGAGAGCTTTATTAAACAAAAGCTGAATGATACAAAAAAAAAAACAAGAAAAAACTAAAACGAGTCACAATGGACAAAAAGACAAAGTAGCACCTAAAGAGCTAAAAAAAAGTGCAAACAAAACCAAAGTAGAAATCAATGAAAACTCAAGGAACAAAAACCAAAAACATACAAATGGGGAGACACTGGTGGGAACTACAGGGTGGCATCATGGGGAAGACAGAAGGAACTGACAAAGAACTGAGGGAGAACAAAGACTATATACAGACACTAACGAGGGGATGAGGTGCAGGTGGAGTGAGGCAGGAAAAGGACAGGTGAGGGAAGGAACTGAAAAACGCTGGAAGGAGGAACTGAAAAGCAAGACGCAACACATGAGGGCACAATTTCACAATAAAAAGAGAGAGATGATAACAAAAAACTGGGATCATGACACATTTACACAAAATAATCCACAGCCCTTGTTGTGAGCAGTTTCATGTAGGAGCTATTTTCTTTTACCGAACTACAGCGTATCAATGCGCAGAGGGAAATTGGATTGTATTCCTCGACTTAGCCGTAACGTTAGCTCGCTTAGTTAGCTTAGCTAGCTAGCCTCTCTTGCATGACATTCTTCTATGCAGTGATACTGAAAGAAAATAGACGTTAATCATGCCGGTTGACCTTTCCTAATCATATCAAATCAAAACAGTATCGTTAGCTAGAATGTGGCTGAATGCTAAATTTAGCTGTTATCTCATGGAAGCTAGATGGTTATCAACCCTGAGATTTTACCTAGAAATATCGCAGATGTCCTCACAGATTAAACTCTTCATTGTTTTTATAGATGCTTATTAATCAAGAAAGAGTTACATAATAGCAATTTGTCAGATTATCAACTTTCATATATGTCATATATCCTCTGTGATGTCAGTGGAAAATGGCCGCCGTGTGAATATGGTCTAGTTCCCAAATGAAGCTGCTCACGACGCCTGTCTTATCTTGAGTAATCAGGTCATGATTTCTGTACAGACACATCTGTTGAGTTACTAAAACGTGTTTTTTGCCACTTCGACGCACCACAAGCCAGGTACCATCTACTGCCATTAAATTTGAGAGACGTCAAACTGTCCCTTTAAACAAAACATGTCAAAGCTCAGCCAAGAAAATGGGCAACTGACTGACTATAATTAGTCGGATGTGTCATGACAACCAGCTTCACAGTGTTACATCCATGACTCAATTATACTCGCAAATCATAAGTCACAATATGAGGCCATCTGTGCTTCTTTTAAAAGGAGTAAACTGAGCATAAATTGTGTCACTTCTTGATATGTGGACGTCCACAGAGAGCAATTATCTTCTAAAGACTTGCCTTTGAGGGAACAGTATATCACACTCCACAGCTCTGTTCTGAAGTGATGTGTCTACTTGTTCACCTTCATGACATGAAGGAATTCATCCAACTGCAACAGAGGTAAGTCTTGAGACGTCCTGAAGTCGTTGTCAAACACATTTACATAATGGCAAATACAATTTCTTTTTACCCTAAATTCTGACCTTTTCCTCCAAGTTAACACAATTTGCGCCTAGTTCAGCAGTAAAATGTGCTTACTGACCAGCTTGTGTTTTCATTCAAGACTTCGTGTGACATTTCAAACAATCGATAATGTAACTTCATGCGTCTCCGGATTTTGCTGTTTGGCTGGAATTCACCGCAAAGGTTGAAGACCAGCTATTACATTAACCTATATCAAGGGAGAGATTTGCTGAGCTTGTGTGTTGTTGTTTTTCTGCATAACCTTCATTCACAGACATACGACTGTAGTCACACTTGAGAACAGTGTGAAGAGCCCCAAGGGCACCTTGGATACATACTTTAGCGACAGCTACCCGTTCAGTTTTCCCCCACGGGTCTTGGATTTCGAACCACTGACCTTCCTTCACAAGACCACTTTGCTTTCCTTTAGGCAAACACTGGCCCACTTTAGTACATAAAGTCAAGCCAGAGATGCTCAAGTGTGTTGCTCCCACTGCATCCGCTCTTGTATGGGCAGTCTTGAGGCTTTACGTTCCCTAGAGTATTTTCACAACCAAGCCACAGCACAGAGATAGAGACAAGACTCCAAAAGACACAGCCTCCATGCTCCTGGGGGAGCAGTGCATGTATTCTGCAGTGTATGTGTGTGTGTTAAGCAAACTCGAGCGTGTATCAGAAGCCACTTGCTGACAATTTGGCATTTCAAGCAAATAGGCAATGGCAGCATTTTGAGTTATGAGCACAGGGGGCAATAACTGTGACTCCCTGAGGAGGGGATCTGAAAAATGGGACAGATGTTGGTCCAGAACAACAGACAAAATGAAGCTAGGTCAGACTTTTGTGTTAACTCGTCTGTTTTGTATGAAAATGCTGCACGTCTTTTCAAAACATCTATTTTGTGCATATGGAATTCTGATCGGCCATCCAGAGGGGAGAGAACAAATAGGGAATACACTTCTAGGCAATACACAAACAGGAAACACACATAAGAATGTTTTCCTTTACCATTTCTTGCCAGTTCCTCATGTGGTTGACATTATGCAAAAGCGTTCCTCTCCATGCTGTCTTGTCCCCCAGTGAAATCAATCCTCAGAATGTCCAGCAGATGTCACTGTTAGGATTCAGGAAAATAAGCATACAAGCACCCCACAGAAATGTCATCGGATTATGGACGGTAATTGGCAACACAATGACTATTGACCTTCCTGCTTTATAGACCTAACGTGGGTGTGTATGTGTGTTAGTCAATGGTTGTGTCAAAGATTTCCAGTTTCCAAGGAGACAAATCAGTTAATTGCATTCCATGACAATCTATAAGCCATGTGTGCTTGATATTTCAATATCGCTGAGCCCCTGGTCTAGCTTGTCCATTTATCACATATCTGCATATTTCAACTTACACTCAAAATCAAGCTTTTTCGGATTCATCCAATTCTATTAAATCCTCATTTTGGTAGGTTCGGTTATTCACAAGCCATTGCTCTAATAGAGATCACACTTGTGTCTATTTTAGGGGACGGGCAGAGAAATTGTGCCAAAATAAGTCATGGCGTGACTTTAGTCACAATCTGTTTGTTGTGTTGTGTTTGGAAAAGATCAATATGTAATCAGGAGCTTGTTGGTCTTTTTTTTTTAATCTTGAAGGATTCTAGACTGGACATGGTGCCTGTGTGTCCTCTTGTGATGTAAAATATATGTTTTCTCGCCTAGTAAGTGAAATTAAAGAGGTCCTTCACATTGAAGGGACTCTATGTAACATTTTCTAGCAGTTTTAATTGGCCATACGTGAGTGGATTGAAACGTGACGTGAAAAACGAGACCCCCCTTGTCTCTCTCATGCCCTGTGGATGATCTGTTTAAGTTGTTTAACGTTGCTGGACTGAGGATTTCTTTGTGATGGACTTATGTAGGATTTATGTGACTTTAACTACATCCTTCAGTGCCTCATCCGTGCCTCTCTTTGCCCTTTGAACAGAGAGCAACAGTAGCTAACATTAGTTTCCAGCTTGGAGCACACTGAGCCCCTTTTAAGGTCAAGCAACAAGGAACAACAACATGACATCCAATCAGTATCATTTATTGTTATCTAAAAAGGAACGAGTGGAACACCACAATTTCCTGATTCATGAAGTTGCAGCATTTTCTCAATGATCCTTCAACTATCAACCAGAAACAGTCCACTGCCATGTGCCAGCGAGCGCGCTGCCCTACCGGGGTGTCCTGAAGCCATGCCACCTACTAGAGATGCCATTTTGTGGTTGCTGCCTTTTATCCTAAGGTGATCATTTCACTGTCATAGTATTATTAAACATTACACGCTCAATAGCCACTATTTGAGAAATCTCCCACACACTCTGACAAAATAATTGCTAGTGTGAGGGTAAAATTACCATTATTATGGGAAAGTTATTAGCTATTGTGGCTAACAGGTTTCAGGTCAATCATTAGCAGAGAGGAAGAGAGAGCAGCTGCAGGCCACTCTGTGGGCTCTGATAGTCCCTCTGACAGTAAATGGAAGGCGACACGGTCATTTGTTGTTGCTGTTGAGGACCGTCGACTATCTCCTTTGATATGCTGTTGCCAAACTGTTCCACCTTCTGGTCGAGCTTCGTGATGACCACCACATATGTTGAGTTCGCTGCCAGAGAGAATCCAGGAACTTGGCTGACATACTTAAAGGCCAGGTTGCTGGCAGCCGCTTTAGGGCTCACTCTAGATCTAGAATTGCCCTCTTTACTTGGATTAAGTACCTCAGGGATGGCTGACACAAGGTTTGGCTGCTAGCTGGGCCACACCAATGAGGAGGTGCAGTAGCAACAAGGGGCCCAAAGGCTGTCTGGTCAGTCAGCCCTACTGCTGACCTCAGGAAAATCCCCCACGAAGGCTCTGAGCTTGTTGCCTGGCTATATTCTCAAGATGTTGGGGGATGGAAAGCTAAAAAGAGGGTAGTCCATTACCTGCAATTAGCCCTCACACAGTCTGTGTTAATTGCAGGCAAGCTATTTAGGGATCTGGAAATTGCAGCAGATATTCCATTGTTGCCTGTTCATCCTTGCTTGATGCAAAATATTAAAATAACAAATTAATCTTTCCATTGGAGCTGTGAAGTTCAGCACTTAATAGCAGCACTAGCTTCTTGAATAACACTGTCGATGGCATCACCATTCCTGAAAATTGATGTAAAATTATCCGAAAACACCTATCCCAGTCGAGCCCAAAGTGAATTCAAAGCTGTTTTTCAACCATTTGGAGTACAGGCATGGTTTTGGGCTGTTATGAAAGGTTACAGTCTGTTTTTTTCCTAGTAAGAAGCTCTGAAATGCTTCTTGAACACACTGAAATATTTATTATTATTTCTCGCCTGAAACTGTTGATGCAAGAAAGCCTGCAGAAGACCTATGGCTGTCCCAAATGGCTGGAAAACACAATGGGTCCACATCATATAGCCTTACCTGGTCAAAGCTCAAATGGAACATTATCACTGAAAAGAAACACTTAAAACATGTTTTTCCAAAGAAATATCCAGGAGCCTGGCAAAAGATGCCAGTTTGTGAGCTCAAAATACCCTTGCTTGATAGGAACAGAGGCATTCTGTTCCTACAGAGTAACTCATTAAAGTTCTTAATTTCCTTATTCCCGTTTATAACGTTGTGCATATAAAATAATCAAGATGGAAAACCAGCCTTTACAAAGAGCGAAGTGCATAAAACTATCTAAACTTGCATAATTACCACGCCCATAAAAGAGAGAGAGGAATGGGTCTCCTGTCTAGGCGATCACTCGTTGGATGTTGTAGGCACTAGGACGGGCATGTATCTCCTAACTGGTCAAATGAGGTGTCAATCAAACGGCATCCATCTTAGGTATCTCCAGTATTTCCCTTTATGGCATTTTGCTGTGAAATACAAGAGCTTTTTGACAGAGAAAAGCATGAAATAACATCCATGATCTTACACGGAGCATAAACCTTTACACCCACGCTAATTCCCACCATCCCCTTAAAGGAGAGCAGACAGATACCGTGTCATTAATGACAATCATTTTCTTATCAGGAGTCCCCTTGCCTCTCGCTTCCTCCTAAATTTTGCTCAGCCATACCCCTTCTTGCCAAAACCTATTTTGAAGCTTTTGATGGCATTATTGGAATGAGACCCATCATTTCTACTTTACTGCACTTGATCTTAATCAGAGCCTTGTTACGTATGCGCCAGCCTTGCATTCTAATCTGTTGCACCAGAGGCTTTTGTGATGAACAATTTAGTCTATTGATCAGACAAAGCCTGGGGCACAATTAAGGCCAAAGGAAAGAATGATCGTTTTACTAATGATAGGGCTTTAGGAAAGTTCAGCCGGGAAGTAGAAAGTTGAACCCTCAGTCGACAAGCTCTAAAATGCATTATCAGGAAAAAACCTCTATAAGCCTGATTTTGAGCAAAAGGGATTCTGTGTGTTGACTGAATTTCTGACTGATATCCTTTAAGTATGCCTTTTCCATGTCTCAATACTGCATACTGTCAGTCGTTTCTACCTATGCCATTTCCCTTCATCTTTTGCCATCTCCCTCTTTCTTTCGTCTGTATTTTCTCAGCACTTCTACCTTTCTTAGGTTACTCTTCTTATAACTCACCGACACGCTGCATTTCTCTCCCACCTTCTCAATCACTCCCTCAATCCCTCTTTGATAGTGTAGCAATTTGACAGCCAGTCAAGAATCCAATTAGTTTGCACCTCTCAATCATAAAATCTTCAGTCAGGTTGAAACAAACTTGGACAGACATGCTTTTACCGCCTCGCTGCCTAATTAAGAGACGATAATTTATTGCACTCCAAATGGGCAAGCGCTTTTGTGCACTCAAGTAATTGGAAAAAAAATAGAGAAGGGAGACAAGAGAGGGGAGCAACCAAGCGACGAGAAACGATAAAGGCATGAATTAAAAGGTAGCAGACACGGGCAGGGTGTTAGCTAGCTGTTTGAGCCATTTCTGCTCATTTCTCCCTTGACTAAGTCCAAAGTAAGAGTCGGACATTATTCTGAAGGAGTCCTAGCGGGGCAGCGTGCAACACAGGTCGTCTAAGGACTCGGGTGTCTTTCATATCTGCTTTTAAAATTCAGGGGAGCGTTGCTTGTATCAGCAACACATTGCCTTTCATTTTTATAAGGAAAGTACTAGAGAGGGTCTCTGACCCGGCAAGGTGGAAGAACAAACAAGCCTGTGCTTCTTTGTGGGTATGTGTTTGTGTGTTCTTGTACTTTTTGTACTTGTGAGAAACAAATTGAGTTTTAGACCTTTGGAGTGACAACATTTGTGCGACGTGAGTAGACTTGGTTTGGTCCTCACTGAGGGATTTAAGATTACAGTTAACCAGCATGAAGAATAGGTGTAGGGTGATTGGTTTACCTTTAAGACATAAGATTAGAGAATCTCCACCCTTTGACAGTATTTCATGGTGCATCACCCACAAATAGTGCAAATTCTTTCTTAAAAATACGAAACATTTATCAAATGTACAGATGGTATTATCATGTGATCTGTTCTTGCATATATTAGGTTTTTCATGACTCCTTAGACACATTTCTTGAAATTACCCTCCATTTCTCAACACTCAACACTCAACTCAAACTCACTGAAACTCACTTTAAACTGAAATTGAGTAAAACATAACTGTTTTGTAAAACTATGCAACTTATGTTCTATAAAGAACATAGAAAAAAACAAAAACGTTTGTACATAAAGAAAGAAATTATATCTATTCTGCCCGAGAATCACGCTCTCATCGACATCACATGCAAATATTAGCTCCAGTTAGGCAGAGGGGAAACCCTGTTGTATGCCTTATCCACCCCTGGTAAGCCTCAACTGTAACATCTAAACAAGCCTTCTCTATCACCTGAAGGGGGTGAACACTGATGTAGAGGTCTTGGTCATAGACACGTTCACTACTATGCTGAAAAAACAACAAAGAAAACCCCTACTCTATGGGGTTTAGGAAGGGTGAATATGCAGGTAGGTAGAACATTTGAAATTGCCTTTGACCCTTTTACCAATCTATCCTGAGGTTAATATTGGTGTGCGGGTAAGGTTTTGGTTAGGATTATAGTGCATAAGCAACCGAGAAAATCTGTATAACTGTAAGCGCTTTGCATCCATTAGTAATGGAAAAATACAGACTTAGGGGTATATTTAAACTTTAGTCTGAAGAGCTAAACTTATTACAGTTCACTGATTTGGTCAAGCCTGTGTTATTGTCAGTACCCCTCAAAATAAACTTAACCTGCCCCAACAAATTCAAAAACCACCTATAGCTGCCAGAGGTCTTGAGAGGTGCTTGTTGGATGGTCGAATACCTCTGAACAACCTCTGCCTCCACACCTTTCCAAGGTCAGATTCAGGGATTGGGGAATTGTTGGACTCTTGGACTGTCGGATTTTCCAAAAGCCAACTCTTTGACATTCACACCTCACACCAATGGGTTTGTACCTGTCTCGCATTTCATTCTGTGCACTACGATTCCTGTAACTTTTCATGTCGACAAGCAAGTGCCACACTGTGACTGCCTTTCAGGAGAGGCTGTCTGAAAATATGTGCCATTATCCCCATATTCAAGCATAATCTGCTGTCTCTATCAGTCTACCATTACCAGTATTGCAGTTCAGATCAGGTATGTCACTCTCGTTTTCCAACGTGATGGACAACTCATCGTACAAAGTAGTTTTAGGGTTCAAATTCGGACCTAATACCAACCCGAAGTGTTGTTATGAGACCCAACAATCAGCTATCTTCCTCCAGTATCACCTTTTTCCTTTCAACACAGAAAAGACAAGTACAGTACATAAAGCAGCATCGCATCCTTTAATCTGGGACACACCTTGTCTGTTGATAAGTCTACCAGTCCATCACAATGTGGACAAAAAGAAGATCCTGCTTAGTAATGCCAGGTGGCAATGCAAATTATCAGATGATATTAGACACATTCACTTTGAAATTCTATCTTTCTCTCTTTCTTTTTCTAAGTTTGTAACATGTTTTCTAACCTGTGTTGAACCTTATATGTAACATCAATTGAGTACCCCTTTCAAATTTTTGAAGAAGGGATGCATGTGATCAACTGAAAGATCTCATTAGGACTGAAATCCAGTGAGTCCTAACTCATACGTGTGTGTGTGTGCATGTGTGATAGAAGGTGAGGATGAGAGGAAGACAAGAAGTGAGACAAGAGAGAAAACGTGAATCCTGGTGAGCGTGTGTGAGCGACGAGAGGCGCAAAAGACGGTATATGTGTGAGATTAGGTGTAGTTGTGTGTGAAGGAAAGACGAGGAGGGAGAGATTGTGAGAGGAAGATGCGCATTTGTATACGGATGTGCAAATGTGTGCGCGTGTGCACGCTCGTGGCAGCGTTTGTTCTTGCCTGAGTGCGTTTGCACAGAGGAGAACGGATATGACAGGCCTGTCTGTTGTCTCCCCAGAATAATTGCTTATGGATTACCTGAGGCGGGTCCCACTGGAGATACTTAGAAATGACACTCCCAGGTGACTCCTTGAATCATGTTCATATCCGGTCTGAGCGAGAGTTTGATTTTGCTTTGCCTGATGTGCGCGTATCCTTGTGTGCGTCCCTGTATGTGTGTGTGTGAATGTTTTCAGATCCAAGGAGATACGTTGTCTCCTTCATCTTACTGACTGACACACAAGTAAAACCTAAGACGTCAAAGCTGTGTATTACACACTCACACACAGAGTGCATGCTTCCTTCAAATCCATCATCTGTGGCCTCTTTTACACAAAGTTCCAGGTAAATAACAGGGATGACCTTTCATGTACCAATAGTGATTTTCACTACTCACACAAGAAGAAAGGTCCATGAACATTTCCATCTTGTAGCTTTCAAAACATGCCATGAAAATTCCCAAATAGATGGGATAAGGAGCAGTTCCAATAGATGGCGGTAAAGCCACATTTCCGGATGCAAAGTGGCATAAAACTCAACAGAAGAAGAAACAGTTGCGGGGGGGGGGGCCTTAGGTATGTGTATGTAGCGTCCTTGTCATGCATTTAATATCCAACAAGTTTGTGAGACAAGTAATGCTTTTTGTGATCTACTTCAGATATATGCATCTGATTCGTTTAAAGAAACGTGGATGCTGAACTGGACAGAAGTAGAGACAAATTTGAGGAAGACAAAGGAGAGACTTGTGGGAGCTGCAGTTCAAAAATGACATCAGTTGGATCTTTGGGATTGGTTTTCCTGCTCCACGTGAAAGTGTCTTTTGCAAGACAATAGATGCCTGCTTCCATTCACACATCACCTCATGCGGGGAATGTTCCTGATCAGGGGGTAGATGTGTAAAAGAGGCTTGTGACACAGCGTAATTTCATGTGGTAACAGTTTAACAGCTGGTGTAATTGTACCGTTCTGCACGTGGCCCAACATTGTGTAGTCTTGGCAGGCCAAGTTGGCATAGTGCCGGTTTGTTAGGTGCGGCCGTAATGTGGACCAAGAACTGCAGGGATGATTTTGGACCGAGTCTAGGACAAGAGATATGGCTGAAGAGTCCAACAACACATAACTAAGCCGAAAGTACACCACACGTGTCATATGGCCTATTGCTATTGGCCCTAAGTTTTTTTATTCTAGATGTGAGCCACACAGAGTTTGATTATCCAGTACTCAGCTGCACATCTTCACCAGTATGTAGCCTGAGAGTACACGGCTCGCTGGGATGGTGTAACTGTGGATGGTGGAATTGTGTTGAAACACAGTATATCTGGATTGTTCATTAAAACAAGAACTACTTCAGCACCACTACAGTGGCAGAGATTTTCTTCCTCAGAGAGCCTTTCCAACAGAGTCTACACGTACCAGAATGCATTGTGTATTAGCTTCTTGACTCTGAATCCTCATGGTCTGGGGCATCATGAGGGGGAACCTTGAATGATTTAAGAGGTCAAAAGCTGCACAGAGAGTGGAAGAGAGGGAAGATGGTTGATATTATAGATATTTGCTGTTTTATTCTGTTGTTGAGCGACCCCCACATGTCTTGCTCAGAGCTGTTCAAGCCATACAAGTTTGAGGAAGTGTGTTTACCTGGCTGCTGAGTAAAGTCTTGTCACGTCTATGTTTCTGCTTGCCTGACAAACGTACACAATAGAGCTATTACATGGACCATTAAAATTCACAAGAGGCAACAATGGCACAAACAATGCGATGGGACAGTTGGTGGAAGAGTGAATAGCCACCGAATTAACGCTGCTTACTAGATAATGTTAGTACTAGCAGGTGTGTTACTAAGCTGCTAGTCATGGACACAGCAGATAAGACATGGGAATATGCAATGTTGCCATACAAAGACACTTGCTATGAACAGGTATTGTAACACCAAATGAAACAATAGGAGGTTATCTCTCTTGTCATGGCCAATAGTGCTGTCACGCTTAGTCTTTGTTTTAGCTAGTAGTGCTAATTCTTTTGCTAGTGTCTGGCAGATGATATTGAGAAAAAAACTGATTGAAAAACTTTGGGGTCAAAACTCTGAGGCCTGCTCAGCTGGACACCACAGAGAAATGCACACTAGCCAACTCTTCTGAGGATACCTTTTTACCTTTTGGCTAAGTTTTCCTCCTACTATTGATCACGCAGTTAATTCTTTATGATGCAATCACATTAAGCCGGCAGAAATCTGTAACTCACACTTCACAGAAATGGATAACATGTATCCAAAATATGGATATCAGCATATCACACCAAAGGCTCAAATATTTTACACTGAAAGTTTGTTATAATATAAAACAGACACCCCCTAGCCTGTGTGTTTAGATGGTACGAGTAAGTACTACTCAAACAGACTTAACTGCAATGTGGAATTATACCATCAGATGGTAGATCAGTAGGCATAAATAAAATGGTGCTGGCTTGACTAAGACACTGTTCCATCATGTGTCCCTTCATTGATCCACAGATACTGTAAAAACATACAAACTACAAAATACAAGCTATCTGGTTTACTCTCACACAAAGGGAAATGATGAAAAACTGCTTTGTTGTGTGTTGGAGCAATTATAACTTTTGTGTAGTGGTTTGGTTCCGTCATTAATTGATTTAGAGAGTCACAAATGCACTTTTGGGTGCTAGTTAGTCAATTTGTCAATGTCCCGATGGGAAACGTTGGGTCCTGGCATTCGTGTGGATGTCACTTGACACTCACCAACAACCCAAACACTGTTGCAGACCAAGAACCCCAGCCAGACACTGTGCCTTGCAACACCACAAAAAACGTTTAGGAGTGGCCCAAAGAACATGAGAAAGTGCTCAAGGCATTGACCTGTCCCCAGTGTCTGATCTGATTAAAGTTCTGTGGGATGTACCTGAACAGGTCCGATTCTTGGAGGCCCGATTTCCCAACCCACAGTGTCCGCCACCTATGCCCTGGTGCCTGATACCACAGGACATCCTCAGAGGTCCACTGTCTACGCCTCGAAGGGTCAGAGCCAAGTGAAATCCACGATAGGTCTTACATGCATCAAACTTGTTTCGTAACGTCCTACGGATGTTCAGTTGGATGGTATCTGGGCAATTTGGATGTCTTATTTTGGGAGGCAAGATTGAGAGAGAATAACAGGGAAACATTCTGATGTTGAGCAGAAATAAAATGTTGCTGGCTTGATTAAGATGTTCATCCACTTTCTG
This sequence comes from Pagrus pagrus, assembly GCF_965226575.1. Taxonomy (NCBI): domain Eukaryota; kingdom Metazoa; phylum Chordata; class Actinopteri; order Spariformes; family Sparidae; genus Pagrus; species Pagrus pagrus. Next base: position 13,734,229 of record NC_140206.1, on the reverse strand, counting down.
TCTCTTCATTGATCCAGAGTGCCTGTTGCTAGTTCAGATACCCCAAGGCCTGTTACTTTTCTTTGCTATCGAGGCTGTCATTTATGGTCAGGGGAGGGGGGAAAAAAATGTCCAAAATATAAAAATAATGGTGGCTGCAATTTTCTCAGTCGGCGATAAGCTTGTTTACTGATTCATAGTAAATTAGGATTTCAAACAGTGACAGTCACTGCTATCAACAATTGCTCAGTGGGAGGGTTTTCAATATCTCCACGACTCTGTGAGTAGAAAGTGTAGAGGTCATTTGACTTATTTAAATGAAACATTTTCGCAGTAACTACTATATATATAAAATCCATCTTGGTATGAAAGCAGAGAACTGAGGTCTTTTTGCTGGAACATTTATTGATTTGATAGTGAAATATGTCTTCTTGCAAGTACTTTCCTTATAATTGACTGGACTTAAATAAATGCCCCTCTACTGCAAGGTGAGATAGAGGAGTGAATGACAATGTGTAATTCTTGGCAAGGTTGTCCTTTCGTTCGCACATTGTATTAAACACCATCCCTCATTTATTTGAATGTGCTTTGTAGAAAAATTTAGTACTTTCTTGGTCCATTGAAAATCTGAGAGAGGAAATTCTGCAACAAATGGAGGGTGATAAATGTTCTGCAACAAATGTTTTTATTGTCACATAAAAGCTGAGGCAGTTTGGCTGAAATCCCTTCATTAGGGCAGAAAGAAAATTGTTCTACAATACCTTTCCAACAGAGAGACATTACCCAAGAACTGTCTTCGTGGACTTCAAGCAATCAGGTAAAGGTCACAGTAAAACTCAAGAACTATTTCCCACCTATCAATCATTTTTATTAACTGTACAGTGGCTTTGCTGATCTTATTCGCAGATAAATTATTCAGGAAATATGACCCTTGAACAACCACAATCCAGCCTGTCCTCATCAGAAAAACAGCCATATAGGTTGACTGTGAAAAAAGCTCATTTTCACCCAGTCCAGCCTCATGCCAAAGTGTGTAAAATAGACGGAGGGTGATGGATTCGCTGGCATGTACATGCATGTAGGAAGTCGTAGTACCAGCAGAACATGGGCGAATGCAATTCAAAAAGCCACAACGTCTGCATTCAGAGGAGGTCGAGGAAGGTCCAGGGGTTTATTCATAGGATTTCCACCCAATGACCAGGGTCCGAGTCCCGTGTGACGCTAACAGCCAACGGTGACTGTCGTGGAAGTAGTTTTTTTAAGCGAAACATGATCTTTTCCAAAAACTAAGCAAGTAATGCTGATTGTTTTACTGAAGTAGGTATTTTAAGCAAAATCATAATCCATTTCTAAACCTAACCAAGTAGCTTTGGTGCCTTTATCACATGCATTATACAACTTAAATTTAATGCGTAATGTATGTATGAACTTATCAGAACCCAAATCACAATCTTTTCCTAAACCTAACCGAGTAGTTTCAGTGCCTTAACCTAGCCAGAATGTTCCCCCACAGTGAAGGTCCAGTACTTGTTGCTGGTACACTACAATTGCCATGTTGTTTTGAGAACTGTGAAATATGTTTGTGTATGTATCTTTTGGTAATCATTGGCAAATGACCTATTCAGTCGTTTAAGTATAAGGACGTGTTGTAAAAACTGGAGGATGACTCACTCTTTATCAAAACAAAAAGACAGAATAGCTACCATCTCCAATGCAGGCTGTGTTATCTGCTCATATTTTATGCTGCCTGTTGTCAATGATAAAACCAGTAGTCAGTCAGAGATGAAATGAACAAAGCGGGCAGTGCTCATACTGACAAATACCTTTAGACCTGAGGAGGCTGTTTGTGAGTGGGGTATTTGATAGAGTTTCAGTCGCACTGGGATCCTGTGAGCAGTGAAAGGTATAGGTAACATTCAATTACATACCTCTCTACACACAGTATGTATTGAACTGTGGTGGGCCTGAAGTAGATGAGGGGTGACAGGGATAAGCTCAAAACTCAGCGGTCCTTGTATTTTTTACTGGGACAGAACCACAGGGTGGTTGTGTGGTTGGTGCACTGTTCTGTGCCAACAGTAAGGGCTTTGGTATCATTAATGATGTATGAATGTTGCCTAAAGCTTTTACATTTTCTGCTTCCTTAGAAATCAAATAAGACATTTAGGTTTGTAAATACAAGGACTGTTCTCTTATGAGCAGAAATAATGCTTAAATCCCTTAATTCCCTATATTTCTTATTGGTTCGTTAAATTATTTATTTTGGTAAGGACCCCTGGGATTCTTGATTGAGCCATAGAGGATCAGTGATTTTCCAAGTGCACAGCAGGACAGCTGAACCAGGTTTTACCACTATGCAAAGGCGTGCTCTGAATTACTGATTTACAAGCGAGACCCATATCTTCAATGTCTTGCAGGAACCTCATATCCTCAAACTTTAAATAATTTATTTGTGAATTTATTTCCTGCTAATTTATAGGTTTGACATTATTCATCATTGGCTCTCTTTTTTTGGCAAACTGAACATGTCAAAATACTGAATTCGACAGCATAAGATAAGGACCATCATATCATTGTAAATAACTAATATGATCTACACGTAATAAAATGCAGTCCAGCCCTCTTCTTTACCAATAAATCATTCACAAACAATGATGACAGTGATGTTACACATGTTTGGGGTCAATTACAACCCAGAGAGGTCCGACTCAAACTGTTATAAAAACCAAATAAGAGATATCCAATTAGTCATTTAAGGTTCAGGTAGTGCTGTGAAAACAGTTCTAACAACACCAATCACAGCTGACATATAAAAATGCACTGTATTTATGTGGAAATACACACATTTTTATTACATTTCGTTAGAATACTGTTACACGCTGTATTCTTGTCTCACTCGATACAGCCGTTTCAAACATCAACTACTTCAAAATGCTTGAGCAAGACCGCTCAGATAATCCACATCAAGCTGACTGTAGCATCTCTACATTGGTTACCTGAAACAATAATAACAACAACAGTAATAATAATAATAATGATAATTATTATTATATTTGAGACTCCAAACCAAATTAATCCTTTAGTTTCTATAGCAGATTTCTGAAACATACCATCAGTTCAAAATCATGTTTATTCGCAATTCTGATCATATGTAAAGTCATTAAGTATCAAGGTGATAACCAGCATTAAGTTTGTTTTTACGCTATGAAATGGGGCTCATGGTCTCCAGGACCGTAAACAGATTAGGGTTAATCTAAGATGAGAGGTTAACTGTTGAGAATTTCAAACTGGCAACTATGAGCAGAAAAGAGCAACAGTGTGCAATGCAAGGATCGTGAATGACACAATTAGGGTCTGTTATCAGAGCTGTGTGGATGCAGTTCATACAGTCGGCCAGCAGAGAGCGATACACACACTATAATGGAGCGCTTCCAGACTGCGGCTTTGGGGGAGAGCTCTAAGACACTTTCCGTCCATCTGCAATGGAGAGGAGTTGAAACTGTATGTGTGTCTGTGCACAAGCATACATGTGTGTATCTGTCCTAGTACTAAGCTTCAACCCTCTCCAGCACACTGAGAGCTGGAAGCTGCTGCCTGACATTCACAAACAATGGCCACGCAAGACAATGCAAACAAGATGCCTGGGATCATTTCCCTGTCCTCATGTGCAACAGCTTGCAAAGCTCTTGCTTCCTCCACCCACCCCTTTCCAGCTCCAACATAAGACATCGCCCAAGGTGTGGATTTATATGACCATGCAGATCCCTTTTTCCAACCATCCTTTAACTAAATCATCCCACATTCAAAGCACCTTTATAACTTGGCCCCAGATCACACGTTAACGCAATTGTGGCTTTTTTGGAAAGCCCCGGCAATTACTCGAGGGCGATTTGTAGCCGACTGCATTTTGCAGTGCTGCATAAACATCCTAAGGGTGTTGTTTGAGTCAAACATCCATTTGGCTTAGTAATTTTATGGGTCAACTGCACACCAGGGGAAGGGCATAAATACTCTGGCAACACCTTGAATTGTAATGCTCCCTGGGCATCCTCTAACTGTTTCTATCCATGTATGTGTATGCGCATTTGTATCGGCAAACAATCTGTCCGGCAAACTTTTGAAATACTGCCATGCGGGGTAAAAGCTGTGCCGGGAAATGCGCGCCAGAGTTTCAATTGGGTCAGTCACAGTGCATTTGGAGGTAAAAGCGCACAGTGGATGGTTATTTGTAGTGATAGTATAATTGTGAGGAGGAATTGCTGCTTAAAGCGAGGTAGACAGTTGTGTACTCAAGGTTAAAAGTCCTCCAGTTCGTTTCCACAAGGCCGCGAGCAAATATGCACTGACAGTACAACAGTTGACTGGTGAGTTTGAATAATTGCTTCCAACTATAATTAGATTTGCTGTGTCACTGAGCATGACAAAGCAGAATCCTGGTGGAGTCCTAGCTGTGTGTTTTTTACCAACATGATCCCCGATGGTATTCAAATTTTAACATTTAAGCCGTATAGCTTTAAGGCACTGCTGCTGTCCAATACACCCACAGTGAGTGAATGTAATCTCCAACTGTTTAAAACAAACCAGTGATAAAAATGTTCTTTCAACACCTACACTGCACTTACACATCTTTAAATAGCTGTGTTTAACAGTTAGACAGCGTGCCTTCTATAATGGGCCTTTTAACGTTGCTCACACACTACAATTCGCACTGTGATGATTTCTGGTTGTTTGCCCATTCACAGCGAAGAAATAATTGTTTTCCCCTCTCAAAAGTACTTTTTTCTCCTCATTGGAATAGATTCAATCAATCACAAGAAGCAAATGCTCACTCTATATGTTCTCCGTTGATAATGTTAATGAAAATAATGCTTCGGTAGTGTTTTTAATACCTTGAACCGCCACAGTCAGTGAATTCTCAGCTTTGTTTACTGATTGTATGCTTGCGCTAAGTGAAAATCCAGCGTTTAGAGGAATATATAGAAAAAAAACACCTACAGTACAGGTACTCATAACCCCCAGTCTGAGGTCAAGGCAAAAGAAAAAAAAAAAAAGATCAAGTCTGGAATCTTATCTCTAAATCAAACATAACGTAACTAGTAGCATGGACCTGCCTCTGTTAGCAGGGTCTTGGCCAACAAAAAGTGTAAAGAAACAACACATCTATCATGCACAGTTGCAGTTTCAACCAGAAAGCTGATTGCAACACATCTGCATCCCTTAACGACTGAATAGGTTGATACAAACAAAGACTGTGACATGACCGTTGAAGAGTACCAGCAACGCCGTCACATGATTCATGTCGCGGTGGTTGCAAGGATGGACCTAAACACCAACCCCCTCCTCCACCTTGTGCGGCCTTTGCGCTTGTACCACTTCACCTTATTTCCCTCTCTTCTGCTCTCGTAACTATTACAGACACATGGGTTGTACTAAGCTGTTTGCACAGATGCAGCTGTTTTTCTTCCTCACATCAAGTGTAGCAACTCACACACAGGTCAAAAGGCATCTGACATACACAGGAATCTAAACTCAGATTGCAGCAAGTGTCCTCCAGGTTTGCATGTCTGCCCGTCCTTGGAGATGCTACTACGGGGATGAACGCTGTGGAAGTAATGCAGACTGAAGGCACATTTCAATCCGGTGAGTCAGTGTGTTTTGAGGCAGAAGCGATGCCCTTATATGCTATGCTCTGTATAGTAATGGAATTATTGCCTGGATGGATTGTAGCTCGGGGCGTACAGCTCACAGGGCTGTGGAAGTGCATTTCAAGGTAGAGATTTGGGGATTTTAGGAGCATTTGAGGATGAGAAGTGGAAGGAATAGTCATCTGTGTAATGATGGTAATATTATTACTGGGGGGAGCGAGGCTAAATTGCAGCGGGGCCGGCTGGAAGTGAAACTCAAGCCAGAGAATCAGTGTAGATTTGTGCAGCAGGATATTGGAGTCAATTAGAAGTCATTTCAGGCAATTCAAGAACTTTTAAAATTCTAAATAAGTTGAAATGAAATAGGCAACAGTGAATTATTGTTATGACTACAATCATGGGTCCACCGACAGTTCTAATTCAGTGCAGATAGTGTTGCCTGCAGTTAAAGGCGAAGGCATTTAGTGATGCGGGTTCAAGGAGGTAGTTTCGAGTGAAACGGTGTAAAAGTGTGTTCAACAAGTTCATATAGAAACGTTTGGCGAGGTACGTTTGCTCGTGCACACAGCCGCATATGTGTGACCGCATGCCGGACGTTTCTCCGGCTCCTGCAGATTGCCAGAGATCTGGGTGAGGCACTTCAAAGCGCAGTGAGAACTAGTCAGACTTAGAGTGAAACACAGGGAATCAGCGCCTCTACACCAATCAGCCCAGTGGATTGGAAGACGCAGCTCGCGAGCCCTGCTATATTCCACTCGACAGAGCCAAAAAATAGAGGGATTTCAGCCCCTTGTGGATACCTCGCAGCTTGTAAAACCTGTCAGAGTTAGCTACCTTTTGAGTACCCATGAAGCATGACAAGCAGAAAATGTAACAATTTAGGGAAATGAGATGGAATAAAAAAAACTTTCATGCCAAAAACATGGCCTTACTTTGGGTTTATTCAAGATCTCCCCTCCTGCTTCGATGCCTTTGAAGAGGCAGCTAGCCGCTGGACTTGGTTATTCTCCAAACACAGACTGCTGTGAGTTTGGAAGCCTTAGAACTTAAGTTTTGGAATCCACTCCTTGTTGGGATAAATCATCTATCCTGCTTTTTGTATCTCCCCTGATATGTTTGCTTTTTTCCCTCTATAACTTGACTTAGAAGAATGTGGAAGAAGTGAAAAAAAGAAGCTTTTATTCCCAGAAGAATATTGGAACAGGATAGGAGAAGGATCGTAAAAAAAAAAAAAGCATCTAAAAATACAGGCTTGAAAAAAAGAATGCAGAGCCTAATTTCAAGGCTTTTCTTTTGTAACAGCATCACAAAGCTTTGTGACATATGAATAATGTTCGCAATAATGAGGGCGAATCATCGCTCCGTATGGTACCAACATTTAAAAACATGGATAAAGCATAAAAGCATAATGTGATGCCCATTTTGGGTATTGGAAAAACCTGTGTTTGTGTAAATTGTCCATCAGCTGGCGTCATTATTCTTTGTTTAGCAATATGATTGGCTTTCTTGTGTCTCATTGCAAGAGAACAAGCACCACTCCACACCCTTTGATGACACCGTGGACCTTAAAATGAATGCAAGCCGCGCAGATACAAATTGGAGGTCCAATTTTTTTCTTGGGCTCAAAATGGAGCAGGTGGATAATCACCAGCTCCCCACAAAAGCTAGCTTTCATTCTCGCTAATGATCAAATCTATGTGGAAGCCATTAGCCTGCTATTCTACTGAAACTCCATCAAAAATCCTGTCAGAGGCACCGGGATATTATGATTTCAATTACTGTGGTTAGATGTGTTGAACACTGTAATAACACTGAATCTGTGGGTGTGTGTAGGTGGGTAGATGATGGGTGGGGATGGACATAAAACCTTTACTGTCATATGATCACAAAATTGGACAGTATTGAATCCATGAACACATATTAGGGAAAATATACATGAAGGTTAAAGCCGCATTTTCCAATATATTGAAAAGTGGACATTATCTGTGTATATTACTTGGACTAGAAGGTCATCAAAGCTAAATCAAACAACATTTTGTTTAAGATGATGCCTCACAGCCAAAGTAGAGCCTTTTTAAATACATTATAGCCAATCTGACACAAAAAAACACACATACCAATAATCAGACATACAGGTTATCAGATTTTTCTGATCTGGTGATGATGTTGATGTTTGTAAATAAAAATACCAACTGTTTAAACTTACACTGTCCATATTATAAATAATAAATACTATGTCATATTGTAAATACCAATTTCATATTGTAGATATTATGTATATACCAGTTAAATTCTATTTCTTATGTCTTATTATATTGTTTATTTTTTACTTTTATTACTGTTTAAGTGTGATACTGTCCTTTGGCTGCTGTGACAAAGAAATTTCCCCATTTGCGGGACAAATAAAGGAATTCTGATTCTGATTCTGATTCTGATCCAAGTGGGATTGAGACCAACTTTGTGGCATGGAGTAATATTTGCCAGTAAGTGCTGAATGCAAAGTAAAGCTCAGGCCAATGGGAATGTTATTATTTTTGCAGCTTTTTGCTCATAAGTATTGGATAACATTAAATTCTGACCTTATGGCAAAAGATCAAATGTTCTGGCATCAATGTCTTCGCCAAATTTTATGAATTTCTGTGGTTGTCGAGATATTTCAGTCAAAACTACAAATGAGAATTCCATTTAATGTAGACCTTTAAGCCCTTTCAGCTTGCACCTCCACCTGCTGTCAGGGGAGCATCATCCTGGGACCGTCCATGCCTGTACCAATTTGCTGCCATTCCATTTAATAGTGACCTTTCAGCAGAAAATGTCAACCTCATGTCCAGGAAAAATCAGGAGATGACCAAAATCAGTAGGCTTTATCGTTTTGGGTCCACGAATGTCATCAGGGTGAATCATCTGGGAACCATGAATGTTTGTACAAAAGTGTTACAAAACTGTATGCCGATCAATTTAGTAGATGCTGAGATAATTCACTGGATACCTGAAAATCGACCAGCTGGTGCTGCAGGTTGAAAAGTCAGGGGGTAGTCCTCTGGGGACCGTGAATGTCTGTACTTATTTAGTGGAATTCCATTCTATGGAGACCTTTCAGTTTGCACCACCACCTGCTGTCAAGGGGGCATCCTCCTTGGACCATCCATGTCTGTAACAATTGTATGCCATTAATAGAGACCTTTCAGTAAAAAAGGTCAACCTCATGCTGGTGCTAGAGTAAAAGTCAGGAGATTGCCACAGTCAGTAGGCTATCCTCATGGATCTACAACATGCATGGATCCTGGACCTGTTGAGTGTCTGAGCAGGCATAGGGGAGACACGTCAGCTAACCTCAGTTGCTGCTCTGCAAAATCAGGAGACTCATTTGGATGATTGTGAAGCCACGGGTAACATTTCTCAAGTAATTACCAACCACTAAAATAGTGAGAGATTTCAGCAATAAATACCACTCATGTTAGAATTACTTAATTTCTTGCTGACATGCTTGAAAGCCTGTGGTTAAGTGTCAAAGCGGGATCGTGGAGCATGTCCATCACAGTGATAGAGGTACACCGAGCTCCGTAGCAACACTGTACAGGACTCAACAGATTATACTGCACTTGGAAATTAATACATGTCAAATCTGCATGACAAGATGCATTTCTGCTGCCCGTTTCTTTCTCTTTATATGAACTGGAGCTACGCACTTGTAGTTTCCAAGCAAATCCAACAGAGCTCTAGCCATGTGATCATGACCACTCCTGAGGGGTTTGCTCGTTGGTCAAAAGGGTTATCAGCCATGATTGATCACCTGTGGTTCAGATCATGAATCACAGTCGTGCAAGCATTGAATCTCAGATTGCCACCAGTACACGTATTTTGCACATAAAGGAGTTATTTTGCGAGAATGTCAACGTTACAAGGCTGAAGAAAGACTTGATTATCCAGTTTTTGTTCACTGTTTTTTCTTATCATTGTTGAAGATTTAATATTTTGTCTGCAATGTATTAAATAAAGAAAAAGACAGTGCTGTCTCTATTGTTGCAGTCTCCCCATTATGCCCACTTCACAGCATTGGGAGATAGGTGTGGGGGGGGTGTGGGGGTAAATTTGAACAGGATCCGTTCCAATTGAGACTTTGCTGTGTTATTTTCAATCAGACTCCCCTGATGCAGTTGCCAGCCCTTCACATTAACCCTCCCTCCCTGTACTCTTGACCCTTCCATACCTCCAGCCCTCCATCCCCCCCTTCATCCCACTCTCAACCCCAGCTTGCCTCCAAGGGATCAATTGTACAACAAATTCAATGAATTCTTTGGCAGGGGCCCGTATTTCCTCTGAGAGCACCGGTTGCTCTTGAGCTTTGAGTGAAAAGACGACGGGAAGGGAAGGATGGGGAGAAACAAGTAAGTGAGAACGCGAGAGAGGGGAGGTGATGGAGAGATTGGGATGGAGGTAAAGAGCACCTTTGAGGCCACTGCATATTTAGCACCGGGCTTTGACGAGCCTTGGCAGAGAGAGGTGCAGCGTTGTGGCGTCTAAATGAAAGGCGCCAGACGGAAATGAAAGGGGGCAAAGGATAAGATCAGGAAATACAATAAGGAGCTGTCTTGTAAACACGCCTTGATGCCAAAAACAGATAATAAAAAGAACAGGCTGATGAAGCAGTACTTTTATTTTGCTTGACAGAGAGGTGTGTCCAGGTCATTATCTTTTGGGATGGGTTTAGGAAGTGTTTCGAGCATTGCGCTGACACCGACATTATTTGTTTGCGGAGCTAAATAGCTCTTTGTAGTTTCGCAATATTTCCTCCCGTCCTCCTCCTCCGCCTCCCCTCCATCTCCTCACCCAATCTTTCAGAGAGAAAAGACCTTACAACACATTTAGAGAGAGCCGGAGAGTACTTGCTATGCAGTGCTGTGCTATGAATTAAAAGATCCCTCTGAGCCAGGCACAAAAAATACCCACTAATGACATTCATAATGCGTATGAGTAGAATATGTAAGTAAAGATTTAGCATTATTATTGATTTTATTCATACATTCTGTAAAAGGCCATGATAACAGCTAATTAGCTTTAGTCGGCCTTATACATTATGCATCTTTTCTAATATAGAACAAAAGAATAGAAGGTGTTTCAAAACTACAACTCCAAATGCTTAACAGTGGTACGAAGGGTAATTACACACACATGTGTGAACTCTCTACTCTTGAAATTATGATGTGTGTGAACTTTCTGTCCCCAGAGAGACTGCCAAAATGGTAGGGCCCAGTAACTGGCTGAAGCACATCATGTATACCAAAGGATGTTCCAGCCCTCTAATGAGTAGAGGGATTGCTGTAACCCTTTCACACAAAGCAGAGAGTCCATAGATCAAATGCATGACTCCAGAAGATTGTTCTAATTGCATATAGTTAATATGCAGACTGTTTATGTCTAAACATATTATAAGCAGGCTGCAGCATCAATTAAATCCATGAGTTTGCCTTGTATTAACAAACAACAGAAGGAAGTAAAAAGACTTTGGAGGACAAAACAAAACTTTTTTGTGAAATCTGCATTTTAGGACAGACTGTCCAAAGTGATCGGGTTGGATAAGTTGGTTTATTTAACACAGAATATGTCTTTCAAAAGACATACGTAGGGTGGGATCATGGGAGTTGTAGTCTTAATTGTTAAACAACCGCAATTGCTGATGAAAATGAATCTATGTGACTCAGGAACAAATGTTCATGGACAAGGTAACGTCCATTTAACGTTTTATTCACGTTATGTTTAGTCTCATTCAGCAACTTCCTTCCTCACTCTGACTCTCTCCCGTAAGGAAACCAAATAAAATTCACTGTTCGCTTAAGGGTCCTGTTTGTAAGAAAAGTTAATTTTTGAGTCTTGTTCCCAACCCATCAAATACTGACTTTTTGAGGTGGCAACTGTCCCAACCTACCATCCCAAAGCATCGGTATTTGACGTGTTGGGATTCCACTTTGAGTAAAGTCTCATTCTTGTCAAACACTGATGCTTTGGGTTTCCCCAACTCGTCAAATAATGACACACTGGGATTGTAGGTCGGGTTGGTCGCCATCCCAAAGCGTCAGTGCTCGATGAGTTGGGAATGAGACTCAAAAATCTCCTTTTTTTACAAAGTGAAACTTTGTAAAAAAAAACTAACATATTTCTCTGGGTTTGATCATTGTTGGGAACACTTAATGTCAGCACAAACTCAGCAATAAATACAACAAAGGTCTAGTTGTTTTTAGACATTTTTTCATGCAAGAATGTTACATATCATATCTCTATCCAATCGGCATGTGTCGCTGTGGTAATACAGTGCCCTCCTGGTGGTGTGTGTTTCAAATAAACAACTGAGACAGCAGATGAATGGAGCTGTATCTTATCTCACTTCATGCCATGCAGTCATTGTGCACACGTCCTCCATCACAGCAGACAAGATCAGTGGCGACTGACATGTAGAAATGTGTTTGCAGTCATGGATGGCCAATTCTGAATTTGATGTAAACATCATTGTAAGTTACGTGTTGAGAAACCAATTTGAACGGCCACAGTCTGTCACACCACTGGAAACACTATACCGGCTTAATCCAGCACGTTAACATTGCCATTGTGTTCGTGTTACCATGCTTATATTAGCATTTCGCTCATATCAAGAGAATGGCTGTAGATTCTTGCTTTCATATTGTATGAATGGAATGTGACTTTGATATTGATGATTGGAAAACGAAAGTTTGGCCTATTTGGCCAATTTAATGTATATCCTAACACTACAATTACGGTAACGTAAAAACTAAATCATAATCAGGTAGTGTTAAAACAAAACTATACATTTGAAGAACCTCTTAGTGTTATGAGGGGACAAATAAATTAACTTGCAAGCAAAATGAAGGAACAAACTTAATCCAGAGTTAAGAAAAAAGCAATTTTCTGCACAAATTTGTGATTTTAGACAAAGATGTGTCCATCCATCTTTGTAGAACATGACTTTCGAAGCAAACCCAGCAAGAGTTCTCTGTCTACCTTATGCCGCTCTGTTCATCTGCCTCACTTCACTGAATTGTCTAGCGGCATGAAAGACATGCCTCGCCTTTCAACAGTTTGAGCATTGCATTGTGACAGATGGCTCTGTCTGCACATAGATGGAAACTTTATGGTGATGTGAAGATTAGAGGATGGTCAGCACAAACTTGAGGAGGCGACCACCCACACAGGTTTGACTGACACTTTACTGAAGAACATTTACAGGCATGGACCTTTCTTCTCTAATTACATATGTGTCAGTGCTTCAGGAGGGGAAAAATAGTTAAAGATCACCTGTCATACATACTCTTACATATGATTTTGAAGATATAATATATCATGCTGTATTTCCGCATAAACATTTCTGAAAGAGACTTTTGTTAAATATTTTGTTGAGTTGTGTTCTTACATTATCTCAAATGTTTCCATCCCAGTGAAATCTGTCATTCAAGGTAAGCCTATTGGTGTGTTTCATTTGGTCGCTATGCGTAAGAGGAAAATATGATGATAGCTGGAGAGTGAGAAGTAAGAGACTAAACATATTTGAAAAAAGTTTTGATACATAACCTCATCAATGAACACTTCTGCCTGAGTCACATTAATTAATTTTTATCAGCAATGGTGGTTGTTTATATGAACTCATATTACCATATTGGTGTTGTTCCTAGAATATCATGATTAATGTTGGTCACGTTGCTGTAATGTCATAGCTTAGCGACTCATGGAAAAGCTTGGAAAAATATGCACACAGGAGAAGTTATCTTTCCAGACACATTTTTAATATTGTGAAAGGGTTTCCTAAACATAACCAAGTATTGTTGTTGCCTAAACCTAACCAAGTTTTGTTGTCTTAACCTCACTAAGTATCTTTGTTGCCTAGACCTAAACAAGTATTTATTTGGCCTAAAGCTAACCAAGTATTTTTGTTGTCTAAACCTAACCAAACAGTGACATGAAACTAAAGAGAAACCAAAAATAATAAGAGATCTTGGTGTAAAAATCAGTGAACAGTATATTAATATGTTCCAAACAGGATACAAGGAGAGTCCTGCACAATACCCACTCAGCCACGACTGCTTGCTCCACATGTAGTTTTTGATGCCGTTCCATTAGATTAAATGGTAATCCTGAAACAACATTAAATGTGATGTTACAGGAACAACGCCAAAACACAGTGGTATCGGATACACCTGTTTTTCCACCAATGAAGGCAACTCCCACGCAACCTTACAACACATGTCAAATTTTGTCTCTTTCTTTGACAACAAAGCCAAACTCTGAGGTCTTATGAAGAAATGATGCTTTCCAGCAAATTAAAGTCCCAGTTACTCTACTGAACAATCCATAGACTGCACGGAACCATCCCAATCAATAAGGTAAAAAGGGTGCATGAAAGAAAATGATGTAAAAAGACTGAATTGATCCTTTTAAAAGAAGGAAGTGTAAAAGAAAGACAAAAGTCCTTTGCTGGTGCAATGAGCAAGCATGTTTTTTAATCACAGGGACAGTCTACTTCACATTAACAGTCAAAATAAAAGAAAATCTTTAAAATAGATCCAGAGACGCCTGATGTGTAGTTGTTTGTGGATTAGTAATGATCATCTTATTGCTCTAGTTTGGATCCGTTAAGTCATAAAGACGAATGTGCGACAAGATCAAAGATATAGCTTTGCCAGATTATTAAATCATCAAAAGGGAGCGTCTTTTGTAGCAGGAGTGGAGAGTTGTACAATAGCTTGCACTGTATCTCATTAATTTTTAAAAAGGAACAGCATGCTGTGTGCTATACATTATAATGATTGTTGCCAAAACACTGTGCATACATCTACACAATAAATGGCTGGAAGCAGGTAGGGATTCCTCTCTTTGATAGCAGGGGGGGTCTGTTGGCCATAAAAAAAATGTAAGTTATGTTTTTTTCCAGCTCATGTAAACTGATAAAAACTGTTTTTATTTGACTGTTTCAAAGAGGGATCAAATTACACTTTTATATAGCGGCTGATCAAAAGGAATTCATGTGGGAAACATAATATGAGCATTCTTCGGCACATGCGGAGATGTTACAGAATTGGTTAAACTGATTTGTGGGTTCTGTGTGTCTTTGTGCAGCGTCGGGAAACCAGATAGCAGAGTTGTGCACGTGTGCGGAAAGTGGATCAACAGAGAAACTATTCCTGTGACTGCTCGAGCCACACATCGGTGACAAATGAAGCAGCCCACGCTTAGCCGGACAGCTGGGCGTGATACATGAACCTCATTGTGCAATACAGGCAACCACATTCATTGCCGATTTAATGGTGTGTTTAATTAGCTTTTAATCATATTTTGATTCAGCCTCTTTCACTTCCGCGGAGTAAACCTGGATTTCTCCCCGTGTTCATTAACTTAAAGACAAATGCCCCGTCGTTTCCAATGACGTTCTCCGGACCTCAGGTAAATCTGACCTTTCATTTAGATCACTCGTGTGAATAACGAAAAAGATTCGGAAAAACACTGACAAGCCGGATTGTGGCTTTCATTCATCAGATGAGAAATCAAGCCATCGGGGCTGAAAACACTGCCTCCCGCGAGCTGCAATTCTCCACTTCCTGCTACTCGTGCGCTCTGTGCAACAACACTGAACTCTAGGTAGGTGCCAGACCACCATGCATTTTTAATTTGCTTTGTCTCCAGGATGTATAATGCAGTCAAGGTGTTGAAATGAGATAAACGTCATGCTCCAGAGGTAATTACCAATTCTCTATCCAAGACTGGGTCATTCTTCCAAACTCATAGAAGAGAGAAAACAAAAAATAAAAATATATAAATAAAACATCCCTTTTTTTTAGCTCAGCCTGTCCTTTGTGAGAGTGGTTGTTACCTCCCCAAAGTCACTTTCCCTGTCTGTCTTAAGAACGGAGTTAGCGGAATCGTTTCTGCCTCATTTCCGAGGCAACCTCTGAAACCGACTCCTGTGTCAGGCCAACCTGTGCTGACAACCCCCCGCTGGCGCGCGCACGCATACACACATATGCATGCACACGTACGCCGCGCCCGCATGCAGTCTGAAATCCAGCATGATGTCTTGGATCTTCTCCCCCTCTTCTCAAATCTTGATTGACTAGCTTCTGCTCACAGCCTGCCAACCCTCCAGGGTCATTTACGCTGCCGAAAGAAGAAAAGGGATGGCGAAAAGAGACGGATCAGAAAGAAGCCCAATGAGAGGAATGAGTAGCAGAGGTGAATGAAAAGAGGAGGCCGGTCTCTTCTCTAGCTGTCAAAAGCCCCCGCTTTTAGAAGCTGAAAACCTCGTCTCCTTTTTCTTTTCCTCCTGATTTTCTTTTTTAGTCTTGCAGGCTCCCTCTGGGATTTTGTCATTAATTTATTTCTGCGGAGAAAAGTTGAACTAAAAGCTCGGGAAAAAAACAGCAGTTTGTCAACCTTGGAGCCAGGGCCACACAGAAAGTGCTTTGTATAGAGATTAGTATGGGAGATGTCAAGGACAGATATTTATTATTTCTTTGATGTGTGAAAGAAAATGGCTAAAATATCACTGAGTATCATATTTTCTGTGTACTCACTTTGGAGGTTGTTTGTGCGAAAAGCTAAATTTAAAGGCTAAAAATGGTTCCGGTGATTGAACATCGCTGTATTGTGATCCACAAATCTTGCCAAATATTGTCTGTGGTGAATGGGACAATCAAGGACGGTCATAGAGTTGCGTCTTCTTGGCTCTGCCCGAGGTTTTTCCATCGTTCCAAAACATGAATCTTCATCTCGGCCTTAAGCTGCGGGCATTTTCAAGCACGCTGCCTTCAAGGACCCCTCCAGACCTGGCTGGTGGTCAGACCTCCATAAGTACTTTAAACAGACCAAATGAATGTACAATAGTGAATAAAGTTAGGATGACTTTATTATGGATTTGGGTTAACATTATTATATCGAGGTGCAGGTAACAAAGGTACCGCCACTGAGATGGACAGCCTTAACTGCAGGAGTTTTTTGATCTTTCAAGCAATATTAATGCTCTTCCTGGGGATTCTCTCCTTTTTTCTGTGATAAAAGGAGCTTTTTGTGGAAAGTTTTGCCTTGTCCAGTCAATGATCTAAGTATAGAGGGTGTCTATGCTGTACAGATGGTAAAGCCCCTTGATGTTGGCCTATATAAATGTGAATATTAAAGAAGGCAGTTTCATTTCACTGTCAAATGAATGCAATGAGTCTTTCTATAGATACAAATGTCATAATTTTTTGTTCGGTCATTTTCTGTTATATTTTGTAGATCATGTCTTCACGTGTCATATGTCACTTTTCACTTCCTGTCTTTGTCTTTTTCCCACCTTTCTTGCTGCATGCTTTTTGTCGCCTGCCTTTTTGTTGCTTGCATTTTGGACTTTTGAGGCTTTCAGGTTGATTTTATGAGGGTGTTTTATCTTGAAAATTGACAGGATGCTCTATCCTATTCCTGTGTCTGACTTCCTGCCTAGCCCGATATGCTATGTGCAGCTTGAAGCGGCTTCTATCAAAGATAGACTTGACCTGTATTCTCCTTGAGGCTAGAGTCGATTCTTGGATGCCTTGCGGAACCAAAAGTGTTTGGTAGGATGGATCATCCAGCAGCCGCGTGGTGCCCCGTGGAATCTGTGGTGTGATTGGCATCATTAGGATGCAACCATCAGCATGTGATACCTCTTTTTTGGCTGATGTAGCAACTGGCTTTCAGGACACCATTTGCAACTGATGCTACTCCATCAATTTAGCATTTATTTCAACTCTTATTGATTCACTCGACTCTTGAGATTAGTGTTTGTTATGCTAGTTGCAGCTAATATGAGCTAAAGTCAGCGGCCTCAAGCAGAGAAGAGGAGTAGGCTACCAAGGTCAAACTCCACACCCCCAGACTATTCAATATTCAACCATGTAGTCTTTAACTCTAACTGACACTTTATCAGACTTTCCTACAGCTCCATCTGGAGCCACAAAGGACTTCATACAACTTATTTTACATGAGTAGTAGTGCAACCAAAGAGTCCTGCAGAGTTTGATATGTAAAATGGGGGAAGTTTCACCTTAACATTATGTTAAATGCCGGCTGTAAATGTACACATTTTAATTGGAATGCGACAAGATCGCCTGGACCACATCTGGAGGTGTGATTTACAATCCATACAGTGTGACAACATTCCTATAGGTCCAATTTGTAAGACAGTTGATTGTGCAGTATTTGATGAGTTCAGAAAGAGACTAAAGAATCAGCTGTCCTAGAGATTGGACCTTTAAGTAAAAGCAGGTCAATCAACTTCCCTGATTATGGCCCTGACAATCTGACAAAACTACAAGTAGTGCAGGCATGTTACTGAGATAACAAGGACACTTATTCAGAACAGATGTAAAAGCCCGTGGATTGAATTATGTATTATCCGGATAATATATTCAGATACAGATCACATGTTGATATCAGGCGGCAGCCTAAAAGCACAAGGTAAAATGTTCTGCCAAGTTCGCTCAGAGGCTGCTTTACGAGCTCGAGCACTCAGGAATTGCTTGCGTTTGGTCACTGTGCCATTAAGTCCTGATTGATGTCGAGCTACAGGAATGGGTTTCCCTCTGGCAGATTCTTCTATCTCTGCAGATAGAGGCATTCTGAAGCTTGGCTGAGGCAACCATTATGTTCTTCATCACCTCCCCAATTTGAATTACGGTGCTTTCCCAGCCTCTACATTTGCACAATGGAGCCTGCTGTGTTGGGAACATTGCTCTAGCAAATCATTATATTCCTCCCGGAACGATAACCTGACATGATTCTATCAGGGAGGTTTCAAGGCTTTGTGTTTGTTCTTATATGCGCTGAATAAGCGTGGGCTGTGTTTAGACAAGTGTGTGCCTTTTTTCTAAAATCATGTCCAATGAATTGCATTTGTCCCAAGTGATCCGCAGTCAAAACCTAGAGACAATTTAATGATGATCAAACGGAAACAGGATGCATCTCAGATCAGTTGGGAGAGCCACAGTGAAGGGTGTGTGAATTGGGTATTCCAGGGGAGCTGAAGCAAGACTGACGTCAAAGAGATGGATTAAATC
The DNA here is from genome assembly GCF_965226575.1 of Pagrus pagrus. Classification (NCBI taxonomy): domain Eukaryota; kingdom Metazoa; phylum Chordata; class Actinopteri; order Spariformes; family Sparidae; genus Pagrus; species Pagrus pagrus. Next base: position 13,715,532 of record NC_140206.1, on the reverse strand, counting down.
GACTTTTTACATTTTATAATGAGACGTGAAACTGTTTAAAAGAAGTCTGCGTGCTTTCTGCACAGATGTGAAGCCCTGATATTCTAAACACCTGACAGATCAATATTGAAAGCTATTGAACTGTATTTATTTTCTCTGTTTGACTATTAATGCTTTCAATTTATTTATGTTGTTTGAGACGGGCTCAGCTGATTTATATACAGCAGCAAATCATTATGAGGCCTTTTTACATGCGAATGTATGTAAAATGGAGGTCGACCCTTGAAAAGAAATCACAGATGGCCTGTGTAGCATTTTAATAGCATATCCTTTTATAATAAATGAGAATCAGTGTTTCTGTGACTTCCAGTCCAGACTGAAGGCTGCTGGAAAACTGTCCGACTTGACTACAGAATTCCAAAGAACCTATTATGAGACTAAGATCACGCTATTTTGCCTCAGATTGGTTGTTGTTGGGTTGGTTAGCAGTGATGTTGCTAGGTTTTTGCTATAGTAAGTCCAAACTGGGACCCACAGGTGGTCATTTGAGTGGGTCCCCCCCCCCAACAAAGTTTGTGATTTCTGATGATGTGGCATGAATATAACCATACATGTGGAAAATGTATCTGAAAATTAAACAGATAAAACACATGGCACATCTACCACCAGAAAGTTGACGAGGCAGTTACTCAGATAAAACATGGAAGCTTACAAAGAATGCTCAGGGATAACATCTCAATGAGGAATTATATAGAAAGGGAACAATAAATATACTTTTATATTAGCTGCCCCACTAACAGAAATCCAACAACATGCAATGGTGTTAAACAGATGAGAGAAGCTGCAGTCGGGGGGCCATCAAATCCTAATTTTGCCCTCGGCCCCAAAATGTGTAGTGCAGGCCCTGCTCTGAGTGCGCTGTCTGCAGCTGGCAAGAGAGATGCTCCACGCTGGGGTGTTATAACTGAACTATGAACTATGAGCAGGACGCAAAGGATGTTTTCACATCAAAGATAATGAACAAATGCATTGAAACATGAGCCTGAGGCTGCAGGTCAGACATGCTCATGTAGGCTGATAAAGAAGTTTAATGCGGTTCAATTCGATTTGAACTGATAAAATCCTAATTGTGTTGACCTACAGCTAATTACATCATCCTGATACACTTGTCTTCAAAATTCAAATAAACTAAATACTGGTTTAGGGTAAGCCAATCAGAGGCAGAGTAGTCAGTCAGAGGCAGAATATGACAAATCAGAAGCAGAGCAGGACAGCTCTTGGCAAAAAAAAAGCAGCAGGATCAATAATATTGCATCAGCAGGTTGTGTGTAGGGACGTGCGGGATCAGGTGACTGCAAAAGGGCAGGGAACTTCACTAAAACTAAGAAGTTCCCCAATAAAAAAGGGATAGAGTGGAAGGAAATTGAAGCAGAAGGGGAGAGATGCATTTTCAAGAAATCCTCTGGTTGTTCAAGATAGCGCTGATTTTTTTATTGCAGTTTTACAAATCTCACCTATCTCATTTACACAGATGCTGGACTAGACTAGCAGGTGGTGCTTTTTGGTGATATTACAAGGCAGGCAGGAAAATACTTTCATTTTAGACATCTTTCAGAGGTTTAGTTGAAGATGTTGCCCATTTTACCTCACTCCCAAGGCAGCTACAAGTTTACACAGCCAACACATGCTTATTGAAGAAAACTGGAGACATTTAATTATTAATTCGAAGCAGCAGATGTTAATATTGTTGGAAATTCATCTGTTGATGTAAAAAAAGAAAGAATGCAAATCCAAAAGGAGCAGGACAGAATCACACGCTCGCTCTCACATCAGCTCTCATTTTCATTTCCTCTCCTCCTTTTTATCAAGCCGCGACGGCGTCCTGCTAATTGTTCGTGCTTTGAAAAAAAAACAAAACACCCAAAGACAATCGAGCGACACGTGGTGAAGATTTGCCTCCGTGTCTTTTTATTTCCCTGAAGCTGATACACACCTCTGTCGGCACACCAGAACACATACCGGGGCTCGTCTTTTGCGGGCTTATTGGTACACCAGCACTTCTCTGGGATTTCCAGAGTATTCATTGTTCATTACAATACGCACACACATGCAGCACACACTCACACTACTCCCTCACTAATATTCATAAACAGAGCCTCGCTTGGATCTCCTTTGGAAGGCTGAGTGTACTTTTAAGTCGTCGTGCGAGTTGAAACTTTGCCCGAGCTTCACGCTCATTTGCCGTTTCTCATTTGTGCGAACCTCGAGACCAGCCTATCTGAATAATACAGTTGCTCTATTAAACTGCAAACTAACACGGTGTGCATATTCGCTGGATTAAGTGCATTCTCTTGCTTCATAGGTATTTTAGAATGTACTTTCTTCTCGCTGAAATGAATTTGAATCTGGCACCTCAGAGTCATATAGGAATACGCAGCTGAAAGGAGTGAAAGGATGATAGTGAGGCAGCCGACGTCTCCCTGGCTGTTTAAAATGTAACATGAATTCTCATTAGGGTTCGGAAAGGGCTGTTGCAGAAGGAGTAATCCTTGGCAGGCGCCGCAGCAGGCGCGCTAATATTTCCAAAAGCATTAGTACGTCAAGCACATTCGGGTATGTGTACGAATGTGTGTGTTGGTATGACTGGTGGCTGGGAAGTAGGGCACCCGCAGAGGGAGGTCGACACACACACACACACACACACACATTCCTGGCGTCGACCTGACAGAGACAGACACACACCCACCTGAAGCTGAATCATCCAAAAAGTGCCGCCGCCGCCGCCGCCGAGCTGCAACAGCCTGCACGATTTGTTAATGCAAATTCAGGCCCAATCACACCCACGCTGACTTTGTTTAGGAGACGAGGGGAGACACGCGGTGTGAGGTGAAAAGGAGGAGAGGAAATCAGAGCATCGTCGTGAGGAGCAGACGGCTGGGAGATAAATAGGAAAGGCAGGGGAAGAGGGAGAGATCTTATTTGCGGTTAGAAAACAGAGACCATAGGGAAGAAGACAGGGGAGACTGACGAGAAGCAGAGATGAGCAGCCATTATGAATATCGTTTTAGTTATCATAAATTGTGCAACCCACACAAAACTGGAGGATTAGACCAAGAAGGAAACATGGCCTCAAGCGCAAACTGTACAGTGAAGGTTTTTTTGAACTCGTGCCTGAAAAACCACAATCACATTTTCTATCAGTGAAATTCAAAGTTTAAAGATTAGGTTTGGTTTATGTAACTTAAAGAGACATATTATGCTTATTTTCAGGTTCATCATTTTATTTTTGGTTACTACTAGAATAGCTCTACATGCTTTGGTCCTCAAAAAACACATCAGTGTTCTCATACTGTCCAATTCTGCAGCACTGTATTCCCCCCTCTGACCAAACGATCTGTTTTAGCAGGAGCTAAAACAGATCGTTTGTCTCCTCTGATTGGTCAGCTCACACATGCCTGACCCAACACCCTTGACAACAACAGAGCAGCTGTGCTAAATCAATTATACTGAACTAGCCACAAGGTATAAATTATGCAAATGTGTGATGTAGTGTGATGTCACGGAGTTACAGAATTAAAGGCAGGACTACTGATGAGGCATTTCAGGAAAGTTTTCTGTGGGAGAGCTGAGCTTCTGATTTAACTTTCAAAATCTTTTAAATGCACAAAAACATATATGAAAGACATAATGGATCTCATTTAAGTTATGTAATGTACCATACATGACCTGGGTTGCTGCGATTGTGCAATTCTCCCACCAATTAATATGTTTATGACATCACTGGTGGTACTCAGTACACCAGGCTTTTGAAAAGACACTCACTATTCACTGCTTATGCAAACAGAGCATTTTCTCCACCATAAAGGCATTCAACTGGCGAGACACAAGAAGTGGGCTATTCACAGAAAATGCAATGTGTTTAGTGAGTTTAGCACTTACCGCTCCGCTCATCAAATCGTTCATCAAAAAGGCATCTACAGAGCAAAACAACAGTCATCCTCTGCATTTTGTTGACAGGGGATCAGTTTGAAAAATGTCAGGGAGTGATTTCATACAGTCTGCGGGAGTAATGGAACGAGAAGGAGCTGTTAGATGAAGAGCTGCAGGCGACAGGTCGCACACCACCAACTTCTCAGTGAAACAACCAACTCCTTTTCCCTCATTAACCTTATCAGGTTCCCTATTAGCGTTGGGTGTAAATCAGAAATATTGCAAAATGGGGCTTTTCTTTTTCACTTTGACAACAAATCCGCCGCCTTCATCTTGCCCGTCAACTCAGGACTATTTTCGCTGCGTCCGTCAAAAAGTTAAACATGGGGGCAGTGGGCAAGTAATGTAATCGGTGTATGTCCGAACACTGCGTAACACCAGTAACACGACTATCCCGGCAAGTCTAAACGTGACGTAAGTTAACTACCCCGCCCTCCTCGTTATGTTGACTTTGTTGCTCTTTATACTTCTTCTCTGACTTCCTCCTTTGCTGTCGTAATATTTGCTACAGCCACTAGAGGTCGCCACTTAACAACAAATGTAAATATATATATGCTCATTTTCTGATAAGGATGGGCTGCCCTTTTTATGTATTTTACAAACCACATTAACTCACATGGTGGTTGTAATGAAAATATGTGTTTTTCTGCTCCTGCTGCATTCTGACCTTTGAAAATAAACAGCCAGCTCTTTGTACTGTATGTGGCACCAGCCCAGGTACTGAACTCTGAGGCCCTGGGGAAATGCTAATCAGCCAGTTGGGACTTGTGAAAGGCCAGTGTACAGTAGCTTTGCCTGAGCCACTGTAGCCCCTAGCTAGCAGATAAGTCGACATTAGACGTTTAATATGATTCTAAACACTGATATAGTGCGCTCAGTGCCTGGTGCGGCTCCCTGGGCCAAAAACTCCTGAAAAATACACCACCAGGATGTAGTCTGTAGGACATAAAGGTGACCACTGCTGATAGACTGGAAGGGGCTTTATCAAATTCATATATGGGGTGGCCTGTATCTCTGCAAAGCCACAGTAGGGTTAACACATCCCACATACAGGCTATGCTTTTAATAAGGATTTGTTGTTCTAAATGGGGTCAGAAAAAAACGCTTTGAAGCGATGTGTTTTTGTGTTTCAGTCGAAGGTAAAAAGCAGTTTGTGCAGGAAAAAGATGAAGCGTCAGCTGAACAAAGAACGTCACCACATTCATATACAAAAGACAAAAGAAATGAAGGTTAAAGGCATCACAGTCCCGCCCACTCTGTTTGAGTGACAGGAGTGACAGGTGAGCTCTGAAAAATGCGTTGCAGAAAAACCAGTGAACATCAAGGACCGTCTTTTTTTCACATTACGAGACAAAACCCGGCAACAGATCATTGTCTAAGCACCATCTACGCATCAAGTTTATTCATGTTTTTCTTTCAATTTGAAAAACGAAAACCCTTGCACAGTTTTGCTCATAGCTGCCTTCCCTAGGTGTGTCATTGCAACCCCCTTGAGAAACATTTTACTGACTACCGAAAACAAAATGTTTTCTTATTTATTGAAGAGAAAAAAAAGAAAAATCGAATTTCATTCATTCATTTAACTGTTTGATTATATTGCCGGTAAATGTTATCTCCCCATATGGATTAAAGCCTCTTTCTAAACCCCCTGCACATTTCCCCAGAATATAATTAGAGTGTACAAATATTGGATCCCTTCTATCATATTTGAGTTACTTTTGATGTTGTGTGCTTGAAAAAAAAGTCAATTATAAAGATATCTAGTTTAACAAATATCAAAATCAGCCTTGAAAACCCACCTTGTTATACAGCAGGAGGGCAGGACTTCATTGCTCCAGTGTGCTACAGCCATAATACGTATTTACATTCAATAATTACCTCTACCTTTATAGTATACTAGCTTTCATTGTTATGAGGTGATTCTGATTTTATCAGCAGCATCCAAAACATCCCTACGTACAAGAGCTCTGCAGGGAATAGGGAATAGAGTGAACATGATGCAGAACAAAGCTGGTTTGTGTGCATATTTCGCCCAATTAATCATGAGGTGAGTACTGTGTCATCCTGTTGCAAGTCTGTCAGTTCTCTATCAGAAGTTCTGTAAAGGTTTGCTGACTGTAGGACTTGTATCTTCAAAATGCACATGTTTAATAGGGCCCGACCGATGTGGATTTTTTGGGGCCGATGCCGATTATTAGGGGGAAAAAAATCCGATAACCGATTAATCGGCCAATTTTTTTTTTTAATATAAAGTTTTAAAATGTTATTAATTTAAGTAATATATCTACATATTTACTTATTTTGTTTTAACAAATGGCTGCTTTTGAGCCTTTCAGTCACTTCTACAAAGAATTAAAGGCAGAAAAATCATTTTAAATCCTTTTTATTGCTGAGTCAAGCAGCATATTAACATGACAACCATCCAACATTAGGCCTACAACAAGGCACCATTAGCTACTGCCCTTCACGCCGACAGGAAGACCGACTGATCATCTCAGTAATATACCACGGATTTATCATGAATCAAACTCGGACCAGAAAAGCGTTTTCAACTACTCGCCCCCCGATAAATCGGTCGGGCCCTAATGTTTAACCACCTTCTTGACCTTTTGGTCATCTGTAGGCAGAGCAGTGAGCTGAAAATACAACACAACATTGACATGAACATGCCTGTTTACACATCCAGTAAGCAGAGAGCAATATTAGTGTTCATTTGGAGATGTGTTTCTGGACACCAAATGAATGCCAAAGTCTAATATCTATTCTCCCTTTAGCTTAGTTTTGGTCTCCAGTAAATCACGAGGAAATATCTAGCTTTTAAGATATTGTATGCTACTACTACGTGACAATGGGTGCCAGCTTCATCTGGAAACCAAAACAACGAGCTGAAAGACACTAAAATGGCTTACAGAGCTGTTGGGGATGGCAGAGTAGTTTGTTTTTCTGTGGGTTTCTCACTACTAGTGACCTCTTTCACATTACACACCAGCATTTCATCCATTGTTTATATGAACACGTTGGCAGTGCAGCTCTTAACTCACAGCAGGAGGTTGAGCAACTGGAGACCAAATGAAGAACACCATGACCTTAAAAAAAATTGCAGATTTCTACTGAATAATGTAAGTAGTGGTAGTGTAAGTATACAACTCAACAACCTATATAACAATCTGGTCTTTTCTAAACATTTTATTGTGGAACTGTTGCATAATACCATTCCTGAAAATGTATGTAAAATTATCCTGAAAAAAAAAAGTATCCCAGTCTAGTCCTAAGAAAATGTAAAGCTGTTACAAATGGGATTTTTGTTCTGTTTTACAAACAGAAGAAGCACTTACAGAGCTTCTGGCTTTGATCTATAGGAGTCTGAACACACTGAAATATTTATTGTTTTTTCCTCGCCTGAATTTTTTTAATGCAAAATAAGCCTGCGGATGACCTGTAACTGCCCCTATTGGCAGGAAAACACAGTGGGTCCACTTCACATAGCCCTAAATGGTCAAAGTTCGTATTTGGTAACAATATCACTGAAAATCAACATTTTATTTCATGAAACATCAAGTCATTTTCTGACCTCAAAATACCCCTGCTTGAGAGTAACAGAAGCATAAACTCATTGTTGTTCTTTGTTTCTTTATTTGTGTTTATAAAATAGTCAAAAGCAAGTGCTTAGGTGGGATTGAAAAGGCTATACAAAGAACAAAATGCATTATAACTACATAAACTCAACTTAATACATTTCCAATTCTGGGCCATTAAACACCTATAAAAATGATATATTCCCAGATTTAAAATCTCATTGGCAACACAATGCCTCAATCATCTGGTGAGAAGAAAGGGAATGGAACAAGGAGTGGGTCTCCCTGTCTAGGCTGTCACTTGTTGGCTGTTGTAGGCTCCAGGATGGGCATATAAGCAGTGAAATACAGGAGTTTTTTGAAAGACAAAAGCATGAAAAAGCATCCGCAAATGCAGTTTGACGCTATTTCATTGTCATTTATGCCTGGAATACTGTCTTTTGGACTACATATTTTACTAAAATGGATCTACTGGACGTTTGGGAACAAGAGAGGACTGCTTTTGTTTGATTTTGATTCACTACTAAAACACCCTGATGCTTCATTAGTGAGTTGCCAAAACTTTATACACGCTTTTGTGTTGGCTAGTTTGTTTGTTTGTTAATTGTACCTGCTTGATGTGGTTTAACTTGAAATGTCATGTGATGCGTATCCACTCAAACTGAGACATTAGCCTATAGTCTCTTAGCTGTGATTGTATTGTTCCTTGATTACGTAGATTGTAGAGAAGATTCCAATAATTTGTTTTTCTGTTATTTTTCTGTAGTTTTTCAGTATTTGTTGATAGAGATGTGAAGGTATGACATTGAGGTAAATTATTTTGTCAGACACGATAGCCACAAGGTCATCAGCATGCACAGTTTGTAGCCAGTTCTAGATTATAAACTGAGTTCCAGAATATTCATCAATACAACTCTTCAAATGTAGCATCACACGCCTCACAGAAGATGTATTTTTACTTTGTACTTTTGAAGGGTACCAGTTGAAGGGTAAAAACAACCATTGAAGGACCTGTGCTCATAGAGTTCAGCCAGCCTACCATTCTCCTCTCCCTTGTGACACCTATTCGGCCTAAATCCACTGATTTATAAGATGCAGCTCTGTACTAAACTCAACTTTCATTTTAAGAATTTCAGAATACCAAACAAAGGCATACAGTTCACCAGCAGCAGCAGCTCTGCCTCCTCCATATGCATCTGCGCTGGAGGTTGAGTGCACACAATATGTATCAGATTTAGCTGGAAACGTATTTGAATACGGCCTCGTATATCTGCGCCCTGCGACGCAATTTGTCATTCCAGACACTTAACCAGCATCAAAAGAAGACATGGCACTGGCAGGATAAAGATGAAAAACACATTCTTCATGTTCACCCATGCATTCACAATGCACTCCACCGCTATTTTCTCACACTCTAAAAATCTACTATGGGCTGTAATTGCGCTGGGAGATGACTCGAGGATCAACACATGGAGCACGTCGCTTTGCTTTGCAGTGTTTAGCGCAAACAAAAACTGTGCCTGGCATCTCTCACTCTTCCTCAAAATCATCCGGCGTTTCTCTCTTAGCCCTCTATCTACTTCGACTATTGTTCTCCATCGCTGTATTTCTCCCCCTCGCTCTCTCTCTCAGCGCTAAGTCGTCTATAGAATGTTAAAAGCCTCTAACACTGTGATGTCCCTGCAGAGCCCGCTGTCCTGAGAGTGGAGGCTGAGCTGAATGTTAAACGGGCAGCGGCACAGTCGCCAACGCTTGCCACAGCTCGGGTCCCGTTCCAGGCGCAACCTGTGGCCAGGCACATGTGAAAGTGAAATAGCGGATGTGGAAACGAGGTGTCAAAGGGAGAGAATGAGAGTGAGTGGATAATGGTGTGCGGGGAGCCAAATAGGGTCAGGAAGGGGTTGGCAAATGAGGCATTGCCCTGGTCTCTCCTGTAAGCCATGCTAATGATGGGGAGTGAGGAGTGGGAGGACCCTGACTGTGCTGTGTCTAAAAAAGGCAAGCAAAAAAACATGTCTTTTTTATCCCCCCTTCCCCTTACTGTAAATCATCATGTGTAGCTCGGTGTCTAGATTAAAAGACGTATGGGTTTAACTGATGCTTCAAATCAGAATGACTGAACCAACCCAATCAGCAGAATGAATGTTGGAAATGTACATTTCTGCACCATGGATATGTTGCTTTAAGTCAAATCTGATTTTGTCAATCGACTGGTTGGGATGTCACAGTGAAGTTGACCTTGGACCTCTTGGATATAAAATGTCTTTACTTCATCACTTTGTCCCATTTGACACTTGTGTGAAAAAGGTCTGTCATACAAGAATTGTTGAGTAATCGCCAAAAATCTGTTGCATGAGGTCACAGCGACCTTTGACCGCTCAAATCTGATCAGTTCATCCTTGAGTTCAAGTGAACGTTTCTTCCAAATTTTAAGAAATCCCGTCAAGGCCTTTTTCCGAGATATCGTGTTCACAAGAATGCCATGAGGTCACAGCGACCTTTGACCACCAAAATCGAATCAGTTCATCCTCGAGTCCAAGTAGAAATTTGTGCCAAATTTGATGAAATTCCTTCCAGATGTTTCCGAGATATGTTCACAAGAGTGAGGCGGATGGATGGACTGACGGACAACCTGAAAACATAATGCCTCCGGCCACGGCTATTGCCAGCACGGAGGCATGAAAAGATGTTTTGCCTTGAAATATGGCTTTGTCTTGGACGTTTCCTTAAACATATCCAGTTGTTTCACACTTACAAATGTTGAAACACAGTCTTGAACTGTTGTCACTGGCTTGGCAGCTTTCAAACCACCATCCCCTCCAACTCACGATATGACATTCGGCCTTAAACATATAATATGAACATGATACGACACATATTGTAGAAATGTCAATATGGTATGTAAAAATGTGCATGTATTGGTGGTTTGATGAACTGTTAACCGCCACCCGGGCTGTTAAAAGTCCTCATTTACTTAACAAACTTTCTCGCTATGACAGACATTAAGTTGTGGCTCTGCACTCCTTTCTGATGTGTCTGTACGTGTGCTTGCAGCTGTATTAGCAGAGTGCCACTTACATCAAGAGAGTTCATCATTGTCTTCTGCAGACAGTTTTTTCCAGGCAAACAACAGGTGTCTGAAATCAAAGATCAGGTAGCTTTAATTAAATGTAAATTTCACTTGCAGAGCGTAGAGCTTTTTTCTTCTACTTTTAATTTATTTTTCCAACCCGAGATGAAAATTAAGTAAATTTGCTTTCAACTTCAGCTCCACGTGTGATCTGCCAGAACATGGCATCAAACTGCAAAATGAAATGTGTCCAAGGATGGATTCTTGTTTTGGAATTGGTTCCATACTCATCCATGTGTCCGTTTGACTTACGACAGCTTGTCGGCATGACTCAACAGTCTAGAAACACCATATTCTCTCCAATTCATAGTATATGCCTTGTCTGTATTGCAGTTTGATAAACTTGTGCAAATCAAAGATTTTTGAGATGACTTGGCAGGCAAGTATAAAATATGGGGTTAAAGGAGCACTATGTAGTTTTGGAACTCAGTTAATGAGGTAATAATACAAACTCCATAACTGAACAAACAAGCTGTTCTCAGAGGAAAATAAGGTCGAGGTGACAGGGTCCGCCACATATAAACAAAGTAAAACAGTATGAAGTTGTGTTGTACTTTAAGGTCAGTTTGTTTATTCAGTTTATTCACTCATGAAAATGGCTGCTTGTAGCTGGACCATGGATCTAACGGTTACTGGTAATGCACTTCAATCAAATTGGGACACTCAGAGGAGACTGATAAAAAACTTGATAATGGTCAAACTGATGCATGAGATAGATTTCCTGGCTCAAACTTAAGAAACCCTGGATCCTACACTTCCCATAATGCAACACAAAAGCGTCTTTTGTTTGACCCTTCTTGCTTGGTTAAGGGATACATCTCTCAAACTCCCATGTCCCCAGTTTGTAACACATTTGTTCTATTAAAACATGTTTTAAGGTATGTATTAGTCCCTGTGACATCGGTGGAGTGCCCCTTTAAGTTAAAGCAAGTCCCAGTCAGCAACAACTAAAGGCTGACTGGTTATCACTAAATATAATCATGATTTATTATCTACTGGAAAAAGGACCAGACCGCGTGAATAATAAAAACTTCACGGGCCAAGTGTAATTTCTCAAAATAATAAATGGAGCAGCACGACAATATCAGTGCTGAGGCAAACAACAGCCAAATGCACAATGTGTTTTCGAAAACAGCTCTCATCCTCTTTCCATCACTTGGACACACACCAGTACAAGCGTTTAAGGGCAAATGATTGGCCCAGCAGCCGGCACAGCGGGCGGCAACCTTGACCAAACAGCAAACAGAAGAGGGAAGAGAAGGAAAAAAAAAAAAGGTTAGAAAACTCCTGTTATGGCCAGTGAGTCAGACGGCTCATCAGGATTCTGTCAGGTACCAGACGGCCAAGGCTTGTATGGTAAGGATGGAGAGAGTGTAGACTCCCAAACACGTTTATGCCCAGTAAATCTTTATAAAAAAACACCAGAGGAAATTATTTGCATACATCACTTACTGATTATTGATTAGTTGTTTAACATGGACCACCAACCCTCTCACAGCTTCACAGACTGGTCCTGAAAGCTCCAGCTGTGGTATGTTTTGATAAGCAGCACCTTGTACCATTCATACATACGTATTCTGACATCCATGCCTGTATTTTCCCTGGAAACCCCAACTCCTGCAGTCTCATGTGGGGTCCAAGATGGTGCCTGAGGAGCTAGAATAAATGTGCAACATGCTTTTCTTCAAACCACAGATACGTTGAGACTTTACATGTTCTTTCTTTCTACCTTTATTTTAATTTTATCTTGTCACAATCCTGTGCAAAACATTTGGTTAGGGTTCGGAGAAGATTTCCCTGATGCATTGTCAAAAATATCTGATTTTGTAGCACCTTACAGCTGGAACATGTCCAGATGACCTGCCAAAAATATCCAGTTTTGGTGCCACAAACAGAGTGTAACATCGTCTAGTTGTATGGTCCAAAATATTGTTTTTTGTTGTCACAGGGCTGGAAATTGTCCCAACATCTCATCAAAAATGTCAAGATTTTATGCCACAATCATGGGTGGAAATTGTTCTGTTGATAGTCAAAAATATCTGGTTTTGTTGCTTCAAACAGGTTCGAAATTTGTCCTGGTGTCTCGTCAAAAAATACCCTGTTTTGTTACTAATAACAGTTTAAAACTGTCCCCACATCTCATCAAAACGAAAAATGTCCCATTTTGTTGCTGCAAACACACCCAGATATCATCTCATTGTCTCATCAAGGAGTTTTGTTGCCACTAGGCTGGAAATTGTTCCATTGTCTTGTTTTGTTTCCACTAACACAGCTGGAAATAGTCCTGACATCTTATTAAAAATGAACAATTTTGTTGCCACAAACATGGCTGAAAAGTGTCTCCTTGTCAAAAAATGTCAAGTTTTGTTACCACGGGCTGGAAATTGTCCTAACATCTCATCAAAAACGTCTGATTTTGTTGCCTCGAACATGGGTGGAAATTGTCCTATTGTCCTATTAAATTTGTTGCCACGGGCTGGAAATTGTCCCAACATCTCTTCAAAACTGTCCGATTTTATTGCAACAAACAAGGGTGGAAATTGTTCTGTTGCAAGTCAAGAATATCTGGTTTTGTTGCTTCAAGCAGCCAGACACTGTCCTGATGTTTTGTCAAAAACATTGCTTTGTTGTGACTTGCAAAGCTGGATGCCGTCCTGCTGTCTCATCAAAAGGACACAAAAAAAAAACCTCTGCCACAAACACAGGTGGATATTGTTTAGTTGCTAGTCAAAAATACCCAGGTTTGATGCCACTAACACAGCTGGAAATTCTCCCAACATTTTTGCCAGGTGAAAATTGTCCCATTGTTTAGTCAAAAATAACTGACTCTGTCGCGACAAGCGAAGCTGGAAACTGTTGTGATGTCTCATTTAAAATGTCAGGTTTTGTTTCCACAAACGTCTGAAAATGTCCCTGGTCATGTTTAAAAAAAGTGGCTTCATGCTTACAAATGTTGAAACGACATCTAGAGCAGAGCCCTCCCTCCTGGCTGTACGCCGACACCTCCCGACTCGACAGTCAGCTCATAAACCCGTAATGTGAATGTGCTACGACATGTATTGACACGACTGGGCTCATCTCAATCTTCATTTGGCCAGAGACTGGTTCACACAGGCTGGGGGGAACAGAAACATGAGTAAGATGTTCTTTAATGATGACTAAATATACGTGGAGGAGTTGCTAAAAATGCATAGCCTGGGACCAGGGGATCGGAGAGCTTTTAAGGCAGCCGGAGTCGGTAACAAATGCGCCGCCCATGTCTGAACGGATACAAACTTTTGCACGGGAAGATGCATTTACACCTGGGCGCGCGCACACACACCTGCCTACGTGCGTCTGTGGGCACACACATTCACACCTAAACGAACAGCTGCTGTGTTAAGCATTATCTAAATACAATCAGGATGCACTCACCAACAGCACAATTTGCATCTCTCTCACTCTGTCTCGGCATTTCGCCATGGCTCGTCAGCACTTTAGTAAAAGGGCTTTTCACGCACAAACACAATAAAGCCCCCAACAGGCGTCTCAGGTGGGTAGCAAAGCTGTAATCCTCTTTCCATCTAAGCACCTTTTTACTGTAGGTAGAGGAGAGAGAGGGAGCAGAGAGCCAGAATTTGTCACCCCTTTCCCTTCCCTCAGCTGCAGGAGTATTTGCATAGCGTCTACACAAGGTGCGAGGATTGATTTAATTGGCTATCTTGTCTTCTTCAGCGAGATATGATAGCTGCGGGAGAAAAAAGAAACCAGGTTATGTGGTGTGCTTGAGAGAGAAATAAAGATTTCCAGCCTTTTTTTGATAAATGCGTGTCTGCCTGTCTGTGTTCTTGCACTTAGGTGGCTGCCAATGTGTGTGTGTGTGTGTGTGTGTGTGTGTGTGTGTGTGTGTGTAGGCCGGTGTGTGAAGCGCCCGCTCACATGTATGGGAAATACATGTGCGTGTCTCTGACGGCGACGAAAAAGGGCTTTTTTCACAGTGAACCGGCGAGGGCCGAGACGGGGAACACACACTCTTTAGCTGAGAACACAGGCCTCATTTAGGTTAGCACAGGATTAGCCACGCCGAGCCGCACAAGCACAGGAATTAAAATGCAAATGAGGACAAGGATTGCACAAGAGGAGTGCAACAAGACGAGGATAAAATAGCATGGCTAAGGATGGATGCGATGTGTGCTGTACGGGCATTATTTATATTGTCGGCTGCTTTTAATTGCCACTGTTGTGGAGATGTCACACTAGCTGAAGCAGATCGAAACATGTATTCTGTTAATAGGACTTAATATATCGGCATTAAAATGTCATTTTCTTAACTGTAATATTTTGGCTATTAAAGTGGCTTTTGTGTACAAAGAAACCCAGCTGAAACAAAAAGGGGCATACAGTAGACTGCTATGTTATTGCTAAAAACAACAGTTTTACTAAGAAGCATATGTGATAACACACTTTATTACGCTGGATGTCCTTCTTGTCCTCAAAAGTAAGATGTGCAACAAATGGTGAAATATGTTCCATTAGTACACTGTTTATCTTGTGTTTAAAGGCTAAATTTGGTGAATTTACCCTTTAATTTTTTTTTTTTTCATTGTTGGAAAGTTTTACATGTTGTCGGTGGCTCTAGAGGAGTGAAAAGTGAGAAAACAAACCTCTGATGATGTCATAGTGATGTCATCGCTGTGATCTAATGGGGCGTCCCATTGCAGGTCAGAAGTCAACATTTCCGAGTCGATGTTTCTGACTTAAGATCTAAATGCGTTCCAGTCAGAAAACCATGGACGCTCCCTGCAAACAAGGGTTTGAATTCACAAGCGACTACAGCAGCCGATTTTACAGTTGAGGGCACTCTTCCGTGTCAGAGGTCGTTTTTTGAGAGTTCCGAGTACAATTGAACGCACCATTAGCTTGGGCTTTGAGACAAGAATTTTAAACAGGAAACTGGTTTGGAAGATGCAAACATTTACACAAAGCCAGGTATCAGGTTGCATTAAAGGTCCAATTTATAAGACAGTTGATTATTTGTTCGCTTTGGGTTGATGGCCGGCCCAACCAACCAACCTGTGACTGCACCATTGACGGCCATTTATCCTGAGAAACAGGAAGTGGAAGGAAACAACTCCCATAGCTGCGCAGGGGTTATCTGAGATATAATTTATATAGATAAAACATCTGAAGAGGGGAGTGGCTGAGAGGGAGACAATATTCACCCTATTACAAGACAAGAATGATTTTGAAACTGATTTTAAGGTAATGCAGTTTCATTAGTCCCACAGGACAATTGCTTCTCAGGATACCAATCCTCTTATATCAGTGCAGACTTGCAGGGTTGGAGCACAGGTTGTAGCGGTAACCTTTACAGCATCGCTAGTCACCAGGTAATTAAGCAGCGTTCTTTTTTTTAATTGATGACTTGGTTGTGTTTGTGAACAAAGAGTGCCCATGCTTTTCTATCTGCATTAGATAATACCAGGATTGCCACATTAACACAGCAGAAACCACGACAGCTGATGGCGGTATATTGGGATGTCTGGTTGTGCCTGTGAACACAAACGCAACGCCTACTGATCAGTGGCGATTTTGGTCTGGAAATTCTGGAAAATATTACTCTCATACCCTCACAACAAAAACACAGTAGCAAGTGAGAGAGGGGACCACAGCACCTTTGACGACAACATTGCAGCTGAATAATGCCATCACACAATCAATGCCAATCTGACGACATATATTATCACATCAATAGCACCACCAAATGGCAGTGTTCAAGATCTCACAATATCAAATACTCAAGATCGAAACAACAACGTGACAACAATAAGACACAATGCACGACTCATGGCGTGAACGGCGGTTGTCATTGGTGTGGTGATGATGATTTGCAGAAGTGACACTGTTTCAGACAAGGCCTCCTGGAGGTTGTTTTCATGAATGGACTTCAGTAAAGAAAGTGAGAAAGAAAAAACCTCCAAGAAGTATAGAAATCTCTACACTTCTTGGAGTGGTGCATGGACGGACCATAGGCCTCGCTGATGGTCACCCTGTCCCATCCCTCTTGTGTGCAAATGTTGTTCAAACACTCCTTTATCTCCACACAGCATTGACTGTCCTGCTTTTGAAATTCCATCGCGTGGCTAGAGGTCTGGGGATGCGCCTATCTGACGTCTCGGCAAGAGCAGCGTTCTCTTTGGTGGATTGGAGAAATATGTGGCGAATGCTGACAAATCAGCAGAAAATACCAGCTCGGAAATTCTTGCTGAGCAGATCTGCTGAAGTATGAGGTTTAGTTGATGTGCGTAACGGTGCACAAAATGCGCATTTGAATAGCGCTCCTTGACAACAGTCTGAACCCGACGCACACTTCCACTCATAACTGCCGCCCCATCATATGTTTGGGCTATGAGCTTGTTACCCAGGTTCAGGAGCTTGAGAGATGTTTTTATAGCATTTGATAAACCAGCAGCCGTTTTGTTCTTCACCTCAATAAATTCCCAAAACCTCTCTGTCACGGTGTTGTTTGCCAGGATTTACCAGGACTTGCAGGACACATCTGTGGTCTTATCAGCCTGCACGGCAACAAAAGGTGCATTTGCCAACTGTTGAGCAATCTCATCTTTGTAGACACTGTACATGCAATCCAAAAGTTCATTTTGAATAATTGCTGAAGTGCCCTTGAAATAGGGTTGAGCGTCGTAGTGGCTCCTCAGCCTGGAGTCTCCCTCGCATATTGTGTCAAAAATGCACCTGAAAATGCCGGGGTTTAACAACCAGCAGACTCATCATGTCCACGCAGGGCAATTTTGCACTTGCCACAAAGTTTTATACAGGTTATAATTCTCCCAAGAACATACCTGTTTTCTTCAGTCTGTCAGTTGTGCTGTTCAATGCCACGTCGGTATGCACTGTCAAGCTGAGATGCAACATTTGTTTTCCCTAAAAGACCTAGCTTGATGGCATTATCCACATGAGACGCACAGCTTTCGTGTTTTACCAGCCTTTCTGACAGATGTTTCAGATATTTAAATCCAGTGGTTGTCCAGACGGTTTCCCCTCCAAAGAGCAGACATGGAAAGCAGTAGAGCGCCTTTTTGACGAGCTCCCGGTTAACCAAGTTTTCTGCTTAGACCACTCCTGGTTGAATGACCTAGTTTTGTCTTTTCCCTCTTGAGAAATGATTAAATCCCCCGGTTGATGTGGTCCCAAACGTATTCTCTCCAACTTCTGCTCAAGGGGTAAAGTGCTAAATCGCACACCAGCCAGGTAGTCAACTCGATTCATCAATGTTACGTTACGTAAGTTAGCCGAGCCAGCAACACCTGTGCAGTGCCCGCCCTTGCTTCAAATCAGCCAATGAGAAGCGCTCTGGGGCTCTGAACTTAAGGCCCCACTGCCGAAACTGAAGTGTGCGCTGTACAAGCACAGGCGCAGGGCCATCTCGGCTGTGCTCCACCAGCAGCATCAGGCAAAATGAACTACTCTACAAAAAGCGTCTACAGAGGAAATCGCGGATTTCATTGGGGACAAAGTTGAATTTATTATTAACTTATGCTCAATGACATTTTTGACACAGGGAAACTTATAAAAGCTTATAATCCTCCCCTGCACAGCAACACCCTCTGGTGGGGCCGTGCCCCACCAGCCCCTAATGCAAAGACGCCATTGCTACTGATGATGTTTGACAGTCTTGAAGGGCTGTCCTATTTCATAAGGGGAGATCTGAACCACTACCCCTTGTGGCACTGCTCTGAGGGGTAAAGGGGCACTCAGAGATTACGAGTAGGGCTAAAAATGATGAATGCAGTAAAGGGAAACAGCAGTTTCTCACATAAGAACTGAAGCAGTGAATCAAAGGAGATTCTATGTGAAATCTCTCAAAATGAAATTATTGTAACTGAGAAAAAAAGAGATTCTTTGATTTATTGTTGAAAATTAAACATCAAGGTGATTGTATTATACATAACGCCATTAAACATATTTTTACA
This sequence comes from Pagrus pagrus, assembly GCF_965226575.1. NCBI lineage: Eukaryota > Metazoa > Chordata > Actinopteri > Spariformes > Sparidae > Pagrus > Pagrus pagrus. The sequence goes on along the minus strand of NC_140206.1, from coordinate 13,696,888 downwards.
GACTGCGGTCAAACCTGTTGCATTGACCCCATAATTGAAAAATATTTTCCACTGAAGCAAGGCATACAAGAGTTTTCTGCCTCATACAATATATCAGATCAGTATAGCCAGGACGGTTTCTTTACAGATTCCACTGCTATTGTGTGTTGGTATGAAAAGCCTTCACAAACCACAGAACATGTCAGTGGAAGGAGAATAACTTAATTATACTGACCTCACCCTGTTTTTTCAACTGTATCAGTTTTCTGATTAAATCCCTTCTAGATTAGGCATTATTGAATAGGGGCTCTCTATCATAGGCATGACATTGAGAAGGGTATGCAGTACTGAGGCAATTATAAGTTTTCTCTGCTTGCATCTGCCCTCCAGCTGAAAACACAGTGACAAATTAATCATCTTAAAATGGCCAAAACTAAAGGTTAGCCATAATCCTCCACATCATTGTCCATATACGAGCATACGGACACGCACACACGGGCTCCTCTCCTCCTTGTCTCCTCTCGTGTCCTCTGAGTGGACATAATGAAAGTTAATGAATAAATCCATAACTTACATTTTAAAAATGGGACACCCTGCACGGGCAGGAAAGGACATCTCTTTGAATATGTGCATAGACTTCAATAGGGCAAGAACACCGCCTTGGGAGAGTTCATGGGAGCAACCAAAACAGAGGCCAAGTGAGCAGCAGTAAAAACAGCTGGAAGGGGAAGGACGATGTATGAATACAGGACTGAAAACAGACATTCAACCACGTTGGTTCTGGCTGCTGAAAGGTAATCTTTTAAAAGGTTGTTTAATTGCATTTAAGAATGCCAAGAATTTTAGCCATTCACAGGTTTTTTTGCTTTTAACAGAACGGAATTCATCAGCAAGATTCGAAGGTTTTTGAATCGAATCGAAGGTTGTTTTTTTGCTCATTTTCTTCTTGGGCATAAAAACAACTGGATTGGAATGAAAAACAAAACTCACAAAATAGTTTCAACGCAAAGAAATCATGACATACATGAAGCACAGGTCTTACAAGTTCACTCAGGCTTCCACTCCACTGAATACACTAAATATAGTGGCAGACAAATTCATCAGATCTCACGAAACCAACACAAATTCCATATTTCTGTAATTTTTTCTACATTGTTTGATTTTGCCTTACATTCTGTCAGTGCTGCATTTTGAAAAGATGGGGCGTTGAGTGGCATCCAGTGCAACCCACCTCTGGAAACCCCTGAAAAACTATAAAAATTGACCACTGTTGAGTAAGAAGGAAGTTAGATTCGGCAAGTGCATAGTGTATTTCTCAACTAAAATGTCTTCTGAAACACATGTGGTTGAGGGGTGTTGGTCTAATCAGGTGCAGTCAGGACTGTTTGCGCGGTTGGAGGGAGGTATTGGTCAAGCATTCAGTGCTGGGAAGCCCTGGTGTCCAGCAATGCCCCTGTGGACACCATTAGGCTAGGCCATTTTGTACGGGGGAGGGGAGGTCCAGCCACTAGCCTTGAGTCCATTAAAGTCCATAGAGAGTCCATCCATGAGTAGACTCCTGCTGTTCACCCTGCTACCATCTTGCAAAAGATACAAAAGTGTCCGCTGCCGTACCACTAGACTACGGAGCAGCTTCATTCCCCAGGCTGTGAGACTGCTGAACACATCCTCAACCACAATGCTCAACACTCCATGAAACAGATGTAGCAGGACTCAAGAACTCTAACATTATTTCATCATTTATGAAAAATTTCCCCAGTACCTTGCTGCTGACTGTTACTGTACAACAACATTCACCTTCTTCTTTGATTCACATTTATTGGCCATTAAAGCACATTGGCTTGGATCAAGATCAAGATCCTGCCCCCCTTTAAGGCAACTGCTTTTACTCCAGGTTGGTGCGTTGAGTGACAGGTTCACTGTGCAAGAGTCATACAGTGTAAGTGCAGTGTTAAGACCTGTGTGTGTTGGCCTGGCAGAGGGAATAGGTGACAGGAGAAGCAAAGAGGGGAGGCTGGTATGTTTGGTTTGTCATTGACTATCAATGATGGAAGTGTCATTGTGTCACAGCAGGGGTGTAGCCATCAAACTTACCCCTCTAAGTCAGTAGAGCCCCATTAAAGGTGACTGTGAAAAACAGTGACAGTTCTGCTGTTCTGCTTATTGCTGAAGACTTCAGACACCTTTGTATTGGCCCAGCCCTCAGACTTGATTGGACTCATGACTTCTGATTGGATAAGCATTATCATTCCAGTGCTAATGAAGTAGAAGAGTAAATCTAAAGTCACTTTTCAAGAGCTCAGAAGTAATCATCTCGGCCTGGGCAAGATCATTTATTCAGCTCCTTTATGTGGTTGCGTTGTACTGTGAAGGTGCTTTTTTGCCTATTACCTCGTCTGTCCTTGTTTTATTAAAGCTGACAACTTTTGACATTGTGTGCCAACATTCAATATCTATCTTAATAAAACCTGCATTAAGGGAGTTCTGACAACTTGGGGGCATTTGGATGAACTCACACTCACAGGCGGCCCTGAAATGTACTTTTCTCATCAAGGTGTTTTGACTTGCGCCCAATCGGAGCTGTCTTCTTGGTTAGCGGTTAAATTTAAGCCCACAATCACTTGACGTTTAGCTTTGTTTTGGTCTACTAACTGTTCAGAGAAAAATGGCTTGGCATCTTGGATTGTCTTCACTTTGACCACGATCCAACTATCTCAAAAACTATTAGATAGATTACAGTGCGATTCTGTACAGATATTCCTGGTCCCCAGAGGATGAGTCCTATTGACTTTGGTCTACACTTTATTTCTAGGATTTTTATGATTTATAATCAGATAAATGGTCATTCCCCACATCAGTTATTATCATGTATTGGATGTGGATGACACTGACTGATGTCTTTGCAACTTTACATTTCTTTATGTTAAATTTCCAATTTTATGTTGTGACAACGCTGTGCTCACGATCTGGTTAGGTTTAGGCACGAAAACCACTTGGTTAGGGTTAAGTAAACATCATGTTTTGGCCTAAATTACCTGGTTTTGTCACCACATATATGGCTTTAAATGTCCCATTGTCTTGTTAAAAACACCCACATTTTTCCTCTACAAACCCAGCTAGAAATGTCCCAACATCTCAGTAAGAACAGCCTGTTTTGCCTCCACAAATGAGGCTGATCAAAGTTCAACTCCTCTGTCTTTTGCAGAAATGTAAAATGCCAACTTTTCATTCTGGTGACTGGTCTGACGGATCAGTTTCAAACATGTTTCCTGGAGAATCTGGAGCTTTTGCACAGACTTCACACCACAGATTTCATCTATATTCAATGCAGCCTCGAGAACGAAGCATTCGCTGTCCCGCTGTAAGCAACGGTGATTTAAGACGGCTGTATTTGTTGGCCCTGCCTTAATCCATAGGCTCTCCTTAGAATGGAACCTTGTCAGATACACCGACAGTGGGACAGACTTTACTCAAGAAGGCTTGCTTGTCAAATTGCAGACACACAATCAGGCATTTGCACACACATACACACACACACAGACACACTCACATTCTTTCCCCAGCAAGGGGTCACATACCCAATCAGGTACACACAAGCATATACACACACATAGCAGTGTACTAGTTTGATATGGCGCTCAGAGTGTGATGACAGTATCAGGTCCTTGTGTGATTGAGGTGACGGAGGCAGAGACAGGATGGGGGCTGTCATCAGCTGTGAGTGACAGGAAGCTGAGGTGGGGAAGGTGGGGGTAGTGACAGCTGAGTTCATGGCATGCAGTCTATCCCTCTGTCTGTCTATGTGTTTGTCTCACCTTCTCTCTCTCTCACTGTCTTCTCTATCCATCTGTCTCTTTCTTATGCCTGCCAGTCTGTTTCAACCTTTCTGTCTTCTTTGTCCTGTCCGTCCATCTCTGTCCCTCTCTCTCTCTCTCTCTCAAATATATATATTTTTTTCTGTCTCTCTCTCTCCCGGGATGATGGCTGGATGAATTTTGCCCTTTCTTCCCTGTGTCAGACACTGCATCAAGAAAAACAATGGGAGACCCATAAATAGGGTTTAGAGAACATGCACCCAATTTACTTTGACAGTGGGGGAGGTGTTTGTGTGTGTGCGCATGTGTATGTATGCGTGTGCACGGGTGTAAGTCACTTTGACAGCTGCTGCAAATGAGGCAATATTGCAGGTATTGACTGACATCGTCGGCCCCAGGCCCTCTGCCCACTGAAAAAAGAGTGGTCATCATAAATCACAAGTTGTATTTGCAATTGATGCTGGAGCTGCAGAGACTTAAAATCTTAATCTAACATATTTTAACAGCGATGTGAAACCTGTGAAAATGGTTTAGTAAAGCTAACTTAAAGACTTGGGATGTTCCTCTTACAGCAAACGTTTAAAAAAAAAAAAAGAAGTGTTCATAATTAAATTTACTGCTGGAGGTGTAGAAAATCCCACAGGTTGCTCCCTTGATGAAGCAATAATCAATTAGATCAGAGCTAAAAAAAAAAAAAAAAAGAAAAAAGCCTTGCATTTATGGGTAATCTCAAGGGAATCAGTTATAAACCACATTTTCACGCCCAACTCACTAATGCACAGAAGTCTCACCTTTCTTGCCATGATAGGCATGCATAGTCATTTCCAGTCAGTCAGTGGTTAGATTAAGATGATATTGGTATTTATTAAGCAGTACCTTCATAATCAAAGAAAGCAAAACCTGTAGTTATCTGAAATATCAAGTTATTTTTTCATGGGTTTGTTCCATAAATTCAAAATACGACTACATAGTGACAGCAAAATGGTGCCCATTTAGTCCAATTGATCTACTAGCGAATATGTCAAAAAAGTTTTCTTAACTTCTAAGTTCACTTTCCGTCTATCAGAATTCATACGTTTAAGATGTCCAGTAACGTTTTTACAGACGTCTCTTGCAGAACGATGCACTACGGGAAAATGCTTTCTGGGACACGGGTATTTTTCGCTGTAATACCGCAAATGGCCACTGGACAAAATCATTGTTTCCAGGTCAATAATACATCCATAGAAGGGTTTTACCTGACATTATATTGCTCAAGGCTCTCTTTATGCTTACGTTCAGTTTTTACTGAGCGTGCGAGGGTGAAAACAAGATGAGCGTCAAACGAGCCGGGACAGTGTTTACACCCTGCCTGTACATCACAGCACTGTTACAAAAACTGAAACCCCAAAACTACATCATTGTAGTTTGGGAGCTCTCGAATATACATTTTTTACGCCCCTACAGTGTCTGAGAAAAAGAAAGGGCATATTTATCTCTGGTGTTGTATCAGTTGTCTACACTCACAAAAGCATACACGTTTGATTATTTTGAACATTTTGATTATATCTCATTAACATGTGCATGAAGTGACATACTTTACTAAAAAACTCCTAACTGTAAAAAACTAACTGTAAAAAACACCACTTACTGTCTGTCTTTTTTTCCGCCCTTTTTCCTGTTCACCTGTGCTTTGTTAGTTACTCAGCCCCTGTTTATTCAAGTCTGTGATTTCCCTTCACTCTTCGTTGGTTCTTCTGTGTTTCCGGCCCTGCATTTGTTCTTCTTTTGTCATGCGTGTTCCTGCTTTTTTTCCCTGTGGCTTTCTGTTCTCAGTTTTGTGTTTTACTCTTTGGTTTGTCTTGGATTCTCCTTTGCCTGCCTTTTTGTTGCCAACTTTTTTGTCCCCTGCCTTTTTATTGCTTGCATTTTGGATTTTGGACTTGGGCTTTGTTATAAAAGCTTGCTTTGTTTTTTTTAAACCTGCCTGCTTTTGTATCTTTCCTTTGGGTCCTTTATTCCACCTGGGGGACTTGGTAATCCTAGTTTGGGCCACTTTCAAGAAATAATAAAAGCAATGATTTGATGATTTATTCACATTTTTATGCCAACTAGAAAAGCTCTTTTTTGTTTTGGTGAATGAGATTGCTGGCCATCCAATAAAGCCACGTTATAACAATGTGAACAGCACTACACCAACGACAGTTGCAAAGTGGAGTTTGGTGCCAATTTCCGAACATTTTTGAAGAGATCTGAGCTGTGTCCTGAGCATTTAGAAATCTACTGCCTCACCTTCGGAGAGTGAATAACATCTCAAAATATGTTCCTATTTCCTGTCATACTAATTATCAAGCTAATATAGTCATATATCAGCCACAGGGCGTTTCACTGCAGAAAAAGTTATTTTACTTTTACCTTCGCCCTCTAAAAACCCAGGGAAATCCCTGAATGTTTGAAACAATAAAAATCGAGGGGTAGGATGTGTTCTCTATATGGGTCATGGACCACATGTGATAGAATGTGCAAGGGTTTGGGTTAGGACTTATGTCTTATCTTTGATTGCAGAAAAATAACTCTGTTAATCTTGGAAAGGGCACCACAGTTCCACATAGAAAGTCTTGATATAGCATCATTTAGCTTCAACTATCAATTTTCACACCACCCAGACAATCTCCAGATTGAGAAACAACTATTCATCGATGCACTATGAACCTGGACAGACAACCCCCGATGGTACATTCATGCCAAGTACGTCATGTCAGGCCAGCTAGTCTCAGGTATCCCAGCAGCACATACTATTCTTAGGCTCCACTGTCATTTTTTTTGTCCGCTTTGCTTCCTCCCTTGTTCGGAACAAAGACTGTGAGATGAGGGTCATCTTTTCTGACAGCAAGGGCGGTCAGCCCCTCTGAGCTTGTCGTACTCGGCTGCCTTCAACAGTGCGCTGCTTTGACTCACCTCTTCGCTCGCTTGGGTGCGCGTTCCCGTGCACTTCATTTCTGCATGCGTGCGTGTGTGAGTGAGTGAGAGGGAGGTTGTTAAAATCCTGATCTTTTAACACCTCTCAGCTCCAACCTCTGCTGGGCTTGCGTGCATGTGCAGGGGAGTTGGCGTTGTCACAGCCCTGCCCTTTTAACATCACTCTGCTCGGACTTCTTCTGTGTTTTCATGCCCGCAGTGTAAACGTCCCACATTAGCAGATCTGAAATCCTCTGTCAGGGAGGGTTCTGACCTTTGGATATAAATAACACTCTCTATTTAACTTGTGAACAGAACGGATGCACGGTTCTCCAAGCGACTGTTGGTGGCCGGGCTAATTGCTTTTGTGTGCTTGTCTCGTCGGCTGCCAAGTTGCACTCTGCTGAGCCACGGACTTGGCCTGCGCATGAGAGAGAGTTGGACAACAGGGCTCTAAAATATGCCAACATCCATTTGACTGCTTGGCAGTAATACAAAGGGGATGGGAGAGAACGAGAGGGAAAGAGAATGAGACAGGGAAAGGTGAAGCGGTGGTGAATGAGAAACTGTCAGTGACCAGAGACGTAGCAGCGCAGAATGGTGAAAAATAGTAGTCACAACGAATTGTGGATAATAACCCCTCATCTGTTTCAGCCTTATTTTGAATCCTGATAGTCCATGACCGAACAGGCGTTCCTCTGCTGTGTAGAAATTTACATAAAAATCAATACCTATTGACTTGCCATTAAATTTATTCCCCTTTCCCCTGAACTATTTTCCCTCGTCCTCCTCCCCTACCTAATTCCTAATGATTGCCTTTCTGCTCAGTGGGGATTCTTCCGAAGCTTCGAAATTTCCTCCCTGCTCGACTCGCATCAACTCCACAGCAGCTCATGAACCCGCCTGTCTTCCGAATCAGGCAGGGGATGAGTGACAGCATATCAAATCCCAATCTTTTAACTGGTTCTGGTTGGAGGAAGAAGAGAAAAGCTGATGAAAAGGGAAATCTGCCCCGAGGGCTGTGTGTGGAGTCAAAAATCTTGGCATGCCGGCAGAGGTTGATTTGTGTGTGTATTTTCTCAGAGGCTTGTATAATGGCTTTGACACTGAGCCTTCTCATTGTGACCATCAGTGGTAAGCCTCCGTGTTAGGTCACCTACCATATTTCCTCTCTGGCAGAAGTATTAAAAGTGTCAGTCTGCGAGCACCAAGCAAGGAGCAGAGATGTCCTCCCTGACATTTCTGCTTGACAGGAAACACACCATGCGTTTGCATCCATTTCAAAGTTTCAAGCTTTATCAATGAAGATTTAACTGCCATCTCGTCAACAACTTTCTATCTATCTCTCATGGGGTAGATCTATATGATATATGTTGTGAAAACTGCACAGCTTGAAGCCACAAAGAGAACTCTGAATCATAAGACTGGACTGTAATCTCTAATGACAGTCTGCAGTGGTTTCATGATGATCAGTGATTGGCTGTGTCGCATTATGTTTTCTTCTTCGAAACGGTTGAGCATCTAAAGCATCTTTTGATTGTGGGGTTTGCAGAGAAGAATCTTTCCATCCATTGGAATTAATTGGCTACGGAGCTGTGCAATTTAGAAACCCCCAAAAGAGGATAGCATAGAAAAGTTATTCATCGGCGTGGAGCAAAACTTCGTCATCAATCGTTGGTTTGATGGTTACAAAAGCAAAAGACTGGGCCGCTGGGTGCAGCATGCTCTGGATAAATCTAATCTAAATCTCTTGAGACAAAGGTAGCTTCAAAAAAAGACAACACCAACAAATTATTTTGTACACAAATTTCACAAGCCACCATCCCATTTGATCGCTGGAGCCTTTCAGTGGGCGCCAAAGTGTTCCTGATTAAATACATCTTTTAGGAATTGGATGGTGTGAATACTGCTGAGTGGACCAGCAGCCAGAAGCCAGGATCAACATGAGAGGGGGGATGTCAATTACTAAATTACACATTGTAAGAGGTCACAGTAGAGGAGTGATTTGTTGGCTTGAGGGCTCAATCTCTCTAATAAAAGCACTGGCTTTTCCTCATTGTCCTGCACATCATCACTCTCCATGCCCCTGTTATTACTGTCATTGGTCTGATTTTTTTTTCTCCCATTGTGGAGCCCTATGACCATTTGTGTGTACCACTGGTGTGCCTAGTGTAGCTGAAAGTTTGCAGACAACACCAAAATGATTTACTGATTCAGACAGTAACGAATCAGCCTGCTGAGGATTTGTGATGACGTGAGACAATAGTGTGTCCCTACAAAGTGACACATGTATTACATATTATAAATTACTTTCACTTGAAAGTTACTTTATAGTATTACTGTCTGTGTAAAACTACTGCATTACTGATTGCACTATTTTTGCATATCCCCTTGAGAGGAACAGGATCATAAAGTCATTACAGTTTTTTATTTCCTTATTCACACTAACACTAAATGAAATAGGCAAAAACAAGTGCTTAACTTTGAAAAACAGTCTATGCATAGAGAAAAATTGCATGAACTCGGATCATTTCCAAGTTTAAGCATGAGAAAACTATAAAAACTACATTGTCAGTTTGAAATTGCATTGGCTACATGATGCGTCAAATATCAGGCGACTGGCGTGTTAGTGGCTCAGGAGAACGGGGAGAGAACACAGAGTGGGTCACCTGTGTACGCCATCACTCGTTAGCTGTTGTAGGCTCCAGGGCGGGCATAGAAGCTGCTTTTAGGTCAAATAAGGTGTCAATCAAACAGCAGCCATCCAAGGATCTCCTGTATTGACAATAAAGGTGTTTTGCTGTGAAATGAAGTGAGTTTTTGGACTGATAAAAGCATGTAATAGCATCCGCCTTTGCAGTTTCTTGTTATCTTGTTGACATTTATGAATTGAATTTTGTGTTTTGGACTTTATATTTTACTGAGATGGATCTGCTGCATGTTTGGGAGTAAGAGAAGACAATTTTTGTTAGATTTTGATTCACTACCGAGAACACCCATGATGATAAGCTTGAGGATGACTAAGTCAGCAAGTTCAAGTTCCTCAAATCTTTTATCACCAAGCCCCATCATTTACAAGAAAGCATGAACCAGAGAAGACAGAGGAAGACATCATGTAAAAGTAGATGCATAAGGAAGAGGAAAATCTTTTGTTGCACCGCAGCTCTGTGTGGGCACTGCATGGCCTCTGATTCCACTGCCTTGCCAATACATTACTGTTGCTAAATCCCACCTGTACAAAAGCTTTACAGGAAGAAGTGTGGGAGGAAGGCAACACCGGCAATCTAACCCACCCAGACCGCAAACTGTTTTGTCCCTTGCTGTTTAGCAAATGGCACTGCAGCATCTCAACACTGGAGCAGATTTTCCCCTGAAGCCATAAGACTGCTGAAGAAGAGTCTCATAAATACACCCAAGTGAACTTTACTAAACACTGAGCAACCACTACACCCACAAACACTACAGCCCACCCACACTTCATACAGTGGGCAGTGACCTTTGTAATGCAAAATTGACCAGTTCACACACTTGTTTAACAATCATGTGGGGCCGTTACAACAAGAATACATGAATTCTGCAGTCAGATATACATACCCTGGACTTTAGGGTGCATGACATTCTTTATGAATGCACCACCATACTGTAGTTGCTGTGCTGTGACAGAATGACCAAATTGCAATAATTATCCCTCTTTCAATGATATTTAAGTAACAGCAATGAGGAACTGATTGTCTTAAACAAAGAAACAATGAGCTGTGATGAAGGCTGACTGTTGTGTTGCCTCACGTCTCCTGTGTCTCGGCCAAAGAGCTGCACTTGCACTCTGCACATCGCAGAGGCTACAGCCAAGGTCCAACAAGCTTGTGCCTGCGTGAAAGGAAATACCTCTCTGCGGATAAGCAAAGTGTTGTTATGAATAAGCAGCATTTTTTTGACACCACTCTCTAATATAGCTAATACAAAGATGCAAAGAGGCACAGGAGAAAAACAATGAGAAACCGTGCAAAATGGGTGAAATCATGGACACTACATTGACGGATTCAAGCGGCTTTACCATTTCTCTTTTCGTGCATTGATCCGCTTACCTGAACAACCAATGAGTTGGTCAAAAAGCCGCTGACAATGGCCGTCCAGTGACAATGGGATGGGACACAACACACTGACTAGGCACTGACGCTTACCGATGACCCGATGGTGATGTGTCAGAAAGTGAAGGTAACATAGAATACAGACATTTATGTGAGGAGCAGTTGGCAGCCAGCATACAGTGCCAAGGGACCAACGCAAGATCAAAGCTTGGGGCCTTGGTCAAGGGAATTGACCAGATGATTGACCAAATGTACATGTTTTAATGGAGGGGCAACCCATGCACACAAGTACACAACCTCAAATGACAGTGCCTGACCCAGCTGGCGCAAAGGCGCGTCCCCAGTGAACATATTCAATGTTCGTCTAATGCGCAAGTGGAGGTCAAAAACGTCGGTCCTCAAAGGGGCTAATGGAGCTAATTAGAGCATTTCCATGCCCACAGCAACAAACATGGTGTCAGGGGAAGAATGTGTACTGTTGTACCTACTGCACAGAAGGAAGAAAAAAAGGATTGAAGAGATGTTTATGCACTAACGGGTAAGCCGTGTTTTGAGCGAAAGTGAACCCAAACAGAAGGTGTCAACTTTCCCTTGTAGTTTCATGCTATAGCACGCTCAGGCTGCAGTGCTCGCACTTGTTGCATTATGTGTTTTAGGTGACACACTCCAAGTAAAACTGATCTTGTGTCCCTTGAAGTGTCATTGCAGGTCTGAAAGTACTGGAACACGTGATAACACATGCCAGGCCTGGTTTCAGGTGCTTCAGTGATGCTTTGAGGGGCCTAGCACTTAAATCAACACTTACAGGAAGTCTCAAGTTCAGACTAAACTGATTGTCGTGCTAACCAGAACACAGGGGACATGCTGAACAATGAGCTGCCTGTTTTATTGTAAGTCAGGACACTCAAGTCTATTAAATAATTTATTCAGAACAGTGGAAAACCTTTAGTGAAAGAAGATATTAGATTTCAAAGCCAAGCTCACTCAGACACAAAAGGGACACATATTATAGTGGAGGATTGTTCGTATTTAACAGGAGCATGTGTGGGTGATAAATAGTTCTTGTTCTCTTCTCTACTGCTCTGCAGAGAGACAGGAATGATCTGAAAAAAATTGTATTTTATTTTTAAATAAGGGCAGAGATACACATACAGATTGATGAGTCATATTGCCCTATGACATGAGTTCAACCCTGCCATTGTTTCTGGTAAATCACAGCTTTTCAGCCCTCTGCCATGGAAGAATAGGCAGGTTTTCAGTCCAAATACAGTACAGTCCCACTAATTGGTTCTCTTCTATCTGGTTGAAAGTGTTAATCAGTGTAAATAAGCTGCGGTACGGTCTGGTTGGAAGGAAAACCCGCACACTCTTCCATGGCATCGGACAACGTTCGTTTTAGAAAGCAACATGGGACCATGTTGGCCACATGAACCGATGTGTCACTGTTGTACTCTTCTTAGTTAATCCACAGTGAATCACAGATTGGGGTGTGACCAAAAGGGAAATATGCTCAGAAATATGAACCCATCGAGAGCAGTGCTGCTGAAACTACTCTTCTACTAGACAAAAGCTCTTTTTTAAAAGTTTAGTTTAGTTTGTGAGTCATTTTAAGTAATAATTGATACACTTAAGACATATCAGACACTAAAAACAACCATTTCAGACATTATTCTTTTCCTGTATTGTGAGTTGAAATAGTTAATTATGGTTTTAAAATGATTAGTTAAAGCTCCAGTTCGTAAGATAGCTGAGTTCCAAGTCTCATTCTTAACTCATCAAATACTGACGCTTTGGGACTGTAGGTCGGGTCGGCTGCCACCAAAAGCGTCAGTATTTGATGAGTTGAGAATAAGACTCGGAAATCAACTATCTTACTAACAGAAGCTTTAATGCTCTACAGTACAGAGGAGAAAAAAACAGTTTTGAGTGATATTCTGCCTTTTAAAATGGAAGTAACCCCTGTTAGGGTTGGGGTTACGAAATAACAGACACAAGTACTAGTTCTCTGCCATGTTGCTCAAATATACCAGATATTGGAGCGGAGTCGTGTAGTTTAGCTTAAAGTCCTATGGGAAGGCTGCTATTGTGTATTCTTGCTCATGGCTCCTCCGAGTATAAATAGGGACTTGAAGCAGCGATGGTTGAAGGGATGGCTACGGCGTTCGAAGAAAAAGAAAAGGCTTAACTTTGCACATGCTTCATTCTATCTCAACGCTTCCTGACGCTGTAGCCCAGCTGTCCACTACAGGAGAACGACTGGCTAGCCATAACCAGCAATAAGTGTAAAAGTGTTGGCATGTAGATATAGAAGTTTTTGAATTTTTTGGGACTTTTTATAGAAAATAAATGTTATTGGTATGTGCACAAAGATGCCCATGCAAGCTGGTGATGTAACACACTGTCCCGTCTATGGTTTCTCGCTAATCGGAAAATCTGAAATGCAATGGATCATATTCACACGGAGGCCGTTTCCTTTACTGGCAGGTCGTGTATATGTAGGCAATCTGATTGTTACCATTTCCCTATTTCGTGAATGATCAGCAACTGGAAAGACGATGGATTGTGAGAATCCATTTTTCAAGATCAAACAACATATTGTTGCAATCTCAAACAGGGGACTCAAAAGCAGCCGCAGACTCAGGGGTGGATTGAAAGAGTTTATTGTCCAAAAACTGTTTTCAGAGGGTGAGGGGAATGGAAGGGAGTGAAAGCCAGGCTGGGGAAGGCAGGAGAGGTCCGGGTGGAAACAAAAGGGGCAGGTAGTCAGGTGGTCAGGTGGTCAGGTGGTCAAGTGGTGGGGTGGTGGTGGTGGTGGTGTGGCAGGCTGGCAGGCAGGCAGGCAGACTGGGGGACTGGGAGTGAACCACGGAGGGTGATCAACAATTTGGCGAGGATGGAGTGAAGAACCTGAGTAGATATACTGCAGAGTTGATTGCTGGATGGGTTGCAGGTGAGTGGCTTGGAGCAGGTGTGTAGATGATCTCAGGGAGCAGGGAGAGAGTGATGCCACGCCAACCACACAGACACAGACACACATGGGAGAAAGAAAGGGTACAGCGAGGCGGTAACACATATCTGATAACCTGCTACCTATTGTTAGCACTGAACAACTTCCTAGCTAACATTAGTGCTTGATTATTGTTTGTTTCACTTCAAGGGTTAAGTATATTAAGAGATTATTTTTCAGAATGAATGTACATCTTTCCCATCATGAAACAGTATCAAACTGTAATGTTAGTTAATGGGTTTTTAAAGATGCTATTTTATCTTGAAATATGTCCCTTTGGATTTCCACTATCCATTGTTTTTTCAGTCGCCGATCAATCAGTCAGAAGTAGAATGATAATTTTCAGATTCCTTATGTTTATGGGACATTCCCACCCTGAGCACAATGGCCGCCCTGTGAATATGGTCTTTAATGTGCCAATTAGGCACAAAGGCAGGGAAGAAGAGACTGCTAGAAAGCAGAAAGAAAGACAGGAAGAGGAAGGAAGTGCCTTCAACATGTTTAAGTGGCCTCAAGAGCATACAGGAGGCTTTTTGGTGAGAACCCACAAATTTGAAAAATGGCTTTGAAAAACAACAACCCAAAAAAACAACTCCATTGGGTACATTTAATACCTTGGAGTTGCTATAACAAGCAGCAGTGTTTTGTGGGAAATTAAGCTTAGAACAAATATATCATAGGACATATCGCACAGATATGATATGATATGTGCCACAATTACACAATCAGCCAGCTGCAGTTCTTTGCCCTGTGTGATTCAGTGTGGGTTTACCCTTTAACACAGATGCTGCAGCTATAATAAATGTCATATGACCCAATCCATCATAGTTACATGACATTTCAGCGCTTTAAAATGGTTAACAAGGCCTGATACATCATTACCTAGGTCTGAGATAATGACATGCCAATATGACAATGATAGGAATCAAAACATATTACAGTGTCCTGCTTAGTTTGTGGAATTCTATAGAATATTGGTCTGAGATTGTTAGTTTATTGAGTTTTAAAAAAAAATGTTTTAAAATGTTTTGCACACACACACACACACACACACACCCACCCACCCACAAGCTTCTCTCTCCCCCTGCAGAATCTGCTTCGACAAGATAAGTGCGGGACTTGTAATTGTGCGAGGGCCCTCATCTCTCCGCATTGGCTAATAATGGTGCTGTGAAAGCCTTGTGCTCATTACGCTAGCCTTTGTTGTTTTTATTGCACAGCTCGGTTGATTATTTTTTTTCAAGAGAATTCAGGAGGTTTAATGCTCTCCCTTGTTCCGTAAGCAGTGCTGCCACTGTGGTGAGCGAACTCCTGCAAAATAAAGCAATAAATAAATGAATGATTAAAAAAACAATCCCATTCTTTAAAATTCAGGGAATTATATATGGTCTTCTGTAAAGCACCTTCTGTATTTGCACACAACCACTTGGCATAAAGCACTTGCGATAGCAGTCCTGGTACTGATAGAAGGACCTTCACACTGCTTGCTAACTTGAGTGAACACTCAAAGTGGTGCTCACAGTATTAATGGCAATGGCCCGGACCAATTCAACCGCAGCAGTGTGTAGAAGCAGAGAAACCCAGATAAACTCTCCACATTCATTTTCCTTGCATGGCAAATACTTAGTCAATAGCTTGTGCCGGAGCTGTGTATGCTTTGATTTCCCATTATCTTTTTGAAAAATATGAGATTAAAGGCGACCTCGGGTTTAGCAGCCTATCATCGGGAGATGCAGACACAGACACAGTCCAAAGTCATTCCTTAGAAGTCAACCCTCTTAGAGTTGTTTTAGATTGCTGAAGCAGTGAACTGAAAACTTTGCAACTAATCATTCATAGATAAAGCACCATGCCTTAAATTTCTGTGCTCTCCCATTTGCATTTACAAAATGGAAACAGACCATGTATATGGAGTCAGTACACTGTAAAACATCACAGCCCCATATACTTATGTCTGCATATATCTTTTCTCTAACTCAAAATGCCAGTGTGAACTCAACTGTATATGTTTTCAAAAAGTAAGGCAGTTCATTCAACCCAAGTAGGTAAAAGAAAGAAAGAAAGTAGCAACAATAAATGGTCAGTTTACCATCAAGATACACATAGGCAACGAGGCTTCTTTATGTTGTGCCCATAACTGTAGACATCCCTAGCTTATCTACAGTCAAAGATCACCCATGTGTGATTGGCTATTCATGCTTCTAATGAGAAAGAAAGAAAGAAAGAAAGAAAGAAAGAAAGAAAGAAAGACACTCATTCTTATGTTTCCTACTGCTGTATGCAACTGTGACTCTATGGCAATGGTCACAACCACCACTAGTGATGAGGAGAAAAGTCTTGCATGTTCCAGAATCTAATTTACAATCTTATATAAAGTCCATTCAGAGCTTCGGTACTTTGTCCTTTATAGCCCTGATGCAAATGGCAACATGTCGAGCATCTCCAATGGGCAATTGTGTCAAGGAGCTCTTTCAGCATCATTACTGTAATCACCAAGGAGCATTTTCTTGCCAGGAACCATTCAGACTGAGCCTCCGACTGTATTTTTCTTCATTTCCGATGAGGAGGAGAAACTTCCCAGAATAGAAATTTAAACCATGGGACAAAGCAAGGTTGTTTATGCACATTCAAGGCCTAATGTCATGATATAAAGGGCAGACTGAAATACAGGGGAATCAAGCAAGGAAATCTTGGCAAAGTGTGGTCAGCTTGCGCAACCTGAAAAGGTACTCTCAGTGTAATACACCATCATGAGAGATTAATGTAGTTCGATGTTATTAAGATGAAATATTAACTAGGCACATGCAAAAAGCATCTTCCATCACAGTTATTGATGAGAACGCGTTATACTGAATATCGAACTCCATAAATAACAAGTCTCCAAAGATGCTTAGTGACCTTCCTGTCAGGGTGGATTACATAGGTTCTAAGGGCGGTCTTAAGGTAACTGTAGAGTGCCCATACATAAATTCTTATTTGGGAAGATGGCTCTTTCTGTTTGGGTGATCAATTTGTGGACCTCTGTACTCACAAAACCCAAAATGGGCCATGACTAGGATCATTTTAAGTTCAAACAGAAAGAGTTTTTAAAGGTATACTATGCAGGATTTGCATAGAAAACACACCATTCAAAGTTGGCCCCTCCTGTGGCGAGAGAAGGAGCACCGGCGGTCGAGTCAGCTAGAGAGTTAATGAAGAGAGGGATGGGTGTTAGCACTAACAAAGCAATGAATAAGAGAAATAAAACCTTTTTCTTTTTTAATCTGATTGTTTCACACTGGTTTCATTCTAAAACAGAAATAAACAAACTCAGACCTCTGCAAAAACCTGCTGGAAGATGCAGCCCAAAGCACAAGCTTCATCATGTGCACTTTTTGCCTTTCTGCACCATATGCTGTTTTTTTTTCTTGCAGTTTTCTGTTTTGTAATGTAATATGTGTGTTTTCTGTGTGATTTTTGTAAAATTTAAAGACCCAGGCTATAAATGTTGCATTACGTGTACCGCAGAAGAAGAACGGCATCCAAACAAACCGTGGGAGGAGGAGATACATCGCCTGACGGTGTAAACCAACAAAGACCGAAGAAGACAGTCAGCAACGTGGTAAATATTGAACTCTCGATCAAATCTTGGCAATGTTTCAGGGCTTTTTGTAGTCATAGTAATAACCCGTACAACACATCACTAAAACTGATACACCATCTCCTTTTGCTGATATATGGTGACAGTAAATCCTTTATTTCATACAGCAACAAGTGATGTTTGTTCCACTGGTCCAAGTTGTGAAACGTGGTAATAATTTAGAGCATTTGTTATTTACTCTTCGATAAAAGTCTATTAGAACCACCTGATGTGATTTCACATCTGAGAGCTGGACGAGGCTTTTAACTGTAATAACTGTAATAGCATTAAAAGCTTCTTTTGACGGGGTTCACAGTTCGGGAGGAACTTCATCCGTGTTTGTACCTAATCCCCCCAGTTTTGGATTAGTGCAGTAAATTTAAATTTGTGCAGTAATTGAGGCTTTCTAGTGAGTGTTTTTAGGGTTTAAAATTTAAACAGGTAATATAACAGATCAGGGAAAGAAGCATAAGTTTGTGTAACAGCTACATTCGGAAAAGTATGTTGTAAGAAATTAAACAGCACTGAGGTGTTAAGTGCACAGGCTTTCTGTGTTTTTTTTCATGACAGCACAGCTATTAATTTGTGCTGAATTCTCAGAGAAGAATCAGAAATGGCCAATATGAAAGAAAATACACCAATCCACAGTACACCTTTTCATCTTCCACCCCCCCCATCACCACTTCTCACCTCACAATCCCTCTAAATCTTCAACCTTCTCCTGCCCCGCATCGCCCTCACCCTCCACTTTCCAGGAGAATGAGAGGTACTAACAAGTGAAATAAGCTGGAGAATACTTCAATGATTGGATTATGTGAAAAAAAGAGTGTGCCAAAGGTAAGGACAAGAAGCACCTAAGCATTATCCCTACTCCATAAACGCTGCCAGCAATCTCCTGTTATGAGTTCTTGTTATGCACAGGAGAATAATAAGGCCGTCTCTTCTCATCGCTGAGAACAATAATGAGTTCTCTGCGAAACAGTCGTTGCGGTTCAATAGCTGCACCTCTGAATTCTGATTGCTCTCTCTTTTTCTTCTGGTCTGAGACTTTCTTTCTCTCCCTCTATCATTTCTATCTCTTTCTTGCTCTCTGGGCGAGGAAACTCCTCTCTGGGCATCAATCCCCTGCAAATACGATTAAAGCACTGAGTCATCATTTGGACCACAGGGTGTAGTTACCAAAGTAGCAAGGCCATATGTGTGTGTGTGTGTGTGTGTGTGTGTGTGTGTGTGTGTGTGTGTGTGTGTGTGTGTGTGTGTGTGTCTGTGTCTGTTTGTCTATCTGTGACATGTGAGAGGGTTCAAAGCCGCGGATCCGGAGAGGACTCTATTTCTCTATCCAGGAACAAAATGGGCAATCCCTTTCCACTCATCGCTCTGTCTCTTTGAGATTCAGCAGGGAGGGTAAGGCATGACCAATCGCACTCTGATATCCTCCCCCCTCCAACTTCTTCTCTTCTCCTCACCCCTCCCTTCTTGCTCTCCCCTTCCCCCAAGGCTCAAAATGTAATTGCGTAGCTTTTTGCAGAACCTCGCCGGTGAAGTGTGGAGGCTATTTTTTGATTTTTTTTTTTTTTTTTTGTCTTCTTTTGTCTTTGTCTTTAGAGCACAGGGGCCACATTAGGACATATGGCGAGAGAGACGAGGTAAAGGGTAGCAGATGGAAAGCGAGGGGTCTAAAAGTGGCTTGATGCCTCTCAGAATGTCAAGTCGAATTTCTCGGGCCACGCTGGGAGACGAAAGTGGCTTCGGCGTAGAAACGACAGCAATTAGAGGCATTCCTTACACCTCAAAGGGGACCTACTGTACTTTGGAGCTACTTAAATGTGGAGCTCCTTTGCTGTCTGTCAGATGTACAGGGAGAAATGGCATCACGATTGACAGCATTGGGATTCTTTTGTTCTTGATTACTAAGATCAGAAGACT
Organism: Pagrus pagrus; assembly: GCF_965226575.1. Taxonomy (NCBI): domain Eukaryota; kingdom Metazoa; phylum Chordata; class Actinopteri; order Spariformes; family Sparidae; genus Pagrus; species Pagrus pagrus. The sequence continues at coordinate 13,677,517 of NC_140206.1, read as the reverse complement.
GAGAAGAAGAGAGCTCCGCCGTTGATTGCAACAGTCGGCGACAGACTTGTCACCGTGAAGCACCAATCAGAGCACAACACCACATTATTGGTGACATATCACTTTGTCTCAGTTTGGACTGCTGGTAAACAGTAAACAATAGAGATTTTACTGGCTGACTGTCATCTGAATGAAAACAGCTGCATAACTTGTAGCCTGCTTTCGACGCAGTTTGTTTTGACAGGTAACGAAAATTGGCATTCACGCCACCAACACATTAAAATTCCAGCACGAATGTACGCCGATCAGCCACAGCATTGAAACCACTGACAGGTGAAGTGTTCTGCAGGGAAACCTAAGGTCCTGACATTCATGTGGATGCCATTCGACACACACAATCCAGCCAAACTCCAGACCAAGTACACCCCATCATGGCAACAGCACTCCGTGATGTCAGTGGCCCCCCCAAGCAGGAAAATGTACTCTGACACACCACAAAAGCTGCTCAGGAATGACCGGAGGAACACGACAAAGAGCTCAGAGTGTTGAACTGTCGCCCAAATTATCAAGATCCTGATTTGATCAAGCATCCGTTGGGACTTGCCAGACCATGTTCAATCCATGGAGGCCCCATCTCACAATCTGCCAACGCCCTGGTGCCAGACACCCCCAGAGGTTCTGTGCCCATGCCTTGACAGGTCAGAGCCAAGTCCAATCCACAACCGGGCCTCCATGGATTAGACTTGGTCCAGTATGTCCCACGGACACTTGATCGAATTGGGATCTAGGGAATTTAGGTGCCAGTTCAACGCTCTGAGCTCTTTGTTACATTCCTCAGATCATTTGTAAGCAGTTTTTGTGGTGTGTTGGGGGGACTTTGCCATCGGAGAATGCGTGTACTTTGTCTTCAGCTGTGTTTGGGTTGGTCATGTAGCATTGACATGAATGGAAGGATCCACGTTTTCACAGCAGAACACTGCATTGTAACAAGATGATCATTGTTATTCACTTCACATGTCTGTGGTTTTAATGTTGTGGCTGACCGGTGCACACATGGTACAACTGCAACACGCACATTCTTTTGTGTTTTGCATTGAATGATGATCGGGAGGGGGGGTTTATCTCTTCTGACCGCCTTCCAAAGCAGATTTGAAGATGTTTGTCGATGTATGTGTGGTCTGCTTTGCTATAACTCAGTAAGCTGCACATTTTGTCCCGTTGTGCGAACTCAGAGGACAATCGCCAGAACAAACGCTTTGAATCAAGTTAATTTGTCTTGTGCAGACAGTGTGTGTTTGCTCTCGCTGTGGATCAAGAGCGGTACCTCTGTTTCTGTGTGTGTGTACATCTGAGAGAGACGGAGAGCCTTCTGTGCATGCAATGAGTACATCTCGAGCCTGTGTACGACTTACTGTACTATACCCCGCGACGGTTCTGTATGAATGCACGGGTAGAAACTATTGATGAAAGCGCCTGTGAAGCTGTACTGATCTGACTGCGGCTCCAGGCGATAATGAGGAGATTGGCTTTGCTCAGATTGGAACGACACAACAATCAAATGTTGATGTTGCTCTGCTAAGCCACTCCTCCCAAGACGACTGGATAGAAGCTGCCAAAGTTTGCATTTAAATTATTCACCGAGCAGCACGAGCCCAGAGGAGATTTCCGAGGGAGGGAGGGAGGCGATGATTGATCAAGTCAATCCTCATAGCTGCAAAGAAGTCAGGAAGATCCGGCCTGCTCGGCTGCCGCCTGAACTCCTGAAGCTGATCTCATCTTTTTCGGTCCATTTTAATTATGAATGACATTTTGCTGAGCGGTGGAGCTGCTTGACAACTGCCAGAAGAAGATGGAGGTTGTTCTGAGCGGGCAAAATCAATCATCCCATCAATCAGTCATTTATGTATCCGTGCAGTTTGTATTGCTTAGGGGAAACTAGGAGCCATTTCTGCTTTGTCCCCGTGGGATATTTATTCCCCCAAAAAACGTTCATTTTGAATAAGAGTCAATTGGTGCATTGACTATACTTTTAGTCTGCATGCAAACATAGTCCCCTCCTAATAATGCAAGCTGCAAACCTGCATACAAACACAGTTGGCACCACTCTGGGGCCGGCCTCCCTGCCAGAAGCTTGAGGACAGAGGGCCAGCCGGTGACGATTAGACAAAGTGACACGTTATATAAATATATATTTATAGAAGCTGGGCAAAAGTAGAGCTTATCAATAATGCATATATAATTCATTAGGGCAATCAACTCACCCCACCACCCACAAGCCAAAGCCAAGTCGGATAACATCTCCATTGGCCGGTGTCGCTTTAATTGATGGGTGATGTGACCACTGAGATCGAGAGAGGAAGGAAGCAGGAAGCAGAGGGGAGGATGGATCGGGCAAGGGGGGAGATAAAGATAAGGGGATGTGTGTGGGTGAGTGCGTGCTGACTCAAGCTCTGTTTTAGTGTGGCATTAAGACTTTGCAGTTTATGGATTTTACAGCAGTTCTGTACCTCAATCTGTAAATCCAGCATCACAACTGGTGCCAGTGCAGTAAAAAAAAGTGTGAAAAGTAGTATTTAGAGGACACCTTTCCTGCATAAACACATTAAGACTAGTTAAAACTTCTTTCAAAACTTTAACCGAACAGCTTTAACTCAACAAGGGCATGGATTTGTTTCATGGATATTAATGTTATTCCCACTGTAGCACAGATTAGACATGCAATAAACAAAACAACAAATAAAGCTAAAAAAGTACTGCAGCCATTTAGTATCGGAGGACTTACAAGAGATTTATTTTTTTAAAGGTCAAATCATAGTAGTAGAGCCGGAAAAAGCCTCACTTTTTATTCATGAGTATGTGTCAAGCTCCAAAATAGTGAATCCCATATTTCCCATGATGCAATCTTAATCTCTCAATCATATTGTAAGGCCCTGGTACATATGCATGCCTTTCAAACTCACCGCTTGTTGTTAACAATGAAAAGTGTAAACGGATAAAATGTATTGTCACTTAAAGGTCCTGCTTGTAAGAGAAGTTGATGTTTGTGTTTCATTCCCAACTCGTCAAATCCTCTTTTTACACTCTGGGATGGCCTTTGACCGGACCTACAATCCGAAAGCGTTGTATTTGATGACTTGTTTGATGAGTTGGGAATGAGACTCAAGAATCAGCTTTTCTAACAAATAGGATCTTTGAAGAATGATCTTCCATGCTCAAATTTATGGCTGCAACCAGCAATTACTTTGAATACTGGCGGATCATTTCATTCATATTTTGTAACTCAACCCATTAATCTTACAGCAATTTACAATTTGCCGCTTACAATACCCCAGAGCCTCAAGTATCTCTTCATACTGCTTGTTTATTCTGACCAAACATATTCAAGTTATGATGATGTGAAACAGAGAAAAGGTAAAAATCTTCACACTTACACCTAACTGTAGTTATTAAAATTGGGAAAAGTTCTCCTCCCTCCTATCTATCTCACCACATGAACGCAGAGCAGTTAGCACCAGTTCTCTGTCCTGATTGGATAAAGTGGGCAGGGATACCTGAAGATGTGTTTTCTCCTTTATGGCATGAGCAGGTGGAGAGCAGACATGGGTTACTGACCAAACACGACATAACACTCATTACTGTTGGGATATAGAGCTATTTAACACTCACTAGCAGCAGCTTTAACTCACAAGAACAGAGTTTGTTAAAGAAATAGTTGGACATTATGGGAAATATGCTAATTCCTTGTCTTGCTGAAGGTTAGATGAGAAGATAATACCTCATACTCTCATGTCTGCAAACTAAATATGAAGGTGAAGGCAGCAATTAATTAAATTAGCTTAGCATAGCTGGGGAAACAGCTAGATACCCTGTATCTTCAACCTTACTAATTAGCACGTTTTATCACATTTGTTGGTGACACACAAACTAAATGCTTTATGCCCCTTTTGTTAAGCTATTGTAAAAAGGTTCAGTTGCAGCTTTACAATAATCATTTGCTTAATAAATGGTTTATAGAGCATTCTTATTATTAATTAAATATTATTATTAACATTGAATTAACTTAAGTTTGACTCAGTATGAATGTTTCATTTATTTTATGAGTGGATGTTCCTTGGATGGACACCTTTAAAAGGGTAAGTCCACCAAATTTTACACATTAAAGTGTGTTGACAGGTCTCTGGGAGTACTACTTGAAAAAGAAGTAAAAAGGCTTTTGTGGCTCCAGGGGAAGCTGCATATAATCTGATAAATGTCACACAGTGGTTAATTTGCACTGTGGGTAATGTAGGCACCAGGTTTGAAAAGGAAAGGATCTTCCATGGTCCTGCTGTGACCATTTTTGTCATTTGTTTTTAAAGGTCCATTATGCTAGAATTTAAGTTTAAAATACGAAAAAAATGAATTAAAACTAGCAACAGAATGTGAAGAAACAACAGTTTTGACGTTATTTCAAAGACATCTATATATTGTTTTAGAGGGATATATATATTGAAGTTAGCATGCTAACCAGCTAGCCCCTGGCCACATTCTACCTTAAGAGGTGATAGTCTGAAAGTAAACAACATCAACAATTCACTGGTGCTCCGAGTTCCTAGTCCTGGCTGAGTCAGCTAATACGACTGCTAGCTGCAAGGTTAACTAAGCTTACTAGCTAACAGTTAGCAGCAGTTAGCGGTTGCTCTGGTGATATGCTGCCCCTTATTTGTTTGAATTCACCGGGTGGCCAGTTCTTACATACTGCACCTTTAAACCATCCACAATGAGTCTCACAGTGTTATAGAAGTGCCTATATTACCCACAATGCAACTTCACCACTGAGTGACATCACTGTAGGCAATAAATCAGATTAGATGCAGCTTCCTCTGGAGACACAAAAGGTATAATACAACTTTTTTTTTTTCGCGGGGAATGTTAAGCTCCATTTTTATATTAAACCTGGCCTGTCTTTGTTTGCTTTTATTTTTCCTGCACAATGGCAATCCTCGAGCCTGTCTGCCACGAGCATGACATTGAAATAGCCACTGTGCGAAGTCGATGCTGCCACCGGTGTCCATCAAAAGAAAGACAAACTAAATCTGTGTGTGTGTTTGCTCGCTTTTTTATTGAAGTCGTTTTCATATCTTAGCAAAACCCACACTTGAGGAAAACCACCTTTGCAGTAAAGCCCTGCTTTATTTTTATGTTGCAGGACAGAGTATATTGCTTGAAGATTGCAGCAGATCCCCCAAGGGCCTAATTAGGACTATCAAAGCAAAACTAATGGGCAAGGTATCAAACTGCAAACGCTCAATCAAGGCCATATGCTTAGCGTGAAGGTCAAAATGTCCTGTCACGTACCATCTCATCACTCCTGTAGCCGCGGCATGTACAGTATGCTACAGAACACGCCAACATGCTACGCTGAGGTGTGTGCGCGTGGAGTTTTTCTGTCTATCTGTACTGATTGCGTGATTCACATTCACACACACGGCGCCACAACATCCCAATCCTCCCCGCCCGCGGCTGTCCCCCCCTCACCCTCCACCCTGCATCTAGAGCAGGACAATTAGTAATCCATCACCGCTGTTTACAGTCTGGGTGGTGGCGCGAGGGAGAAGGAGAGAAAAGAAGGCGAGGGACGGGCGGAGAGAGGTGGGGAACGTGTTAAAGGGGTGAGGAAAAAGAGGGAGGTCAGAAAGCAGTGTGAGAGGGGGGAGATGGAAAAATAGAAGTAAACAAGGGTAAGAGGACAGCGGGGACAAACAAGTGTTTTTGTACTGGCTGGCAACTTCTTTCCTGTGTGTGTGTGTGTCACTGTGAGTGTGTGTTTGCTTGTTTTGAATCATTGCAGTACACGGGCACGGTACACAGAGGAAGATTACGAGTCACCGCCGCTTTAGCATGCCAAATCGGGAATCTGTGCAGGCGTACATGCACCGGCCTGCATGCATATTAATGCACGTGGGCGTTCGCGTAGGCGTGTGTGTGTGTTTGTTTGTGTCTTTTGAGAGAAAAAAAAGAGGAAGTGCGAGCAGTGGCAGGGAGAAGGAAGGCACAATGAGACGGAGGGCTGAAAAGGGACGGCGCTCCACTAGATGGCACTGTTGCGTGGTGAATTTAATCCCCCCGTCCTCGCTGCATCCACTCCTCTTCCTCTCCTCCCTTTTTCTAGGTCTCTGTTTCTATCTCATGTTGTCTCTTCTACCTCTTCTTTTTTCACCTCCCTCCTCTGCTCCCTCTCTTCCTCCCTCTCTCCATGCGCCGCATGTATGATGGAGCCGGTTATACAGCTGGGAATTGAACACACAGGACTGCACAGTTCCCTGAATCGAAGCAAGGTGCTTGAGAAAACCCAGAAAAGCTTACCCAAGGACAGTGTCTGTTTGTTTAATTGACTGCCACCCTCTCTCTCTCTCTCACACACACACACACCTATTCATGCTCACAAATTTGCACGCTCACATGAACATGTGTGAATAATCCGGCACACATTTGTAACAAAGATCCTCTTCTTGGCGCAAAACGGTGAAAGACAGAGGACTGCGAGTGCATAAATAATACTTACTAATCAGAGAGGAGGTGCAATTTCTGCCTGGTTGAGATGAGTGAAAGTGGATGCAGCAGTGTGGGCGAGCTGTCACAGTATAGTGGAAGTCAAGTGTGGGTGAGTGGTGAGTGCAGAGGGTGGGAAGAAAGGGCGGGCGGATCACCGATGTCAGGATTAGCCGTTTTCTTGAATTAACTTCATGAACGCCGGCGATAATCAGGCCGCCGCACACCTTTTGATGTGCTTCTCAAGCCAGGTCTCTATGTAGCAGCAGAGGCAGCGAGCGCTAATTAACTTGGAAAAGTTTATTGGTCAGTTTATGGCAAACTCAAATGAAAGATTGCAAAGAGACTTGTGTTGGAGCGCTCGCACAGTCGCTACAAACTCAACAACAATAATTATACGACTAATTCTGACAATGTAATCCATTTCAAACTGGGCTCTGATCACACAACAGGCCATGCTAGCTGCGTGGCTTCTCCGCTGGTCACTGGTTAGCCGCATGGTAGCACCCAATTAAAAGGCTTCTATTGCGATAGCCAGTTGAATCAGACAGTCGGTCAATTATAATTTGGATGATATGTTGTAAAATCATGAATATCACACTAATTTGGCTTTGTGTTTTGTGTTAGGCCAACGTTCTGCCAAAATCAAAGCTGCACTCATGCTAAAATTGCATAATGACCAAGTATCTGGTGTCTCTTCTGAAAAAAGTTGTCACAGAATCCACCAACATGAACATAAATGCTGTAATTTACTCAAATGATGAAGTTAGAACGGCCAGTACTGATTGCCATTTGGAAATCATCTCCAGGCACCATTTTTTTTCTCTCCCACCCTGCTAGCAACGTTCGTATAGGAATGGGAATGTTGGTCTGTTGGTGGGTGAGCCACCACTTCATTTGAGACTGACATATCTCGACAATTCTTGAATTGATTTCCATGACAGTTTGTGCTTACATTCATGGCCTTGGTTTGTTGTCTGTGGACAGTCTGAGTTGGAGTCACCGATCTCATTTGTGTGGGCTGTAGTTGTGTAAACGGTCCATGTGGAAAGCGGGAAAGCTCTTGAAGAAAAGAAAGAGGAAGGAGAGCTGCCTTGAAAAAAAGATCGGAGTTGTGCAAGTGTGGTGACCTCGAGAGGAGGGAGGGGACTGCTGACTGCAACACGGACAGGAAGTTAGCTAAAGCGACGATAATGCTTTCAGCAGCTTTAGTTAGCCCTTGTTCAAACGTATCTGCATTCATATGCAGCTATCTGCTTATAGATATTAGCATTAGCATATTAGCATTAACATTTTGATCAGCATTAGCTGTACTTTGTGTTAAGATGATGAGGCATCACATCTGCTGATCATCAGCTTTGGCATTGTTACTGTGAGCATGTTAGCAAACCGTCGTTAGCATTTTGCTCAAAGCACCTATACGATGAAATAGATTGAGCTTATCTCAACTACTTTATACAGATCAATCTTTAATTAAAACATTTATATATGCACTTATTTGTTGATTATATTATATATTCAGTGAACTGAATCTTAAAATTAGCTACTAACTTAATCTTTAAGATAAATGTAGTACAGTGAAAGGTAGAATATCAGCAGTAGTAGTATAGCTTGAAATGTAAATACTCAAAAGTAGATGTACCTCATGAATGTACTTGAGTAAATATACTTAGTTACTTTCCACCACTGACCTTGCTGACCAAAAAACTTAGTTTTCTCAGCTGGAAATCAGTCGATCCTCATAAACAGACAAATAAAGCTTTACTTGAAATGCGTTTGCAGAAACAATACAAGCTTGACTTTTCACCTTTCAAATAATTTGTCTATCGTGTTGTTAAAGTCGTTGTTGTTAAGTAGATGTTATCCAAAGTAAACGTGGTCCTAAGTGGACTGAAACACTTCTGAAATTCTAATTATGTCCCAAAGCCAAGGTCATCATTGGATTCTGAGTCATGACCAGACCTCGGGTAGGATGGCTCCCATATTTAATGTCTCACAAGAGCATTTTAAACCTTATTGAATCTGGCAATACATACTGCATGCATTACCAGCTACCTGTGCTGGGAATTAGCTTCATAAATATTTATACTGCCCTTAAAACATGGTCAGTAGCAGCATTATTAGTAGCATCATTGTTTCAAATCTTAGAATATCATACATTAGCATGTCGTTTCTCTTGCGTCTTATGGACGTTTCTTTTCCTTCCCTTCCTGAGAAAGAGGCTTTTCCGGGTCTCCAGCCGCCCATTCCCAGGAAACCCCTCCAGATCATATCCATTTACACCCACATTCATTTCTAGCCTTGGATCCTCTGTGGGACTCTATCATTTTGATAGAGGATAAGGGCTGCACGGAAACCCTCTGCGACAAAGCAGAGTAGTCCTTTGGCAAACTGTATGTCTAGACATCTAATTCAAATATGACCGTGTGAGTGATGGCTTTGCCCGTGGATGAGATTGAGTGCAGGGGAGTTTTCTTCTTCTCCTTCTTCTTGCACTCCAGAGAACTAAAATTGAGGAATAAGCTCTGTGACAGATTCAGATAGCAGCAAGAGATACTGTCAGCACCTCACCTCGGGCAGAAATCCATTGCTCAATATGTTTTTTTCTTTTCTGTTGATTTGAGTTTTTTTTTTCCTGTGACTATAATTATCATTGAATTGGCAGCCGTCCTCCTGCCTTTTCAGCTTCTCTGTTTTGCTAACTCTGTTTCCCTCACACTTGCTCTCTGCTCCCCCCTCCACCATCCAATCCTTCTCTATAGTGCCAAGTAAATTATCAGATTGTTTACAAGCTGTAACAGAAACCTATTTTCAATCCAGCCGCAGCTTTGAACCACGCCGCCATTATGGAGGGATCTGATAAGGTGGTTCAGCCGAATCATGAATGCTTGAAGAGGACGACCAACAAGCCGTTTTCACTTCCTATCTGTGCAGCCGCGAATGAGACTTAAGTTCAAGTCAGTCTAATCTCCAAAACCCGCCGCAAAATTGCTTATTTTACTTGACGGGAGTGATGTTGGCCCGAGGGGTAAAACCTGTGCTGAAAAACTTTGCAGCATTAAAAAATCAGTGCTTGCTGTGAGGTTTTGTGTACTTACAAGGTATTGGGACAACAGGGAAACTATGAATGCACAAATTGCGATTTCAGCTCCTGTCTCTTCATATGTATAATTTATCACAAGCTACTGTGTCAAAGTTTTGAATGCTTCACATGATATGACAAATATATGAAATAATAAATCATTTAAATACTTCCACGTGCAGAAAACCAGAAGTTAAAACCTTTTTTTTCTTTTCAGATGATGCACCTGACAATTTTTTACAGTCCAATAGGGTCAAAAAGTCTGAGACCACTAATATACTATAACTATACCTTTTGCTTCGATGACTGCATGCACTCGAGCTGGCAAGGACTCCACAAGCTTGTGCAAAACCTTACATCGATGATGAACATTTATTGGAGGGACGTGAAGACTGAGAAAATCAAACATTCCGAGACATCAAAACACGTTCTCTGAAACACTGTTCATTCATGCTAGGATAACATGAGTCGAACTTGTGGAGTCCATGCCAGCTCGAGTACATCATTAAGATAAAGAAGATAAATATCTGTTGCAATGAAAACAATTATTAAATTCAAAACAAATGCAACATGGAAGTACTTTCACTAGTGATCTCAGACTTTCTGACACTACTGTATCTTCACGCAAAACAACAGGTGGACTGCCCAGCGAGAGTTATAGTTTTATAGTTATAGAGAGTTATAGGTGAAAGAAATGACCGGAAATTGAAGGTTGGAGGCAACATTACTGCTAACTGCTTCTTACTATAATCTTTCCTGTAGCCATCTTTGGCTGTAGGGACAAGTGGCTAAGTGGCCCTTTTAGCTAATGGGGGCCTGCCTGGACAATGACCTTGGATCACAGGGTGAGTCACTGTGGGCAACAGGGCTCAGCAGCCTCCTGGACACCAAACTGGGACTGAACACAGCCTCTGAGACCAAAATATGCCAGTTTGAAGACAGGGTTCATGCAGTACAGAGGTGATTTACAGAGAGGCGTGCAGCGGCAAGAGTAGCAAGAGGGAGTCGGGCATCAGCAGTGGGCGAAAATGACACATAGAACCAGGATATTTTCATATTCTACACTGTGTATTAAGGATTTATTGAGACCAAACCAGAGGTGGGGGTTCATTTAATTTATGTCCAGTTTGAATGGTGTGTGTTTTAATATGAGTTAACAAGGCAATTGAGCTTGTCTTAGGTCAGCAAAAGAAACTTGAATTGAAAATGTATTAAGTATTTAATTTCTTTACATTTTGCTGTTAGGAGGCAGGATGGGCCAAGGCTAGCTGGTTAGCATGCTAACTTCAGTAAACATCTCTGCAACACACTGCATTGGCATCTTTGACATAATGTTTCTTGAGACGCTGTTAAGAAAGTTTGAAACTCAAAATGTCTGGCCATATCTTAGAAATTGCCCCTTTAGTTTCCTAGAAAAGCCCCCAAATCCTGAAAGAAGAAACTCACTTATGTTTAATGTACGGCTATGATAAAAAACAATTTGCATCCCTTACGCTTCAGAAAATATGAAGAAGAAAAACAGTGACGGGTGCAAAAGAGAATGGAAAAACTGAGACTGAGGAGAGCTATTCCTCTACACTGCAAGCTAGATGAACTTAGAATAAATACTTCACTAGTTTTTATTATCCAACTTGATCTGATCCATCCTGGCCACTAAAACTAGTCCAGCATTTATAATGTCCATCCTGCCCTTTAATATTTATTAGTTTTTCTCTGAACTTAGTCATCATGTATTTTATCTTTGCATATTAAAGCTGCAGTATATAGCCTGTATAGCAATGTGGTGATAAATAAATGCAGATATAAGGAGCATATAGAAAAAAGATTCAATGGTAGCGCCTTCGGTGAATCTTCCTGCTAAGTTTGTGTGTGTATATCCCCTTTAGTAGCATTGCACTGTCTACACACCAGCTAGCAAACATTACCACTTTTCACCCAGTCCCTAAAAGCACCTCTGAGTGTTGTTTTGTTTTTAATTTATTTATTTTTTTTCATCCAGGCGCTTGCTCCCATGGCCCCCGCAGTGCTTTACTGCCAGTAAAAGATGCCTACTGGACACATTGCTTAAGAACAGAACAAAGAGCAAAGATGAGTTTACAACAGCCAAGGTCCATTAATGTAACATTTTGACATCAGCACTGTTAATTATTCAATTTGCTTAAATTTTGTCCTTGTGCTGATACTAAAGGAGACAAAGGCACAGAAATAAGTGTTGGGTCCATCAAAAAGCTCATGCAGGCAAGTTTAAAACCTTGGACTGCAAAGTTGGCAAACTTAGGCAAAACGGTATGTTTTATTCAAAGTTAAAATATGTTAGATGTGTCAGAATAAATGTGTTATACTTTAAAACATGCTAATACATGATATTTGCATTAATAGGATAAATACAAACAGGAAATCTGTACATTACAAGTTAGATAACATCCTGAGCACACGAACACCTCCCTTAGTGCTGCGAACAGCTTGGGACCTTTCCAGCTGTGTTTGTGATGACCCAAACTGGATTGGTTTGAGCACCTAGCCCTGGGGGTCTCTGGTGTTGAACACAAGGATGTCCATTATCCAGTTGCTCAGTGTTGTACTCAAGCCCAGAGTGTTAAGTTTTCCAATCAGCTTCATGTATTGAACGCTGAGCTGAAGTCAACAAACAGCATTCTGATGTAGCTGTTCTTATTCTCCAGGTGTGTGAAGACTGAGTGGGAGGGCACTGGATATGGCATCCTCTGTGGATCTGTTGGTTGCGAACACATACGGGTGAGGGTCCAAGCTGCCAGGGGTGTTCGGGAGACCACGGGACATTTCCAGCCCTGTTTGTGGTGACCAAAACAGGTATTTTAAGCCAAACCATGATGTTTACCTAACCATAACTAGGTGGGGTTTTTTTTTTGGCTAAACCTACCAGAGCATAAGCACATGGTTGTGATGAGAGAAATAGGAAATTTAACTTTAACTACCATAACTTTAACTTTAAAATTTAACTACCATAAAGATGTAACAAAAAGAAACATACAGTTTAAACTGAGCTAACATTTATTCTGGCAATTGGGTTGCCCAAAATCACATTATATTTCTCTTTGTTAGTTCTTTAACAGCTTTTAGTTGTAAAATATAGCCATATCTGTATTGGTATTGTTGACTCTGGCTCTTGTATTTCTTGGTACCAGATCAAACCCAATACTGTGCATTGCTCTCCCCTAGCCACAGCTTTTCTTTTAATCCCAGTCACATACTATGCTGTCTGATATCTGCATTAACAATTTGACAGCTCTCTTTTGACCTGTCTGGGACCAAAAGACTGTGAAATCTGCCTCCCCCCAGAGGTTACAAGCATGTCCATCTCACTTGACATACTTCACTTCAACACAGCTGAGAAGCATAAAGAGTTGGATCTGCCAAAAAGCCCATATTGCATAGGGCAGAATGAGAAAACAACAACATTAAAGTTCACTGTGGCATCAGAGACATATTAAACCGTGCGGTCAAAGCGGGTCAGGCGCAACATTATGGGTGCAGTATCTAAGATTCTCAGTCCTGTCTGGCAGCAGCAAGTCAAAGGTAACACATCCAGTGTTTTGGGCTGTTATTAAAGCACCCCAGTCAGTGCTGCTATGGTAAACAGGATGCAGTTTGACATCTCAGATGCAGCTGGCGAGCTGAGACTTCTTGCACTTCCCTGACATGCTGAGCAGATGAAAAAAATAAATAAATAAAAAATGATACACCATTGGCTCATGGGCGCCTTTCCACTGACACATGCTTATTACTCATTCATTATTCCATGTCCCTAGCATGGCTCAAAGATATATTGGAAATGGCTGCCGCCAGACCCTTTTTGCAAAGCTGTCTCCATGAATGTACCTTCCCTCATTCATTCATTTGTCCCACTTTCCTTCTCCTCTCTGTCTCCTCCCCAAAAGGCTAAATACTCCTCACTCCACAGAGTTGTAAGTAGCCTGCCTGGTCACCCAGGGTCAGTCCGGTTTGTTGATTTAATCCTTGTCTGATGTTGTCTCAGCTCGTAGCCAGGCTCAAATGACTGCAGCGCCGGCCGACCGGGCCTCTCCGTTCAGCTGTCTGATAACACCTCTCCTCAGAGTCCGCCACTCCGATCTGATCTGAAAGCTGATGAGAAGCAGCCACAGCGAGGTAGTAGTGTTCACCGGAGAAGGTTTAAGATCTGGCATCCAGCTGAGTGTAGTGGGTGCGGAGCTGAGCGGAGCAAGGTTCACAGCAGAGAGGAGTTCAGGTGAATTTTTAAAGGCTAGTCTCCGAGGTATATCATCCACCTGTCTAAAATATTGGTGAAAACAGCTTCTAGCAAACAAAAGAATAGAAAAAAGAAAGTGAATGGAATTCAGCAGAGCACATGTATGACGTTTGCTCGTGACTATTAAAGCAGTGATAATGTATATTCAGCACCCTTACGAAAATGTCACGTGAAATTTGACTTTTCACATGTTAAAATCACAGTGTCACAGAAATTGAATATCTTACACATGAATCCAAAATTTCAGCACGTGAAAAGAAAAATATTGCACACATGAAGCAGACCTTTTTTTTTTTCGCATGTAAATTTGTTTGTTTGGGTTTATTTTTTACATATGGATTAGAAATTACACATGCGGAAACAAAACACGACACATGAAATCACTTGAAATGTGCTTCCTTACATGTGAATTCCACATTTTCAAATGCAACTGGATATTTTCACAGGTGAACCAAAATTTTCCTCGTGAGCAGAAATTAATGTCACGTGTGACGTGAACTGGACATTTATACAAGCGATTGGCTTTTTTTCATAGATTAATGAAAATTTCAACATGTGAAAGTTTACATTTCCAAAGTGGTAAGTTTTCCAATCAGCTTCTTGGATGAGATTGTGTTGAACGCTGAGCTGAAGTCAACAAACAGCATTCAGACGGAGCTGTTCTTATTCTCCAGGTGTGTGTAGACTGAGTGCAGGGCAGTGGATATGGCGTCCTCTGTGGATCTGTTGGTTCTGAAAGCACACTGGTGAGGGTCCAAGCTGGCAGGGATGTTTTCTTTGATGCGCTGGAGAAACAGTTTCTCGAGGCACCTCATCAGAGGTGAGAGCCACAGATTTTGTAGGTACAAGGATGAGGCAGGAAAGAACAGTCTCCGGTGAGAGTGCGATGGATGAAGAGTGTGGAAACGAAACATGGCAGGTAAAATCATGTAAAATTTGCTTCCTCGCAGGTGAATCCTGCATTTCCACATGCCTTTTGGTATTTTCACATGTGAACTCAGATGTTAGCATGTGAAATTAAAAATCATCACATGTGAACTGGCCAGTTTCAGAAGTGATTTTTGCATTTAAATCATACAAGCTTCTTTTTCACATGCGGATTAAAATGACCACACCCGGAAACAATTAACAAACCCTTTGCGTTCAGTGTCTAATTTGATAAGTAATGTTATGGGTCTCATGCATGCCTCTCCGGCACGCAACAGCATCAGCACAGCCTCTTGCATTACGACGTTATCTCCCATTATGAATGCATGTTAGCGTCAAGTGTGACTTAAAGAAAGGAATCATATAATGCAGCTGCATTATTCATGTTTCACTTGACTTTGGATCTATTTTAAAAGTCATGAAAGGGCCAAAGCGTGTAATGCTGCTTCTAGAGGCTACCCATAGCAGATCTATCGGCCACAGCGGCTACGTTTTTTTTTTTGCTTTGACAGAATTATGAAACTGAATATCTGACTACGCTCACATATACAATTGGGAGCAGCCCAGTACAAGTGCTAGCCCACTGCCGCTGGCCATCTTGCAGCTCCACTGGAGAAGCGGATTAAATGCCTTCTTCAATGGCATCTCAGTGGCAGTTGTTAAGAGAGGACAGTGCATTAATCATTCATTCCCTCCACCCAGATGTCGCCAGCCTGTCTGAGGATCTGAACTGGCAACCGTTTGGTCACAGATGCACTGGAGTCTATTAAAATGGATACTATTTCTTGGACTTTTATCCGGATTGTCACTGTTTGGTGTAACTGCATGAGTAAAAGCTCAAGTTCAACACTGTCCTGCATAAGCCTGCCCACACTTGTATATATATGTGTGTGTGAAGGGAGAGCTGGTGAGTAAGTGAGTGCGTGCATCCCTTCATTTTGGTAATGGAAATGCTGGGAAGCCTTTAGTAGTTGCCACTGGTAATGGAATGAGAACATATGTATAATTTAAGGCTCTGCTACAGGCTCCCAATGGAGCCAAGGCACACACACACAAGCGAACACACACACCCACAAGAAGCTTAATCACTGGCAGTGTTTCTTCATCTGAGTGAATGAAAGTGGCACTAATACAGCACTGTAGTTTCAGCTCTCTTAAAGTCCCACCAAATATCCCTCTCTGCTTATTATTCTGCCAGTTGGCCTAGATGAGTCAAGACTACATAGTGATAATGTTGGGGGGGGGGGGAAGAGAAGGAGAAAGGACGAGTTCAGCTCACTTCAAGGAAGAGCGGGGAGAGTTCCGGTAGAAAGGGAAAGGTCGAGGATTTGCGGACGCCCGTCCTATTGATCAGCGAGCCTTTATGAATGTTTCCGTAACGGGAAAAGAACTGGCAGCGCTCTTACTTTAGCAATTATTAGCACGGCCGGTTTGAGTATGCGTGTGTGTGTGTTGAGTGAGTGTGTGTGTGTGTGAAACAGCAAGGTTTCATCAAGACCTTTATCCCCCAAATGTCAGTGATGCCTCCTGGCTTCAAGCTGTAACGCTGTGAGTGTGAGTGTGTGTGACCCAACCCCTCTCTCTGGTGCTGCTTGGAGTGATTTTCTTTTTTTTCTTATCGAATGTAAAATATCTTTCCCCTTTTAAATATACATCATTATAAAATGTATACCAACATCTGGTCATAGGGCTGAATGCTTAATCATACTTAAATGTGCATATTTTAATTTTCACACATAAAGGTGCAATATGTAAGAGTTGGTCACCTCTTGAATTCATACTCCAAATAAATGGGGGGCAGCAGATCACCAGAGTAACCGCTAACGGCTGCTAACTGTATCTGCAGTTAGCTAGTAAGCTCAGTTAGCCAAGCAGTGGGTGCTCATAATGGTTTCATGAGAAAGGAGGGCCAGGGCTAGCTGATTAGCATGCTAACATTAAAAATCAGATAATTCAGCTAATTCTAGATTTTTTTTTTTATTCTTCAACTAACATTCTTATATATTGCACCTTTAAAGGTGCACTATGTAGTTTTGGGAAATACATTTTAATTACTGATTTTATGCCTAAACAAACTAAATAAACAAACTCTCTTTGTTTTCATGACTGAATAAACAAACTGACCCTAAAGGACAACACAATTTCACACTGTTTTACTTTGTTTATATGTGGCGGACCCTGCCACCATTCTAGCTTAAACAGTGTCCTGGGGACCTTGTTTTCCTCCGAGAACAGCTTGTTTATGAAATATTTCTTTGTTTGTATTATTACCTTATTAAAATTGTAAATCTTTCTTCCCCAAAAACTACATAGTGCCCCTTTGTGCTACATTGAAGGTCATATTTGTAAGAAAAGTTGACGAACTTACGAGTTGGGTGGGAGTGAGACTCTTACAAATAAGACTGTTAATCAATACTGTAACATAGTGAGTTACATGTTATTGCTTTCACTTAGATATTTGGGATTTCGGTGAAGCTGTGCAGCCTGTAGTTCATTCCGGCTACCCGTGACACTGATTTGTGTGAGATCACATACCTGTGATTGGCAGAGAGCTAAGAGAATGTTTGTTGTCTTTCCTGCAAGCTCTGGGAGCGGGAATCGAAGCAAGAGGGTAGTTCAGAGAACTAACAGGTTTTTGTTCTTTTGGTGCTTGGCTGTGGCTCACAGTGGCCTAGTGTACTCATCGCTGATAAATTGCCAGAGAAACCTGTTAAAGTCTCATTGGCTTCCTACTGTGGGACACTACAATATTTTAGATTAAAGTCCCCATCCAGTCTAGTTCCTACAGTTGAATCTTTTAGCTTCACTGTGTAGAGTGATGCATTTGCAGAGTATGAAACTAGCAGGATGTTATTACATTCATTACTGAAATCTGATTTTAAGAGAAGAGGCTACGAGCATGACTTGTGACATCACAAATAGTTTAGAGGTCAATCGTTATCCAATATTCAGCATACACAACGTGATGTGGAAACTTAAAGCTTCCAGTTCGAGTACAGTACACTGAGAATGAACTTTACAGTGAGGTAGGAGACATCTTGTATCCAGCAGTTTAACTTGTGAAATTAAGAAAATATTTGCATGTTCATATATTATCAAAAATGTAAATGAAAGAGACGGAGCATGTACCATTGTAAGGATTTTAATGTGGTGATACTTTTTATCTGCGAAAACCTTGTCAGACACACAGTAGATAATTTGCATGCATGCCTTAAAGGTGCAATATGTAAGAATTTGGGTTAAAAAAATATTCAACAAAATTGGAAGACAACACTTTGAAGTCGTTACATTGTTTATAGTAGATAGCTACCGAAGTTAGCATGCTAGCCAGCTAGCTCCGGCACATCCCGGACCAAAGCTCCAGTGCTAGTGGTGTAAACACCAACCCTAGTCCCCGAGTCCCAGTCCAGACCGTTAGCTGCATGGCTAACTGAGCTAACTACCTAACAGCAGCTACACTTAGCAGTTACTCTTGTAATATTTGGTTTGAGTATGTATTCAACAGAAGGCTTTTGTTTGTATGTTTGTAAGTGCGCTCTCTTTTTTTATGTAAAAAATAAACTAAAATGAAAAACAGTGGTGGGTCTTTGCATGAATGATAAGCCGGTTGCATCATGTAATGTTTACAAGGAGCTAGTTTCACGAATCACGGCAACACAACCCCAGGGTTGCCTGCGACCTTGCCTGCTGCTGCTCTCCTCACTGACCTGATCCACTCAGTCAGTTCACAATCCCCTTGGACAGACCGCATATTCGCGTCAGCACTCCAACAACGGTTCACTTATTGACATTCACAAGCACACAGAAATGAAAACAAAACTTAAGGGGGTTACTCCAACAGTCTATGTCTTGTCACGAAACTCTCAAACAGCCCCTCATTTTGAATTCACACTAGTGTTGTGGCTCCCATGCAGCTCAGCCAATTTGGAGGCACACTAGCTGCATGGCTAGCCGAGCTGACTACAGTTAGCAGACTGTGGTGATATGCTGCCCCCTAGCTGTTTGGAGTATGAATATGGCAGGTGGCCAATTCCTACATAGTGCACCTATAAAAAAAAACTAGCCAAGGCTCCTTCAAAGTTAAAAATTCATAGGAGAATACCAGCCAAGGTGGTTACTATGTAGAAATTAAATCACGATTTAAATTGCCATCCTGGAATCATTTATCAGTCTCTGGGTGTAAAAATGCCACGAATGCATATGAAATGAATCCTCTCATGCAAACACAAAGAAATATTTCAAACCTCAACAAAGCATTCGGGTTACAAACAGAGAAAAAAAAAAAAAGAAAAACATCAAAGAAGATGTATGCCGGTGCCAAATACATTGTCAGCATCATTTATACACAAAAAGCTCTCCATATTGTTGCTCTTTTTGCCCTTTGATTGGTATTTCCCAAACGACATTTCAAAACACATTTGACTGTCATATCATTAACAACCACTCAGTTTCCTTCTGTTTGTGTGCACAATTTGCATTTCATTCGTACCATCGAGCTATAATTTACGTGGGCCAAGTCCCGTGAGTGTGCGAGAGAGAGTGTGTGTGGTTGTTGCAATATGACGCAGGCCGCCAAGCGATGAGTCAGGACATCATAATGACTGCACGGCATTGCTGAGAATGGTCCCCTGCTTTGCATCCCCCCCCCCGTCAAAACAGCTCCATTGTGCCTTGCTAGCCGAGCTGGAAAGTCCCCTGCTTGACAGGCAATTCAGATTCCCAACAGCGGACCACAAAAGGGCCACATCGCACGGCGGCTACCCTCTCTCCTCTTTCCCTTCTTCCGTCCCTCTTTTTTTTGTTTGTTTTACAATAGAGTGTGAGAATGCAATCATCACGGCCGTTTTCAGACGGAGGAAGACAATTTGGAATGGGGAGAGAGGAGGCGCTGTCCCTGGCATGTTTATAGAGAGCTCTGCCAGACGACGGCGGCGGCGGCGGCGGCGGGGGGAGACGAGGGGAAGGAGGGAGGGAGGGAGAGGACAGGGAGCGGAGCGAAGGGATAAAGAGACACGGCGAGGGCGACAAAGATGGAGAGCAAGTGGAGGAGAAAAGATTGCACGGGCGAGGGATTGATGGATGAAGTGGGGGATGGCTGGAGGGGAGAGAGCATCTCTTCCATCGTGCCGTGGCAACCCCGATGCTGTCATTTCCTTCTGGCTCGTGCTACTGGTGCTAACAGACCCCTCCGCCCCCCCCGCCACCCCTTTGAGCCCGACACACACTCCACCCGCCCTCGTACATTCATACAAACAGACACACACTCCCCTTCTCATTCTATTAATCTCCCCTCTCTCTCCTCCGCGTTAGCATGGAGTCCCCCCTCGAGACTGATTATGGTGGTCTGTGCGTACGTAGGTGTCCGCACAATAATGTGTGTGTGTGTGTGTGTGTGTATTTTTTTTCTATCTCCACTCTTCTATATCTCCCATTTGTTTTCCCCCCGCTCATGGCAGACACTTGCTGTAATAAAGTAAATGAGTTTGGGAAATGGCAAGACTCAAGGTGATATTTCAGCAAGCAACTCCCCAGCAACAACACTGTGGGGGAGGCAGGCAGCTGAGCATCTGAATGAGATGTCTGAGCGTGTGTGTGTGTGCGTGTGTGTGTGTGTATTATGTGCATTGAACCGGAGTGTAGTATTTGCAGAAGCTTGTTTTATGCAAGTCGCACACACACACACACACACACTGCTAAATGTTAGGGTCCCCTCACTGCAAACAACTGACAGGGTGGCTGTATTTTTGCGTTTGTTAAATGAATAATTTAACAATATCAAGTAAACAACTCTTAAATAAATGATGTTTTAAATAATGTTGGATAAAAAGCGTTTTCCAGTGTTTGAAAAAAATAACCCCAATGATGTCAGGAGTTGCGCTTAGAAATGCTGACAGGAAGCCTACACTGCTCTTGGGGAGCGTTGGTGTTTACACCATTATCACAGCAGCTTTGGACGTCCAGGAGGTGTTTTTTTTGGGCTCGTGTCCAGAATGGAGCCGGGCGAGTGGGCAACGGAACAGGACTCAGCACTGTTTACGTATATCATGGTAGAGGTGAAGGGACAGAAGAGGATGTTAACGAAGGAAGAGGCAAAAGGAAGGTATAGATCCTGACAACTTTGCATAATAAAAGGCTTCACGATGGATGCCGAGCTGGACTTGTTGCTGTTGGATAGTAATTAAATAAAAGTGCTTTGACAATCAAGCAAAAAGCAGGAAGGAGGAACTCAGGAAGACAATATTACAGAATAAACACTCAACAGCTGAGCCAGACACGAGGAAGCCTCGTCTAAGGTGAAGTTAAAACAAGACCGCAGAGCAGAAAATGTGAAAACAGAAATTGTCAGTATGAGTCATTACATGTAAAAGGAATAAAAGTGATAAAACAGGCAAAATCACAAGAAAAGGAAGATAGAGAGAAGACAAAAATACATATATAAATAAAAGAATAAAAGCTATGAAGGACGATAAGAAGACGACATCACATTCAAGGAATTAAGAACAGATAAATAGATCATGAGCAGTAAAAGGAATAATAGATTAAAAATAAGAAATAAAAGCACTTAATGTATATAGGTGATGGATGGATGGAAAGCTTTTAGTTTCTAACTTTTACATCACACAATAAAGGATCTTTGTGAGTGCTACCTAATAGCTTCTTCTTTATATAAAAGCCCTTTCAAAATAAAAATGCTCAAAAGGGTTTTAAAATTGCTCCAATCACAATTTTATCTTAATACAGTAACTTTCCCCCTTTTAATATAATGGCAACGAAGTGTCATTGAAAGCATTCAGGTACCGTGTGTGTGGGTCATTTGTCATTACTTACTCTGGCAAGCTTTGGCCGAAAAAATGGATTTGGATGGATGTTTTTTCCTTGTAAAGCTGGTTAACGCAGTTATTTTAGCAAATGCTAATCTTAGAGAAATAAATAGCTCACTTACAGGGGACTACTTCCAGCAGAGGATTCATACACATTTAGTGCTCTGGTGAGCATTTACAGCAGCAGGGTGGTAATTTGAAGCAAAACGTTGTGCCTGCTTTCATCCTAATGAAGGAACGTTACAGCGAACAGTGCAATGGTCAGACTCACGAGTGTGTTTTTAAAATCTTTTGGACAACAATAAAGCTTTTCTACACACAGCAAGAAAAACAAAGAAAATCAGCAAAATTATCTTCAATATGACTACGCACTGGATATATAGCATTTAGCGTTATAGCTGTTAACATGGTCTTCTGTCTTTGCTAAGTTTTATGTTGGTTTTATGTCTATAAATGAATTCCACAAACGTATGCCCCTCTCCGTCTTGTTAGGGTATAGTCTTGTTCATTAATGGCAAGGCAAACTCTATTCACACAGGCAGGACTGTCCACACTGACTAGTTAACATTAGCATTAAATAAATACATTTATTATAATACTGTGAAATAATAATGGATTTGTATTCCACAAGTTGAAATGAATACATCGTAATCAAACAAACTCCGTCTTTGTCCCTGTCCTTGCTGCGCCAACTGCCAGCCCAGCACCGCCCTGCTATACTCCGCTGCTTGTTTTCTTCCAGCAGGCAGTCATACAAACAAGCATACACCAAAACAGCAACTATCAGAATTTCCTGAATGAAAGGTCAGTGCCTCCCTGTGTCTAAAATTAGCCCGGAGCCCGCTGAGTGTCTACTTCGCGGTCGAACAAGTAAAGAAGTCAATGACTCTCACCCTCTCTTTCAATTAACACAACGGGGCAGGCACACGGGTGTCATGTAAAACATGCAAGATGTTATTCTGGTGACTTTTAAGAAATTAGATAAGCCGAGGTGAGATGATGCATTCGGGATCCCTGCAGGAAAATTAGGCATTTGAACAGGAATGCAATGGCATATTAAACATAAAAAACATTTAAATCAGGAGAACATATGGGGTAAACTATCTCTACAGTATTAATGGGCGTCCTTTGATTGACATTTTCAAACTGCTGCAGCTTCAACCATTTTTGCTACCTGTGGCTGAAATCCCGTTTTCATTTCAGTTCTTACCAGAACAGCTCGGCACGTGTCTGTGTGTGTGTGCGTGCATGCGTGTTCTTGAAGATTATGTAATCGTTTGTGATTTCTCAGACCCCTGGCTGCTTGGGCTGACAAGCTCTTGCTAAGAACAGCGCTCTGAATACTCCCCCTCCAGGGGGCAGGTTGGCTGCGAGCTGGCTTTAGCCGACCGTTTCCGTGAGTCCCCTGTCTGCTCCTGTCCCAGTCACCCTCTCGCTCAGCCTCTCCCAAAAAACACAAGTCTGATGCCACCACGCACACTCAGTTCAGCGTTTCACAAAAAATCTCTCTTACATACATATATGTGTGTGTGTGTGTGTGTTTGCACATTTTCAATGTGTAAGGCAAGTTTTCAGTGCGTATTTACATATTTTTAATGGTATGTGAAAGTTTTAAGTGTTTAGGCGCACTTCATCAATGTCAAGTTTATGTTTGCATTTTTAAAGAGTGTGTGCACATTTTCAGTGTGTATGTTTTCAGTTTGTATGTGCACATTTTGAATGCATGTTTGCACATTTTCAGCGTGTATTTGCACATTTTCAGCGTGTATTTGCAAGTTTTCACTGCACATGTGCACATTTCAATGCGGAAGTGCATATTTTTACTGCATAAGTGTATGTTTTTAGTGTGTATGTCCACATTTTCAATGCATATGAGAAACTTTTTAGCCCATGTGTACATTTACAATGTGTATGTGCGTGTTTTAAGTGCTTAGGTGCACGTCATTGATGTCAAGTATACCGTATGTTTACATTTTTAAAGTGCACGTGCACATTTCCAGGGCATATATTCACATATTCTATGTGTATGTGCATAGTTTTCGATGTCTTCATCCTAAACGGCCTCCAATGAAGACACAAACAGAACACACACATTCTATCAATCTATTTACCACCATATACAAAATGCACATGTGCACACACACAACCATCCCTCCCTGAGCAAAGTCGAACACACATTCTTACACGCGCTTGCATAATCGCCGACACACGCACTTTGACATTTTACATGATGAAATGACAGACGGGGGAGGGGAACGTCGAGCACGATAGACGTCCTCTCGCGCTCGGGCCTAGTTTGTGATGCGGAGTGACACGTCACGCAGCTGCGTAGGTATGCCATTTGTGAGGATTAGATGGTGATTTGGATGATACTGGAGGGCACATCGAGTGGAGAGAGGGAGGGAGAGGGGACGGAGGGGGGAGACTGACGTGACAGAGAGGAAGACAGCAGCAGCAGCGACCTGGAGGGGAGACAGAGAGACAGACGCAGAGGAGAGATCATTATTTGGCATGTCCGACAGTGAGGCAGGCAGCCTGTGTGTGTTTTCTGGGCATGCAGCTTCCGCCGTTCTCTCAAAGTCCTTTTCAATAATGTAAATGTCCCTCACTGGCGGGCCCATCTCCTCTCTGTGCTCAATTGTTTCTGGCCTGTTATGCCTTTGCTCCCTTGCACAGTGTCAGTTGCTTGCTCCTGTGCGTTTTGTGTGACTCGCATAGATCTGTGACTTTCGTTTGAGCATTTCTTTCGGCAAACGCTGCCTTTTTTTGTGTGTGTGTGTGAATATTTTTAAGAGAAATGAATCGCGATGCAAAACTTAATATCAGCAGGAGAGGTGTGCGAATACAGCGTCGGTAGGACAGGAGCGGCGTAAATGAGGGGACGACAGAAAAACACCGAGACGGAGGAGATGCCTGCACCAAGAACAGACACGGAGCTGCATGTAGAGAGTCCTGAAACCATAATAAGGCAGAATGAGGAAGAAGCTCGGGGAATACAGGAAAAAGCAAAGTAAAAAAGAGTGCTGGAATGTGAACGGGAACATGAAGAACAGGGAAATGAAGACAGGTAAAGAAAGAATAAGGGATGTAATATAAGGAGAGAGTCTATTTGTTTGGCTTATGTAGTGCAACGCACACACACACCAGCGCCACACACACCCGACAGACAGGCCTCCCTGCGGGTTGTTAGCCATGCTTGCAGAAATACAGCTTCATTCCTGTTGACAGCCGGAAGAAAATAATTGGCCGATAACAACTCATCAGAATGCAGGCGATATGTATGATTTTCTCACCCAGTTGTATCTGAGACAATCAGCGGCAGTGTAAACAACTGAGCGGAGGGATCGTTTCATTTCTGTCAAGGCGGCGTCGGGAGCAAAGTTTGGATTTGCCTACACACACATTGATTTTATGGATTTTTCTTTGTCTGGGTTTTCGTTGCACACTTTCAGGTGCAGGCAAACGAAGGATTTGGCAAGGGGCCATTGTATATTTCATATCCGTGGAGCCCTGGTTTGTTTTGGGTTTTTCTTTTTTTCACACTTCTCGACGCCAAAAAGTGGCAAAATAATGAGCCACACTGAAACAACCGTAAAAAAAAATGTGCACTCCGGTGTTGAACAAGTGCTTGATTTCTGGCTTGGTCATGTCTCCATGACGGCTGATAATATCTGGAGCCAAATCAAATAACTTTCACAGTCAGCAAAGTGTTTGGGTGACTCATAGTTAGCCAACTGCTACGGAAAAACTATTCATCTCCCAAGAGTCTGTTGCTTGAGTGTTTTCTAAGTATCGCCGACCAAGCGGTGGTCATTTTTTTACAATAATGAGACGATTATAACTCAAGCTACGTCCACAGGTGGAACCCTGAACATTTGAGGCTCTCCAGCCATCATTCTTGACCTTTTAGGATGCAGTTTTAAGCTTGTACGCAAGGTCCCATCTGGAATCTGGCAGAGTGAGGAAATCAGCACTCCAGCCTGAGATGTCAGATTGGTTTCATGTTGCTCACATTTCTTGCAACTCCCACCGCAGAGGTGATTCAGCCTTGTATCACTTCACCAGCTCGGGGTTTTACTCATCAACCAGCGACTGGTATCTGAATTCAAAAGGAAGAGGAGATCCGTCTTAAAGTTCCCCGAATTAGACGAGGGGATGCATTGCTGTGATTGAAACACATCCCCTCCTGATTTGCGTGATCAAGAGCCTGGTTTGTTGATCTTGTTTACTCCTCACTGTCCTCCTCATGGCTGGACGGCGACCAAGTCTCTTCTGCATTTAAAGTTACCGACCAATTAGCCGCGACCCTTGAGTTTTCAGCCGAGCGTGGTGGGATGGAAATCGCTGCCGGATTTCATCCACGCGACACTTTCTGTAATAGAGTAATAAAAGTGTTTATACGGTGGCATCCCCTCTAAAACAGACGGTATCTCATATATCAAGGGCAGCCTCTACACCCCTCTGAATAGCTCTCATAAGTGGGTGACCCGTGCTAATTTTGTATCTCAAAGCTCTCCTCGCTTAACACCAAAAACTCTCTTCAGGGTGCCATTTGTATTGGGGGGGAATGGAAAATTGAGGCCAAAGAGATGTCATTTAAATGTATAATTTACCTCACTTGGCTCCTACATGAGATTTTCCTTTCAGATTTTTGCTCTCAGTCAGGGGCCCTCTGCAGATGAAACGTCTCTTTGTCGCTGAAAGAATGTGCCATTCAGCGGATCTCCTTAAATTATGGAAGATTTCTTTACACGCAGCGTGTGTCGCATTGTAAGTGTTAGTATCGCACAAATGGCTTTAAAGTGGTGATAAAAAACATGTCAGAGGTGTTTTCTGAAGTTGCTGTATAAACGTTTTAGACCTATTAAGTGTGATTTTCGCATTAACTCTTATACCTTGGTGTAATTACTATGAACACAAAACAACAGTCAAGGCAGTTTGGAGCCTGCATCTCCCACCAATTACTTTTATAGTATTTCTCCTCCCACATTTTCATGTGCATTTGTTTTCTCTGCATCTTTACTGAAGATGATCAGCCACATACCTGTATGTTGAGGCCGACGCAATCGCCACAATAGATGTTTCCTTTTGTCACACCCTTCTGCATATGCTCTGTCAAGGTTTAGGCATAAAAAACACTCGGTTAGGGTTAGGAAAACATCATTGTTTGGATTAAAATACCAGTTTTGGTTGCTGTGTTCACGGACGGAGGTGGTCTGACTTCCCGTGAAAAACAGCCCCTTATTGGTCGCCACTAAAACCGCTGGAAATGTCTCCAGGTGTCCTTTAAAAATATCCAGTGGTGTGATTCGAACTGCCCTTTTGGCAGCCTAGTTGGCTTGTAATAACGCCAACACCTTCCCCGCCACCTCCAGCTGTGACACGTGGCTAATAAGCATATAGCATGAACGTGATATACTACGTTTGGTACACGCTAGACTGCCTGGACAATGTGGACAAGGCTTTTCGTTGCAGTCCTTTGTGCCAAAGGATTGTGTATCCAAGTGAAACCTCCCAAATTTTTCCCTCTAACCTGAGTCTTTGGTAATGATTTTCTTTCTTCTTTTGTGTTACAAGAAATATTAAGGCTTCAAGGGATGTTGGCCTCGATTGCCTTGAGGTGGCTCAGCTTATCATAGGGTAAGCCATGGTAGTTTCTACTGCTTTGATTCCTCCTGAGCGCCACCCAGGCTTCAACTAGTTGAGTAAATTTGAATCGTCTGAGGTAATAGACAACAATGGAAGTGATAGTCACTCCTCGCACTGCATACTGTTTTAGAAATATGTCCAAAATTTGCACCAGAAGAACTCAAACCCCAAACCTATGGCCAGACAGAATGTGCTAATTGGATAATTCTTCAAATCCTTGGATTATGACCAAGTGACATCCTTTTTAAAATATTCTTCATCACTGTTCTCATTGAAACTGGAATGACTAATCATGATTATGGTAAATGGACTATGGTGGATTTAGCCAGTTGAAACCAGTTGAAATATTGGAAAATGTATGTGTATCAATAAAAACAAAATGCAGAAAAGTTCAAGGTTCAAGGTGTTTTATTTGTCATTGTACAAAACAGGGTTGCAAAATGAAATGAAAGGAACATGTAGTCTTGTAGACATGTAGGCACCAAGCATCAATGACGTAAACACAATGTCCACCTGTCCTTGTGGTGTGCTCTGTCGGCTTGGAATGCAGTCCGACCGTTGAGTGCAACAGCTTGATACTGGGTGTTGTGTTGGAGACAGGTCTCTGTAAAGATGTGGGCACAACAATCTCTGATTTCCACTTGCTTGGCCAGCTGATTCCCATTTGACTGTTTAATTGACCCAACATTAGCCAGGACCAGCCGTAAATCCAAGATGGATTAGCATGACTCGTATCATGACTCTCTTCCTTCCCTGCGTTTTATTTAGCCAATTTTCAGAAATTCAGTACACACTTGCACTCCTGACCTATTTCTCTCTTTCTACAACTGCATTGTTTCAGTCTTTGTTTGCAGTTTGACTTCACAGACATCTGGAGAGTGCAACCTTTTCATTTTTTTAACATTTTATTTATCCAAAGCATTTGGATCAGCCAATTAAATCCCTCTGCATCCCTCTTTTACAAGTCAGAATACTGGCAGCAGATGGGTGAGTAAGCCGGAGACTGTTATGAAAAAACGACAGTTTGATTAAAAATCAGTGATGCCATAAAAGCGTTCGTGTGCTGACGTTGTGGTTTTTAATGCATCAATTGTAAACAAATTCATGGAGCAAATGTGAGCTCATCTGTCAGGTACATTAAAACTGGGACGTTAGGCTTGCAGATGATACTTTAGGAGTGATTTATCCTCCCGAGCAGCACCATGCCTCACCCCCCATAAGTCAGCTCTCACCAATCACAGCCTGCGCCCTTCCCTGCATGCCTATAATGATACCTGCACTCCTGATTGATGCGTGACAGGAGCGTTACTACCGGCGCCGGTCATTTTTGAAGCCTCAGCACTTCCCAACAGTGGGCAGCGCTACCTGAGCGCACCTGCTGATTTTCCCTCAATTAATGCAGCCGCGTATGTGTGTGAAGTGTCAGTTCGCCGCTCGTTTCTGCCTGGCCTCTCACCGAGCTCATTTTCTCCTTCACTCTGTGTGAAGGCCATCTTCAGAGGGGAGGGAAGAGAAAAGACAGGAAGGAACAAATCAGAGGGAGGGAAAGACAAGCGGGTAGCGAGAGAAAAAAAAACAGAAAGTGAAACAAAGGCTGTTAAAAAAGAATGAGCAAGGCTGAAGAAGAAAGGGGAACTGCAAGAAACAGATAGAGAGAGCAAGAGATAAGGAAAAGCTGGAACGGCCAATGAGAGACTTCTCCTGTGTGGCGTTAAAGTTATTTGTAGTTTTTGGACTCTTATTTAAACACACATCTTGGTTCAAATGATTGACTCCGGCTGTAATCTTTACGGCCGCGCGGCGCTACTGAGACTGTGTTAAAAGGACGAAACCAGAATGTAAACTTTATGGCAGTATTTATTGTAAAACAGACACACAGACACAAACAAAGTCGCCGAGAGATTGATTTCCACACGCACGCATAATTGCGAGCATGTACGCAAACACCGGCCATAAAACAACTAGCTTTTTGGTGTCGACACTCAGTTTTTTTAGGACTTGGAACAAAACAGAAGGGAGGGAATCTGCTTCTTGCTGCTCTGTATGCCTTTACAAAAGCTGTCAAAGCCAGTGCTGCAGGGGATTAGGAACAGTATAGATCTGTAATGCATCACAACGGGCCCGAGCGAATAAACAAATTGGAGAGAAAAGCTCTGCACAAAAGACTTGCCAGGAACTATTTATCAAAATTTCCACCGGCCTGTTGTTTCTGACCTATACGAACGCCTTCTCCCTCTTTTCTTCTGTGCAGAGAGGAGTACCTTATAGATGCAAGCTGACACCGCTGGCATATAGCCTCGGAGAAATTATAGCTCAGCACCGCGCCGCACGACTTTTACCAACCTGTCAGTAATAGCTATTATCTTGTGTGACGGCAGCAATGTCCCCGCACTAAGCCGTGGATAACTTCCAACATAATTGACCTCCATTTTGAGGTTACATCTTTTACTTTCCCCTTACACTGGTAGTTCATCTCGTCCTTCCGCCGCACACGGGGGTAACCTACATGGACATTTGTTACCATGGCAGTGAGAGGCCGTTTCTTGAGTGCTTTATTACTCGTTGGGGGTGAACGGCGCTCTACATCAGGCCCTCGTCCCTGAGTGGGTGCCTTGACAGAGCGTCCACTTCACCCCTGCGCCACTGAAAGGTGCATAAGTGTGAAATTTATGTTTTGTTATTGTCCACCTCTCCGCTACCGTGGGCGAGGCTTTGTGAGGACACTCGAGGTGAACGCTGGTTTGATATAAATTTGAATCCCATTAGAGGAAACACCTCGGTGCTTACCTTTTAGATTTAAATGCCTGTTCAATAGACTGTATAAAGTGAGGTGGACATGGCCCCCAGGTCAAGTGCCTTAAACCTGCATTCTTTTTAATGGCCAGAAGAGGGTGACTCAACTGGTTTCAAAAAGAAGTCTGATTGTATGTAAGCTTATGAGAAAATGACCCTACTTCTCACTTTATTTATCACCTCAGTAAACAGTTTCCCAAAGGGTTTATGGTCTCAATCATAAGTTTGAAGTCATCGTAAACTATGGTCTCATTTATAGTGAAATAGATATATTTATAATACCAATTAAAATCAGAGTCAACATGAAATGTGAATGCACCTTGCTGACCAAGCTACTTCGCTCGTGTTGATGAAGGTTCTCAGTATGCAGGTCATGGTAATTCTAAGTGCTGTATCATAGGCAACTGGATTTGTTTCAGTTTCTTGAAGACGTTTCACCTCTCATTCAAGAGGCTTCTTCAGTTCTAACTAACTGGAGAGGAGTTGCAGGCTTTTAAAATATGTGTGGGAGTGTCCTTACAGAGTCATTAAAGTGGCCCCCTCAACATAAAGTTACCCTTGGACTATGTCAAGTGAGTCTGTAAGTACATTAGGCAGGCGAGGGGATGTACATATTGGCTGTAAGTGTGACTGATGTTCTTTTATTTAGGTGAACTAACCCTTTAACATTGTCAAGTAGTGTATGTGAAGCATGCTCCAGCTTGTCTTGTTTGTTTTCAGCTTCAGAATAGTTTCTCATAAAATTAGACATGAGACTGTGAAAGATCATTTTTATTGTTATGTCCACCTGTGAGTGACCTCGTGGGATCCATTCCAGTTTTTTTAATTTCATTTTTAAAAGCTCAAACAGACATGTAATTCCCCCAAACCACTGCTTGATATGGATAGAGGAAATCTGTGATATGTATACCCTTTGAAGATGTAGTATTTTCAATTAAAAAGCAGCTGGCTCGATGAAGCTCGCTTCGGAGCACTCGTGCGTGGAATGTTTCAGGCAGACTTCAATATAATACAGCAGCCTGCGCAACCCCCCTCCCTCCCTACTTTGATAGCACCCACCAATCTAAATGAAATGTGTTGTTGTGTAGACAGCCGTGGGCGCTGGCCACTCAGTCGGAGTAAACACCTGTCTGAAATTGGCTGGAATTGGTACAATCCAGGGCGTGGAATCATTACAGCAGCATGAGATCTTCTGTGTCATGTTGCCAATTTCATTAGGCCTGGGTGTGCTCTCTTCATGTTTCTTTGACGGCCTCACAGGTTTTTATTCCCGGCATCGTCTTATTTATTCGGCCTCTCTGGTGGATCTGGACAGGCTCCCTCCGGAGACAGGGCTCTCATTGTGAGGACTCTGAAGAAGACTCATAAGAGAATCGCACTGACGCAGCGCCCTGTCAGTTGTAACGTGTGCACGCAAATGCGAGTACACGCCCACACACATAACAGAGGACATCGTATATGGCTTTAGCTATATCCATAAGCCAACACTAATAGTGAAGCTGTGCTGCCAATGAGAAAGCTAAAATAATTGGTCCACGGGGAGTCTCGTTTTGTCTGTGTCAGTAGAAACAGCTCAGTGATAAAAGGCACAGATGCACGAATCAAAATAACACTGGGGGTATGCAAGCGGTCTGACCCTCGAAGAAGAAACAACAATGTAAACTGGATGGCTTCATTTTGAGGACTGGGAGAATTATTTACAGCAACAAAACATACACGTACATGTGTATGTAATATGAAGCACAAGCTGCTCTCAGCCATCTCACAGCTCCTCTGGCTTTTCCATAATTAGAAAAGCTCAGATTTGATTTCCTTAAGTCACTCTCTAACCATGTCCCAATGGCTTTTTTTTTTTAGATGTCTTAGAAGTGAGGGGGACGCATCTTTGAAACATGCCAATTAGCCAGCATTTTTAAGAATGTGAGAGCAAATGTGCAGTACCGCAGATGCCAAAGTCACTGTTCCATCGTCACACACACCAGCCTTCATCCACTCAATTAGAACCCCAGTCTGAAATTGGGAGTTTTCTCGCCATCAGCGACTTAAAAAGATCTGTGGCACTTCTGGTCTGTTGCACTCTTTCGTGGATAACTTCATTGTGACTGTTTGGGTGAGTATCCCAGCTCATGCTGTCAAAAACTTTTATGGGGGGAAGATATGAGAACAACTTTCTCGGATTGAGGGCGCTTGGTTCTCCGTAAGGGACGAGAAAAATCTCCACGTCCCCGCTCATATTCAAATGATCAGCTACAATTATTCTTGTCTTGTCAAAGATCCAGTGCCATCATCTTGAAGGGACGCTATCCAGAGACCACTCTGACAAGAAGAAGAACACCCGCCTCGGAGTGCTTACAGTGAAGCCAGGCCTATTTGTATCTGGATCAAAGACGTGCAACAACGGTGTTGTGTACTCTTGCGCACCACGTTGCCTTGTAGACACGGAGCGTCTGATGGAAGAGAGACAACAGAGTGAGCCCGCGAATGGAAACGTCGGAACGCTGTGCACATTTCCATGCCGGATGTCTGAAATTGGAAGTGAGCAGAGCCACCGACTATGGGAGCCAAAGACGGAAAACATTTCTTTTCTTTTTTTCCCGTCTTTTCTAGAAGTTCTACAAGACAACATGATTACAGCGCAGGGACTGAAAGAGAAAATGCATGGAGGCACCGATACAAAATGAAACCCGACAGACGGTATAGTGCTGCTTCTTACCAGGGCTCATTACAGAAGGTCGTCCTCCTTTTCTCTGCTCTGCCCCCTTTTCTTCGGTTGTTTCTCTCTGTGTGTCATTTCCCCTTTTCATCTCCACCTCTCCCTGTAGTTTCTACGCTCTCCATCCCTACTTATTTGACTTGGCATTCTCTCCATTTTTCTGCCAGTTTCTCGCTACTCTTCTGAAAGGTTAGCACAGCAAAGGTTCATGCCCGAATATGAATCTGCCCCCTCAGACGGGGGCCTGCTCCTATAAACTAAATGACACTTCTTTTTAATCTTCCTGTTCCTCTGTGGGTGTTGCTTGAAAGTTTCTGTTCGGTATCCTTGCCTGCCCTTACGCAGCTGAAGGAACGACTCAACGAGGAGCCTCATTTATACAGAAGTTATGCGCAATCAAGTATGACCTTACCAGAAGTGTACATTTGTGGAACTTTGCTTGATATGGAAAAAAGGTAGCACGTCGTAGGATCTTCACAAGGCATACAAGCAATATTTTATGGTTTCTGTCTATATGAGAGAGAAACTGAGCTGCTTGCAAACAATCGCTGCACACGATTGTCAGGGGAACAGAAGGCAGGAAACACTGCTGAGGTTGTGAGCTCCCTCGCAGGGCAAAAGGTCGACGCACAGACAGGATACAAAGCGCATCAGAATGGATGCCCCCATTATTTCCATCATCCACATGTGTTCACACCATGTGTTTCGACGTTAATGCAACTGTTTGTTTTTTCTGTCTTCACTGCATCTGGAAGACCGTATGTTTTATTGTACAGACAGTAGGCTGTAACTGTAATTATTTTTTCTGACTTACTCCATTCTTGTATGAACAGTTTGACTCAATTCAACACTTTTATGTTGTCATCATCATCTTGGTGTTTGTCTTCCCTGTCATTGTCATGGTCAGGCCTTCATCTTTATTTCCCTTTTCCACTTGATTAAACCTTTTAGCCAAGACAAGGTACACCTGAGGCTGACAGGTTGTCATAGTCCTGTCATTTCAGTTCTTTTTATTTGTGTATTATGTGTTTTCTGGATTTTTGCGGTGTCTGTTGCTAGCCTGACCCTGTCTTGTATCTGTCTAATTAGCCCAGCCCTGTTCCCTGTGTTCTTCCCCAGTCTGCTTTCCCTCCACACCTGTACTGCATCTCTTTCATTAGCCCAGTCCTGTTCCCAGTGTTTTCCCAACCTATCAGCTCCTTCCCTGTCATTAGTGTTTTTCCACTCATGACCCTCACCCATGTTCCTCCACCATGTCAACTGCATGGTGGAGCAAGTTAAAAAGTCACAGGATCACAAAAGCCAGTACAACTCATCCTACAGGGACCATGAATATCTTTACACATTTGCAATCTATTTAATAGTTGCAAGATTTTTAAGTCTGGACCAAAGTAGTGGAGCAACCAATGTCCTGACATTGCCATCCCTTAATCCCATGTATCTAATGTGGCCTAAAACAAAATGAGTACATATCCAGGCCACTGGTCAGAGCATTGTTATGCGCATGTTAACCTCTTATTGAGGTCATACGTTGCAGATTTTGGCCCGAGCACAGAGACAGAAAAACACTCTATTATCAGTGGTTTTGAGTCTGCAGGCCTCCTGACCTGCATGTCCATTGACCATGGGAGGAAATGTAAGCGAGCCCAGTGAGAACATGCAAACTGTACACAGCCCACGGCTTGGACCTTCTTGGTACAGGCCGACAGTGCTAATGACTGAGATACTGTGTTACACATGCACTTCGCTGCAGGGTTGAATACAATTTAGATAAAAGAAGTGCAAACTGGTTAAGTAACCTTAAATCCACTCGGGAGATGTCACTGACAATTACAGACATTAGCACTATATTTAGAGTTAAGAATTTATGTAAAAGCAGAACAAAAGAATTGTATGTTTTACTCCAGCAACAGTAATGAATCACAGGACAAATATGCAAAAAGCCTGTCCACAAGTTTTCACTGTGTACTTAGAGTCATAAATCTTACATTAGACACATATGCACATTTTTATGTGTAAGGAGGCCCCAAGGCGTTCTGATCTCCTTAGACTAAGAAGGCAACTCACTCCATCTACATATGCTGCTGTCTGACAATTTCACCTTCAGTTGGATGTCAGAACATTAACTGATTAGTCCATTGATTTATTTATTGATGAGGAAACTGACAGTCTGTTGGTAAGCCTATTTTTCCCGTATTACATTCAGATGCCGCAGGTCACACAAAGGATTGTTAATCATCGACACTGCAGTGACTTTCAGCAGCATTTTATGTTAAAAACTAATATAAGTTTACTGCATAACCTTTAATTTCGTATCTACTGCTTATAAGAGTAGATTTTAAATAAATTCCCATTCTTAAAACAAAACTAACAACGATTAAAAGATGCCTAAAAGATAGCATGTGTAAGACAGGTTACATTAACTACCTTAAAGGTGCAATATGTAAGTGCTAACTGTAGCTACCGTTAAGTAGTTAGCTTGGTTAGCCATTCAGCTAGTGGTCCGAACTGGGAGCTTGGAGCACCAGAGGAGTGTTGGTGTTTACAATGCCAGCATAGGAGCTATGCTTTGCTAACTAGTTAGCATGCTAACTTCAGTAGATGTCCCCACAACACAATACATAGACATCATAACTTCCAAACTATCATTTCTTCCAGGCTGTTGATAATTTTAGTTAATTTCTGAATGGTTTAAACTTAAATTCTAACATATAGCACCTTTAATCCAGTGACTGGTGCATTTAAATCAAAAGCTCAAGAAACTCCTAGTTATATCAACCTATTTACACTCAAATATGTGCAATACTGTATCTACATCAGATTTAAAGGGTGAAGACTTGTTAAATGTATGTTTTCTTAGATCATGAATCAAAGATTAATTAATAGAGAAACCTCACATAATGGTATTGCATTATCGTTAAGTAGCTGACATAATTTGTTCTATACAAAAATGATCAAAAAGTATTAAAAACTTCTGACGTTATGGCAAAGAAACATAAGCATGAAAAAAAATAAAAAAATCAAATAGCTTCCCTTAATTTTAGAAGTTGAGTTTTCCTGAAAACACCCCTGAGACTTTTCTGCTGAGAGCCACTCATCAATCATTTTTGCTGTAAAGTCTCCGGCTTGTTCACGGTGCAGTGAAAGCCGGAGCTGCAGGCTAATGTGCCGCCGAACTCTCGCTGAAAATCAGGAGGCAAAACAAGACCCTCCGTTCCCACTTCCCTGCAATCTTTTTCCGCCCGGAAAACAGAACAGGTGGCACAAGGCTCCCTGGAGACATGGTGACAACCAGGAAAACAAATGTTGAGCCTACTTGAGTGGTAGAGTCAGGCTGCCAAATAAATGTGCTTGGGCTTAATTTCCATGATCAATGAATGGTTTCAGGGGGAAATCTGCATGTAAGAGAGTAAAAAGCTGGGTACATAACACAAGGTAATTCCCATTTGGAAGTGAAATGTCTGTTGCCACAAACTGTGCTCACTTTGCATCCCCGAACCAGCCCCCCTACTGTTGCGCTTGTCGCGACTCCCTTGAGAGACAATTGTTTTTGTGGCCATGTTTACTTTGTGAGGAATACTTCCAAAGGCTACATACATCAGTACTGTACGGGCTCATTTGCAAAACATATGAGACAGGCAACCTGTTCCCTGTCGTTTGGCAGTCTGTCCGCCAGTTGTAAACACACTGTAAAATATGCAGTGATTATAGAAGCAGGGCTGACTTTTCGAAATGTGTAAGACACATTACATCCCTTTGTTTCTCATCAAGGGCAAGCAAGATCTTAATTACTCGGTATTTCCCTCAGTTATTCCGTGTTTATATTTTAACTTCCTCA
The DNA here is from genome assembly GCF_965226575.1 of Pagrus pagrus. NCBI lineage: Eukaryota > Metazoa > Chordata > Actinopteri > Spariformes > Sparidae > Pagrus > Pagrus pagrus. The sequence continues at coordinate 13,640,917 of NC_140206.1, read as the reverse complement.
TTAAATGTAATTGGAAGTAAATCATGAAGATGGATCCAATCACGTTTTACCATAACTTCTTTAACAATTAAATGAATAAGCAGGCCTGGGGAAGAAAGAGGATTAATTGGTTGTTATCTGGCTCATTTAAACTGCCGGGTGTAGTAACAAGTAACAGAAATTCCTGTACACAAGAATGTAATTGAGAAGTACAGTCGATACTAAAAGTTTCTTAGGCATGACATTTGAAAATTTGGTGACTTTTGTGGCCCCTTGTAGTCGAATCAAATGGACATTGACTTCAAAGAGCCGACCCAGGGTTACTGAGGGCCCTCTCACTCCTACCATATTTGGTCCTGACATTTGGACTTCAGTTTGATCCATACCAGAATTACAGGCATTAAGCCATAGATGAACCAAAAGCAGAACCTTCTGTCCCACAAAACTAGGTGGTCTTGGTGCTGATCAAATTGAACAAGTTGAAAATGTCTGCCAATCATTAGTTCTTTTGGACCGAGGCCATCCTCATCAGAAAACAAACGTCAAAGTCGACTGTGCAAATAGGTATTTTATAACCCTTATTTACATTTATTGTTTGGAGGTGACGTCTGGTGGCTATTGATAATTATGGCAGCAGGAAGTCAGGTGATAAAGTCTGCAGGGAGATTAGGACAGGGTGGATGGAGATTTTTTTAGCTTAGTAATTATGTCATGTAATAATACTGTATAACTTAAGTTATGTACGCATCATATGTACACGCTGAAATTAAAGTTACATACTTAATTTAACCCAAACCTAACCAAGCAGTGTTATTGCTTAAACCTAACCAAGTAGTTTTTGCCTGTGGCTGGTACGCTGCAAAGGTCATGTTGTTTAAGGGTACTGTGACTTATGTCATTTGGGAGTCATTGGCAATTGACCTATTTAGTCTTTAAGGTATTAAGATGTGTTGTTCAGACCAATTAGAGGAAGTTATGGAAGGCTAGACCCCAAAAAATGGATGAACAATGCAACAAAACAAAGAGGGCTTTTCCACCAACTAATTCTTAACTGTTCAGAGCATTTCAACCATGAATCCTACAAAGGGTGCCTACCTGGAGCCAAAGAAAGCAGGTTTTCCTTGACCTGTAGTGCAAAGCAAAAGGGGCTTTTCATATTCGACAGGCTGTTGTGCATTGTACAATGCTCAACACTGATGACAAATCCTTGATTACAATGGTTCCGCTCAAAACTGGTAGAAACACCAAGGTCCCAAGTGTCTTGAACAGAACTGGTTCCAGAATTAGTCCTAATATGGTGGAATTTTGTCCAACGACTTTGTAATAATGTGATAATTATAATGTTATGAAAGCTGCAAAAGAAATTACTCTGTTCATTCAATTTTCCCCATTGATTTAAACTGTAGAAGAAGATTAGTAATGTGAAACCAAAACTAACTGCATCCAACATATAAAATGTAACAAGAAGGGAAACCTATATTCAGACTTTCAAGTGTGAGAAGATGCAATTTCCACTGAGTTTGTATTTTTTTTTAAACGTCACCTAAAGCAAAATTTGTGTTGCACTGTGTCAGAGTACATTCAACCCAATCTGTTTACTCAAGGTCTACTTGATTGCTTTTTCCGGAGTTTAACTGCACCTCGCAATCTTCTTCAATGGATGTCAAATGAAGGAAACGTAAAATGCAGTTGAAAGCTCTGGAAAAATTTAGATTTGATAAACCACACAGGCTTCTCGTGTAGAAAAAAAATCTACACATGGGGGCTTAAATTGCATTAATGTTGCTCGCTTGGTTAACCTTGTCTTGGTTAGTTTTTGTTTATAATTCACACTTCCGTTATTCTGTAGTGTTATTCACATGGGGAAACAACATTTTTTACATTCATCTGCTGAAACCTGTTGGCACATGGTGAAAAACAAAAGCATTTGGTAGTGGTATGGCTCTTCAACCTTAGATTGTATTGCTATGTAATATATTCCCATTTATATTGATTAAGGCTGCCTCCAAAGTAGCCTCTCGAGCACACTGGGCAGACCTCTTAAGTCATTGTCAATTAAGTCAGCACTGATGTTTGCTTGGGATTAGAGAGTGAGAGAGAGTGCACTTTTGGTTCACTCAAGGCTAGGCTTATAAAATGAAGCCTGAATACACCACGTGAAGCCAACAAGAATGGCTGTTATACCTAAGAGCACATCATCCTGCTCAATGTTCCCATCCTAAACCACACAAAGAAGGAGACAAGGGAAAATTGCTTCCTCTGTGTTCCAAATGAGTTTGCAAGTTTAGCACAAGCTAGGCCAGCATGTATCCTTGACCCCTTTCAGTGTTGTTGTGCTTATTTCACACATCTAAAAAGGAAATGTGACAAATGTATTGCTCAAACATGTTGTAGTGCTGTTGAGACATACACGTGTCAAACACAAGGTGGTGGGTGGTATATCTGAGGTTCCAGCTGACCTTCTTCATGACATTTGTTTTTATCGACAAATCAATACCTTCATTTCTTATAAAGAACTTGTTGGTTTGCTCTTGTTTGATCAGTTACATGTCTTGGTGTTGTGCTGTGTCAACATCACAGCAGGTAGTGGCATTATCACCTATAGATTCCTCTGAGATTGAGCTCTGACTTTGTGGAACAGAAAAAGAGTTAGGTGTTGTACTAGTCTTAATAAGCCTTAATAACTGAAAGAGCAGTCTGGCAAGACATTCTGCTTGACCGAATCAAACACCATCTGCAAAGGGATTAACCATAGCAAATGACTGCACCCAACAGAATTGGCTTTGTCAAAAGGGAGAAGCCCCAGCATCGCCCGTGATAATTAAGTGGGGTTCCTGCCACTGCAAGGGGTTGGCAGCTTAAGGTTGACCTATACCTAGCAAGGCATCACAAGATCCCAGACACCAGAGACCACACTTAGTCCAGACATGTTGGCCTCACGTCTGAAACAACAAGGCAACTGGTCCTGCTGGAATTGCTCGGGAAGAACAGATGGAGGAGGCCTTCAAGAGAAAAAGATCCAAGTATGGAGACCTGATCACCAAAGCCGAGGATAGTGAGTGTGGCGCTTGCTCACTGAGGGTGGCCCCAGAGGCTTTGCCCGCCAATCCCTATGCAGGCTCCTTGGCTGGACTGCACAGGAAGAAAGCCATCTGGAACATCACTGATGGCGCAGAAAAGGCATCAAGGCTGCTGCAGATCAAGAGGGGATGACTACTGGACCACATACCCTACTTAGACATACACATACACCCAGGGTTGCCTGGGCTCTGATGATCCCTTGTCACATCATTGATGCTGTGTCTAAAACGTGTTAAAAACCAGTACAAGATGTGTTCTGGGACAGAAAAAAAACTAAAAACATATCAAATTAAAGTCCCATCAACTTGCCACTTGGAGCTAATGCAGTAGCCTGTACAGTTAGTTTGATGACAGTTGTCCATTTTGTTTGCACATGTCAACACAGTGTCACTCCTAACTCATCAAATACAGCAAACAGATTGGTTTGTGGCCTTGAGCTTCAAACTATGACGCTCTACTTTCCCCTCTAGCATCAATTTTGCACAATAAGTGCTCCACTGTGAAGTTAGCAATAATACATCCAGTTAGACTTTCAAAATAAAGCTTTCAAACAAACTGTTCACATAAAGGATATATTATAACTTTTTGACTGTTATTAAAGTTGTAAAACAGTGGCTGTTTGGTTAGTTTTAGTTATATAAGTTACTTGGCTAGGTTCAGGCACAAAAACTACTCGGTTAGGTTTAGGAAAAGATCATACTTTGGTTTAAAATAACTATATTCAGTCATGTCAGTTACATAACTGAAGTTCTGTTATTTACGTATATTAACTTACTTACTAAACATAACTTGTAAACCAATCAATGTTGACACCTGGTCACACACAGGATGTAAACCCATGTCTCCAGAAGGAAAAGTCCTGTGTATGAACCATCCAACCACCCCAAGTTGGCATTTTCTCTTTATTATACTGCACTAGGGGGTGTGATGCAATAGAGGGGTAACTAGAGTGTCACAGACAGTTGGAAGAATATGACCACTGACTGCTGTATTTGACACATTGGGAGTGAGAACAGACAGGACAAGTAAGAGCAAGCATATTTTTGTACATTTGTATTGTTGTACATTATTACCTAGTAAACCCCTTTTTTAACACCCTCAATGGCAGTTTACAGCAATAAAATGTACAATGTACCTATCACATCACCATCCACGAGTGATGTAAACATCTAAATCACCAAAAGTCAAAGTAAATCCAATTCAGTTTGTTAAATTATTATAGTATGTAATTTACTTAAATGCCACTGAAGTGGTAAGAGAAATTACAACAGGTTCAGGGTTTCCTGTGTATACTGTAAGTAGGGTTTTTCAGCCAACACATACTTCTTTCAGTTATATAGAAAAAGTCAAAAGGTCAGTAGCAATATGTGTGAGCTTTCAGCTTTCACCTGATTGTAACTGCCTGTTCCCTTGTAGTACATTTCTATCTCACTGGCACCTCTGCTTTCACCAAGATCTTGTAATTTAGTCTCAGTTTGAGGTGACATGTTCATCGTACATGCTTGTTAATTTCCCCCCAGGTTCAGCCCCATTTCCTGCCTGTTGGCTAAGTGACGGGCTTTTCTCAAGACCTAATCATGGAATGTAATGCTCATGTTAATTAATTTAACTCCAACCAAGTGCCACCAATTAAATATCTCTCAAAACACACCAAAATCATTTTCCATCTAAATCTGACTTAATCATGTCTAATTAGACAATTATGCATTTATTCTGTTTAGCAGTCAAGCAATCAAGGGCAAATTGGTGAGAGCAGATGAATATACATCCGGTTGCTGGAAAATCTTGAAGTTTCATAAAAACATTTACAGGTTTGCTTTTTAGTGTCATTAAAAGATTGTGTTTAGGACAGCACAATCAATTTTTTACAATTATCTCTGTCTTTTTCTTTGCTTTAAATATCTCCCATCTCCCAAAACAACCTGTGGATTTAACGAGCATAAGTAAAATTATTTTGGAGAGGCTGAGCAACTCACACTTTGACTACCAAGCCATTATGTGTTTTGCTTTCATGCGGGTAATAAATTCCCCTTCACAGCATTTTCAAATAAATTGTTGAGTTGCCACTTAATCTCCCAAATCGCATACCTATTCAACTTTGTTTCTCTTCCTCTTGTTTACTCCAATCACATTTGTTTACCTCCTCTTATCCTCTCTTCTTTCCTTCCTATTTTTCCATTTCTGTATTCTTCCCCCCTAACCTCCATCACCCTAAAAATACAAGGCTTGTGAAGTAACACTGATATATTGTGTGTCTGAATATTTGACCTGTAATCCATTTCACATATCTCTTATTTTCTAAATGGTTCTAAAAAAAATTCCACATGGATAATTTATGAGAGTGTGCAGAGTCTGCCGTCTCAGACAGATCTTAATTTGTGATAATATAATGTTTGATATGAACATTAAAACTTCCCATTTGTTTGAATAGCTAAGCACTAACAGTGCCAATATTTTCACATGAAACCCTCAGCCGAGGCGCCTGTGGACAGATTTAATTCTGTAGCTGTATGGAAACCAACATTTGTCTGGCCTGCTTTGCACATACAGACAAATACAAATGATTTGGCCCGGGCTTATTGTGTTTGTGCAATATTAAACTTTGCCGTGACTTCATGCATAAAGAAGTATATCAAAAGTTTTCTAATAGCTATAGTATATTTGAAAGAACAAATGGATTCATCCAAACATCAGATTTAAAAATATCATCGCATTTAGTTACAAGTAAGGCCAAGCTCCAAATATGCTGGATCCTAAAATCACAATTACTGTACAATGTCCATGTGACCCTCACAGCTCAGAAATACATACATCTTTAAAAACCTGGTGTCGTGTCGTCACTGTGTTTGTCCGCAAACTAGCAGAGACTCCAGGAAATCACTGCTCCCAGCTAAGAAATAGTCCAGCACAGAAGGAGCCACAACACCACAACTTGTTTTTGTAACACTTCAGTATTTGTGCTAATTAAACAAACCAGATGCAGTCTGTTAATTATGTAGCTTTAGGCTACTTTTTTTTTTTTTTTTTTGCATTGGAAAGATCCAAGCTAGCTGTTTTACCTGCTTCCAGGCTTCATGCTAAGCTAAGATACCTATCTCCTGGCCTCACTTCAAAGAAGAAGTTTCCGTAGCCATATCAGAGTTAAGCATTTTTTCCAGACAGCAAGTTACAATTACCGATGGCGCTTTTGGGTGTTTCAGTAGTGTATCAAACTCAAAAGCTGTCTTCTCTATTCCCGAACATTCACTATATCCATTTCAATAAAATATTTAGTCCAAAACATAGTATTCCATGCATAAATGGCGACGAAATAGCAACAAACTGCAAATGCAATGCTTTTTCATGCTTTTATCAGTCATAACCTCCACTCATTGAGGTCAAAATGCCATTTAACTGTTATCTAAGATGGCTGCTGACCTCTGAACTATTGATCGACACCTCATTTGACAGTCAGGATCTTCTATAACCATCCTGTGACCTGCAATAACCAATGAGTATACACCAGCCTCCAGATAATTGACGCATACAATTTTAAATCCGTGAATACATCATATAAATAGGTTTTAAAGCCCTAAGATTGGGAATTATGCCAGTTTATGCCATTTTATGCATTGTTTTCTTCTTCTTCTGCATTGTCACCTAAGCACATGGGGTGAGTAGATAATGACTGGATAACATTTTTTAGGGGAATTTATCCTTTAATCTTAAAAGATTATTGCGGTCAAACAAAGATTACAAGAAGTCTGGTTCTCCGAGTTATGCAAGATATTTGCCTCTCTTCATCAGCCACCTTGTTACCGTGGCTCTCTGCCAGTTTGGACTAAAATCAGACCCAAACAATGTTACAAGCGACAATTTGGCATTACTGCAGAGTCATTTAATTCAATGTTACTATCAATAAATACTGATTAATGCAGCTTTAAGTAAGGGAAACAACAAAACAAGCCAATCCAAATCCAATAACCCAAGGGAAGGCTACAGCAAATGTGGCTGGGGCCTTGTAAGTTGAACTAATCGATAGGAATTTTGAGAGAATCAAAAGGTGGGCGAAGAGGTCGGAGCATCTCAAGAACAAATTGATTTCCAGGCGCCTTTGAAAAATTGAGGTTAGCATTGAGAGTCATCAATGTCAAATGCGAGGCACAGCTCATGGGATTAAAACCTGTCCTTCCTTCCTGAAGCAAATGGCATTGATTACACATTCTCCCAAGTAGTTATGCAGTTGGCTATCGACATAGACACACTTGTACTATCTTTGCCTGCTGTTTTGATCAATGACCAGGCACTCTCCTTCTGATGCTGGCTCCCTGGCGCAAGCACACCTACGCAGGACTGCCAGCTGCATGCAAACACGCAGCGTCACGCCCTATAAGCCTACTTTATTTGTAATGCCGTGGGACTGTCTGTGGCTAGTTTGGAAGTCGCTCTCTTTACTTTCACTTTGTCACTGCCAGGGTCAGAGAAATCATGAAATAGCACAGGGCTCCCAGTGGGGCACTTTGTTTTCTGTGACACCGCGAAAGTCATTTGTCATCACACAGCTAAAGAGTTATCCTGTAAAAATAGAATCAAATATATCTTCACCTCACCCACTCGTTCAGGGGCAGTCATCCTGTTTGCTGTTTCATATTTTTCTCAGCCCCCCATTCTCTCTCATTTCCTACATTCTCCCTTTGCTCCCTCCTTCCTACACTGTTTTACCTCTTGCCTAATTTGGTGCATGGTCTGATATTTTGATGTAATTACCCTGGAAATGACTCAAGAGCTGCATTGCACTTAAAAGCAATTTAGTTTGTTTAGCTTCATTTATGTCTGCCTATCAAGATGTGAGGCACTACGTTCCACTTGAAAATGCTGGAGTGTGTGCAGAGGTAAGCCTGATTCAACACTACACTCTGTTTGCTTGCCTCACCCTGAGGGACACCAGGAGAGGAAACCTCTGGAGCATCTTTGCCATCTCAGAAGAATCCACTGTTGGAGTCCTGTTTTGGAGCCCCTGCACCCCAAAATGAGTTTTCCTAATACATACTTTGGTTGATTGACATTCACTCTAAAGACTGATGTATGTGCAGTCATTAGAAAAATGACTTCCCATTCCGACATCACAACTAGTCTGGAAGCCAATCATGTTTTAAATTACAATATGCAAATTACAAATGCAATATAGAGGCATGACAACTGCTGTACATTTGTGAGACTTGACTTTTGGGGTTGGGGACAGCTTTATTGATCTTTTAAAACTAATAATTTTGCATATTCATATTGTTTGGAATTTGTAATGAGCATCATGATTTGGATGTCATTATAATTTTCAGTCATTTTTTAAAAGCAATTTCTGAAAACACAACTCAAGCCAATCTTGAAATGATTCATAGTGTCAATCATCCCACTCAGAGTATGATTAATAATAGGTGGACATATTGCTAAAGCTATTAGCGAGCTAGTGGTGCAAGAATGGCAGAGAAAGTGCAGCCAAAATTTTCCAATATTAACCAACATATATCCATGTTCTCTGTGTCTGTTCATTATAATGATGTCAGATGTTTTCTTACATTTGAGTATGACATGAGGTAGTTAGATACAGTTTGCGATGAAAATGATTTGCTGCCCTTACAGTACACTGACTCTAGGCCTGTTGCTCAGCAGCTAACTCAGTCCCTGAGCCAAAAAACAGGTTGGCTGTGGCAGCAACAAGCTGGTTCAGCGGCTAACGTTAGCACAAAGCACACAGCTTGTGAGCCAAGCTATCCCAGTTAGCACAAAGCACACAGACTAACTGTTGCTCCAGGTTGCCTTTTGTCTATTTTTCTATTTATTAGACTAAAAAAGCTGAGAGTGCTTGTTGAACATAGCAAACTAGCAGCTAACATGTCTCCCTGCTGGCCTGAAGGGAGGGGGGGATTTCTTTTGGTTGGATACTGCTAAAATTGGCTTACTCTTGCTGGTTTCTCCATTGCTACCAACCCTGGCTTTAAACTTGTATTATTAAACAGGTAACTGTGATTATTCCCACATTATGATCAAATCTCAATATGTTAATTGATTACGCAGGGCTTGAGAGACTTCAACAAATAAGTGAAGCAATGGCTGTGGGTACTGATCCTCAGTCACTGGCTTGGCAGCTTTCTCACTTAACTCCACCACCATCCATTCCAACTCTTGGTATGACAGTCAGGTCATAAACATGTAATTATGTGAACTAGAAATACCAATATGATACTGCCAACAATTTATTCTGGCCACTGGGCTGCCAGGTTCCAATCCAAGTGAGTTCTGGGTGCATTTACATATGCATTAACTTGCATTTGACCTCATCCAGATAAGATGGCCAGTTACGGACTGCAGGCTAATGCCAAGTGGAAATGGGGTATATACACTGTACTGTAGGTGTCTTTGTGATTGCTACACATCAGTGCAAAATTTCAGTTACAGAGTACCGACCAAGTTACTCTGTGTTGGCACAAGACAATAATGACCATGTTTACCATATTGAGTCATCTCTGTTATGAGGTATAATTACTTTGCCATAACTTTGGAGGAGGACTTGTTCTTGTTGAGTGTCTATCACAGTAGAACACACTTTATTGATGCATCATATTTACCGCTATGACCTTTATGACAATATTTGAAAAAAATACAGATTAAGGCATCAATACAGGCCATAAAAACATGTATTTTCTTGAGAAAACTAAATCGTGTTTGCAAAAGTACACAGTGTTAAGAAATTCAACTGGAGAGAGTAATGAATGTCCTTGTGAACGTTTCATAACACCTTTCTACTGAGTTATTCCAGAGGGTGATTTGTGTGAGTGGACCCTGTACCTGAAATATTTACTGACGTTCTTTCTTTACCCAGGAAGCCCATTTAATTGCATTTTATAAAAATTGTATTTCTTGATTTTGTTGATGCAATAGATGTTTAAGGGCAAACATTCCTTGAGAACGATAAATACTTCATATGAACAGTTTACACCCACATCAAAGGCTTAGCTCTCTAACACCATGTCAGGTACAGCTTGGCTACAGCTTGTACTGTTTGTGACAAAAGGGTAAAGACTCAGCCTGAGTTGACACTAATGTGTTTGCAGGCATATTGTGAGACACATGCAGCATGAATACACATAATGTATCCCACTTAGCCTTCATATCAGCGCTCGATAAACACATCGTGGAGTGGGAACTAAAAGCTAACAGCTACCGGGATGTAAAGCACATCTAATGGGAAGTAGCTGATTGTGCGTATTTGTTCTGTCGTTCCACTTTGAATTCCTCCGATACCTCCGGTGCCAAAAGTAATGCCGACATGAACCCGACTGAAAGATATTGTGAGCTTCAGTGTAGTTCGATGAATTATAGGAGCGCTCTGGCTGTGATTCAGATGTGCTTGCGTACATCATATGATCAGAAAGTCAATGATGTGACAACTACACTAAGCATAACCTGAATCTGTAGCAGGCTGCTGCTGTTTCATTAGCTTAACACCCAAGCAATAAGCGAACTAAGCGGTTGCTTGGGGCCCCCACGCCAGCAGGGGACAACCAAGAGTTCTTGAAATGCCACGCGTGACAGGTATAATACATATTTTTTGTGTGTGTGATATGTTTTATCAGTGGTAATACAAAAGAAAAACAACATATTTTGTCCATACTACTATACCGCACAAGTTCGATTTCACCAAGTAAGATTCTATTTAATTGATTTCATGTTGTATATTATTTTTTTACATTTGCATTTCACTGACATTTTACATTTATTAACTTTATATAAGAAACTATTTATTTGTAGTTGACTTCTGCACTTTTGCACATTTCATAATAAAACAGTTAACTTGTCAACAGTAAATTCATCGTCTGCTGGTTTATTTTGTTACTTTCCAGCTCACCAGTAAGCCATGATAATGGTTGTGTTGTGGATGATCAACGGAGCATGGACAATATATAGTTAATATAGGCTGTGCTGAGGTGGGTGGTGCGTTAAGCTGGGGACCCCAAATCAAATTCTGCTCAGGGCCCCATAAAGCCTTGGGCCGGCTCTGCCTGAACATATGAATGGCTGTTTGTCCTTTGGTTCTAATATGTAATAATGATTACCTGATTGTTTAAAAGCTTTAGTTTACCAAAATAGATCTTTTAAAATGGAAAGTTGAATTATGTAAATCACAAGAGCAAGGAGCCAAGCAGGAATGTCTACAAATGGCTGCTGGTAGCTCTGCCCCGATGAGAATTCACAATTGCTTATAGGATAATGTGAACTGACACAAGGGATAGATTGTTTCAGTACATGTCATGACAGCTAAATGGAGTACTGTAGTTAAGAGATTTTTTTTTTTTTTTTTAAGATTTATATTTATGGTTTTTAAATAATGAAAGTACAGTTAAGCAAATTTATTATGTGTTTTGAAAGATTTATATGGGACTTTTAGATATTTTGAGCAGTTGTATGCTTTTTTTTACTGAGGGGGGGAAAGAGGGAAGTGCATTTAAGATGGATTTAATTATAGTTATATATATATATATATATATATATACTGTATATGTATATATATATATATACAGTATACAGTATATATATATATATATATATATATATATATATATACACACACACACACACACACACACACACATCCATGTGTCATCCACTGTACGCATAATGTTACACATTTTTACATATCATTTATATACCACTGAAATGTATAGATATGGGCCCGTTTTTTAATCTTTAAAGACAAATTGTGTTTTTATTTTTTATTTTTTGGTTTTATTTTATCTGCACACACATAAGATTAGTGTCAGGAGAGGTCAAGAAGCCATCAGGCATAAACAATGCAAAAAAAACCTCCAAAATTATATAAAATAATTGGGAAAATACATCAAAAACTAATTAACAACAAAAAACACACAACAAACAGCAAAACTAACCAATCAACAGACAAAGATCTAGTTAAAAAACAAAAATAGCCAAAGAATATATACAAGGAAAGAGAAAAAAAAATACTTCATGAATTTAATTTGATGAACGTTTCCTTTAAAAAATTCTAAAGATGACAAACCATTTTATAAAAAAGGCAGGTGACGATTATCAACTATTATAAGAATTTGTCTGGGAATTTTATTAAAAAGGATGACGGTAGAGAAGAAGGCAAGAACATATGTTTGTATATAAACACATATCTGATCGATATTTATGTCATACACTGAAAGGATGTTCAACTTTCTGAAAAGGTGGCAGAGGCCTCATTAGACTTTGAGAAAGTAGCCAACAGAGTGGTCAGTGAAGCTGCAATTTCTGACTTTGGAAGAAAAAATAAGAATTTATATCTTAGTTGCCAGTTTTATTTTGGAAAGTACAAAGCCAAAATCTGCTCTGTATCTGGCTGTTGGACTTTTACTTTGAAAGTATTGGGAGGGAGAGATAAAGAGAGGGTGATTCACAAAGAAAACACAGTCTCAAAGAAAACTTTGCAAAAAAAAATTACTAGAAATAAAGGCATACAGACAATTAAATGAAAACAAATGTTATCTTTTAAACACAGTAGAGCAGCTCAGTATCCACCAGTGCAGGGAGGAGGCTGTACTGGATGTTAATGTGAGCGTTCCAACACTTTGTGCTGTCGTGGGAACACAAAACTTGTGTCTTTCAGTCACATCACACCTCGCCTTCTGACGGCTGAAGTGAAGAAAATGAGAATTTTCTGCATAATTAATCTCAGTGATGGAGCGGTAATGAAGTTTCTGAATTGCGGCGGCATGCGGCGCCGCACAGAGCGTGAGATTTTCATAACGGACGCAGCTGCGAGATCTATGGCGAGAGAGCGAAGAGCTGGTGGTTTGTATGGATTGAGCGGCTCCAATCCGTAGACTCGAACGAGTTGCGATCGAGTGAATGCTCGTTTAGAAAACCTTGACAAACAAAAACCCTCTCTGTCTCTTAATTATTACATTTTCCTTTGGGCTCTTTGTGGATAAAGGCTATAGAAACATTGCATTTAGTTATGCCAAATCTATAAATAATTGATCATCTTGGCTTGAATTATTTATTCTTATCGGGATATAAATATTGCACGGCTCACATGAATAATTAATCACTATCAAATTTAATTCTGTGTGGCTTCGGACTATTGTAAGCACTCGACCATGTGTAATTGCATATTGACTGAGGGGTTAAGCCAAATGTTTGTCAAACTGTGAATAAGATGGAATGACTTTGCCTGATAAGGAACTATTCTCTTGTCTGTTTTCCAACACCAGCTGGTGCAAAGTGTTGAGTCTGGTCCTGTAAATAGTTCAGCTTTTTCACCACTGGTGATCTTAGGACTGGCACCACACTTCGTTATCTAAGTATATCTGGCTGTCCAAGCGTTCTAATTAACATATCTGGGTCTCCTTAATGTGACGTGAAGGCCACAGATACCAATCCAGGAAACACTTATGAAGATCTCAGAGGGGAATTAAATTATTAAGACTTCCCTCTCGCTCACGCACCACAGCTGAGGTGCCATTAAGTGATGTGTTTAACCTCGAAACAGAGTAAGGGGGGTAAACTACGAAGCAATTCTGACATAGCCAGGCTTTCTTTGTGTGAGCTGCTTGATTAAACCTGAAACCTCAGTCAGAAATGACAGGCATGACAACGGTTTGCTTTGTTTGTATGCCTAAACAAACTAAATAAACTTAAAGGACAACACAATTTCATACTGCCACCTGGGGACCTTATTTTCCTCTCAGAAACAGCTTATTTATTCAGTGATGGAAAAAATACATATTTCTGAAACTACACGGCGCCCCTTTGAACATTAGATTTTCATTTATGCCTGACACTGTCCAATATTGAAGGATGTGTGGAAATCACAGTTTCTGGCCAAACCAAAGTCAATTTTATCAGTTGAATATTACCCGTAATGAATACCAATAGACCAATTTATATTCTAATTGGTGTTCTATTAGCTGCAACAGAAGCAATGTAAAATAAACCTCAAATCGGGACCAAGCATAAAAACATAACCCAAAGTGTTACACGATAAAAAAAATAGTTTTCCATGAAAAATATAGTTTTTAGCTTTAATTTGGCATGAGATCTTGTTTTTTTTTTTGTTTTTTTTTTACCCTTTTAATGTTTAATCAAGGATATTTACATGTATAAAAATAATAAAAATGCATTTAAATATTGTCAAACACTGTTATAATACAAATAACCAGGCCTAAAAATGATAAGCGCTGCTTTTCATACTGTGTGAACTGTGATGAAATCAATATAAGGTATTGCTGAAAAGAAAAAAACTGGCATCAAAGGTACCAGCAGAGATAAAACAACATATTGAAATGTAAAACAAACCGACAGCTTGGAATGTAAGAATAGTAACTTGCATATTGTAATGTCACTTCAATCGCTGGATTTCACAGCTGTTTAATGGTTTCCTTCAAGACGTCTACAGCTTTGTTGCATTAAGATGTTTTGAAAGGACGAAAACTGGAGGAATAATTTGAATTGTTGTGTAAAAGCATCCCAATACACTGCATGACTGCGTCACGTGGTAAGGCAAAAAAAGCAGTGCAGAGTGAAACTCCCATCTGTCCATCTGTGCTCTTGCGACTGGTACTGGGACAGCCATTACCTAATTTGAAACTTGAAATGTTGCATAATGGCTCAAGAGAAGCACAAACTGTGCTGCGTGTTCCGAGCAAAGTAAAGAAAAAAGCAGGGCGCAGTGGAAATTGTAACATTATTGGATGGAAGCGACTACATCTGTCCACCTAGGCTCGCGTAATTTAAAATGGATTTGTGTTTAGGATGCCTGCCAGTTAATCTCTGTTAGTGATTCATATTTGCTCAAGGGGCCCAAACAATAAAAGAGCGACATGATTAACTCAATAGGGAGCACGGCAGCAGAGCTACCCGGGTTATGGATTCGGCTGGAACTGTATACGTTTACTGAGCTTTATCAAATCTGCATCATAAATGTAAAGCTGCAGTGGGTAACATGGATGGATTAACTTTTAATAAGAGGCTGTGATATCCAAGTGGTGGGTCACTCGGTGCAACAATGACTAATGGAGAGAGTTCTTGACTGAGTGCAGTCAGTCAGTGCCAGTCAATTAAACTGGGGTTTGGAGTAAGAAGCAGTGGGAGCCACACTGTTCCTTATGTTTGCTTATCATCAGAGTAGATCTCGTCTACAATTCCCCCTACCACAGGAATTCAAATTGCTCATATTTCAGATGGAATATACAGTTTGAAATGAATGCTTATATAGAATAGTAAATACTGGCATATGCATAGCTGGCTTGGGGGAAGAGGCTGATGTTAAGAATTCTTAGGAGTCTTAATTAAGAGGATCACTCGCACGATAAAAAATAACTTTTCCGCATGCTTCAAAATGCTGTTTTCCCTTCAGATGAGGGCTTGATTGATTTCCCTGGGAGAAAACATCCTTGACCCCAGTGGTGGAAGCCAACTCTGTAGATTTACTGAAGTTAAAGTGTTGTCAGTAGAATTTTGAGGTTTCCATTTGCTGCTACTACTTCACCTCCACAACATTTAGGAGGAAACTATTGTACTTTATACACCAACATATTTATTTGACAGCTAATGTTAGTAACTTTTCAGGTGAAGATTTTTCGTTAAAGCGGCAATATGTAAGACTTTTAATTGGAAACATTCAAAAAGGAGCTAAAATTATCAGCAGAATGTGAAAAAAATAACAGCATTGACATTATGACGTCTATATATTGTATTGTAGAGATATCTACTGACGTTAGCATGCTAACCAGTGAGCCCCAGCCCGTTCTGGTCCAAAACTCCCATGCTAGCGGTGTAAACACAAACATGCCCCTGGCACTCCTAGCACCCAGCTTGGACAGCTAGCTGCACAGCTAACTGAGCTAACGATAGCTACAATAAGCAGAATTTAGCGTTTATTCTTATGGTTATGATATTGCACCTTTAAACTCTGATAAGATTATTAAATACAGTTTATTAGTTTCTTTCCCCACAAACTGGCAACTGCCAAGACATGATACCAACGGCGTTATACTATTGGCTCATAAACCTTGTTAGAAGCTGGAACCAACCCTCAGAAAAACAAAACAATCATTTGGGAAATGTTTAAAATTAATATTTCACAATCATATTCATGTTTTTATAGAAAAAATATATATATAATTTTATTTTCACCCTTGAACAAGCTCTCTAGATTTTTTTTTTTAAGTCTTTAAAACAGTCTCCAACCAGCCACAGCATTCACATGCTGTTTAGCATTAACAATGATAGTGGTATTCTAATAGTAGCCTATACATTTGGCTGATGATGTTTCTATATGTTTAATTTAACAGAATCTTTAATGAAGGAATTGAACTAATGTGCTGTAGTGATGCTTCAAGGAAAGGATCTGTGTATTTCTTCCTCCACTGCTTCAGAGCAATGCACTCTTACCATAGCAACATGGTTGACAGGCTTTAGTCTATTGCAGCAGATGTGAGAAATGTGTGGATTTACATCCTAGTAATATCAATTTTAGATGTGGCTATGCTTAGCCAAGTTCAATGACAGGGCAGATGACAGGACAAATTGCCACCCCCTTTGTGTTTTTTATCTTTATTCCCAATTTAGAAAATGGCAGGTATAAAGCACTAGACCTTTGCTATCAAAGCGTATGACTCATTCAGTAGTGTACTCAAGTTGGGGTCTTTGGTATTAGCTCCTGCTACTTTGGTAGGCTGACAGCCAGAATGTAGAATTAATTTTCCTCACCTAGACCTGCTTGTGCACACTGCCAGGCTCTGGGAAACTGATAAAAAGGCAGAGCCTGGCACCGAGTGAGTCTCTCTGGGAAGTTACTATGTTTGGTGGATGCTATAGGGCAGAGCTTGCTCAGCCAAGCTGCAGATATTACACTCATTTTCAGGGGGCGGGTTGCCATTTACAGTCACGTCTGGCCGCCAGTGGCAAAGACAGCTAAGATAAGGGGAAAATGTTCAAGTGGCGGGGCAAGTGAAGGCATGGCTCCGCAACTTTGATTTCAAATTCTGTCGCGTCCGTGATCCTGATGAAATATTTCCCCCTCAGGCTGCTTAATACACACAGGGCTGATCATACCACTGACAGTCGAGGGCTAACTCCACTTTTTATGTCAAGCAGTGAGCAATGTGGAGCAGTGCTGCTTTCTGCCCACAACTACTGCTCCTAATCCAGCCAGTTCTAATGTAACACAGGTCAAACAGCCGGTGGACTGCAGTTTGGTCCTGTACAATGACAATGACAAAATTCTTGAAGTGTCAAATGTCGTATTATGCTGGCTTTTTTACGCAAATGTATACAATTTGTTTATACAAATTTAACTTCTAAAGTCCTGCAATGAAAATTATAATGGCCTTTAAATCTTTGGCCATCAGATAATAAAACCTTCACACTTAAAGGGGCACTACGTAGTTTTGGGAAAGACATTTAAATCAGGAAAGAAAGATCTTCATTGGCTGATGTTGTATTCCTAAACAAACTAAATAAACATATCTGTGTTTTCACGACTGAATAAACTAAATAAACAAACTGACCTTAAAAGGACAACACAATTTCATACTGTTTTACTTTGTTTACATTTGGCGGACCCTGCCACCTTTCTAGCTTCATACAGTGGTATGGGGACCTTATTTTCCTCTGAGAAGCTTGTTTATTAAATATGTCTGAGGTTGTATTATTACCTCATTAATATTGTGAATATTTGAATTCGTTTGGAGTTTGGATTTCCTCCCCAAAAACTACATTGTGCCCATATAATTCTCATTTTAAGGTTCATAGTTATATTTGGCTGTCTACTAGAAAATGTTTGCATGCTTCAGTGTTCGGAAAACACATTATTTTTCTCATACTGTCCATTGCTGCAGCACCTGTATTCATCCTCTGTCTCAAAGCCTCCCAAAAAGCCCAGCTTGCTATGATTGGTCAGCTCTCACAGGCCTGAACAAGCACCGCCCATCATGTTTCAACTCTGCCACGTTGGGATTAGCTGATAGTGGTGACTGGAGAGTTGTGACATTGCAACCATAAGGAAGTAGCACCAAGACCTGCTTCACATTAAAAAGGAAACAGGAAATCACACCCTCTATTAAAAACATGACATTTTTACAACACTGGTTGTATATTATCATTTTATATTCTCCTGTTTTATGAACTTTTTTTCATTTCTAACCCCATTCCAGCCGCGCCATAATGTTTTCCCCAGCGTCATCATCATGCTATTAGTGTCCATCTTCTCCCTCTCAGAGCACTTCCAGTAATAAATGGTCAATTTCTTTGATTGTTCCCCACAGTAAATTGCACTAATAGTAATAAAGATGTTATATGAGGCTGCATTTTATTTGAATAGCTTTTTCTGATCGGGGTCTAATTTTATGTGGGCCTGGTTAACAGAATTACCAGGGCAGCCGGTGTGTGTATGTGTATGCTAGTGCTGCTGGGAAAAGATGGACGTTAATATGAGCGGGGGGAATGGCCACTTTGTAACAACTGCTAATTATTTGGACTACAGATCAGATTTCTCAAACACTCAGAATTTGATGAAATTTTGAAATGATGCAGCTCACCTTTGGAATTTTGGGAGCTCACATTTCGCTAATTGTGTCCACATTGTGCTACAAGATGACATATGCTATCGATTAGCTATGAGGGGGACCGCAGTAATCATCTGGTTGATGCTGAATGAGTGCAAAATAATTGGAGAACTTGTTTCCTTTAAAGATTTCTTCAGACAGCCTGTTATAATATGTGCAGGGCGTGTTGTAATTGACAGTTTCCTTGCTTCCGACAAAATTTGTTATACTCTAGCAGTATTCAAAACTGGACCCGCAATGCAGACACCGGAGACAGCAGTTAGAAGAAAACTGCTTTAATGAAAAAAATCAAGGAGTTCAAAATGAGGCAGCAGCAGTTCCCAGAAAGTCCAAAGCTGAAAGTCCAGAGCAGACAACAGGCGAGGCTGGGCGTGACTGGACGGGCAGGTGAGTGTGTCAGGTCTGCAGCACAGAGGAAAAGAAGGCAGGCAAAAAAACAGAGCTGAATTGTAAAAGATCTACTCAAAGTGAGGCCTTGGTGTTATCATGGAAGGTTTCACAACGAACTGGCGAAGACTGGAGGGGAAAGACCGGCTTAAGACAGGTAACTGGTGATCAGTGTAGATGGACCGCAGGTGTGTGGAGCAGCAGGTGAGAGAAGTCAGCCTCGCCCAGTCTGAGACAAACACTGACAGACAGAGGGAGACAAACATACAACAAGAAGGGAGGGGGAAAAACACAGGAGAAACAAATAGACAAAGCTCTGCAGATCCTGACAAAATTGCTCCAGGACTTCCTTTGGTTGGTTTTGATGTCACAACTGTATCGTCACTTCCGCCACGACATGGCTGTGGTTGCAGAAACACAGTGGCCTGCTCAGGCCTGTGAGAGCTGACCAAATAGCGCAGGAGGAAGGCCTTAAAGAGACAGGGCATTCAGAGAGGGGGGAGAGGCGCAAGTTGTTTGAACACTGAAAGTGTAGATAATTTGATTTATTAATCAAAGGTGATTAACTGGATAAATAGTAAAATGTAGTTTTCTTAAAGTTCTTCAAATCAAATTTACATTTGATTTTACAAGATCTTGTTTCCAAGCCATTCCTGCAGTTTCAATAGATTTTCCCGTAATGAAAATTAAATCATATTCCACTACAGCAAAAGCATGTATAAGCCATGCTTTCGACAGCTCACACACTCTTTAAGCGAATCCAACAACTTAAAGTAACTAAGCATTGCACTTAAAGACACTGCAAGTGTTGCACCAAGGTTTTCCTGACATTCTTTTGTAAATATTGCTGTTTTGGCTCCATAACGGAAATGTTAACCCAGTCAAAGAAATACCTGCAAGAAACTGTAATCACAAAGTCCCATTTAATACAATATTCCACTTTCTCTGAACACTCTGGACATGCTTTCACATCTTTAAAAGCAGAGTGAAAAAAAATACTCGGTGCCCTCTCCTTCACCTCCTCATGATTAATTTCCAGTTTGTGTCAACTAACAAATATGACAATGGCATTCAATGTACAAAAAAGCATCCTAACAAAGAGGACCTCTTGGTGTTTGATTCGGGGGTGTACTAACAAACCATGTAAACAGCACATACCAGAAAAGGCACATTATGTTTTCCATAGTACAAAAGTAGTTTCCAAGTACACAACACACAAGGTTGCATTAGAAAAGGTTGATGGAAACAGGATAATTGAAAAACTGGACTGGCAGATTCACCTCACAGTATGCTTGTAAAGGCATCTGGCCTGCTAAATGCTGTAAGAAATAGACAGTTTACTTTTTTTGAATCAATTGGTGGATACTGTGCATATTGCGCATAAGGGAAAGACAGCAATGTCTGGGGCTGCTAGCATCCAGGGCCCTGGTGACATGCATGGATAACAGGAGATCCAGACAATCTGTCAGTCACTTGACATGGACATTGATAGGAAGGATGGGAAAGCAGAAAAGTGGTGTGACAGAAAACATCTTCACTGAACAGTGATCCAAGTACCCAAGATAAAATGTTGGCAGGTAACGTTTTCGCAAACCACTGATTCGTTTAAATGTGTACGTGTCGTAGGCCTACGTACTTTATTAAAATTTCTACAACACGGGTCACATTGCAATCGCATTACATGTTTAAGATCTGTCCGTCATATGGAGAGGGTGGTGGTGGAGTTAGAGGCGAGAAGGCTGCCAAGCCAATGACCAGAGTTCGAGACTACGTTTCAACATTTGTAAGTGTGACAGCAACAGATATTTTTAAGGAAACCTCAAGACAATTTCCAGTAGTGTTTGGGGTGATGAAAACCAGATATTTTTGACAAGGAGTCAGGACCTCTCTAGGCGTGTTTGTGGAGACCAAAGCAGGTATTTTGAACCAGAACATGGTGCGTTCCTAACCCTAGCCAAGCAGTTTTTGTGCCAAAACCTAAGCACACCATTAATCATTAAACCTAAAGAAAGGTGAAATTGGCAACAAAGAGCGTTCTGATGTTGTCATGAGTGACGACTCCGTGTAAGCATGTTCATCCTAACCGCTGAAATATTTTCATATTGCCATATGGTGTCAGACAAGTTTTAAAGGCATTCATTGTTTTAAATTATGGTCTTCAACCATGTTTGCGTTAGTTTTGCATTCACCACAGACCACCGTTATCATGCTCAATATGCAGAAAGATAAGAAAATAAGTCTTTCTTATAAGAGCAAAAATTATGCATTACAACGGCTATTTCTAACAGCAGGCTACTCGAAACAGCACAGCAGCACGCCATACTTCCTGACAAACCACAAAGATGCATTGTGTTAAGGCATTGGTTTTGACTAATACATGCAAGTTTATCTTGTGTATTTTGCACATTTTTCGAGCCGTGTTAAGGAGGGAGTGCGGGCTGCGCACACCTAAAAAGGTGTTACTATCACGGTTTCAGACGAGGGATACATATTAATGCCGAATATGCTGAGGAAAATGGGCAAATATCTAAAATATGCTGATCTCAAGTTCTAGGATTCAGCCGAGGGAAAGGCCTCATGCATTATTCAAACAGCCGCTGCTACACTGACAATGAACGTTTATGTAAACCCAAAGTGAGATAATATGGCAAAAAAAGCGAATGCTAATTCACCTCACTAACAATATGAAGATGATCATTTGCATACTGAACCACTGTATCAAAGGTTAGAGTGGGAAAGAAGTGGAATTAAATGGAAATGCTCTCTTGATAGGAAGATAAACTTTGTGGAGAGAGCAAAGCTGCGTGTCATTCCCCCAGTGAGGAAAGGTCACCGAAGAAAGAGTTTTGAATAGACATAATTAACTGCAGAGGATTTTTTGAAAATCGCTCATTGAGGTTTTATGCCTTTTGTGTAATTAGTTTGACGTAAGCCGCTGACAACAGCTTTCAAGTTTACCCGCATGTTAAGCTCAAACCTGCTAAAACAAATTGCTCTTTGTGCTGCCGAGGTCACGATTGTTATCTAGCTGTAATGAAGCGGATTCACATTGACATTTAGACGTGGCAGTACTTTGACTTTGATTGGGCAGTTTTGTTAAAGTCGTTGAGTCCAATTGCGGCGCGTGTTCTTGTGACACAGGTTGAGGAGGTCTGGAGACAAAAGGCGACTCGGGAGGCTTCATCTTAATGACTACAACACCAAGAGCACGAAAGCATGAAGACGTCTTGACAAAGGAAATGAAAAAGAAGAGAAATTTAGGTCTGTAACACTCAGGAGGTAATGATGAACACCTGCACAGACAGGTGTCTGATCAGACAGGGAGAGCCAAGTAACCTTTAAAGAAGAAGGTCTGTCTAAAATAAGTTCACATACCATCAGGTAAGTAGATCACTGGCACATATATACCATTATACTGCTTAAAAGTGTTATTCGGAGGTCAGTGTACCTCACAATTTAATAGACTACTGTGCAAGACCCCATGATACCTTGTGCAAACCTAAGAATGAGCACCAAAAACCAACTATTTTTCTTCAGAATTGCTTTCAGAAGTTTTTGAGAGGTTTGCCTCATTTATAGGCAAACCCGCCCCACCATGGAACCTGCAGACAAACCCCATATGTGTAGTTCAAATTTAGCCAATATGGGACCAACAAAAGCTGCAAACAAGGTTGATTATTACTCTCTTTTATGAATATTTGATTGATGAAGGTTTTATATTCATAAAACTTTCCTCAAACTGAGAAAAGCAACGAAAAAACCATGACATCATCACAATGTAAAGTCTATGGGCCGAAGAAGTAAACGCTGATGACAGAAAACTTTTTTGCATCAGCGCTAGGCGAGCAATTCTCATTGGTTTGAATGGGTGCCATCTTTGCATCTTGTATCTAGTTTATCTATTTAAATCTATTGATCATACTTAGGTTTTATTGTCAGGCGGTGACCTCCAGTGGCCGTAGCAATTATTGCAGCGGCAAAGGAGAAAGTAAGGTGAGGTAGTAAAAAGAGCAAGAAAGTCCATCTAAAGGGGAGGTTGGGGGCAGATATTTGGGTATTGAATGTAAAATGTAATGTAAAAACCAAATAAACAATACAAAATCATACTGATAGTGAACATAAATATTATATGTGAATGTCATAAGTTACATTTAAATTAATTTAGTTTAGTCATTTCATTGTTTGATGATATTAAGGGGATATTTAGGGGTAGAAATGAAATATAATATACAGAATTTTGTTTTCAACCACCTGACACTAAGAATTGCTGTGTTTTTGTTACCTTAGAACAGCCTTTCATATCCAGAGTCCACCATGTTGCACCACCTTGTTTCTATTGCAGCCCAGAATGGACAAATTAAGCCCTGTAAGTGGGTGAACGAAGGCATTCAGTTGGTTGCAATCTGAAAACACTGCAAGATGCCACTAAACCAACACACTGGCCCTTTAAAATCAAGTCAAAAACAATCACATGTATTTTATTTTATGTACTACTTGTCATAAAACTCTATGCATTCACAGAAATATGTTAATTCCTGTGCCCCATGACTTAATTTTCTTTTCATCTTACTGGTAATTACCTACAATACTGTTTCTTCTATTAGTTTATGTAATAAAAGCATGGGTTTGAGCATCTCAGTGCTGCAAGTGACAGCATGACCCCATTAACTGAGTGTGTTCCAGTGCCTTATAAAGAAATCCTCCATGCACTCGCAGTCTTAACAGGCACTCGGGCTGTGCTGCCAATTACCCTGCCTACATCACACAAGTAGGCACCTGACGAGCTGCAAATACCACAAGTGAAGTAATGGGAAGGGAGGCAGGAGGAGGAGGGAGACTGAGCAGATGTCGCCTCGACTGGACAAGCTTTGCTTTAAATTACGGCTGCGAGGAGAAACACATTAAACATGCAAACATTTATTTACCACATGTGAACAGCCTTAACTGATTTAAGGGCCTATAATACTGCTTAGATCTTAAATTCCACCAATCAAAAGAAATATTTTGCTTCGTCTAATACAAAATGCAAACCACATGACTGTCTTTTCTAATACTTTTGATTTAAATGAATATGCAAATCTCTCCTTCATGCTGTACGTCCCACACACACACACCCTCACATATACATCTATCAAACAAGCCTCATTTACTTCTCTTAACTTCCAACCATTCAACCACTACTCTACCTCCCAACTGTGAGATTAGCAGTGTATGCGCATTCATTCCCATGTGGTGCCGCGTGCACGAGCTCACGCGACAGCCAATCCCTCTCCGAGATTTAGCCGTGAAAGGATGCTGCCTCTCTATAACGCGCACCCTTAATAAATCATCTTGTCCCCTCTCATCTTTCCCGCGGATTCAAGGACCCGCGATCAATCTGGCACCCCTCCGAAGAAGCCTCGCGATGAGAAGCCTTAAGGGTGAAAATGTGCAGGCTCGGCGCCGAACTGAAAGCGAGATGGTGGGGAGACCTGGGGAGGTAGGGGTGGAGGGGGTTGACATGTGTTTGATATCGAAGAAATGCTGCTGAGCTGTGGAGCCCTGTGTGTGTGTGTGTGAGTGTGAGAAAGAGCACATGGGGCACAGAACTCCTCTGTCTCTCAATTAAGAACATTCACCACAGGCAACAAAAAGGCCTGGAGGCTTACTTACTTCCTCAATGTGGCGAGATCATCACCCCACATTGTAAATGTCAATCAATATGAGCTGCACAATGCCCGATGCGCATACAGTGCACGAGGTTCGGCTTTACTTTAGGCCATGGTCAACGGAGCAAATCACAACGGAACCTCTGCGAGCCCATCAATGCAGAATGAGATCCCTTTCATTTACTTGCACCTTTGCAGTCGTCTCCAGGGAGACGCCAACAAGCAAACTTTATTGCAGAATGCTGCGTTATACAATAAGAGGTCGTGGCAAGGTCGTACTTGTAGGAGGAATGAGTCTAGTCCGCATAAAAAGTTCCCCTTTCTTCACTCGCTTCCTCTCTCCTCTCGCCGGCCTCCATCAAATTTAGCCCCTTACAGAGGGATCTCTGGGGGCGAGTGAACACACGCCCACACATGCAAAATCACACGTATGCAATGGAAACACAAGCGCCTCCACACTCACACACGAACAGTTTCTAGCAAACACCAACACACACATACGTAGTCAATCTCTCTGCATAGCCAACGGGAGGTAATCAAAGCCCTGATGTGCTCTAACCAGATCCATTAAGGAGCTAATAAAGGCTCTGGATGAGTTAATTAATGACCCCCAAGAACATCATCTGCCTCCAGTACTACTGCTCAGACTGCTGCCTCCGACTCTCGCTGAGCAAATCCCGAATCAAAACAAAAACAGCCACAGTTGGGTGCGATTTAGGTGCAAATCCACTTGTTTTGGTGTCATGACGACCAGACGACGGGATAAATGATTTAAGCCCCATTGATTGGATGATGAGGCATGCGCGTGTGTGTGTGTGTCGCCATGTCAGCGCGAGCCTCATCTCGATGTATTTGATATGCAAGCGCGCTGCCAGAAAAGTCAATTTCTACAGAATGCCTGACAGACACAAGAAAGTAATTGATGCTAATGTGGGAAGAAGACGAGAGGGAAATCGAGCAAATCAATTAATAAAACATTTCATTCGTTTGGTGAAGCCTTGTGGAAACTTCACAGCTTCTTCAGAAGGCGAACCGGTCTCCTTTCTCTGCTCCGGCAGATAATGCTGTCAGCCCATTCTGATAGAAACATTTTAAATTCTGTTTCACACATGGCTAATTGTATTTTTTTAACTCATTGATGCTGCTGTTCAACTCATCTGACTTCTGTAATTAAAATGGAGAAAAAAAAAGACTGCAGAATAATTATTTAATAGTGATTTTTGAAGGCTCTTTCATTTTCTCTAAAATATCTCAATAATTTGTGTGGCTGAGGAAAGTCTGCTATATTAGAATTTTAAGCAGCTATTGTTGCTCTACATGTTTAACTACTTAAATTGCATCCTTTTTCCATCTACATCTGAACTGATGATTGAGTATGCTTCCAAAAGTAGGATTTGCCAAATAATAAATTGCGAAGTGAGTGTCATGACTGGCCGTACAGGCTGGCAGTAAACAAAAAGCATTTGACCACATTCACACAGTGGCCATTTTCCTCTGACATCTAGCTCAGGGTGGGAAGCTCAAATGTCGCACGGCTGTGTTCCAGATTGCAAGGCGTATGAACATAATGAATCTGACATATCATTATCATTTCACTGCTTGCTGATTGATGAGCAATTAAAAGGACAATGGATAGTGAAAATCTGAAGGTACTTTGTGCCATTTTTCCAAGGTAAAGCAGCATATTTGATGACCAATTAGCTTCTGTTAACATTTAGCTAACATTACTGTTTGATAGTCTTACACAATACAATAGTAAAGACATGAATTAGTTTCTTAAATATCAATCCATATCTTGGACACTTTTGAGCCTGGCAGTGAAACCCACTAGATGTAATCAAATGGTAAAGTTTGCTAGGAAGTGGTTGAATGCTAACATTAGCTAATGGGTTATCAAAAACGTAGTTTTACTTCAGAATGTGGCCCAATTTCCCTCAAGATTTTTATCGTCCAATAAGTAGGATTCCCTATGTTTATACGACCAGCAACACAGCAGCATAACATTATCCCAGCATTTAAGCTTCCCACCCTGAGCACTATGTCAGAGGAAAATGGCTGCCGTGTGAATAGGGTCAGTAGGACCAATCAGTAAAACAAAATATGCAGATGAAAGTAGAAAAACAGGGGACCTAGTTTAGAGCCTTGGGGTACTCCGCAGCTCAAAACATTTAAGAATCAGGGCTGTGATAGTGTCGGTCAGCAAATTACTCTACATTTTTAACTTTCTAATGTTTCGACTGCTACGAATTCTACTTCTACTTCTACTTAGTATCATATCTCCTCCCACTTTATCCAATCATGACAGAGAACTCCCTAAAGAGGCGGTCCTGTCTGCTCATGAACCTGCAGAGAGCAGGATCCTTTTGTTTAATGCTATGTCTGTTGATTACTGCTAATTTAGTTAGCCAAAATGACGACAGTGCTTTATAGCAGCTTTAACTGCTAAATTATTTCATTTTGAAGTCACTTTTTGTGGATTTAATCTGTGGATAAAGAATCGTTTCACATACTCAAAAAAGACATTACCACGCTGTAAATTAAGCGATAGTATGTTTCATCACATGAAAGTGCCCTCTTGGATGCCCCTATGGTAGATAAAACATGATAAGGATGCCTTTTCAGTGCACTTTCTGTGCACTGGTGCCCTTTTTTTGTTTTTCACCCCTGCCCCTCAAACATCATGAGTCCACCACTGTTTCATCATGTGGCACCTGGTTTGATTTTTACCTTTGCATTTTTTAAATTATTTCGTTCTTTTTGATTGTACTTTGGTTTTCATTCACACACATTTCTTTTTAAATTATTATATCTCTAGTCAGACATATCCATGTCTTTTTACACTTGTTTATCTGATTTTACTGAAGTCATCATCAGAAGGATTCATTTATCACACATAGAACTGCTGAAAGAAATACTCTATGTGTAATGTAGTTCCCATCTATATCCCTCAAATTGAATACAACTTAAATGTCAGCTGTTTTAATAGGAATGTGAGGTGCTTTTTGACCCCCTTGTTAAATGTGTGGCTGTTGATTGAATTATTTTACTGCTTTCATTCTACTGGTTAGTCTCCTGGTGACCTGGAGGCAGAAAATTTAAAAATATTGACTCACTTATCAATACATATCTCGGTGTGTACGCACATAAATGACCCTAAACCTTGACCCCAGTAACTTATGGATTTGAATCGACCCCAGCCGTCCATAACCGTCTGCTACCAAGGCAGAATGAGAGAATGATACTATCTCGCCTCGTGCTTTACACATCGGCACTCTCGCACCGTGGCACCCTTGTTTTCCTACTCTCTCTCTTGACATTTAGCAATGTGCTAGCTAGGCAGGAAGCGCTCGCTTGTTTACAGGCTCGTTAAATGTTTCTCAGAGTCTCTGCACCCAACAAATGTGGTGATTATGGTCCACAGAGAGGCTCGGGTATGAGAGAAGCTATAAGAAGTCTCGCTATCATCACAAAGCACAGGCGGCATTATAAACCTAACTGCCTCTCTTTCGTCTTATTCATCTGCCTTTTGTATGCAGACTCAGCCCTTACTTAAGGGCTCCACTCCCCGTAAAAAAACAATAATACTA
Organism: Pagrus pagrus; assembly: GCF_965226575.1. Taxonomy (NCBI): domain Eukaryota; kingdom Metazoa; phylum Chordata; class Actinopteri; order Spariformes; family Sparidae; genus Pagrus; species Pagrus pagrus. Next base: position 13,612,630 of record NC_140206.1, on the reverse strand, counting down.
ATTAATTAAGTTGGCATTTATTTGACATGGCTGGGGAAACACTCTTAGTGCATTCATACGTGTAGTTATGTGCTGGGTGGGTCTGATTTATCCTCCCTCTGTTGTTAGTGGTCACCAGGATTGCTGAAGTGTTAATGCAAGCAAGAATGCGCACATACACACAAACAGCTACAGTATGCCTTGGGGGAGATTCAAACAGGGTGTAGAGGAATAAATTATGAAGTACAGTTTCTCCTATTAAGGATGTAGTCCCTGTCTTGCTGTGGTACTTCAAAGATTTGCATGAGATCGAAGGGTAAGTAGGGGTGGACAGTGCTTAAAATGAAAAAAAGATAATTTTTTGGGTGGTTTTTACATCATTCGTCCATTATGTATGCCTGCTTATCCTTAAGAGGGTCAAAGGGGGCGGGAGCCAATCCCAACTGACATTGGGTGAGAGACAGGGCACGCCACATCCCAAACTTGAAGGAATAGTTCCCCAAAAAATTTTAATTCAGTTATCTACTCAGCTACATGCTGAGGTAAAGTTGGGTGAAATGTCTGAGTCCAGAAAAGATTTGTGGAACTTCATAGTATTGCAGCATTCTCCTAAACAACTGAAGTAGATAGGGACTTGTTTTTAAAAAAAGGTATAGAAAAATCATAATGATCACAAAACGGCTCCATGCAGCTTTTCCGACGCAGCTACAGTACAGTGAGGACGTCGCCTTTAACCCTCATTCAACTGTTGAGACATGTTATGTTTTCTTAACTTTCATGTTTGGATCATTTTGGCTGTATTTTGGCAAAGGTACTTTACTTGTTTTTTTTTTCTTTTAAATTTCAACCTCAGCTGAAATGATGTGTCTATACTAACACTATTGTACCATTAAAACCCAATAAAACTGTTTTGGTTCATCCCACTGTCAATACAGTATAAAATCATGCATTCCATGTCATCAGGCTTTTCTCTAGATAGGGCAATTTCCCTGTATTTTGGCCAACAGGCTAAATCAATGCTATTTCCCTTGTGTCCTATAGGGGGCTTTGCCTCATAATAAAACTTGACCCTCATGCAACTGATAAAAGACAACATTTAGTACAAAAAAATGTTTCAATGTCAACTTAATCCAGTGAAAGTTGAAAATAATGTTAATATAGAGTATTTTTATGCCAGTTTTTGACATGGACACAATTTTTGTACTAAGCGTGGTCTGAGTAACTTCTTATTTTTGTATGTTTTATCAGTTGTATGAGGGTTAAATGAATGCTGTGACACTGTTTTGCTGTGAAGCGCCAGAAACGTTTTGTGGACCACACAACTTCCCCTGACATTTCATCAGCATGGGGGTCAGTAGATCATTTAATTTTCATTTTTGGGTGAAATGTCCAACAGAACATACAAAACTACAAATTGAACGAGTTCACAATATAAACTGTAAAAGCATCTAAATAAAGATCAGAACTAGTTGAAACCCATTGCTGGTGAGTAGTACAAATAATTTATGACAGTTTTCTACAAGCCTTATGGTTTCATCGATACTCCACAGACCGGGAAATTTAAAGGTCAATCTGGCAAATTAAAGGTTCTGCCATTACTGGTGTGGACTTCGAAGAGCTGTCACTCATTTTTGTTGCTTGGAACTGGCGAGTTAAGGGAGGAAAATGAGAGATTGTCTATAGTTAAAATCCTTGGCAAAGATCCAAGCCATAGAATTGTAAAAAGCTGCTGCAAATATTCTAATGTGGCTGATTAAAGCGTCTGTTGCTAAGCCCCTTCATTATTATCTCCATAATAAAGCGGACAGCTGGCACGTGTTTTCCTTTCTACTTTGTTATCGCTTCCTCCTCTTCTGTCTTTGTTTATTCATTACGTTTGCGTGCAAACATACCGCAGCCACACAAGCTCTTGAGCCCTTGGCACCATATGATGAGGCAACCTTGCTCGCTACCTGGGAGATGGCGAAGGCGAGGGCGATGGCAGTATGTATCTCAACACGAGCAGACACTGAATTAATCAGCTGCTCCAAGGAAAATGCTACCAGTCCGAGTAGATTTTTAAAACCTCTGTCCTCACTTTTGCATCTGCAGGACTCTCCTCACTTTGTGACGCTTGACCTACTCAGAGGGACAAAGTTTATATCCTGATGTCTTCTTGTCCACGGCCACTGCATTTTACTGTTTCATTAACATTCAGGGCCTGATAGAAAGCATCAGTGCTGGGGCCATGGTGATTACTGGGACGAAGGACATGGTGAATAAACATAATAACCACATGGGGTGATGCCTTGCATGCAGGAAAAGAAAAAAGAACCATTGAGATACTGTATGTGACTATAACCTTACCTTTTTATCAACATCAGGTAAATCCCACTAAGATTAAGATCTCATTTTCAAGGAGGATCTTAATCTTAGTGGGATTTATGTGCTAGAACACCACTTTGTTCAGTTTTTTATACAATAATATGAGGGTGAATGTCAAGAGGTACAACAAAGTGACTCACAAAAATGGTAACATACAGTGCCTATAAAAAGTATTCACCCCCTTCATTGTTTTCCCATTTTATTGCTTTTTAAAATTGAATCATGGTCAACATACAAAAAAAACCAACAAAATATTTACCAAAAAACCCTCTTTATTGTCAAAGTTAAAAAAAGATTTCTACAAAGTAATGTAAATTGATTAAAAATATACAATGTAAAATGGGTGATTGCATACGTATTTACCCCTTTAAATTGACTGATCTAATTCAACAGAGGTCCGGCAGTTGGTGCTAGCAGTCTCACAATTAGTGAAATGGTGATCCCCTGAGTGCAGTGAATGTGTCTCAATCGAGTGTAGTATAAAGACACCCGTGTCTGAAGGTCCTATCACTGGTTAATCAGTACTCCTGGCTACAGTTACACCATGAAGACAAAAGAACTCTCCCAGCAACTCCGTGAAAAGATTAGTGAAAAGTAAGTCAGGGGATGGATACAAAAACATTTCCAAGTCACTGAACATCCCCTGGAGTTCACTGACACGCAGACTGATGACTCAATTACTGCCATATTTAAGAGATATAAGCTGTTGTTTCCCAACACCTCCCAACATAATGGCTCTAAAGTCGGACCAAACGCCTGACAAAGCAAACTTTCTCCTGCCATTGTTTGGAGTAACTCTGAGGGGAATTCCTGGTTAGTCCTCTAATGATGGAACGATCATTCCCTTTTCATAGCCTCCACTATATTTGGAAGGTACTGCATAATTAATAACATTGGTAATATTCCATTCCACTATATTTATGTTATTGCCTTTATACCTCCAACAGTCAGCCTTATTGATGCTGTTTACAATTTTTCTCCCCCATAAATATTCAGCAGCTACTGTGTCTTGCTAAATATCATCATTATCTTTGAATACAAGAGTATCATTTCAAAACAGGAAATTAAAGAAAGACAGAAAGAAAGAAAGAAAAAAAAAACATGTCCAAAGTACCGCCAGCATTCTTGGTGACCAATTATGCCGATAAGCTCCACGTTTCCATTCTTCTACTTATGATGAAAACCAGGCATGTGTGTTGATACAAAGGCTCTCGTTACAGATGAGGGGACTGTGTGCAACCTCTCTTCCACTGCGTGAAGCGTCTCCCCAGCATAAATAAGAGATACCTCTAACACGTCCACATGGTAAACACACACACTCATACTTCTAACAGTAGGCACGCACATGCTCTTCTGACCCTGTATTTCGTTGCACACAGAATATATCTCACGCCTCCATCTGCAAACCATTGCTACAGTGTTCTTAGGAAGGAACAGTGGGGCTGAATCTTTAATCAGCGTGGAAATCCAGACTAAGTATACTGTAGTATGACTATAAGTAAGGCCGATGATAATGCATAATAATGGTGGGGAAGGGAAGGAAGATGCAATCTCTTAATGGTGTCCTCAACCTTCTGCTACTTTGACTTTGCATGGCTAAGTGTTAAAGTAGTTTGGTGTATTTAAAGGAAATCTGCTGGTTAGATGTAGTATAATAGTGTAAAAATTCAGTAATGATCAACAGGTTGTACGGAAGCCCTGAGGGACATTGTTTTTATTGATTCATTTATTTATTTATTTTTCTGGTAATCACTTTTCTAATATGATCTAGAGTGTTTGCTCTCCAGTGTTTATGACTTGAGAGATGGTGGAAAAAAACAAAAAGTTTTACTCAGATAAACTTTCCAAGTTCCTGATTTATTTATTTGTTTTTTCCAGCTGTGAAACGTGAAAAAAAAAGAAAAAGAAAGAAAAAATCAGGAGAAAAAACAAACAAAACACAACAGATGTTTTTCCTGAGAATTTGGAGGTGTTTTTTCACTCGGTTTCACAGATGAAAAAAATAAAAAAATGTTCACAGATATACATAGTGTACAAATTCAGTAATAACCAACAGGTTTGTATGGAAGCCCTTAGGGGTAAATTAAGATATGTCTTTTTCTTTTAAGTCTTATGTAAATAGTTTTCTCTCCTGTGTTTTTGACTCGTTAACTGGTGAAAAAAGTTTTGCCAGAATTATGTCTAAGTTCTTTTTTTTCTTTCATCTGTGAAAACGTGAAAAACACCAGTTCTCAAGTGTTAAACACAGGAGACAAAACAGTTAGATCTTAGATTTAAAAAAAAAAAGATCACCAGAAGAAAAAAATAACCTCTCAGGGTTTCCAAAGTTTGATATCCTTCAATTTAATGAATCTTGCTAGACTCAACACTTTGCACAAACATTCAGCAGAGAGAAACACGTCGCAGCAGAAGTACCAATTTCTCCACCACTGGCAGACTCAATGGGACAGAATAATACCAGGGTTCCAACATGTCCTGTATTTTTCCAGTCATGGAAAAAGAAATAAAATGATGGGAGACGAGAGAAAATTGGTATATCTTCCTGAAAAAAAATAATTTACACATTCTCATGTTTTCCTTCTCCTTTTTTTTGAGAGCAAAGTGTTTGATGTCTGCTCAACAGCTGGCAGCTGAAATTAAGGCTGTGCTCAGGGATGGGGATGTTCAAATGGAAGGGGCATGCTCTGTTATGTTTGTAACGCTGCAAATGCCCCTCAAAGTTCTGAGCTTCTGAATGTAGCTCGGGTAATGCAGGCAAGTTAGGACAGAGTTTCGTGTGGCGGCAGAGAAACACTCATAAAATAAACCAGCTTAAGGCAGCAGAAAGTGGCACAGGGAAATGAGTCAGTGCCTTGAAATATTTGGATGTAGAAGCTTGTTGACGTAGTGGGCTAGCTGATGAACTACTTTAGCTGGCGGGCTAACCGCTAACATACTAACCTAGCTGGAATGTACTTGTGTTAGTCATTCACAGCAGCTCTCCTTCCTTCTTTTTCTCTGTACTGGGCCATTTTCTTTCCCTCAATTTGAACATAATTTCATTTAATAAAAAAGTTTTCGGAGGGGCGATGAAAGGTCTCCAAGCAAATGAGCTTGCAAGAGCTTGAAAAACTACAGGAAAATAAGTTAATATAGTTTATTCATAAGAAATATTCATGCCATTGACTTCTGTGTCATATCTGTATGCACACATTTAGATGAAGACAACCTATGATTGCATCCCCCATTTTCGCCTGACCCTTAACCAAGAGAAATCCCACAAGTCCTGCTTGAGATCAGCAAATCTGTGGCTACCATCATTTGCCAAATGCTAGCACTGACAAGACAGCTTGCTATTGGTCAAAAGTTTGTTTAGGTAACTAACAGGGTTGCAACAGTTTGTTTTCACGGCACGAGTAGTGGTAGTCATCTCAGAAATTATCAAGGTTTCACAGGATACGGCATTACACAATCATTATAACTATTATCAGCTGAAATGATTCTTTAATTGATGAAAACAGAGAGGTTTATTTGGTTAAACAAATGTTTTATTATAATTCCACAAAATGTTATGTCCTGACAGACATGAAATGTGATATAAACTACAGTCTGATACCACTAGTAAAAACACTTCTATTTTGCATTTGTTTTGAATGAATCTTTTTTTTTTTTCATTAGAAACGACAACATCTTTGGTTTCTCCCCCTTTTGCTTTCATGACAGCATGCACTCGAGCTGGCATGGACTCCACAAGTTGTCTCATGTTATGCCAGCATCAATGGACGGTGTTCCACAAAATGTCTATTGATGTCCATGAATGCTGCTTGACTTGTTCAGTCGTCAAGTGCCCCCATAAATGTGCGTCATCATCATCATCATCCAGGTTTTGCACAAACTTGTGGAGTCCATGCATGCTGCCATTAAAGCAAAAAGGCTTTTATGATATTCTGGATTTTTATGTACAATTTTCAAAGGTTCAACTTTTCCCTCAAAATGTTGATAATATCATTTGTAATTAAAAATAGTAGTGGTATAGTACTTTACTTTTAGTGTATAGTTTTAATGGTAGAATTCAATACACGCAAATGTACATGGTACAGTAATCGTCACTTTTAATACCATGGTATCGAAACTGGTATAGCAATACAATCCCATTAGCTAGTCTACGGACTCTGGTGATTCCATTGGAGTGAACTGCTTTTGCCGCATACTTCTAATATAAATCCTGTATAGAACCTTTTTAAAATCTTGTGTAACCCCAAACGTGAAACACATGATTTTATTCTCCCCAGCCAAAGTACCAACTTTATGTTAGCTGTAAGCTAGCTCGCAATGGATGTACAGACACTGTAGATCTGTCTGCAGTCCGGTCTGGGCACTGGGCACTTTGCATCTTTCCACGGACTTTGCATACACAAAATGTGTTTACCTGCACCTTTGGTCAGTTTCTCCTTGAAATATCTTTCGAGGAAAGTATCATTCTACTTACCTCTGCAACTAAAAAGCTGCATATTCATGATGTAAATACCCATTCTGCACGCATGTACTCTAACATATTTAAATGAGGCTTCCACAGAAATCATTTTAACATCCATTGTGATCTGGCAGCTGCAAATTGCAAAAAAACGTCCTGGGAGATGATTTCTTGAAATCATTTTAAGCTCTGGATATACAGCAAAGCATGCTGGGTACAAGGATGGCTGCAGGTCACTCTGGGAGACGTAGGAAATCACTGATTTAGAAGTCGACAGGCAGTTTGAGGAAAATTGGGCACAACATCTCATCAGAAAGCAGCCCCAAACAGCAGTGCAAAGGAATTCAAGGTTGAATTGTTTTGTTCCTTTATAACCACAAACACATGTACATGCTTTCACAAACAACACTCTTGAGCTGACTTGTACAGAATGGCAAACGGAATATCTGGAAACTGTCTGACGAATGGGGAGAGAGTTCCCGCCTTGGGAATTTCACCTCGGAGTCGTCGCTGGCGATGATTGAAAAGACACTCAGGTACCACACGACCTCTGAACGCTTATTGTTTTCTTCCTGATTCATTATACGCATATACCCACAATAGGCTCGACGTGCTTCGCTTGCACCCCTTCAAATGCAAAAAGGCAAAGTTGAGTACCAAACTTGTGGCACGTCCGCCCCAAGAGATGCGCAAAGAACACACACAAATCTTGTAAATGTACTTGATCCCTGCCACGGGCATTGTTGTGCATTAAAACACAGTATGATAGTGAGATTATGTATGTGTGTGGATTCAGTGGGACATGAATGAATAGGATCAGGACATTTCCACAGCAGAGAATTATTCTGGGATCATTCCAACCATAAATGTGCATGTTCTAAAGGTCCCCGGGGTCTCAGGAATTGCTTATTTGCAGTTAAATCGCTTTTGTTTAGCTATGTTAGATATCAAGTAGACTATTTTTTTTGCATTTAAACCTGATCTGGCTTGGGGAAATGAATGAGTAATACTTAACAATTGTGCTGGCGCCCATCAGCAAAACACTGGAGCACCCCCTCATGGTCCATTACAGATGAACAGTGGCCAACAATGGGAAAATGGATTTACTGGGCAGTTCCAAGTCATGAGTGTGTGCAAATGAATGCTACGCAGCAGGGTGAAAATAACAAACAAGCGTGATTGACTTGGGTCATGCTGACACTCTGGCATAAATTGTATTTTACTTTATTATTGGCACTAATAAATGAATTTAGAATTCAGAGGATGGTACAGGTGAGAACACAATTTTTCATGCAGTGGTCAATTTTGAGATTTTGGGCTATGTTGCTTCCACAACATGTTTTTTTCTCAGACAAGTGGACAAACAGGTCCAAAATACACATTTGGATTACTGGTCTGAACATTTATGCAAATAAGTGCACATTTAATTCAATCCTCATATGCATATTTAAACATAAAATAAAAGTTTCTAAAAAAATACAAGAAATAATCCTTTATCAAGGCAGAATATCAGCAGCCTAACTCTGCTCTGTACTGGTAAATCCATGGCACTGTCCATGGTGCTGAATTAGCAGACTCTTGTTATTTGCGCCTTTTTCTCTCTGTTCCCCTCAGTCAGCTTGTCTTGGATCTACAATAGTCCCAATACTATATAGCTCAATAGTTGGGTGTTAAAAATGCAGTACCAAAAGATTTGTACAATGATCACAGTTTGACATGTTTGAGCAATATCTTTTGTTGGAACTTCGTGACTTCAATTAAACATCGTCATGAACAAAGAACAAACTCGTTCAAACTTCAAGAAATTAATGTTTTACTTGGATGAAGTGCAAACAAGATAAGAGACATCTTGCATATAGCATGTTGAGTGTTGTATTATACTCTTTTCTTTTGCAATCCAGGCCTCTGCAGAGCGTTAGGGCCCTAGCAGCACCCCCAGCAGCAGTAGTACAACAGTGCAATACAATGAAATTGTACTACAGTGTTGCATGACCATCAGATCTTCCAGCGGTTGTCTCTAACCTCAGTTAGGTGCAGCCACCTGTGTGATTGGTGCATGTTGCACCCACTGCAGGGTCCGTAGCCCTATTAAAATGTATTTTCAGCCATTTTTGTTTCATTGTCTGAATGTTGTGCTCACCTTTTTTGCATTTTGGTCAGGCTTCACTGAGGAAGGTGGTTGTATATTTGTCAGTGTTTGTCTGTTGTATACACGGGCTGTAAAGTGTTTATCTAAACATGAAGGAGTCACCTTGCCAATGATTCTGGTGTAAGTAATCACACAAGCAATCATGAAGGAATGGGCTATTGTGAAATATATATATATATATATATATATATGTATATATATATATATATATATATATATATATATATATATATATTATATTATATTTATGCCGAACTAGTTAGCAGGCAGGATAGAAATATAATATAATAATATATTCAAATATTCAACAGTACATGTATTGCAATACATACCTCCTCACCATTCATTATTCAATGATTCAGATATTTTGGCTTAAATATTACAAGATTTTATCATGCTTTGAACTATTTTTTGTCCGTCTTGGAAAACTTTTTTTCTAACTAAACATCATTACAATTACAATTTTAGTTGATTAAAGTTGGTTTAAGGTTGAGAAGCAATTAAATGCCTTATAAAACAAGACCTGAAGGACAGGGGTCGCAGGTTGAGAAACTAACAAACCGCTGCACAAATCACAAAAGGGTCAAGCAAACTGGTCCATTGGTGTCTAAAAGGTGGCGGTGGAAATAAAACCCACAGCCACCCACTAATTCTATCAAAAAGAAAGACGAACAAAAACACATTGGACCCAAAAACCAAAGGTGAAGTGGGAGTCACTGATCAGGGGGGAAACAAAATGTATAGAAACTGGCCAAAAGAAAGAAATCTCAAACACACTCAACCCAGACTTTCACCCAAACGGAAAATGCAGAAAGCCAACTAATGGTGTCGACTCCCTGAAAACACACAACCAACTGAGCAGGGGAACTGCAACCCCCTAAAATAGTCTCCCGGCTGAGTGATTGCAGCCAGCTGAGGGAGAACATCACAGGTGCACCCAATAACTTGTGATTACCTGTGACCTAGATCTTGAGAAATCCCTGTTCACATCAGGACCTTGGGGAATCTTTGATCTGTCCATAACAATATATGTATATATATATATACACACCGATCAGGCATAACATCATGACCACCTGCCTAATATTGTGAAGGTTGCCCTTGTGCAGCCAAAACAGCTCTGACCTGTCAAGACATGGACTTAAGACCTCTGAGGGTGTCCTGTGGTGTCTGGCACCAGGGCATTTTATAGTGGATCCTCTGGGTCCTGTATGTTGGGGGGTGGGGCTTCCATGGATCAGACCTGCTCCAGCACGTCTTACAGGGCCCTTTATTGTGTTCCTCGAGCTGTTCCTGAGCAGAGTTTGCGGTGTGTCAGTGCACATTGTCCTGCTCGGGGGCCACTGCCATCGGGTAGTGTTGTTGTGATGAGGGGGTGAACTTGGTCCACAACAGTGTTTGGATGGGTGGTGCGTGTCAAGTGGCATTCACATGAATGCCAGCACCCAAGGTTTCCCAGCAGAACATCGCATTGTGATGAGATGATCAGTGTTATTCACATCACCTTTTAATGTTTTGGCTGATCGGCGTGTGTGTATATATATATTTATTAGTTGCCACTTTACAATAAACAATTGTTTTAAAAGTGATTTCATTGTTTATTAACATTGAAATAACTATTAACTAATGTTTAATTAACAATAATTTACCATAACTGATGGTGTTACTGTATAGTGTTACCTGAAGGTGTATAAATATAAATTGGAGTTTAAAATGTGAGCAGAAAAACACCCAGATGTTTCATTGTTCCTCTGCTCTGGAACCTTAACTAATGGTGTTTTCCAGGAACTGACATTCCTTGTGCAACACCTTTCCCTTGCACTCTCCTGGGTAGAGCCAAATACCAGACACCCATTAAACAGCGACTGCAACGAATAATAACACACATCGCAGTGCTTCCTCTGATCGAGTCTCGCATGTGGCGTCTAAGTGTGTCAACATTTTGCAGGTAAAAAATGTCACGTCTAACGACCGGGGCCTGAGTGCATCCCTGTGCAAGAAGAGTCACAATATGTCTACCTAATAGTGCTTAAGCCTGAGCCTCTGCACGGCACTAAAAATGATTTAGTGAGACAGCTTTGTCTTCACACACACAAAACTACTCAGGGCTAATGGGACAAAAAGGATGCGTGTGTGTGTGTGTGTGTGTGACATCAGCGCGGCCAACAGTTGGCAACATGTGACGAATTAAACCGCATTTACGGTCAGTGTCGGAAAATAGAAGCGAGCGGCGGCGGGCAGAGTTTAACAACATTCACACGACCGTTACGTGCCTTGGCAGAGCTCGGACAAGTGTTTTGAGGCTGCGTGTGGGAGACGAGACTCTGTGTTCCCACAAGAAATTCCATAATTCAGTGTTTCACAGTCGGCGGTGTTGTCTTCAGCGCTGCTCCAAAAGGAGTTCGAGAATCAGAGACGTTTATTACCTCGATTTGATCACGCTCATCAAGCTGCTCTTCGCCGCTTGTAGCCTACCTGTACGCCTTCGATGGGGTCAGCATCATGGCGAAGAGAGCATGCGGATGATTAATGAGTGAAGGTCTATTACACTGAGTGGCTTCTTTATTTATCAGCGACACACCTGCTCTCATATAAGTTGAAGGGATTTAAAGCATACGTGGAGCAGCTTGGTAACAGCGTCAACAAATTGTGATCTTCAGCTGCTCGACGCGTAAAGGCTGACAGGTTCTGGGCTCTATTCCCACTGGAGCGGCTCACAGTAAATATGTATGTGCTAATGATACAGTGCTCTGAGTCGAATTGCATCTCTTTTCTATTAAAACACCACTTACATTATCCTTTCGGAGGCTCACATTTACTGAAATGCCATTTGCCTCGCGTCGGGGGTTGCAGAAACTGAAACTGCATCATTTTACTCAGAGTTATAGGTTGGCTTGGATTAAAAACACCCAAAGCAGATGGGTTTCTTATGATTATAACATACAACATTTTTTTTCATAACTTATGAGCAGCAGAAGCAGCCATAGACTGACTCACTTAAGAGGCTTCCTCGTACAAAGCGAAGCATTACCAGCATTTGCTTTTTAATATATCTCCTCATATTCCAGCGTCATTAGCTGAAGCCTTGGTAATAAGCCATGTGATATATCCCCCCTTTAGTTTGCAGACCTTGGCATGCAAATGAGAAGTGGCATTGGGGGTGGAGGTACCGTGCGTCTGAATTTATCTGAACTGATCAGAAACACAATTATGCCTTGCTCGCTCATAATAAACCACAGTTAAGTGGGTTGGAGAATTCATTTATTTACATTAACTCCGTCGCCGTTTGACAGTAATGGATGCCTTTCATTAATGAATGAAGGATTTCGCGTGGCTGCGGCTCTCTTGTAGTGAAGCCTCGGAGGGGGGGCGGAGAGCAAACAATTGATAAATGAAAACTTTTAGAGAGATTGTATTGAGCGATTCGGAGGATACTGCCAAGAAACAAATTGGCAAAAGAAATCCTTTTACCCCTCTCTCGCACACACACAGACACACACAGACAGACACACACACTGTGAGCCATGTTCCAGCCCTCTTGTAGGCCGTCTAAATGGGGGGAAAAAAAGAAAAAGGTTCTCCCATCGATTTCTTTCTCAGCTGATTTTAACAACATAAAAAATGCACCCCTCCCAGTGGTCTGCGTGAAATTAATTTCTCCAGTAATGGGCCGTGATTTATAAAAATTAAAGATGGCGGGATGTGTGCATACATACATAACTGCGTCTCAGTGGTCCTGTGCGCCACGGCCGGCGGCCTCATTGTCACCCATCGTTCTCTCTCTTGGCCCGGTGTTACAGACAGATGTCTTATCTCCGCGCCTGCCAACTGTCCTCCCACCCCCACCGCCGCACCGGCTGCCCCCATACTAGGCACTAATCTCTGATTTGAATTAAAACATAATTGGGAATCATGAATCATTAATTTTTTTTTTTTTCATGGACAGCACAGGCGATGCCCTGTCAACTTGATGCACTGCCTCCCTTGTATATTTATTAAAGGCCTTTTGCGGAGCTGGACGTGGCCCGTGATGTACATATGGGCTGAGACAGAGTGGGTGGGCCTGGACGCTGCGTGCGATGTCTTACTTAATGGTGATTCACATGCCCCGGGGTAACAGCTACCTTGACTCTGCCTTGTGAAGTACTGCATGGCTGTCGGAGCTCATATAAGCATGTATTATATATGGATTATCCAAGGTGAATGGCTTTTTACATGTGCAGTGGTGTTCACACGAGGCTGTTATAATGTTCTTACTGGAGGAGAAAAGTGAGAACAGATGAGAGCTTTTTTAAAAATGAGGGCCTTATTGTTATTATTATTTTGTAATCCCACCATTACACCTACACTGCAGTTACAGTAGAATAAGTCGGCAATGTGAGCAGGTGTGAGATTATCCGAGGTTGCACATTACAATCAACAGCCTTGACCATGGCTCTGAAAGCTCAGTCATCTAGCTGTGCTGTGTATTGTTGATTCCATGGCACTGTCCGTGACGCTGAATCAGTTGACAGATTCTTGATTAGGCCTTTTTCTCTCCGTCCTTCCCCTTCTGTCAGATCTGTCTACAATCTACAATATTCTTTAAGGGTGCAGTATGTAAGAATTTTAGTTGAATGCATTCAATCACCAACAGACTCTAAAGAAATAACAGGTTTGAAGTCATAATGTTTATGTATTGTGCTGCAGAGGTATCTACTGAAGTTAGCATGCTAACAAGTTAGCCCTGACCCATCCCAGTCCAAAGCTCCAAAAAATCAATAAAAAATATAGCTACAGTAGTTATGTTTAAAGGTCTACAAAAAATATCAACTGAATGTGAAAAAAATTAAAGTTTTGATGTTTATGTATTGTGTTGCAGAGATATCTACTGAAGTTAGCATGCTAACAAGTTAGCCCTGATCAATCCCAGACCAAAAACAGTTACCCTGGTGCTCTGAGTTCCCAGTCCAGACTGCTAGATGAGCAGCTAAATGAGCTAACTAGCTAATGGCAGCTTTAATTAGCAGCTGCCGGTTTCCTACTTAGCTTTAAGCATCAACATACTTAATAAAGGGTCTGAAGTTATGATTTATATGTATTGTGTTGCAGAAATATCTACTGACCAAGTTAGCCCTGACCCATTCCAGAACAAAGCTCCTGTTCTAGTCTAACAACAGTTACCTTGGTGCTCCGAGCTCCCAGTCCAGACTGCTAGCTGCACTTCTATCTGGGTTGACTAGCTAATAGTTAGCAGCAGTTAGCAGTTACGGTGGTGATGTTTCCTCCCTAATTGTTTTGGATATATATTGGACAGGTGGCCAATTCTTACACAATGTACCTTTCACTTCTTAGAGTAGTGTTACCTTCATGATCAAAGGGACATGTAGCAACATGTAGCAACATGTAGTCGCTGAAGAGTGACTGGATCATAGAGACACACTGCTTCCTTTGGTATTCCTGATGTCCTTTGGACACCAAGTCCATTTTTTTTTTATCTGAAATTGCAGCACATGTAAAGCCAAAAATGACCTCATGTTGTCCATCATTCAGGTTTTTTGAACAGATTTGAATTTCTGTGCAAAAGCCTCTTGAGGGTTGTTTGACTGATCAGGGCCACCTTATGTGCAAACATAATCATCCAAATTGGCATGAGAGAAGCTCATTTATATGGTGAGGGTCAGCGCCCTTGTTAAAAATGAACACATCACATACTGAGTAGAACCTAGTGTTGCCATTGACATTTATTTCTGATAATTTGACCTGTTTTTATAATATGTACTGTAGGAGAAAAACTAAAATGGATATTGATTACAACAGTCTCTCAACGAAGAATATGGATCTGCTTTCAGTCTGCATGCTGTGTAAAAGAGGATGAATTTTTTGAAAACTATTCCTTGTAAATGCCTGCAGCTAAAAGAGTGCATCTGTCTTTGAACTTCATCCAAAACCACAGCACTTTTCTCCGCACATAAAATATTGCCACCTCTGGAAGTACGGATTCCCTGATTTCAAGGATCACAAATTATTCTTAACAGCAAGTTCTATGTATGGCGTCTGAGACTTTAAGTGAAAGTTAATGATGTGGTAAATGAGTGGAAAGGCACACCAGTGTCACATACTGAAGCTTAATGTCAAGTTGTATCATTTCCATAATATTACGGCGACAGTTGCCGTCATGGCCCTCTAACCACTGATCTGTGTCACTGATCGAGTCGGCCTTTCATGTCTGTAGGCTGACTGCACTTCCTGAGCATCCTAAATCCCAATTTCTATGTATATTTCATACATTCATACATTTTACATGTATTAAAGATGTTTGAGAGATACATTTACAAGTTTCCAACTATAATCAAAATGGCTACACTTTGATCCTCAAACATGGAGTTGTATGCAACATGAGTACAACAACTGTACTAATGTACATTTAACACAGAAAGACTGGTTGTGACACTGTCATGCCCTCAAACTCATAATATGTGCAAAATATGGAGCAGATCAAAAATCAAATCACCAATAGGTATAGACCAAAAAATGAGGTTGCCTACTAAGATAAGAGGGCTTACAGTAGGTGTGCACAAACTCAGTCAAAACTTAGACAGCACTAGGATCATGAGCAGCATGAACTATGATTTAGATTTTAAAAAATAAATAATTTTAAATGTTTTTTTCTTCGAATCATCTGTCTGACCAAATTGAACATTACTGGGGGCAACATTACATGAATGTGAACATTTTGACCTACAGGTGGTGCTAAATTAAAAGCCAGAGATCACCAACCTCATTAGGGTTCATCCTCTGGGCACCTTTTTTGATCTTGTAAACATTTTCAGCGCTTTCTGAACAATACCAAAGTCATTGGGGTTTATTCGCTGGAGACCATGGGTATTGGTATGAAATTTCATGGCCAGCTTTACAATAGTCGTTGAGATGTTTCTGTAATACTGTAAATGAAAAAGGTCAACCCGAAGGTAACAGTATTGCAAAAACAAAAAAAGTCATTAGGGTTCATCCTCTGGGGACCATGGGTATTTGTACGAAATTTCACAGCATTCTGTAAAATACTCATCAGGATAGTTAGGTGATAACAAAAAAGGTTAACCAGACGGTACCACTACTGCCAAAATCCCCCAAATCAGAAAGCTTCATCATCTGGGCACCATGAATATTGGTACAGCATTTCATAGCAATCAATCCAACAGTGAATGAGATGTTTCAGTTTGGACCAAAATCATGGACTCACTCACTGAACAATATTGCTACCATTACAGTCATTTAATGATGCTATGTAAATATGTTAATGTATATAATGTTAAAAATAAATATATTAACAAGCTAACCTTTCCATGTGGTTATAATAAACAGCTGAATTGGTAGTGGACCTGCACTGAATATTACAGTGGATGATAATGATTCCCATACCCCTAAGTAAGCGTTACCCTTTGGCCTGTGAAGTAGGCCACAGCTGCTGAGCTTCATCTGAGGATAAGAAGGTAAAATACTGCTGTGTGGATCTTGTGAAACTCCTGTATGATGCTCCCCAAGTGACAGCCTAAAAAAAAAAAAAGTATTGATTTTCCCATAGTCTGTTTACCATTTGTTATGCTTCCTGCAAAACTCTGTGCACACGTGGAACAATGCCAGCTGTCGGTTTTAATTCACCTGTAGCTATCAATTAGTATAAAAAGCACGAAATAGATATAATTTGTTCGCTTTCTTTTTTTCTCGCGCAGCGTCAGACAGCATCGGTGTGATTATTGGCTTAGAGAGCGTGGGTGGGCCTGTGAAGAATACCATGTCTTAGTCAATACTGACTCATGTGCCCTCAAGTAAAAGCTGCCCTGACTTCACTTTATGAAGTAGGGCACAGGCGTCTTGGTTTTCGTGCGAAGGGAAATGATGTATTGGATATGCAATGAGAACATGCACTGTGCAGATAACAAGGTTCCTTCACAGTGGGTGCGTTTCTGCGAGAGAGGGGTGAGAGCGAGAGCGAGCGTATGTGTGTCTCAGGCTTCTTCTTCTTTTTTTTTATGATGTATTGGAAATGCAAATGAACACATGTTCAGCTCAGGTAAGCAGATGGTATAGAAGAAAGAGATGAACATATTTGGGAAAATACACCTCCAGGAATCAGAGTATGTTTTGTGCACAGGATTCAAAACATCTATCTTTGTAAGTTCCTGTCAGAGCCAAGTGTAAGATATCTCCATTTAAACGTACTCAAATTACAGACAATTAAAAATGTGCTAAAACATGAGAAAAGGTTAAAAAAAAATGGGTTTCAGAACAAATAAAGGTGGTAAATACAGTTGTATTCTGATTTTTAAATGCCTTGTAATACTGCTTTCTTTCTAAGTAGCTCTGAGGATTAGCATCCACCAAACGGCACATCTTATAAAAGATACAGTAGCACCTCCAGGCTAGCAGGCTGCTAACTTCTCCGTGTCAGATCCTCTACCCGAAATTTTAAAACCCCCGCAATGAACTTTAATGAGCCATTCATTTTGTTTTCATATCCTATTATTTCCTCTCACCTAGGGGTCAGTTTTTTTTACAAGCACCGCTTTGACTCATACTTCACAGCTCCCACCTGGGCATTTCCGAGGCCATTTTTGCAATTTCTCCAAAGCAAGCATTTGGTTTGATTTGTTCGGGGAGGTATAATTGGTCCGAGTTCAATTGAAAATCCCCCCACAACACGATTCATGTGTTATCCGTAATAGCAGGATTAATATTTATCAATATGAACAGCGCTTTCCAAAAATCTAGCAAGCAGAGAAACTAAGCTCTCGGCTTGGATTTCCACAGAATTGCCATGGGTGAGACTACAAAATAGCTCATTTACTGTAAAAATAGCAGAGCTTCTTCTTAGTCTTTTGGGGAGAGTTCAAATCAAGTGTCGAGTTCTTGAAGGCAAGTTCAAGCACGAGTCCAAATCAAGTTGCAAGCCAAATCAGGTCTTTGCATGCTCATTAAAATGACACGGCATTTGCACTTATTCCTTTTTAAAGCTGTGATTATAGTGCTTTTGACATAGCTGAGACAAATCCTTTCCAAGCATTTGATCAATAATTAGATGTTCAATTGGGAGGCCAAGCAAGGCCTGACTGATGCTGTCTTATTCAGTTAGTTTGAACCACGCTAACAGCATAGCTCCAGGGATGGCAATGTTGGTCGATTGTTCTGCCACACTGAAATATCTGAGCTACTATTGGATGGATTTGGTTGTTTGTTAACCATAACTTGAGGCTTAAAGGTCCGGTTTGGTTGATTGTTGAGTCTAATTCCTAACTCATGAAATACTGACACTTTGGGTTGGTATGTCAGCATTTGACAAATTGGGAATAAGCCTCGACAATCAAATGTCTTACAAATTGTAGCTTTAAATGTTTTTGCTCTCAAGTCGCAAGGAAAGCAGGACTCAGACAACAGGATTTCAGGGCAAATTTATCCCCAATCAGCCCAATTAATACAGACCGTCAGCGTCAACAGTTGTATAAATTAGACGTTCAAGAGTGGACAACCCAGTGCCAGGCTCAGAATTAGACACAGTTTGCCAAACTATTTAATTACGAGTATCATGTACACTCATCAGAAAGTTTTTTTTAGCCCATAAACTTACACTGTAAAGGAAGCGTCCGTAAACAGTGGATACTTGACACAGTGGAATGAGACATTCGTCAAAATTGATCCATTTGGTCTGATACAATTTGGAAAGTCTAGAAGAACGATTATAGTTAGCTTGAACGGTTAGTGGAACTCTTGGGTCTTGGGTAATTTTAGACTCGGATGTTAAACTTTTTCACTTGACATGCCAATTTCATCATTTGTGATCATTACACTGGTGGATGGTTTCAAGGAGAACTTTTGACAATTCCAAGTCGTGTTTGGGGCTACCAGAACTGGAGCTTTTTCATGGGAAGTTAGGCCAACTTTAGCCGTGTTTGTTACGACAAAACCAGGAGTTTTTAAGGAGACCCTTGGGACATTTTTAGCCATTTATGCAGTGTCCAAAAGAGGTATTTTAACCCAAACCATTTTATTTTCCTAACCCTAACCAAGTGGTTTTCTCGCATGCACCTAACCGGATCATAAGCACAGCGTCGTGACAGGAGGATTAGAAAATTTAACCTAAGGAAACTTAAAGTCGCAACATAAAGAAACACAAAGTTACCAGTGTGCATTGTGTTTGCAAGTGCTTCCCGGTGAATGATCACTTGAGGTGGAGCGCTGCTTCCTTTAGAACAGTAATCTTAATGTGCCATAATTTTCAAAATCTTCTGAGCCCAGCTTCAGTCTAAGTCAAGTTTCAAGTCCTCATTTTCGTGGCTAAAAGTCTTGAATCTCCAAGTCAGTTGTGATTCCAGTTTTGAGGACACACTGCCCAAATAATCTCCAAATTATATTACAGATGTGGATCATGTCAGTTCAATTTTTCCGCCTCGCGTTTCCACGTGCGGTTTAAGCTCAAACTCATCCCACTCTCTTCTCAGCTTACCCTCCAACAGAAGCCAATACGCCACCCAGCATTGCCAGAGACAGCCTGCACACACCATTTCTTAAAACATGCACACTATTCCATTATGCTAATCGGTATTCTATTATGCTAATCCCATTTCCCAAATTTTGTTGTAGTTGAACCGACGAGATAAGTGGGGAGACATGATTGCATTAGAGAGCAATTTATTTCTTTTTAAAGCGTAATGAAAAAGTTTTTAATAACAGAACTACACATCATTCCAAACACTTTTTCTTGGAGGACGGAGAGAGTTCAGTGGGTTTTTTTGGGTTGTTTTTTTTTGTTGTCTGTGCAGCTCTATAAATTCTGGGTAAATTGTCCTCTGAAATCAATAAGTGGATGACTTGTACAGAGACAGGACCCAGGGACAGAGGGAAGAAAACATCCAACCTGGAGCTCGGAAAGAATAGCAGAGCCCTATTGTGAGCCACCGGCATGCTGTGGATGAAAACTTCACATTCTCCGTCAATGAAGCCTTTTCAAATACTTCACTTTAGCTTCCAAGTTGAAGATGCTTCAGGTACAAACATTCACCATCTTCCTTAATACCTTCTTTCCCTTTTTTTCCCTCTCAGGCTCTGCTCAGTTGGGCTTTTCTAGTTTCTAATTTTTAAATTCTTCCTTGTTTTCATGCACGCTGCTCACACAGAGCCCCCTCACCAAAGCCATGCCCCTTGGCTTGTTGGATTAAAGTTATTGTGCTAAACAAGACAGCAAATCATGTCTCGCTCTTTATTTTGGCGCTCTTGTTATTTCCCTTCATGAGCTTATGATCCTGTGCGCTTATTGTAATCCCTGAAAAGTTTCCCACTGTGAGCTCACCTTTAAAAGGGAGCTCGTGCAACCCAAAAAAAATCTCTAAGACGGGTCACCCGATACTCGCTGGTGCGAATGCATTCAAGTGCGAAAAGATCAAAGAGACACTATTTTGATCCGTTTTGTTTCCCGGAGTCAAAAGCAGCTGCTCCATGACTGATTCGAGGCTGATTTCTTCAAGTCGCAGCGTATTTGATTTAGCCTTTAGTTCCAAGTGTTTGCTTTTTTTATTTATTTATTTATTTTTCTTCTCTAATCCAGGAGGTGCTCACACGCCCGTAAAAAAATCCCATGCTCGAGTCAAAGCATATTGCTTTCTCTTTATGGCCCTCTGGTTGGTTCTCCGAGGAGAGAAATAGCACTTCCTCATGTGCAAAATCGTCTGATGTCATAATTTATATGAAGTCTGTTTTATTGCGCATCTGATGATAACTGCTGTGGAATTTCCCCAGGAGCATAAAATCTGTTGTTAATGCTACGTGGCCCCATTTATTTCTCTCAATGTGTAAATCCCAGCTCATACAAGGAGCGGCTGTGATTTAGTGAAAGAGGAAGGGTGGTTAAGTGTTGTGCTTTTGCAGGAACAACAGCGAACATACTTCATGTATCCGTCTGAATCTGCTACAGATATTTCCTTTTTGAAACCCCAAATGAAGTCAGTCATGTTTGTTGATTGCTGAATGCCACCTTAGATAGTTCTGCATGGGTGGAGGTCATTCTCTCTTTTTCCCTCTCTCTCAAACACACACACACACACACACACACACACACACAGACAGCCAAATGCCAGCATGGACTGTTGGTCAATAAGATATGACATCCGTGTTGTCAGTGTTTGTGGACGGCCTGTCAGAAGCGCAGCCTCGCCGACGCAGACGGGGTCACGTGACTCGGCGCCCCGTGGACGATTTGTCATCCCAGAAGCGACAGGGTCAGAAGGGGGACGGTGTTAGATCGTCCACGCTCTTGTGGGTGTTTGTGTTTCTGTCTTCTTCAGTGAATATTGTACATTTGTTTTCCGCGCACGCAAACATGAGTCTCCTGTCAGCAGCAAAAACAGTTGAGCGGAGTGGAAAGAAACAAGATTTACACACAGTTTTATCCACCGCAGGCCTTTATATTTACTAGCATGTTAACCTTGTACAATTTATATACTGTGTACAACATGGCACGGAAATTAATCCGATAAAGGCCTGCATATTTTTTGTGCAAGGTGGAATCATATAAAGCATATCGACATTATTAAATGGATTTCTTTAAGCATTAAGCAACTTATAACGACAGTTCATCTCCAACTTTCCTCTTACCTGTAGTGCCTTTTTAAAAATTGTATCTTCATTGTTTTGCGATGAGTTGCTGAGTTTTGGAGATGTCGGCCTTGAAGATTCCTGCCTTCTCTCAAGTACAATAGAACTAGACGGCTCTTAGCTTGTGGCGCGCAATAAGTATTAAAGTATTATTAATAAGTACATTTGACCTGGTTACTCAAGATAAGCCACAGACCATGTCGTGAGCAGTTTCATGTCGAAACTAGTTTCGTTCTGTTTCACTGCGCAGAAGGTAGTATGCATCTAGTCATGGATGGAAGGCTAGTTAACCAAGCTAGCTAACTACCAGCACTAGGCATGAAGTCAAACCGTGTAATTTCAACATCACGTGATGCTAAGGGCGCTAAGCCAGAAGTCTCAAGTGCCCACGCTCAATGGCAACTCAAACCAGAACAATCTAGAAGGATTAACAGCACTACAGGTTAAAGAAAATAAAATGTACTTTGGATTTTGGGGTGAATTGTCCCTATAAGCAGCTTAATGTGGGCTACATGGGCTAACTCGACTTATAGGGTTGATTCAACTTCATTTAATAGGGTTGGTCCAACTTCCTCTACAGTCGTGAAATTACACGAGTAAATAAAGTTGTTCAAATCCAAGGAGATTAAGTTGACTTAAAAGAAATGCTGAAAAAAATTCATTTAATGGCATAGAAATACTTTTCATTATTTCTTTTTTTATGTAACTTACATAAAAAGTACAATAGAAATATAAAATAATTGTACATGTATTGGTTTTAACACCATACATTTATGTTCTTCTGAGCTATCTTTTAAAACATGTGACTTGCAAAATGCAACTTTTATACAGTGAATTTCATGCATTAAAAAATGCTCGTCAGTGCTGAAACAAACAGCCATTCTTCAGTTTATTATGTCCACCTACATGGCGTGGTAAGAAAGAGACGAGCTTCAAAGACAATAGGTCTTGTCTCGACTGCACTCCTTACTTCCACCTCTGCGCTGAGAGACCAAGTTCTGGGAATGAAGCCAAGCCGCTGTGGGCTCTGAAAATGTGACACTTGTCTCTTGTGAATGATATACATTGCAGTAAGATTTTTCCCGCATCGTCATGGTAACGCTGATGAATTCTGGCCAGTGTTTGAATACAACTTGCATGTAGGTCAGAGGCCTTGGGATCTTTTTTTTTTTTTTTTTTCTTTTACTGCATTTCCAAATGGTGCAAATAAAATGTGACACCACGCAGCTTTTTTCTCTTCACACTCATTAGAAGCTATCAAATCTGTGTAAAACATGACATGGGGGGGGGGGGAATCCAAAGTGGGACCACTTCAGCTGCAATGCTACTGTCGACTTTTGACGGAGGCAGGTGTTGTTTCAGGCGAGGCTGACTGATTCACTTACTGTCTCGTCTGATCAGTCATCTTAGACATACTATGAGGTTGTGCTTCACTGCAAGCATGGATGACCGGTAACATTTTATAATAACCATCAGTAATAAATGGTACATTTTCTAGTTAATTACACTTAAGTATGTAGTCAGTTCATTGTTAACAAACAATGAGATGCTGAAGAAACATATATTATGCAACTGTAAAGGTTTAGAAACATCAATTGCAACTTAAAGGTGCAATATGTGAGAATCTTTGTTGAAAACGTTCATAAATTTACTAAAATTGTCAACACAATGTGAATAATTAGCAGTTTTGACATGATGTCTATGTATGGTGTTGCAGATATATCTACTGACGTTAGCATGCCAACTAGCTAGCCCAAGCTTGTCCCGGTCCAAAGCTCTTGTGCTAGCGGTGTAAACACAAACACTAACCCTGCTGATCCAAGCTCCCTGTCCAGCCCGCTAGATGAACAGCTAACCTAACTAATGGCAGCTACAATTAGCAGCCACCAGTAGCTCTTTACCTTTAAAAGGTGCAGTATGTAAGAATTTTTGTGAAAAAATCAACTAAAATTATCGACTGAATGTGAAAAAAAATAAAAGTCTTGACTTCTATGTATTGTGTTGCAGAGATATCTCCTGAAGTTAGCATGCTAACCAGCTAGCCTCAGCCTGTCCCGTTCCAAAGCACCTGTGCTAGCCGTGTGAAGAGTAAGACTCCTCTGGTCCCAGAGATTTGAATCTGAACAGCTAGCGGCATGGCTAACTGAGCTAACTAGCTAAAGTGCAGCTACGCTTAGCATCAGCTAGCGGTTACTTGGTTTGTTTGGAGTATGACTTTGACAGATGGCCAATTCTTACATTTTGCACCTTTAACAATAAACACATGCTCTATAAATGGTTTATAAAGCATTGTTTAATAGCAGTTAAATAACTATTGACTACTGTTTAATTAACTATGAATTTACCAATTATGACCCTCTTGTGTTCTCTCATCTTTGACTAAGACAGGGTTCCTTTAAGTGTCAACCTGAGAATGTTTTTTTCAGGACTATGTGTATGGAATTTAACATTATTTCTGTCCAATTTCACAAACCAAACCAAGCCTTCTTGGAGTTTTTGTTATCCCTCTGTAATATTGCTCCATGTCCCCTTCCGTCCTCTGGCGGACTTGTAGCCTTTTGATAATACTAGCGAGGAAATTGCAATAAATGTAGAGAGCCTCGTCCAGGTACAGGATAATTTATTTTCTTTGCATACAAAATGTGTGACTCCGAGTGAAAGTGAAATAGCAGGTGCTTCTCAACTGGGGTTATATTTCATTCTGGTGGGATATTTTGTACATAATAATTGGAATTTACAAGGGTTCTCAGTCTCTAATTCTTTCTTTCAACAAAACAGTCGGGAGTGGAGCTTTGCAGGAGCTTCATTTCTAATGAATGTGACTGAAATGGATGCAAAGCTGACTATGAACTGTGAAAAACAAATACTATTGGGAAGAAAAAACAACAACACTTAAACCCTTGTTAGAGCAGGTCTTTTGTCTACACAGTGTTTCAGGTGCATGCAGAAGGGAGATGGGACACCGACGAAAGGCTCTGTTTGTGTTGCTGCTTGTTCAGCAGAGCAGGGTCACATAAAATTGGATAGTGTGACACGGCTAATGTGATGCCTCAGCCTCCTCCATTTTGGATTCTCTGTGTTCCCTAAAGGTCAGCACTGCCAACATGGTTTACAGTTGTTCACTGTTATGTGCAAGTTCATGAAATTTGTAGTCTACTGGTACACATCTCTGCATGCAAATCACCCCAGGATTCCCCCTGAGTTGTGTACATATCGGACAAAAGGGCGTCATGCAGTTTTTATCTAACGCTCAGTGTCACTTTGTGGAGTGAAATAAAAGGTAAAGGTATGGTCCAATGTGGGTAATAAATAAATATTCATCAGTCCTTGAGAGCAGAGCTACAGTTTGAGGTCTGGCGGTGTGATGTTGTGATGAAACATGCTTGAATAATAAGTTTATAATAAGCTTTTATTGATTTAAATAGGGCAGAAGGATATCATCAGCATACACGAGAGGTGTTGAATTTGCAAGGCTGATGGGATAATAACATATCCGTCTTTAGTTGAGGCGAGCAATGTTTGTGTCCTGTCACAAACCTGCTATTAATGTTCCAAATCCCTGACCTTAATCAATGTTTTAGCCTACCTTAGTTGTACATTAATCATATCAATTTGTCATAACTGCAGATTTTCCCAATACTCAACCATTCCATAGTTGCAATGCAAATAAGGTAGTAAGAAATTATTTTAAGTATCACCCAAGTAAGATATGTCAGTATCTCAGTAGGGAATGTGTTCAATCTTTACTGTGGGGACATCCCCTAATCCCCTAAGATGATTAAGGTCAGACTTTGTATTCCTCTTTAGTTTTGTTGGACTTTCTTCTTGTGTGCCTTTTACTGTTTGCATTCTGCCATCGCAGAAAAGGGGCGGGAGGACAGACAAAGACAGGAAGTGGAAGGTAAGGCACAACACCTGATATAATGTACAAAATAAACCGGGGAAACAACTAACCAAAAACCCAAAGCACACTGTTACGATTCTCTTCTCACGTCCTCTGTGTGTATCTGTCTGATTTCAATGACAATGCTTAAAGCGATACATAGATTTCATTGGCTGAGTAGCATCATGTGATCCCAGTCTTGCTCAAAGTAAATTCAAAACTGTTGTTGAACCATTGGAGTACATGGATTTGGGTTTTCTTTTAAAGGTTATAGTCAGATTTTGTTTTCCATTCAGTCAGAAGACCTATAAGTGCTTCTGGCATTGATCTATAGGAGTTTGAGTTTTATTATTTTTTCCACACATGATTTTTTTAATGCAAAAATAAGCCTACAGATGCCCTATAACTGCCCCTATTAGCTGGAAAACGCAATGGGTTGACATGGTATAGCCTTACATGGTCCAAGTTCAAATTTGATAGCAATATCCCTGAAGATGAACACTTAACACATTTTAACACTTAACACAAGGCAATATCCAGGCAGCCGGCCAAAAAATTGCCATTTTGTGACCTCAAAATACCCCTGCTTGAGAGGAACAGAGGCATAAACTCATTATAGATCTTTATTTCATTATTTAGTCTAACCTTATGCATATAATGTAGTCGAAAACAAGTGTGGAAAAACAGCCTATACAGAGAGCAAAATGCATTTATAATTGCTATATTAAAAACTATAAAAACTATATATTGCTAGATTTGAGACTTTAATTGGCTACGTGATGCATCAATCATCCGGTGGCTGGCTTGTACGTGGCTCAGGAGAGAGGGGAGGGAACAGAAAGTGGGTCTCCTGTCTTGGCGATCACTCGTTGGCTGTTGTAGGCTCCAGGGCGGGCATAGAAGCTCCTATCTATAATGAGGTGTCAATCAAATGGTGGCCATTTCAGGATCTCCAGCATTCACAATAATACAGATATAGATCATTCAGTTAGCTGAACAGATACAGATAAAGAAAATGGTGTACTTGCTCGTTCCAATTTAAAAACTGGTGGTTACTTTATTGAGATTACATCATTTTAGTTTGAATTTCCACCAATGTAAACACTGAGCCATTATGCTACATACCACTGCTCCACTGCATCATGTCCTGTTTCACAAACACTTTTACAGTCGTTGTCTTTCACTACAAGAGGAGTTTTAATTTTTCCATGCACTATGTAAACAACCCTGATTCACTATCCTTCTTATACCTGAGCTTTTTACATCTCCTTTTGTTTTCAGGCTGCTTTCTCTTCAACCTTGTGGCTCAGCTGGTCTATGAATTTTGGAGCAGTCCTTTTGAACCCTTGAGCTTTTAATCCTTTAGTTTGGTTCATTTGAGGTTCACAGCAAAATAACCTCGCTGTGACCGCGTGGAAATGCAGCTCTCGGTCCTTCTCCTCCCGAGCTTCAAGGATTTTTAAATGAAAGCAAGAATGTGATCCTTGATACCTGCAGGAAACAATTCTGAAATATACAAATTAATGGGTATAAAGAGATGGATGGATGGATATGTGATAGCAAGCTGTGACTCATACTTGGAAAGCCTCCTGTATCAAGGTGAAGCACGGGCAAAGTGCAGTGTGAGCTTGAATTCATTTGCAGCTATTTTTGTTCTTGTTTGTGGTAGAAGTCTGTGCATGTCAGTGGAATTCACTAAACAGGTATCTGCGTGAATTCCTAAAAGAAGAGGTCATCAGAAGTTTTACATGAGCAAACTTTTTCGAATTGCACTCAGGTTGTGGTTTGGATGCATTTGAAGAAGCTGAATTGGGCTGGGTCGAAAAATGGATCTGATTCAGATCTATCCGTTATCGATTCACAACAACCAGAGATCGATCTTTTAATATCAATGTGTCTTTTCACATGTTAAAAAAACTATCTCGCGAGTCTCTACAGTGGCAGCACGGGGACAAGGACTTGCTTTGTACAGCAAAGTGTGAGGACGACAGCACAGACTTCATGGTGCATTCAAGTGCACTCTGAAAACTATTTTTAAATGGCCACAAAGGTTGTTTCAAACAGACGCTTCAATGTTTTTCTTATGTTCCTTTTTTTAAAATACATATGCCTGCATCCGTCTTCCTTTCTTGCTCCTTCACTGCAGCATTTTTTATAATAAGATGCTAAAACCAGACCAATACTCCATTAATTTCTCCATAGGCAGATTTTAATTGCAAATCTCTGAAATCATTAATTCAATTCTGAAGGTAAATATAAATATCCTTAATAATGCACCTGGTTAGAGGGTTCCCTGTATAATTTACAGCATTAGTTCTCTCAGACTGTCCCAGTGGTCCCAGCAAAATTGGTACTGCAGCTGAACTATCCCCAACCAAACTGATATTGCGTAGGAAATCAAACTGATTCCCAGCCTTGTGAATCAGAATCGCATTGGTTCAGGAAATCAGTGGCGATACCCAGCTCTCAAGCTGAGCCTCCAAACAGTCATACAGAGTCAACTTTCACCCAGACTAAATGAAAATTTCTGGGTGGAATCGCACACCCCAAGTTTCCTTAAATTTCAGCATAATCCCTGAGCAAGCACCCGTCTTGATGTGCTTATTTGAGCACACAAGTTTTGCGAACCGTCACTGCTACAGCACTGATTCCAAATTTTCCTCACCAGGCTCTGCTTCTCTTCTTCACAATCACCCAGAGGGGTGCGACCCCCCCTCCCCGCCAGCTTGGCTTGTCAAGTGTTTACCCTTAAACAGATACCTCCCCCCCAGCCCCCCTGTTAGCCAACCTTCACAATATTTCCTCAGTTGCCTTCTCCCTCCTGGATGCTTCCAATCCAAATCTCCACTGGTGGCCCGCAAAGCTGCAGGACATGCTTCCACCTCATTGTCTGGCCGTACACCCATGTTTGTGCATCCACTTGTCATGTGGCGACCATCCCCGTAGCGCTCCCCTCTCCATGCGGTCTCTTCTGTTTTTCCTCCGAGGGTCGAAGTCGTCGTCTAACTTGTGATTGTTACCTTTCATGAACAAAAGGAAACATAATGAATACTCCTGTGTGAACAAATCATTCTACCGTCATGAATTTTCTCTTTGCTTCTTTTTCTCTCTCTTGGTGGGAACCTTGGTGAGCTGATGATAAAGAGGACAAATTGTTCCTTTTGCAGGAGGTTCTGACTGTTAAGAGGCTGGAATAAAAGTTTTTTTAACGTCCCTCAATTTGGCCGTGCTTTTCTTCCCGAATTAACCTCCTTTTGTAGGTATTATGCGACTGCGAGCCACAGTGACGCCTCGGACTTGTCTTTTTGAGGCATCGATCGAATATAATTAAGCTCCATTTATTCAGTGTCAAATTAATAAGCTTTTGTCTGCTTCCTGGCATTTCTGGAAGTAAGTTGAAAAGTCAATTTCATACATACCATGGCTTTGGTTTGAGGAACAATCGATAGTGGGTGACACATTTGAATGCCTGCATTTCCATTTTTGAATTTTTGAGCATTGTTTGACAGTTGCCTTACTGGAAAAGGTTAAGATGATTGATGTATGAATGAGGTGTAAATAGAGTAATAAGAGATATTCTCCTGACTATGACAGTATTGGTTCTTCCTGTAGGAATATTTAAGCATTAAAAGAGCTTAAAAATATATCAGGAGTGACAGTGCATGTTTTATCGTGATGACATATAATAAAAGCATTCTGCCTTCTCCAGATACTTTGTTTTTCTCTGTCATTTCCATCCATAATTCCATTTAACTCTGCTTTACATAGGCTACAATTACATAGACCACATCAAAGTCGTTGAATGCACTCTAATAATGAGCAATCAAGCTCTTTCATTGTGTCGGCGCTACCGTGTCCCCTGTATTTGATTGCGAATAACAGAAATACATCATTCATAGCAGAAAACAACAAAATGTGGGAAAAATAAGCGAGCATGTTTTTTTTTTTTCTTTTAACCCTTTGTATGTTCTCAAACAATGGAAACAAATATATGCATATTATCTGTAATTATGAGACCATGCAATGGTTGAGAGTAACATTACCACATGTACAGCACAAATGCACTTTCAACAGTCTGCATATTTGTCCATTACAGTGAAACATTTCTTTTTTTTTAATTACATATTTTTAGGGGCATCTAGACTCCATCATACAAAACACTTAACATATAATTTAACACTTGCTAAAAAATTTAAATGACTAAACATGGTTTTAAAAACTAATTATAAAATGACCCAAATGCACAAAACCACGAGGCAGATCGAAAAAAGGAGAAAGAAAATATAGAAAAAAGAGTAAGCCATAATCAAATGATGATGAAATCCAAAAGCAGGGAACAAAAGGCAACAAAAGCCGGCTGATGAGAGAGAACACGGAAAAGCACAAACTGAAATAGGTCAACACCACTGCAGCCGGTTCTGCCTCACAATGAGTCAGATACAGCAGCGTGATCGGCAGTCCTACACTTAACTCTAACCATAACCAAGTAACCTGTGTGCCTAGGTCTAACCAATTGTTTGTGCCTAAACCTAACCAATTAGTTTTTGTGCCTAAAGCTAACCAAGTAGTTTTTGTGTCTAAACCTAACCAATTAGTTTTTGTGTCTAAACCTAATCAAACCGCAACTGACAATGTTAATAACAGTCAAAAAGTCATAATATGGGATAATACATAAAGTGTTTGTCAGCCAGCTTTATTTTGAAAGTCTAACAGGTTGTTATGTATTATGTTTTATTGCTAATGTGACCTCATAGCCTTTATTTTGATATTCTAACTGGACGTTGCATATTACACATTATTGCTAATTTGAC
The DNA here is from genome assembly GCF_965226575.1 of Pagrus pagrus. Taxonomy (NCBI): domain Eukaryota; kingdom Metazoa; phylum Chordata; class Actinopteri; order Spariformes; family Sparidae; genus Pagrus; species Pagrus pagrus. The sequence continues at coordinate 13,582,367 of NC_140206.1, read as the reverse complement.
TGCAAAACTTGACATGAGAATAAAACCTGCAAAATAAAACAGGAAATGACTGAAATAAAAACCCAAAAAGATGACAAATAACTAATAAATTGGCCAATAACATGTACAATATTACACTCTCCTCACGCAACCGGAATCATCCATACCTCCGGTTTTAATAAATGGTGAGTCACTCAAATGTGTGGAGAAATCTGTACCTATTTAGACAGCCTTATCAGCAAGGACAGTGGGACAAAAATGATATCAAAGAAAGCACGATTTTGAAAAAGCCCAGGGTGCATTTTCTCCCATCTCCATCCTAAACCAGCTCAGAAGCAAAGCTCTATTGATGTAACAGAGATGCCAAGTCAATTTCCAATGCACAGTTCTGAATGCTGGTGGGAAACCGAAGTTGATATGAAAAAGACCCAATGTGACATCGTCCTGCGCACAAAGATCACAACCTTGGAGTTATATAAAGCAGAAGCAACAGCGGTGGCTGCTTCAAATGGGGGCAGATCACATCTCAAAGATTGAACTTAACTTGGAGGGAGGCTCAACTTGTTGCCAAAGGTTGAATAGAGAAAGCAGCTCACTGTGACTCATTGTGGCTGCGTGTCTCACAAAGGATGAAGAGGATGAAGTAAGTCAGGTAATAGCATACATTATTGGTTATGACCATACAGATGATATTACCTCATTTAGTTAATCTGCCTAAATTTCATATTTTATAAAATCTGATACCACATCCAACAACACATGGATGTACAAAAAATCCCTAACATAAATAACAAAATGTCTGACAATATGCAGTGAAATCTTGATCCTTGATTTTTGGGTGAAGGATCCTGTATTGCTAAATCATATTCAAACAGAAAACAGAGTATTTCCCATACACTTCAATGGTGGAGTCAAATGATCAATGTTCTGAACTGTTGTTATGTTTTGTTAATTCAGTACTAGAAGTAGTAGCTGTGGCACACAAATCATGACAATATCATAATTTAAATTAGATTGTCGATAAAATAGTCAAATTTAATATATTGACAGCTGTTAATGATCAGAAAACATGCTAGCAGTGCTAAATTTATCAATAATAGACAATTTAAGAGATTGTTTGAGCATGTACATGGATGTTGTTGTTTTTATTAAACCCTCTGATACAATGACTATAAAGACAAAATGTTACACTTTGTTTGACAAAAAAGTGCCCTTGGATGCCCCTATGGTTGATAAAACATTACAAAGTGCCCCCAGTTATCTTAAAATGTATGACAACTTTCTGTATGCTGGTTCCCCACCCCACACAACTGGTGCCCCCCTTTTATGTTTGCCCCTGCCCCTCAAAGATATCGAGTCCGCCACTGCCCATCACTGTTAACTTAAGCTTAATCAACCATAAATTAATAGTTATTTCACTGTTAACAAACAATGAAATGCTTCATGATGCAGCTTCACAATCAACAGTTGCTTAATAAAAGTTTTTCATTGTTTGTTAACAGTTAAATAACTGCTAAATTTAGTTTAATTAACAATAAATCATTTGTTAATGACGGTTGTTATTTTTTTAATCTTTATTGAAGCCAACTCAAGTCTGCTAAAACCTCTCACTCTTCATCCTTGTAAGTTGTCTAGGGCCTACCACTTCCCCTGAATGCCACACCAGCTACAGTAAGTACAGCTAACTTTTCAATAATGGATCTCCCCTCAAAATGTTCTTTGACAGCAAACCATTAAAGGGTTAACACCCTCCGGAAAATAGAGTTATTCTCTTTGTGAGATAAGAAAACTGGTTTTCTTACTGGTAAAAGTTGAACAAAAAACATCAGAGTGGAGTTGGAGAAACTGTAGAAACAGATAAATGCACCACATTCTGTATGTTCTGTCTGCCTCTCACATCCTTGTCTTTTCAAGGCCTGGTGCCTCTGAGCTTTGCTCAATGCACACACCGTGCTTTACACATTGTTATGATGTTCCACTCAAGATATTACTGAAGAACGGTTAGATATAAGCTCCAACTTTCTGCCTGAAAACTGAATATTTGCAGTGAGATAAAAAAAAATCATCTTGAACAGAGAAATCCATCACTGGTTGTGCATTACGGAAGGAACGGGGTAGAATAAGAATGTCTAGATTAAGGCTCAATCAACTGTACTCCTCTTCCTGGATTGTTTCAAATGAAAACTTCAAATGATTTATTCCATGTTATTTTATATTTATATATCAGTGCCATGGGGATATGATATGCCATATTATTAGGCATACATATTGTTGAAAATGTTGGGAATTCAATGAAAGATCACAGAGCATTGTAAGTATGGTAGCTGATAATTACTGCATTCAACAGCTTCTTTCAATAGTTCAATTATATGTGAAGGTCATATGTCGCCATATATTTTGAGAGGAGAATTTGAAATCATGCAAGCTTTTCTGGGAAATTCCCTGGCGCGTTCAGTATATCATCTGATTTGCTTCGAGTACCAAGAATCATCATACGAGCCAAAGCTGGTTTCTTTGAAAATGATCCCCGAGACTAATTTTGTTTATTTGATAAGGAGTATATTTCACTTTAAAAAGTTTAATAATATCTTTTCCCACCAGACTGAAACCTTGCTGCGAGCCACTTTGGTGCACTACTCCATTTTTCTTCAGATTTATGATTACCTGTACGAATAATTATTTCATCAGGAACTATTTTTTCCTGCTCATCAGGGCTTGGAAAGGCCTTGATTTGTGACGGGCTGTGTGTAATGACACTAGCACAAGATGAAGTCGCATTACAGCTGTCTGCCATGATCATTTGTCATCGGAATGGCGCCATTAACAAAATCAGGGCAGGTATCAGTCACATGGCTGAGGCGATTTCATCGTCCCTGTGACATTAGTGTGTCTGTGTCCGTGTAATGTATTAGGGTTTTAAAACCAGATCTAGCCCTTCAAACTGGAAATTATTTTGCTGTCTGAGGAGGTGCACATAGGACACATTAAAAGTAATAAATGCATGAAAGTGACATACATTCCCCTGCTCAGGAAATATCTCCTCACTTTGCTTGCAAGTAAAAACACACACTGTTCCTATCATTAATTAAAGTCCCCACCACGTCTGAACTCCCGTCTCTTCATAAGGTATCCATCGGGCGATGACCGAGAGTTGAAACACCGTACATCTCTGAATAAATCATTGAGAAAAAGTGGAAGCAGTACTTGTTGTTCTCCATTTTATCTTGTGTGAATAACAAGACCCTGGCACCTTCGCGAATTATTCATGCGGCTGTGCGCGCCGTGTCGTCTCCGCCTGCGAGAAGCCATTGCGAGGATCCGGGCAGGTATCAGTCACTCGCTCATGGCATTTTCATCTTCTCTGTGACACGAGATTGTGCGGGAGTGACACCGCACTGATGTATTGGGAGTGATTGCAGCTGGGCTTTAACTGCTCACAAGGCGATTTCAAAGGAAATCATTCTTCCCTGAGGCTGAATTTTCCACGATTATATCAACTTAAAAAAAAGGTTTTGTTGCCTTTAGGAGTGTAAGCCCTTTAAACTCAACCTATACCTGTATGTGTTTGGCAAGATTGGAATAGACGGCCTATTCTCACATCCCTGGTGTTTTATTTTAAATTAAACTAAAGATGCTGAAGGTTCTGCCAGCAACAAATAGAGTTAAGGAGGAAATGCAGCTACCAGGGGAAAGTAGATAACAAAGGTCTCTACAGACCTCCATATTCAATGGTGATGTAATTGGCGCTAACATAACTAAATGTCAGATTTAATGCATTGCTCAGTGTAGACACTACAACAGCTTAGGTAGCTTAGACATTAAAAACATGGTTATTTATTGTTACCCTGCTTCGGTGAACACAAGGAGAGTCCTCAAACAGGGTATTACAGGACATGTATTGTGAATCTGTGAAGTGAAAAAGGGTCCACAGGCTTAGGGGTGACCAAGCAGATAGTGTGCTGTACTGTGATACTGACATGCCAGCTTAAAGGATAGGCTGACCTGAAAAAAGAAAAAAAAAAGGTTGGACCCAATTATTTACATCCATGCAAACAGCCCGCAATAACAAGTGTCAAAGTAAAAGCAGCAGAAACAGAGATATTGTCTTTTTTAATTCCTCACAAAACCTCCCGCTTACATTACCCATGATACAACTCAGTTAAGTCGTCAGAGAGTCAGATGTGTTATGGCTAGTACCATAGCCTCAAGCCACTAGCCTCAAGTAGAGCAGAGGAGCAGGCTACGGACAGAATTTTCAGTCTTGATGTCCTAGCCCCGACCAATGCTGACTTAAATGATATCACCTGAGGCAAACTTTTCTGATATGCAGTGAGAGGCTGCTGCAGAAATCTCATGCTTTTTTATCCTCATGTGTAACACTATTGGACGTAAATGTGAGCCAGGAAGTGGTTGAATGCTAGTGTTAGGTATTGATTGACAAATATGTTTTACTGTGAAATATTGCTTCATGTCCCTCTTTTTTGAGTTGCTGAACAATTGGGAGTGGTGACAGGATATAGATTTGTCAGAAATCTGGAACACAGCAGTACGACATTGACATTATCCTCTGATGACAGATGACATTGAGCTCCCCGATCTGAGCATGACGCTGTTAGCACCCTCGGCTGACAATATGTGAATATGGTCTATTTGAGGCCTTCAGAGAGTTGTCCTTCTTGGAAACAACAGGGTTGTCAAAGTTAATACAGCCTAATAAAATTCTGGCTTTTTCAGAACACATTAAAATGTACGTCAATACTGAGAACTCCCAATATTTGAAAATCAGATTAAGCATTGCTTTTGAAGGCCTAAACAGTTTCCCCATTGAGCTGCTAGAAGTAAGAAACTTCTTCAGAATACCAAGTGTCCCACAACTGAAGCAATCGATATGTCTGTGATTTGCACGTTTCAAAATGATTGGGAACAACACTCTGGCCGATGACAAATGAAAGCATACAGCAAACAGATGCTTCCATTAAGGTGGTTTCTTGGCACGGATTGGGTCCGTGCAGCCTTAGATGAAGGGGTCACTGCAAAGGTTTTCCTGAGTCTGGGCCTTCTTCAGTGAACTAGTGCAGTTCCCGTTCAAAACATGCTGTTCGGCACAGATTATGTGATAATGTGAGGGGTTTAGCCTACAGATCCAGTCTTAACCCTTCTGAACTATCAGTGCCAGCCAGGTAACATCAAATATGTTTTGATATTTAAAATCTGGATGATTACATTTGTACTTTCCGAGCCAGACTACAACAACAACCCGTGAGAGAGGGGGCCTGGAGCAGCTGATGGTGCTGCAACTCAAAAGTAAGCATTCTAGCCGTTGGGGCTAATGTTATCTAGCACACTACTGTTGACAGAAACTTAAAATCTTTTGGTTGAATTGTGTTCAGTCATCCCATAGAGTTTGAGACTTTAAGAAGCTCTGAAGCCACTCTGAGACTATTACCTCTAGGAATCACATTCTTATCGGATTAAACTGCAGCCCATGATTTACGTTGAGTTCCAAATCATAATACTCGAATCAAAGATGAAAATGACTGTGTGGAGGGTAGTGGATAGGTGTGCAACGCAGCTGTGGGCCACCAGAGATCTGCCACACACCATCTTTACTGTAACTATGTCTTTTAGGAGAAAGACGTAATTTAAAAACTATTGTCATTCATAATTCAGGATTTGACAGAAAGGTCCGATATTAACATCCCCTTTTTGCATTATGTTAAGTAATTCAATACAATCTGTATTGGAAAATAGCAAACTTATCCTCTCAATCCTTAGTGGGCTGCCAGACCTAACCGTGTTCTCAGCAGAGGCCATGAGAACAAACAGAACTCAGTTACAACCTGATTGACTCACAATACAGAAACTGAGCCAGAATAAGCCCCACACTCCAACCGCCCCTGCTGCTTCACGCAAGGACAAAGAAGCAGACACAGAGCTTGTCTCACAGCACACCACACTCAAAAACACTTGGCTTCTACGCCCACAGGTCTTCACCGGGTCCTCGAATAGCCCTGGAAAGCAACCTGTCACACAGCCTCGCCCATGAGGGATATGCACATCTCCACCACCCTTCCTGCTGCGCAAAAAAGTGTAGTGACCTATCTCACACTGACCCAAGGAGAGGCATTGTCAACAAACATGCTGCTTAATCTGTCATCATGTTGGTCGCTAAATACCAACATGTCCTTGCTCTCAGGCAATCCCTTCCTCTTCTTTTTTCTAGAGCAGTATTCGGATCATGAATACAAAAGGGCATCAACACTCAATGATATTCTGAGGTATTCTGAGGCATAGCAGTGCACTCAAAGAAAAACAAGACTTGGTTATGTAATTTTCTTATGAGTATTGTTGATATGCTCTGAGATCTTTGCTTCTGCAGATTTTTACCAGTTTATGTTGACAACGTGACAGATGAAAAGCAGCTACATGCACTGTTTACCTTTTCTGACGAGACACTTTTAAAGGTAGACTGACTGACGGGGATTTGATGTTGCGGTTTAAGTGTGTGGCACAAGGCTCTCAGGGCTGATTAAAAGAAATGAGTTTTACCGTTTTCTGCACTGTGATGGAATATGACTTTCCAGTCTTAAAGCTGTGAGATTATACACCTGACAAAGGTTTACATGAGTCAGCTTTTTACCATTTTAACGACTACATTGTTTCAAAGAAAAACCTCTGCAACTGTCACACATTTTTTGTCACGGACAGTGTTTTGGGCATAAGTCTCACCTCCTCTGCAGCTTACATTTCGACCCCTGCTTCATACTCATTGCTATGATGTGGAGAGAAACCAGGACAGAGTATACAATGAGAGAGTGAGAGCAACTAAAGGGATAAAGACACTGATAAAGAGGTGTCTTCTCCTATTCTGAGTGCAAAACACAGACACATGAACTAATGTTATTGTTAATTACTCCAGGTATTGGAACCTTTAACTGTGCATATTGGAATTAACAGTATAACTCTCAATAGGATTTGTCCCTAAATGACATATTTGGTCATTTGGTTTTGGGGAAACCAATCACACAATTTTATCGGTTAAAATGTGTCTCATACTTTGAGTTTAAATCACCTTAAAATATATTTTTGCAATCTGATTTTTACGATGAGTGATACAGTCCTATATGTGCACAAAATGTTGGAGCAGTTTTGGTTATTTCTGGAGTTGTCCCGAGCCAATCCTGAAGATAAAGAAAAATAAGAGTTGGCAAAATTTAGAGGGCTAAAGCTCCTACTTGAATGTGCCAAATACTTACTGTATCTTCTGTTGCTTTGTAAGTTTGGAATCGGACTTGAATTTATTTGGGATTGTGACCAAAAAAGAAAATAAAGAAAAACAAAACAAAACTTGATCAGGACTTCCGTAATTACTTCACATCAGAGATTTCAATTTATTCTTAGTTTCTCTCACTGGTGTAAAGACATTGAAGAAAAGTGATGTTGTATACTTAATTTAAGTTTCCACCACACCCGTACTGGACAATTTTGATGATTCAATAATGTTTCTGAGAAAATTCCAGATTTCCTGATATATTCAGTGCAATATCTCAGGATTATATCTCACCTCTTACCTAACTGGCTTTACCCAGTTGCTTACTGTCCCGCAAGGAAAAAATAAGACACTTGATCTGTTGAATGCCGACATCAAGGAGGCTTACAGTGCTTCAGCTCTCAACCACTTGGCAGATTAGATCACAATCTGGTCTTCTTCAGCTGTGTTACAAACCGTGTTTACTGAGGTGGCTTGAAACCACCCACTTATTCATGAAGTGGTCACCAGAGGCCAGTGAGCCTCTCAGGGACTGTTTTTGAGTGCATGGTTTGGAATGTGCTGAAGGAGTCACAGGGGAACAGCAAGGACACTGACATTGACAGAATGGTTTGCTGTACTACTGACTACATTAACTTCTAGGACTGTATGCTGTTTCCCAATAACAAACCCTGGTTAACCAGAGACATCAGTGCACCCCTCAATCAGAAAAGGGAGGCCTTTAGGGATGGTGACAGGGAAATACTGAGATTAAAGCAGGCATAGGACAAATGCAGGCAGAAAGTTGAAAAAAGGGTGCAGCATAAAAACACCAGAGAGGTGTGGAGGAGAATGTGGATAGCTGTGCAACAGTGAGTGATGGACAAGGCCAATGAGCTCAACCATTTCTTCAACAGGTCTGAAATAGCAGCCAATGTCTGCCATGCCCCAGGCAGTAGAGCCTCCCCAATTCTCTCTCAGCAGCTGTAACTCTTCCCACTCCCCTGTCCTTCACAGTAGATGAAGTGAAGACTTGCAACTGCAACCCAGATGATGAATGTCCGAGACCTCTTTGAAATTGTACAGGCCAAGTGGGTGAGCCTCTCAAGAGGATCTTCACCCTTAGTCTTCAAATGGGGATGATCCCAGTTCTGTGGAAAACATCAGGTCTTGAACTGGTACTCGAAGCAGGGTGCCCTGATGTGCTAAATGACTACTGACAAGTGCCCTTCACTTACACATTATGAAGGACCAGGAAAACACTGGAGTGGACGCTGCAGTCCCTGACATGCTCCACATCTCGCTTCGATAGGCCAGGTATTGTAAACACTGACCCCAACCCCCAAGTTTGAAGGATGGGAGTGGATCACTTCTTTGCTTCCAAGATCACAGATCACCACAGTTCGTCCAGCTAGGCAACAGTGTCTCTGGGATGGCAGTGAGCAGTGCTGAGGCTCCACAGGGAACTTACTTGGGTTCCTTCCCATCATATTGTACACAGTAGAGTACAATTCTGAGTCCTGCCACATCGGGAAATACTCTGATGATACTACTATTGTGGCATGGATCAGGAATGGGCATCAACACATAGCAAAATATTGCGGCCCAGATCTGGCCCACACCAGACACGTTCATCATTCGATGTCAGCCAAGAGAGAACCGAATAAACCAGAACTGTCCCAAATCTGGGCCACAGCTCATTCTATTCTGGTGAACTGGATCTGGCCCAGACTTGGGTTTATTCGGTTCACCTGCTTGTGGCAGGTCAAAGCAAGGCCAGGAAGCAGACCGCCCAAGTGCCATCATTCCACACGGTATGTGGGCCGAATGTCGGGTAAATTTTACTATCTGGGAAGGGAAGTTCAAAGGCCTTCAGCAACTGGAGCAGTAGGAACTCCCTCCTACTGAACACCTCAGTGAGAGTCAACATTCGAGGGGTGGACATCGACAATGGTCCAGACTTTTAAAAGATTTTTTTATGCATCATGACAACAAGCTGGACTAGTCCTTGTACAAAATGGACTCTCCTGAAAGGGGCAGAGCAAGTGACTCGATTAATGTTTCTGTCTGTTCAAGACAGACAAAGATACAAGGCAGCTAGACAGGCTGGTGAAAAGGCAGGTTCAGCACTTGGCAGGAGGTCAGACTCAATGGGGACTGTGGTGGAAGGTTGCAAGCAAGGTGAAGTGAAGACCATTCTGGACAATGTCGGTCATTCCCTCCACAACACATAGAAGTAGCTGTAACAGAAGGATCATCGCGCTGTGCTGCAAGGAATGTTCAGGGGATTCTTTGACCTGACAGCCATCAGGCTTTACAATACCTCAGCCAGTGGCCAGTGGGGTCATGACCTGGGCTGTCCTCTGTCCCTTTCTTACTTCTGTCTTTTTTGTCTCCATCTCTTTCTCTCTCCATACCAACAACTTTTAAGTATTATTTTGTTTTTAACTCCATGCACCCAACATTATTACCTTCTTCTATTGTGTTATGTCTCCAACTTATATCTTTATATATAATGTATACAGTATGTGAGCTTATATCTCTTAACTCCTTCTCTCATATAGTAAAAGAGGTCCTGCAACTTGTCACCTCTCCTGTCTGGGCCAACAGTGTATTTTGATGTTGCAGAGCGCAAAAAAAGAGTGAACTCATGCCACGTTGCTTCCTCGCAACTTGAGCAACAACTCAGTCCATGTGACTTGTTGTAGAATCCAGTGAGCAGGGGTTTTCACTGGGGGTCCCGCTGACCACCTCACCTACCTATTTTGTAACATTCACTTTTGAGATAAACTGTCATCTCAGAAATTGCAATCATTTCAAGTTCCTACTTCAGTCTAATGATCTTCCCTACTAATGTACATTGGTTCACTAGTCATTTATGTGGTCTTTTCACCTAACTGCAAAACTATAAATGAGCTAATATTTTTGATAATACCCCACTTTGATGTTATCATATATAACCTATGCATCCTAGTTTAACTTGCATCTGTAATCCATCTTTGTAACTGTACTAGAGTCCAAGTTGTTGAAGTTCTTTGTTCCTAACTCACGTTTTTATATTTCACAGTTTGTCTGTGGGTTGATGATACAAGATATTGTACAATATAGTATTTTACAATGCATTTTAATTTATCTAATCTCTCCAATTGTATTTTCTTGAGGGTTTTTCAGAAGGAAGGGAACCATACCATGCAATAAAAACATAATGATCAGTTTGTGTGAGAACACTGCAGTATGACAGCATCAAAGAGAAGTAATGCATGTTAGTTGGTGTCTTTCGTTGGCAAAGAACCTGAGACACAGAAAATATGAAATTATTTTTTGGGAAAAAAAATAAAGCGAGTTCTCCTCGAAATGTTTATTTCCTAACCTAACTGCTATTGGATGGTAGATACCCACTGAATTTACAGCATAAAAAAAGATATATATTCCCCATAAAAGTTGCCTCAATCTGAGTGTGCAAACATTTATGGACTGAGAATGTAAAATAGCCCTGGAAAACAGCTCCTTGCACATTCACCCATCTCTCTCACGATATACACACATCATGTATGAACGCATGAACAACGAAGACGAGATGGAAACATGAAAGATGTGTTGTTACTTACTTATTATTTTCCTGTTTTAAATGTTTTTTTCATTCCGTTTCGAGGGTCAACTTGACTTTGTCACAGATTATCACTCATCACACAGTCCCTGTTAATGTAAAATCAGTGTATGGAAAGCTGCTAGGTTAGGAAAACTGAAGTGACGTGATTTCCAAGACTAATCCGCGATGCATTCGACGGTAATACAGTTCGATGTTGCAGTTTGTTTTTTTTTCATCTTATAATCCTTAACAGCTTTTGCCATTGTCAGTATCATAATACACATTCTGCAACGCACAATGAGGTGCTCCTCTTAAGGCTATTTACCATTTTAGGGCTTTATATAGGGAGCTGTAACAAGGCTGTTGTGGCTGCCCAGTGTGTTTGTGGCCGGAGGACTTAACTTTTCTTGGAACAGCTCTCCACATATACTGATGCAAATCCACATGTGCACCTTCACAATCCCTATTCATGTTTGCTTTCTGTGACATTACATGGATTTCTATAAGTCTCTCTTGTATGTTCCCCAGGCTTCCCTCTCTAAGGCCCACTGCTTGGGTAAGATAGCACTCACTGGCTGCATTTCCCCAATCCCACTACCTTCTCATTCTCACATTTCTATTATTTCCTTTCTTTTCTTTATGTCATCTTACTGTCACTCCCCTTTTGACAACATTTGGCTTTCATGCCGTTTCACATTTGTTTAAGACGTTACAGTTTGAGGATCAGGTGGGAGTTATTCTAGTGTTTCTTTCCATCAAGACATCCCATATAAAGCCAAGAATCCCTCAGTTCTTTAAGACTTCCTCACCTTGTCTCTCCTTATGTGCTCTAACTTGAGGAAATGTTTCATTTATTTTGAAAAGTTTCGTTTTTTATTCCTTTTTCCCAATGTTTAAAAGGTCCAATTTGTAAGGAAGTTTTGAGTCTCATTCTCAACTCGTCAAATACCGATGCTTTAGGTTTCCCAATCCATCAAATACTCACACAATCCGATTGTAGGTCTGATCGGCTGCCATCCCAAAGCATCAATATGCGATGAGTTGAGAATGAGACTTTCTTTCAAATTGGACCTTTAAGTAGGTTGTCAATTACTATATAATTAGTCCACAATCGCCAAAATTCAAAGAGAAATCGGCAGGGTTATTTTTAGAAATAAAGTGTCTGTAGAACTCCCACAAAGGTGAAATTAAAACTCTGGAAAGAAAAAGTACAAGGCTTTCAGTAAGCACTTTTATTTCCCCAAAACGTCAAATTCCAGTAGTTGATGGGCTTGCTCGCAGGTGGGTGAATGAGCTGCCGTCTTTGGGCCGATTGAGAGATAGGAGGTGATAAGTCAAAATGCAAAAAGCATTTTTTTGGTGGTTGTACTGAAGGGATGGGGGTCACGGCAATCATAGATGTGCATCTGGAAGTGGAAATTGCTATTTCACCCTGAAACAGCCACTGAGTCAGACTGCTACAGAACAGGGCAGGAAAATTTAACAGGGTGGAAAATATAGAGTGATACAGACTTTTGAGGTCGTTTCATTGGTCACCTTATCAAATGTGGCTAGATGATTTACACCATTATGTGTCGACATACGTTTGCTTTATATAATATTTGTTCTCTCTTCTATCTCATCATCTAGTTCACCGCTGGTAAACATGTAGTTTGTCCTGGCATTTGTTCTGAGATATCTTGTGTGCCAAGTTGACATGTTGACCTAAGGTTGGCACAAGATGGAAAGTTTGTGAAATGTCCAGAATGAGAAGGTGTTGTCTTGGGAAGATGAATATGAACATTTCAGCTAGATGGTAGGGCCAAGGGAAAGGTCAAGGGGCCACTTATTAGAAACCATCCTTTGGTGATCATAAATATGCATATCAAAATCTGGCAAGTAGCTGTCAAGGATGGCTTGCTCCCAACCAAAGTCATAGACATAGACATGATGTACTGACTGCTGATGAGGCTAGCCGGTGAACTGGGAACCCAACCCAATTGGCATATTAAATGCTGGTAAAGTATGTTTCTGTTATACCACAGACAAGTTAAAACTTTGTTACTTTAGGTTCACTTTTCCTGTCACAACGCTGTGCTGGTCTGGGCTGGGGAACCTGATAGCCCCTGGGGAACATAATAGCCCTTGAAGCCTTTGAAACTGAATGGTGCCATAGCTCCACAGCTTCTAGCAGTCCATTCCCTCAAAGGGCAGCACTGTATAGATGGATTCCTATTGGTCAGTGGTGAAAACTTGGGTGTTAAAGTTCACCAAAGTTGAACTTGTTGCAAGAGTTTTGCAAGATTACTGTAACTACACTCAAAAAGTTGACTTTACTTTTAAAAAGTCAGGAAACCAAAAACCTCATAAAAGTTAACAACTTTCTGTTAGTCTAATTACAAGTCTACTTTACTTGGGAATTTTGAGGCAATCGTTTCAAAATTACAGTGTAGACCTCCAGGAATTAAAATCAAATTATTATTTTTTTGGTTTAATTATGGTTCTCTTAAGATACACACAACTGTTTCCATGGGTCGTGCAGAGAAAGATTAAAAAATGGCTTACACAGACTGTACATTTTTTGCAAATTTAAAGGGTGATTCCACCAGCTTTGTGGCTCCAGAGGAAGCTGTATATAGTCTGATAAATTGCCACCAGTTATGTCACTCAATGGCTAAGTTGCATTGTGGGTAATGCAGGTGCCACGTTTTGAAATGGAAGAAGAATGCATGGAATAAAAAAGGTAATATCTCCGCTTCTGCATTTTTCAGTTTTGATCATTGTGTCCATAATGAGTCCAACAGTGTTGTAGGAGTGCAATGCTCAACCAGTGGACTGCTTTTCAAAACCTGGTGCGTACAGTACCCACAATACAACTTAGCCAGAGTGACATTACTGGAGGCAATACATGCAGCTTCCTCTGGAGCCACAAAAGGCTTTATACTACTTGTGTCACATATGCAGTAGTGCTCCCCAAGACCTGTTAACACGCTTTAATGTGTAAAATTGATGGAGTTACCCTTTAACCTTGTTCAAAGTGGCTCATTACAGTATGTTTTTACTTTAGTCAATATGGGCGTGGTATACATGGTTAGATCAGTTATAGTCTTCATAATTCAGTTGCTAAGTGCATTTAACGGAAACCATGGGAACCAAAGTATAATTTATTCAGATTTGCCGGCATGGCAGAAAAAGAGATGGCATAAGCATAAGAATAGTGAGAAAAACTAAATGATATTTTGGATGATAAATCATATACAAGCAATGATTTATTTGCATAAATGTAGAAAGTTGTACATTGAAAGTGAAAATTAAATAATTATGATAATGGTACAAACGCAATCCTAGTAATAGCCTGTCATACAGTAGGTGGTACGCCCGCAAAGGGCGACTCTACAGCCTTCTATAGACACAGGAAACCTATCTACTGGGTGCACAGATGTCATTTTGGTGACATCCCACTCATCACATCATTGCCAAAGAGCCAGTATTGTCCTGTTATACAGTGCCAATGTCGTTGCCGGCGATGCATGCTTCAAAATGAATCCGCTGGATTCATGATGGACACATGATAAATCAAGCCTGACTGACTGAACTGAAGGACACGAATGAAATCATCATGTCTAACCGTGCTCGTTTTTTTTCCTGCTCGCTTTTATCATCTGGACCCCTTGGCGGCGTTATCAGTCGGGCTGCCAATAAAGTTCTAGTTATGAGCTCACGTGACGCTCGTCCTGGAACCATCTGCCATTTGGTGGAGAGGAAGGGAACTCATCTATTTTCTGCTTGGAGTGGGTCTGCATCTGGACATCCATCATAGCCGGGGCTATTGTCTGTGTATGTGTGTGTGTGTGCGGCACTGGCTGTTGCTGTCTTATCATCCCCCAACATCATAATATGGGCCAAAGCACATCAGCGAGTGTAATTGCACTTCTATCCGACTCCCCCGAACCTCTCCTCCTCCATTCCCTGCTTACTCACAAGCACAGGGAGGGAAGTGCAAGTATGTGTGTGTTTTTAAAAAAAAAAGGGAAAATCATGGCAGTTACTTTTTTACGATGATATCACAACTGTGTCTGACATCTGTGTAATGGCAGTGTCCAGGTTGCGGGTGGAGAGCGAGGCGCCGGGTGACATAGTGTCAGCTGTTTTATGGAGAGATCCCCACATACAAAGCTAGAGAGGGAGGGCGAGAGAGTCTCTGACAGAGCAAGAATCAATGAGAGAGAAAGACCGAGGGAGAGATAACATCCTCCCACTTTATGGTGTGATTGGCAGATACATGGCAGCTTTTCTACCTGCCATTCCACTCAACCATCTTGTTCTCCCCATCAAATAAAGTCACACTGGGACAGTGATAGTGATGGCAGTGCTTTATAGAGATCTCACTCGCATAATCATCATTGGAATGTACGATTGCTGTGTTGGTACAGTCATTATATAGTAGTTAGCCATATGAAGTTGCCTGAGTATGCTGCATTTGTTGGAGTACAGGGTGGTAGTCATGCGAAACAGGGGCCTTACTGCAGAAACTTCCTAAGCCTGGATGACATTTAGGATTTTTGGTTTTACAGAAACATGTTTCCTAACTGCATTTAGGAACAAACCATATCTTAATATAGTCATTCAAAAGCATATGTCAAAAGCAACAGAGATGGAGAACGTGGATACTGAAATAGGCTATTATGACTGAAATGCTACTCAGAACTTAACCTAACAGAAGCTAACCCTGACGTTGGAGCCTGTTGGAGAAGCTAACAAGGATGTTGGTCTGTTGGGGAACTTAACATTGGTGGTAGTCTGGTGGAGAAGCTACCATTGATGTTATCCTGCTGGAGAAGCAAACATGGATGTTAGCCTGTTGGAGAAGCTAACAAGGATATCAGCCAGTTGGGGAAGCTAACATAAAAGTTAGCATGTTGGAGAAGCTGACACTGGCTTGAGCCTGTTGGAGAAGCAAATACCAATGATAGCCCGTTGGTGAAGCTAACAAAGACTTTAACCTGTTGGAGAAGCTAACACTAATGTGAGCCTGTTGGAGATGCTATCATTAATGTTAGCCTGTCAGAGAAGTTAACATCAATGGTAAACTGTTGGAGAAGCTAACACTGATGTGAACAAGGCATACATTTCCCTGAAATTGTGTCAAAGCATACAAATTTAACATCCGGGAGGAGGACAGTTGATTGAGATCCATCCCCAGATCTTCAACTACTGATGCTTTGACAGGACAATAAGATACAAGCAAGACAGGATTATACCGTCTTCTAGGACAAGTGGTTCGGAACATTTCCTCTGCTGAGGCCTCAGATCTTGAACCCTCAGAACATATGCATTGTGTTTCATAGATACTACTCCTTCTAGTATGTGAAGCGTTTCAAGGATCCCTCTTTTTAAAGTGTTGGCCATCATTTCTTATGATAACATTGTACTCACAGTAATTGAGAGGATCTCTGGACAGTGACCTTGCTGTAAAAAAATCTCATTTCAACACCATGCAAATCTCATCGCCAAAACTGCCTTCTTCCACTTAAAAAACATAGCTCACCTCCGCCCATCCCTCGACGATGCATCCCTTTCATTACATCTAGGCTTGAAAGCTGCAACAGCATTCTTTATGGTATATCATCTCAGTCCTTAATGAACTGGAGATCAGTTACGCCCACTCCTGTGCCCACAATATACTCAATTCAAACTCCTTTTCTTCACTCACAAAGCCAGCTGTAACCGGACCCTTTTCTGTCTCACTGACCTTCAGCACCACATTCCCACCTCCGACGCAACGGGGTAACAGGGCCTTCTCCTCAGCCGCCCCTTTCCCCTGGAGCTCTCTCCACAAACACATTCTTGACAGCATCGATTTTGATAAGTTCAAGAAGTTCTTACAACTTACTTTTTTAGAACTGCTTTGATGTCCTGTGCTACCTCGTGCTGTTCCTGCTTTTGTTCTCTTTGTTATGTTAGACAAAACAACTCCCCCAATCTAAATGCCAACATAGGTTGTTTCTAATTGCCTCCTTAAATGACTCATATGCGTTTTGTTGATGTGGCACCCTTCAAGTTAAGTTTTAGTTATCATTGTTATGGTATTACACGCGTTAGCTCGTGACAGAACTGCTCATTGTTCGCGTGGTTAAACGGACGTTGTTGTAAGTGTTAGAACAAACAATCATTTCTGTCGTTTCTGCTTTCTGTTTCTGCAAACCACAGATATGTTCAAACTTTACAGTTCTTTATGTTGAAACTTAACGTTCCACTTTCTTTCTTATGTTGTGACTACGCTGGTCTGGTTAAGTTTAGGCATAAAAACCACTTGGTTAGGGTTAGGGAAAGATCATGTTTTGGCCTGAAATAGCTGTTTTGTTCAGTAGCAGAAAATAGAAATACTCAAGTAAAATACAAGTACGGTACTTGAGTATATATACTTAGTTATATTCCATGACTAGAGGTATCACAACTTTTTTTTTTCTTCACAAACACCTGTTTTTTGTTTTCACAAAAAAAGCTGGAAAATGTCCTGTGGTCTACTTTCACACTTACAAATGTTGAAGCACAGTCCTGAACAGCGGTCACTTGACAGCCTTTTCGCCTGTAACTCTAACACCATCCCTTATGGCCTCCCGTTATGATTATGAGTTACATAAACTTGTAATGTGAACATGATATGACATGTATTGTAGAAATGTCTATATGGTTGGTGGAGCCGTGACTAAAAAACTTGAATGAATCAGTGGTTTGCAGAAATGTTAACTGGCAACATTTTATCCTGGAGACTGCTAAAACTACTACTACTACTACTACCACTACTACTACTACTACTACTACTACTACTACACTTCTACTACTTCTAATAGTACTACTACTACTACCACCACTACCAATAATAATTATAATAATACAAATAAAGATAAAAATCCATGTGTTTGTGTATGTTTGGCATGTTTTTCCCACTCTTTATGGTGTATATGTGTATTTAAATAAAAAAGAGGCGTATCATTTATTTTGCTTAAAGTTTATTTTCTCAAATACAGAAGGTTGAATAAAATTTACTCCAAATGCTTGAACATTGCTAATTATTACTATTTTCCTGGATAGTTCCCCCTCCTCTGCACTGTGCATTATGGAAATTTCATTACATAAAGGTGTAGGCATGATAAAGTGGGCCGAGCCCATTCCCCAAATCCCCACACAATAATTCGCCATTAATTTTGTGCCTCAAATGTTTGGTTGCGAGTTATTATTCATATATTTATTCATCCTTCTCATAAATGGGTTGGGCGGTTTTCCTAGAGGTTTTGGCCGGGGCCATTTCTGTAGGAGAACTCATCACTCATGGCCCAGATCTCCATTTCCTCATGAATAACATTGACAGATGGAGGACAACTGTCTTGTTGCTCTGCATGGCAAGGAGTGTGTCAGTGCGAGTGCGTGCGTATGTGTGTGTTTGCGAGTGAGTAAGGGAGATAGAGACGAGTGAGGAATAGAGAAGAGATAAGGCATGTTGGCGAGCATGTCTGTGTATGGCTTTGATATATCTGTACAGTGAATGAGTGTGAGCGAGAGGTGTGTGTCTAATCTCAATTCACATGTTTTCATTTTTTACATACACTCTCTCCTCATACCCATTTTTACTTACAGCACCCTATTATGTTGTGTGTGCATGCACGTGAGCGCACTGCATAATGGGCATGTACCGAGTGCGTATGTGTGTGTGTGGCATGTGTGTAAACATGTGATGGATGCTTCCCTGGTACTCGCCACTCCGAGAAAGCACGCCGCCCTCCACTTGTCTTCAATGCAATTAGGTTAAATAATGATACCACATAAATTCCCACAGCAGGAAAAAGGCTCCCCTGCCCTTGTCGCCCTCTGAAATATGGCTGAATCCTCCATGAATGGACGTTGAGAGGAGGTGTGTGAGCATGTGTGTGTATACGGGGTGAAGGATTGGGTACCATGTGGAAGGACAAGGAAAATCAATGAATCCAGATCAGAAATGCATTCATTGCACGTGTGTTAGTTTTCCATCCAAACAGAAAACTGTTTCAGAAGTAAACTATATATTTATCACAGTTTATTGATTCACTTCATGGCCAAAAGTATGTGGACACAGCTCCCCATGTAATTTTATTAGCCCTGATTTAGGTAGAATGTCAGTTCTCTGGCCTATGATGATATTTTAGACATCCAGTGTGCCTTCACGATAGTCGCGAGAGTTTGGAGAAAAATGCGAGACACAATTGTTGATGTGAAGTAAATCAAATAAAGGAATGAAAGAAATAAAAAAAGGCAAGATCATATAAAAGCAACAAGATACAAATAAACAAAGAACAATAAATAAAACTGCCAAAATGATCATTAAAAAGACAACAGCGCATATGACAAGTAAGTACACATGGAAAAAGGAATACAAAAAGGAGACTTCACATAAGTCCATAAAAATGTGTTCTAAGAAGTGATTTAAAAGAAGTTATTAATTTGGAAGCCTTATCTCCTCCAAAAAGTTAAACAAATCTGAAAATAAAGTTCTTATCACAATTTCCCAGAGCCAAAAGTCAATTCTTCAAATTGCTTGTTTTGTGCAACAGTCCAAAACCAAAAGACTCTTCATTTACCATCATAAATAACAAAGAAAAGCAACAAGTCCTTGTTTTTAAGAAGGTAAAACTGGTTCATGTTTTACATTTTTGCTTCTAAACTGATTAAATAATTTTATCAAAATAGCTGGCAATTAATTTTTCTTTCAATGGACTAATGAATTCTTTGACTAATTGATGCAGCTTTAGTCAGTGCCTAATCCCGATAATCTCAGCAGCTACTTTCCAGTATGTGGATTTTAGAAGCAGAATTATTAGACAGTGTTTCTAAGAACTTTTTACACCGTTGACCACCTCAGAAAACATTAGGCTCTCCAGTACCACCATTATGGACGACGTTAACATTAGCATAGGCCGTTTGCTGCTGACGTTAGCAAGTACTGGACGCTTCACCCGCACTGTTTAAAGGTACAGTGTGTAAGAATTAGAGTTGAAAACATTAAAAAAATCACAAAAGTATCATTAGAACGCGAGGAATTGACAGTTTTGATTTTATGTTATATATTGTATGTCATATTGTGTTGCAGAGATATCGGCTGAAATAAGCATGCTAATCAGCTAGCATTGTCCCATCCTGGTCCAAAGCTCTTACGCTAGCGATGTAATACTCCTCTTGTGTCTGTGCTCCCAGTCTGGACTACTATATGCACGGCTAAATAAGCTAAATAGCTTAATAACTGCAGCTACAGCTAGCAGTGGTTATTACTCTGGTAACATGATGACCCCTATTTGTTTTGAATAATTGAATTCAGTAGGTGGCCGATTCTTACATATTGCCCCTTGAAGTAACCACTTAACACAGAAACTTTATTTTACTCTTGTTTACTGTCTAGTCTTCGCAGTTTGAGTTTAGCTCATAGACAAAAGTTCAATTACATTTTATTTCAGCTCATTTTTAATTTGAAATTCTGCTGTATTTTGATATTTTATAGATTTTTAAATTAATTAATCTAATTTTGAAAAACATTTTTGAGATTCCTCCACATGGCACTAGAGGGAGCCCGCCACAGATTGAGAATAGTGGGTATAAGCTACATAATTAGCCTAACGGATCAAAAAAAGAGTATGTTTTTCCTACCAGGCCATATTTAACCCAAGCAGGCAGCAACTTGGTGTCTCTGAAAGACCACGTCTGGGGTCAACGTTTCCGTTTTACCAGTGATTCACCTCGCTGCTCCGCTCGCAGAGAGGCCAGCTGGCTCACTTACAATTTAAAGAACCACCTCTAAAGGATGGAGGGAAGGACAGAGGGGGAGAGAAAGGGAGAGGAGCAGGACGAGAGGGGTAAAAAAAGAGGAAAGGAAGGGGAGAGAGTAGATGCTGTGATGAGGCCGGTTGCCATGGCAACTAGTGGAGCAGGGCTCTGCTGGGCTCTGATATATATTGTTCCCCATGAGAGACGGAGGGAGAGCGAGTGGGAGATGTAGGAGGAGAGGGGAAGGAGACGGGGAGAGTTAGTGGAGCGGGGTTGAGGACGGAAAAGAGAAAAAAGTTGAGAGGGGGAGGGAGAAAACAAGACATGAAAGGAGACGGACACACATGGACTGAAAGGGACTGCCATTAGTGGGACAGTAAAGACAAAGAAAAAAACACAAAATAGACGGATAAAAGAAGTCACAGTCTCTCAGGTACTTTATTACTTCCAGGACCTCGGCTGGCCATTCTCGTGATATGGCCCCTGCTGCCCGCCTCATCCCTATTATGACAAATCTGTCTCGTTTCAGCGTTACGAGGAGAGCCACTAGCTTAGCAGGACAATATGAACCAGCCTCAGGTTGATGCCCTTGCCTCTGTTGCGAACACACATGTGCTCACACACGGGCATTTCACAAAGACACAGCGGACGTGCTAAACTCTGAAAAGTGGCCACAAATTGACACCACACACACACACACACACACACACATACATGGATGAAGGCATGCCTGGCGGGATCGCGCAGACAAATCCTAATTAGGGGTTTGTCTCCGAGCAGTGATATTAAAGGCGGGCGGAGGAGACACCTTGCGCTAAATTTAGCCGCAGACAAAAGCCAATATCCAAGCTGGAGTGTTTCCATGCATCTCCGTTACACATCATACACACACATGTGGACATACACGTGTTCCATCTCTGGTGTCTCTCCTATCATATTAGGCTAAATCGCACCCGAGTGGAATCACAATTGACCTGTCGCCTTCGAGCTGTTTGTTCTGTCCATAAGGGAATTATTTACCTACTCCCTGCATTTACGGCTCAGCCTCTTCCACGTGAATTAGAAGATGAAGGGGCTGGATATGTTTTTTCCCCCTCCATAATCTCAACCTAATTGTGTGCTATCAGATGCATTAAGGATGACATTTAGAGGACGGCGCTGACAGTGAATGGCAAAGGCCTTTTAACCGCGGATCACCTTGTACCACGCGTGTTTGTGTCTCAGCTTTTTTTTTTTCTGCCTGAATGCCTCTGCTCGTGTTTGTGCGTGCCTGTGCGCCGGAGCGCCTGGCCTGGTCTTGAACCCAGCGGACAGGATGTGACATTGATTAAAATCCTGTCACATCGCTCATTTGGAGGTTGTTACATGAACGACACACGTGGAAGCACTTAGGATGAGTGATCCGCGTCGGGATCTGATGAACTCTCTGAAGTCGCCTCAAGAAATCCTCAGTACAGTGCGAGGTTCAGTCACGTAGTCGCAGGAATACACGGACACAAAAAGGCTAACAAGTCAGTCGCATCTGAAAGAGAGTGATGTAAAAACCGAAGCCACACACTTTGGGGATTTAGCAGCGGATGCATAGCAAACAGGGGTGGGCAGGGATATTACAGCACGGTGGCATTCGATGAGATCCATCAAGGCATGGTGTATCATCAGTCAGCATGGTGAAGCATGAGCTGCCAGGACACGTAACACGCCCCTCAGCATTTCAAGCAGCAGCAAATGTAGCATTTAAAAACAGCGGACATGCCAGTGATGCACCCATAAAGGTTCTGGAATGAGGAGGATGAGGCGTTGCTTGACGCTACTTGCAGCGTCCGCTCCGTGGCACAGCTAGAGTGGCGTGTAATAGGCAGTTCCAGGCCAAAGAGCATCTGCAAATCATCTTCGTGATGTTGATTTTTTCTTCTGTACTCGCTCTCATTTTGGAAAAACCTTGGAAAACACTACATTTAAGTTTAGGAAAATGTGTTTTTTGACTCTTTTTTTCTTTATGTTGCAACTTTTTGCTTGTTAGGTTCAATTTTCAGTTTTTCACTTGTCACAATGCTGTGCATCTGCTCTGGATATGTTTAGGTACAATAAGCACTTGGTCAGGGTTAGGGAAACATCATGTTCTGGATGTAAATACCTGTTTGGATTGCGACAAACAAGACTGGAGATGGCCCGAGGTCTGGTTAAAAGGCACCCTGGTAGCTCGGTTGGTATGTACAGCAGCTGTGTCCTCGCCACAGTGCCCTACGGTTTGATTCTTACCTGTGGCCCTTTGCTGCATGTCACCCACCCTCTCTGTCATCCTGTTTCCTCTCACCTGTCTAATAAAGTCATTTAAAGTAAGTAAATTAGTAAGTGAAGTTTATTTAATATAGCACCGTTCACAGAGCACGGTCACAAAGGGCTTAACAAACAAGATTAAATAAAACATCAAAACCATAAAAGCAGCAAAAAGGAGGGAGAAACAAAACAAATAAAAACATACACATTACAACACTTGACACAAAAAAATAATTCTTCAGTTGTTTTTTTAAAGGCATCAACAGACTGCATAATGTAAGTTTATAGGGAGAGCAATCCACCGCTTCAAAAGCATGATCACCCTCTGCATGTGAAGACTAGCTCTTTAAAATGAATCCTGAAATTAATCAAAAGTGAAATGTAAAGAACGTAAAATTAGAGTGATATGTGTCAAAGGCTATCGCCACAAACACATCTGGATATTGTCCTGAGGTCTACTTGAAAACATCCAGTGGTTTCTTGCCTCAAAATGTTGAAACGCCGTAGTTCCTCATCACAAATATCCCGCGGTGGGGCGGTGGAGTGCCCCAGGAGCTCAGTTGGTGTACAGAGGCTGTGTTCTCACCTCAGCGGCCCAGGGTTCAGGTCCAACCTGCGGCCCTTTGCTGCATGTAATCCCCCCTCTCTTATCCCACCTCCTGTTCAGGAAACGCAGACTTGAACCCAGGTCACTGGCTTGGCCGCCTTGACGCCTCCAACTCCGCTACCTCCCCCTCCACCTCCTGAAGTGAAAGTCAGGGAATCATGTGAACCTGATACGAGACGTTTTGTAGTCATGTCGATATGGCACACAGCCTATGACACATCCAAATCTGAGTGTATCTGTGATTTGCAGAAACGTTGACTGTCACCATTTCATCCTGGCAACGGGGCAGGCTTTATCATTGAAAGATTGCTCAGGTTTGACTCATTTGACTCTTCATTTGTATGGAAAACCCACCGGCTATCAATATCACTACTCATATAATCCATCATTCATGGCCTCAGAGATACGCACCCATTGCTTCACAGCTCACAGCTGCTCGGGGCTATGCCTCAAACGTGAGACTAAAAATGGTGTTTGCAACCTTCAGATCACCTCCAGAAGGCTTTTCAACAAATCGGGAAATATTATATAAACTTACTTGTCAACACGTTTTGCCATGTGCTCCACAGATGTGCGCATGTGACACATCGGGAAAAGGTGCAGATCAACCCTGATTTTGTTCCCTTTCACGTGTCACTTTTGAGGCTCCTGGATTCAATCAAGTGAGGGGAAATATACAAGCTCAGGAATTCACGGAGCCACATATTCTCGTGCTTTATGTATGACTTTATGGTTTTTATCTCCTTTCCGGCTCCATCATTCATTTCTGTCTTCCTCCTCACTGGCCCACTGGTGCAATTTTCACCTCTGCCTGCGAGGTCAGGACCCTCCCTCTCCCAGCGGATCACACTGTGGAATTATAAAGACGGAATCACAACCTTCCCTACTGCAGGATCATCCACCGGTGGGAGGAATATTAACGGGGTGACCTCAAACAAAATGCCGGTTGCCCTCGGCAGCTGGGTAAACAGGTAATATCCCCCATTTAAACAGAGCATAATAGTAAAAAAGGCCTCTCTGTGCAACCGTTCCCCCTCCTGGACTCTTTAAACACATCTCTTTGGTGATTGCTTGATGCAAATGCGGCGCTCGGTGCTCGTTTCACTTTGGCTTCCATTACACTGTGCAAAGATTGGTAGGCTTGTCAGAATGGGAAATCGGCCTTTAATCATTTATGATGGCCATGTCTAAGTTGGGTATGCCCTGAAGTGCTCCATCTCCTCTACGCTCCCTTCCTCTCTGATGCTGTGTTTCTGTCTCTGTCTACATCTCTCATTCTCTCACCCCTTCTGTCTCTGTCTCATCTTTTTCACAGTTTGCTCAACTCCCCGGGGAGAGGAATGATTCCTGTTTGCCCCTCCCGAAACCACCTCTTGTCTCTCCTTAGCACGGAGGAAAGGATCTCAAGGCATGCTAACACGACGGTCAAAAGGAGGGTGCTATGTAAATGCCTTGACGTTCCACTCCTTGAATCTTTTCATGTCTTTAAACGCACCTGTGAACCTGTAAACCTGTCTTTACCTACTTTTTTTTCTCCTTTTTTTTTGAATTGCCACATATTACAAGAGGAGGGGGAAAAAAGTATCAGGGCAATTTCACTTTGTTTCTGCACACCTCACAGCCAAGCCTGTAGATGCATAGCTTGTTCAGCAAGAGGCTCTCTCCTTCCCCTCTCAAGCTGAAAATCAAAGCAGGAGCAGAACAGGTGGGCAAGCTGGGATTGCGTGTGGAGCCTTTTAGATACCACATGCCACCTTTCTTTATGCTGCCTTTGACAAAAGGCTACGGAAGTAAACACACTCTGCCTTTCCTTCCTCTCACACGCGCACACACATACACACGCAGACACTCAGATGCACGACTTTAACAGCAGCCCCATCACTGACATTGTTTTGCATGCCATTTGAGATTGTTTTCCCCCCGCCAAGTCCGACTGCCGTTTGACAATTTTCTATTTCCACATTGTTTCGCCTCTTCAATATTGACTTTGTTTTGTTTTCTTGTCGACACTGGAGCCCCGGCTTCTGTAACAGGATGGCATTTCCATTACTGCGCTTTATCTTCTATCGTCAGCAGTGGCAGTGGCACAGCCAGCGTACCATAATTGAGATCCTTGTGTGGCTGGGAAGCCAAGATACTCTGCCAGTGGATGTGAATTTGATTGCTAGGTCTTAAGTGTTTCTTAGAATTTTGAATATAATATACAGGCTGGGTGAATGCCCAGAGGGGTGCCTTAGGTAGAATGAACCAAGGTAAAGAGGTAATGGATAAAAAAAAAAAAAAAAAAGAAGAAAACTAACTATTCTAAACAATGGAGTGCAGAAGTCGAGATGGGGGCTCCACTGTTGAGCACTAAAGTGGAGGAGGTAAGACTGCCAGTCTCTGTGAAGACTGAGTGGAGGGCAGTGGATATGGCATTCTCTGTAGATCTGTTGGTTCTGAACACATTCTGGTGAGGATCCAGGCTGGCAGGGGATGTTGGGCCAAAGTTCAGTATTTTGAGTACTATTTTTCAGAATGTCGTTTTATTTTTACTTAATCACTTTACTTGCTACATACATCCATTACAGAATAAAAACAAAAGTTAGCAGTAGAGAAGAAGCTGGTGGTGTGTCTGAGGCTGCAGAAGAGCAGAGCTCCAGAGAGCTCCATGATCAGAGAGATGACCTTGTGCACTCGGCTAAAAATCTGAAAAACATACAAGCATACATGCATGCTCATCTCAACCTTCACTGGTCAAGTGCCACGGAGGTGTGAAAGGTTTGTAACAGCAGTCACAACCGGGGCCAGTGCAATGGTACAAAAAATGCACAACGATTTAATAAAATGAAGGATCGTGTACTTGTTGGGTATGGCTAGTATTATTGTACCTGGTTGAGTGGGCTGGGTACAGGCTGAGTGGACTGGCTGTATTATACACTGAGAATGAATGAGACGTTGAGGACTTCATGGTGCTCAAGACTAACAGAATCCCATTCAGACAGGTGAGTACAACGATAAAACTAACTGACCTCACTCTCCAGATGAGTGTCAACAACTACTGTGTTACTAGTGTTGTGTATCTGCTCTACAAGGTGTGTAAAAATGGTGTCTCTCTTTTGCTTCGATATGTGTGTTTGTGGATGCAGCCTGCAGCTTATATTGTTTATACATCTTTGTGTTGTCCACTTCGGAGATATTATATTCTGTTGTTGATTCTATAAGAAGTGTATTTAATTTGAGCATAAAAGCTTGTTACACCTGCAGTCAGCTGTGTCCATAGAGTTTTTATTTATTGTTATTGTGGTTTTCGGTTGTCTGAGTTTTGTCTCTTTTCTGGTTAATTCTAGTGAGCACATTTTTTCTTACACAAGTACTTTTACTTGAGTAAAATGTCTGACTAAGGGACGACATTAAGCTGACACATGTTGGTGTATTTTTACAATGCATTAAACCACAGTTTTTAAGTAGTATGCCACACCCTTCCCCTTGATGATTTCATTTACATTTTTCTTTAAAATGAAATAACATTTGCCATTTTTTGTCCTCCAGCAAAGTTAGAAGGTATAATTTGTAAAAGAAAAATGTCCATAATTTGAAGGCAGTGGCATAAGTATAGGGGGCAGCATAGCTGCTTGCTGCTCACTTCACTCTTTGCTGTGGCTATGTTTGGCTGTAATGGCCGGATTCTGTATAAGTGGCCCTTTAAGCTGACTGGAATCTACCCACACCATGACCTTGGATCACCATGGTCAGTGGAGCTCAGCTCGACCGACCTCAGCAACCTCCCAGTTAACAAGGCTGGACACCAAACTGGGACTGAACACAGACTGAGACAGAGGGATGCCAAATTGGAGACAGGAGCTAAAGTAAGGAGGTGATTTACATTGGGTCAAATCAGGACTTTGACTCCAGGGATGAACAGAAACAGCAGAGGGGAACAGGAGAGACATGAAGAGTCAGAGGAGAGAGAGTGAATTGGTCATCAGCAGTGGGTGTAAATGGTTTATTTTTGTTTTTGTTGAGTTTGAACTAAGCGTGTTTTATGATTAGCTAATGGGGCAATTAAGCTCGTCCTATTTGGGTAAAAAGAGAGAAACTTGAATGCAGACTTGCAACTTTTACATATCCCAGCTGAAACTATGGGGGCTTTCAGACTATCACCTCTTGCTTCACTTCAGTAGACCTCTTTGTTGTCTTTGACAACACTATTGTTTCTTTACACTCTGTTGATAATGTTTTAAACTGATGTTCTGTCCATAACTTAAAATTTCTACTTCAATAATAACTTTATATTGCATGACAAAATAATAGCATTTAGAAGCTTTTGGGTGGCTTTTGCTGATGACTTATTAAGTAGTGATAAAGCTATGGATGAAGAATAAACTGTAAATAAAAGGTAAATAGAAAATGTAAAGTTGTTGGGCTTTAAGGCTGATTAATGATTGACTACACATTTATAAAATAGTACCCACATTTCAAACACAAGAAGTCCTATACTGCTCTGTATCCTGCCAAGAATTTGCATCGTACTGCACTCCGAGCATTTTTGATACCTCGACTGTAAATGATTCTTAATAATTTAGTGTTAACCGATGGCTTGTCTGGGTTTTTGCTGAGCACAGTCTGCAGTCCACTTTATGAAGGCGCCCTGGACCTGAGAGGGTTGGCTAGGTGTGAGCGAGGGCGACAAAACGAGGGAGAGGATATGAGAATAAATGACACAAATAAGAGATGGTGAAGGAAAACAGGACGAATAAGCAACCAAGCGAGCGAGACAGTGCCAAGAGAAGCAAGTGTCCTGTTTAGGAGGGAGGCCGAGGTCAATAAAGTGCAGTCTGGTTTGAGAGAACGAGTCCTACTGCAGTTTTTATGAGCAGGCCTTCCTCCCTGTTCATGGGGTGGCCTCTCATAACAGAAGGAAAACAACTAATCAATAATTGAGGAGAGCAGTAAACACTGTGTGCACAGCTCCTCTCTGGGGGAATTCCTTTGCTGGCGAATATGTTTGTCTTGTGTGTGTATGTCCATGTGGGCATGCTTGCATGTGTTGCCTGTGTGGATATAAGGTTATTTTTCAACTGTAGTACATAGCAGACATTCTACCTATCTTCTTTATTCTTTGGCATGCCTTCCAAAAGGCCCCGATCGATAGAGGAGCTATCCGTCATCCTTGTAGGAACAGGGGTCACAGCTTTAAAAATGTGAAAGGACTCACCCTTTGAGAAAGTTATAGTCCTTGCTAGTATGAATGACACCTTTAAAATTGGTGCCTGTCGGTCCAGAGGACAGTGTCAAGCCCAACTCTCTCGCAGAGGGAGTTTGGTTCGCTGAGTCGAGAGTTGAGTCAGTTCAACTCCTAACTCAAGGTCATAAAAAAATGCTTTGTCTACTTCAGCTTTATGCTTTTAAATTTGGTGATGCAGCCATTTATCTTGTTGCCAGGCACCGGACACGTACGCTAAAAGCTCTCCATGAGACTCCCTCTCCTATGCGAGTTTAAATATCCTGAAGTGTCCACTGACTTCGCCCCTTGTTTCCCTCTGGAAATGCAATCATATGCTGTACCAATGTTCTTCAGCAATGTCTCCACATGGAGATTATGATCCAGGCCAGAAATCACACGCATATACTGAAAAGAAATGACATTTTCAACGTTCTTTGTCACCTGAGGGAAGAGGATAATAATATTTTAGAATGATTTTTTTTTTCCCTCTCTATATCGAGGAGGAATTACATCCATGGAGGAGTCATCCGGTGCGTGAGGCAAATGGTAAAAGCGCTATTAGAGTGCTGATGACTTAGCGAGGACTGTATGAGCTAATTTGCCCAGATGGGATGTCTCCCGAGTGAGACGTGTACTGTAGGTAAGAGAAGCAGAAGCAGGGAGGGAGGCAGACTGGGAGAGAGCAGAGCGAGGCTACAATGCTGTAGGCTGTTGTCATCGTTTGAACCAGTCAGATGTCACCACAACAGAGCCTGCATGGCACCAGTGCCCGATATGTTGCTGCTGCAGGAATAACAGCCAGATTGCTCAAGGAAAAATAGAAAATTGCTCAACTGACTGTGAACACTGCATCGAAATGGTCATGTGTGTGCTGTAAAGCATAGGTTGCAGACTTAGGGAAAAACAGATGTTGTGAAATGTTTACAACACAGCGAGGAACATAGAATATACCATATGTGCCCACTTAGAGGCTCATATACTAGCACATCCTCATAACTTAATGAGAGTGGTGAGCGGACCGATAGAGAAAAATTGATACTTCCGGACCCAAACGTTTCTGTCTTTGGATCGACTCTTATATTGAAACTCCGTAACTATGGGTAAATGTGTATATTAATCTCGACAGGGACATGGTAAAAAATAACACCAGGATCTAGTATAAATAATGCCTGGTAGACAGGAGCTACTTCTCCTCTCGCCTGTCATAGTCATAGGGGAACTATGGCCCTATAAATGCATAAGACATGAGTTGACATTGATGATGGCTGACAATAAACACATCCTTATGTATATCTTTGTCAGGTCTCAGAACGGCGCTGTATGTGATGTGTGTGTCAGGGCAAGGCAGACTTCAATCAGAAGTTGTGGTTACCTTCAGCTCTGGCAGGCTTTTTCCAGATCCAGACAGAGTAAGTGTTGCTACTGGAGAAGTTTATTACAGTCACTAATTGCGGGAAATTGATTCATGTCTGTCTAGGTTTCAGTTTGTGTGTTGATGGGTGTTGATACAGAATGCCATTTTATTTGGCTTCTTTACAAAATATCCGCGTCGCAGTGGTATTGGTGATACCAGACCGGATTTTCTTGGTAACGGATCAGAAACAGAATCAGTTAATCACACATCACTACTAAACGACTGAATAGGTCGACCACCAATGACACCCAAAACAACATAGAACCGTTTCCAAAATGAAATGACCGTTGCAGTGTACCAGAGACAGGTGTACTGGACCTTCATCATATGGTTGAAGTTTGATTAGGTGTAGGAACTGAAAGTTTAGGTGAAGTAAAGGATCTTGTCTTGGGTTAATTTATGTACGTATGTAACTTAAATGACATTATGTATGCGGCATCAGTTATATATATTACTAAGTTATGGTTTTCTGGGACATTACCAGCAGTCTCCTGAGTGAAAGTCCTGTTCGTTCCACCCAAACCTCCTTCATATGCAAACTATGTCGAGGTTCATGCTACAAGATGCACTTGATTGTCATTCTACAACAAAAGGTTGTAAAACTAAATGCCAGTTGTAATCCCTTCATGCTACACTGGAAAAAAATCTTTTTCAAGGTAGTGCTCTAAGTTTGGATAATAGGAATAACAGCCTGAGGAAAGAAGGTGCTACGTAGTCTGTTGTTACAGCAGTGGTTACTTCTGTATCTCTTGGCAGACAGCAGCAGGGTGAACAGATTGTCGCTCTTCATTCCCCTTCACCGACTGCCAACTTTGCTGCCTTAATAATCACGATGGCAACTAGATGACACCACCTACTGATAAATACGGGTTGTGAAAGGCTGCTTTCACAGTGGACCAATATGATTGTTTTTCTGATGAGGCCAGGTCGTTGAATTCATGTTAGCATGAAGACAGGCTATGATTACAGCTAAGCCATCAGTGGAAGCTTTAGGCAGGTAAACAACAAAGACAAGTTCTTTCTTGGGATTGTGCTAGTGTCCCTTTCTAGACTCAATCGATCAATATGCTGACTATGGCTTAGCAGGGTCTCCATGTTTCATGATAGGATTTTCTTGCAGACCTCCTTTGTTGGAGACAGGTGCAGCTACATCATTGCACGTGCTAAAGCCTCTCTTTTCCATCCCCTCACAAGCACCTGTCTTACGGTTGATATCTTGTGCATTTTTCATCCATCATCCCCACTCGACCTCGACTGAAGTACCTAAATTGCCTTAATTTCAAGCTCTCTACCTGTGACTCCTTGTACTTTGTCTCTCGCGTCCAAACGAGCTGCATCTTTGAAGGGCCAATGTGTTTATCAAGATGGAGAACATACGTCTTTGTGATGCGTGTTGTCTTGGAGACACAAAAAGCTGAGAACAGGGCTGGTGCGTGGCGCCTACTCGAGGTCCCCTCATCATTGAAGATGCAGGTGTTCATAGCTGTTTTTCTGCACATTTGCCGACAGCACTGTTTCCCTGTGGCCGCTATCTTTCTCACTTTTTGAAAGAAGCACACTTGATAATGACATATATTGTTTTTGGGGTAGGGCCTTAATGGTCCAGGCTTGTGTCCGAGAGACACGTGCATGAATGCTCGCTGAGGTTACTGCAGGCGTGTCTGGAAGTGCTGCGAGTGTGTACATCGTCTAAGACACACAATGTGCATATGGACTTAGGTGTCCTCATATGTGTGTTACTAGTGAATACTGCAGACAGTCAGCTTCAGGTCAGCTGAGCTTTGTGCGGGGATTAGTTGCCTGTTGGCAAAGTCAGAGCCTCAGAATCACTTTCCCCTCAGGCTCTTTGTCACTCCGCCACAAACCGAAAAGACAGACACAGCGACAAGCAGACGGCGGGCCCATTTTGTTCAGGGCCATTTCCTCTACTCCCTCCTCTCTACTCAATAACACTTACTCACCTTTGCTGCTGCATGAAAAGCGCTTATTTCCAATTTAAAGCCTTTTATGTTTTTTACAATGTACAGAATAGGCTGGACAGGTTTTATGACCTTAACTTCTGTAAAACTCTTCTCAAAATTCATTGCCATTAAAATAATGAATGGTAAATGCCGTGGATAGCGGACACTTTAATTTGTGTTGACTTTTATGAAGTTTTGATGAGATATTAAAGGATAAGTTCACACCAAAGTGAAAATTCTGTCATTACCTAATCGCCTCCATGCGGATTGAAAGTTGTTTGCTGGTTAAGTAGGTGGGGATTTGTTTTAAAACGTTAAAAAACAACCAAGAAAATGGCTCCATACTATGGAAGCCAATAGGGGTCTTAATTAAAATGATTATGTCAACTTAACACTATTAGTCCGATAGCTTATCATAGTGAAGGATTTGGCTTAAAAAAGGGTTTTAAAAAACATATTTTTAAATTGATTTGGGGTTGATGGGTTTCCCAAACTTGGACAAGCTTTAGGGAGCCATTTTATGGTTGTTGTTTTTTTAATTAGTATTTGTTTTGTTTTATTATTTGGTGTTAACTCTCCATTTACTTCAGTTGTTTTTGAAAATGCTGCAATGCTATTTAGATCTACAAAACCTGACCCGACTTACCATCCACATGGGGGTGAGTAAATAATGACTGAACTTTTATTTTTGCGTGAACCTATCATATAACATCATATAATATTCACCCATTAACAGCCAATCAAGGTTGACTCATTGGCATGCCGTGGTGTAGCACACAACTTGACAAAGCCTGTAATTGGAAAAGCATATTAAAAGATAGTTGCTAGATGTGGATAATTAACTCC
The DNA here is from genome assembly GCF_965226575.1 of Pagrus pagrus. Classification (NCBI taxonomy): domain Eukaryota; kingdom Metazoa; phylum Chordata; class Actinopteri; order Spariformes; family Sparidae; genus Pagrus; species Pagrus pagrus. The sequence continues at coordinate 13,549,468 of NC_140206.1, read as the reverse complement.
ATAAATAAGGCATGTGCTGGTGAGTAGCGCAACCTTTCGTTTAAAACAAATGCCCCAGTAGGAAGGTCAGAGTGCCATGCATGACAAGACTACATGAAGTGTGACACAAACACACACACACACACACACACACACACACACACACACACACACACACACACATCCCTCCATCAGATGAATGTGTGTGTATGTGGAATACCACCAGGATCTTGTCAATTAACCGCTGAAAACAATCCTTCACTGCCTTAGGGGGTTTAACAGCTAACTAGGAGGGCAGTGCCAGTCGGAGGGAAATTGGCCGCTCCACTAGGCTGCATGATGATGCTCAGGTGCAGCGCAGAAATGCTCATTAATTCCTGCTACCTGGGGCTGGCGAGCATACATGATGATGCCAACATTTGAGGAATTTGCATCACAACCCCTCACATAAAGACGAGGGGATTGTAAAACATAATGAGATTTTTTTTACATAATGATGAAACAATGAGAAGTGCTACAAGGTTAGAAAAAAGGTGTTAAGCACTGTGTGCAAGTCTGAAGGGAAGTCAGAGTTGATTTCATTCAGCTTATGTAACTGCAAGACACGCATGTAGTTCTGGAACATTCTGCTCGTGAAACATGGCATAAAAAGAGCTTGCTGACAAAGGCATTATTCCTAAACTGTGAATTGGATCAGGTTTCTACCATTACATTAGCTACAAGGCTAGCTATATTGCTAAGAAATTCCAAGTTAATATACAGGCTCTTTGAGTAAATTGAATTGAATAAGCAAGAAAAAAAAAATTGCTTTTTCAACTCAATAAAGCTGTTGGAGCTTCTCGGCTTCAAGGCACACACTAACTTAAAAAAGATCACAGATTCCTGTACTTCCCTACAGAGTATGTCAAAACACTGGGTAAAACACCGTGTTGGAGTGCATGGAACTCCTTTTTTATCATTGAGTAACTGATGACCCCTAACTAAGCAACATATTTAATGGATATTTCACATTATATCCAATGCAAAACAGTAACAGTACAATAACACAAAAGAGTGAACACTGAATTTTCAGCATATGATTTCCTGTGAATACTTATTTACTACTACTTTTCCCAACACATCCTCATAACCAAATAACTATAGATAATATGTTAACTGCCTGCGACTCCCAAAACAACAAACATCATTGTTCCCAAATAAACATGACCATTGCAGCGTACCAGCGATAAGCAGGCAATGTTACTTCACTATGTAAGTAAGTTAAAAGAGCTAACTGTTGACTTATGGGTTCATACTGGACATGAACATCAGTCTCTGGAGTGAAAGTCTTTGGCTTGTTTGACCCGTCCAACCGTCCCTGACCTCCTCCCTATGCAGTCTTTTAGCTATATTATTTTACTTAGCCATGCTTCCTCCTTTGTAGCTGCAATAATTACTACAGCCACTAGAGGTTGCTGCCTATCAAGAAATGAAAATATGGGTCCTATTAAGCCGCTTTCACAGTCGACCTATGTGGTCATTTTTCTAAAGAGGGCTGGGTGGTTTTCCTGAGTGTTTTAGGAACTTTTTATACAGAACTCTGTCTGCATTATGTGATTTGTATGTGTGTATTATGTTTATATATATTTTTTAACAATCACCCATATTTAATAGGCTTATCTTTGACACATTAAGTATTTCTTCTCCCTCATGTAATTATTTTAAGTTTATATCTTGAATAATAATGTAAACTTTAAAAATAACTTACAGATATGAATGGAATGCTGAGATAAAGCCCTACTGTATATACATATATATATATATATATATATATATATATATATATATATATATATATATATATTTCTTACACCCCTTTAAATCAAGAAGGACTCATAACCCCCTTTGAAACTTTGGCGACCCCTAGATTGGGAACCAGCAACCTATGGTACACATCAGACTCAGTGATAAGAAAACCCCAAAGTCACGATCAAGCAGAGTGTCCCTCTCTATCATTCATTAGCCGTAATCTAGTGATCCCACTGTAAGGGGAAGTGTCTCATGCCGGGGATTAATCAAGGCATTTAAAAGCCATTTCCATCGCTCCGCTGAGCTGCACGCTTGACCTCATGGATCATCGTCCATTCACTGAGACGTGAATGCAGAAATAGTGCAGCCCCTACAAAAAAGTAAGTGAAGAAAAATCCATGAACAGTGTCCTTATGGTCCTTGCAAACTGGGACATACACTTTCAGGGGTGTGAGTCCACATCTGGGCGCTCATGCATGCGTCTGAAGACCTATTTGACAGATCTTTCCACAAGGCTTTTAAAGTGGAACTCCACCACCAGTTGTATTCATCAAGATGTGTCATGGGGACTCCAGAGGCATAATTCTAAAGTCTGAAAAAAATAACCCCTGATGATGTCATCAGGGTTATCTGAGCTTTTTTATGCCGTTATTAGCAAACAGACAACATAAGCTACAACAACATAAACCCCTAGGCCACCGGGGCATCCCCCAGGCTACAAATTCTTAGTGGAAAGACTGACAGAAATGGGCAATTACCAGTCAGGAAGGGTCTAACGCAGAGATGCTATCAAGTTGAATGATGGGAAGTGTAGGATCCAGTGGTTTAAGAGCTTGACCTACACTGAAAACTAGGATATCTGAGCCTCTACTGCAACAAATTAGCCCAAATTTTACTTTGTCTGTTTAGTCCCCATCCTCATGGAAGTCATAATACTACATAAATAAACATTATGTATTAACATATTAACTCTGTGATGTTTCATTGTGATATCTGTTAGTTTAGATTTTTACTCACCATTCACCATATTTGTTTTAAGTGCAATTTTACAATACCCGTCTTGGCAACACTTTACAGTAAGGGTACATTAATTAACATTAGTTAATGCAGTGTTAAACATTAACTAACAGTTAATGTCAGTTAATATGCCTATTACACATGTACCAATATTTGTAAGAACCTTAATTAACACATAATGTTAATAAGAGACATTTGTTGCTCTAATGCTTTTTACTGTTATAATTAATGTCAATGCCATCTTTATAACATATTAAATAATGTATAAATAAATACTTTAGTTAACATGAACAGCATTATTAAATGATTACTAGACACAAAAATGATCTGTTTATTAACTGTTAGTTATTTATGTTTAGTACTGCATGTTATTCGAAATAAATGTTAGTTAATGCTTATTACAGTATTTACTAAGAGCGACGGCATCTTTATAAACAATATACAAATACAAAATAATACCCTAGTTAACATGTACCCTTATTGTAAAGTATTACAGGCTGTTTTCTCAAATTAATTGTTTCCTCTTACTCTGAGCTTTACAGAGGGATTAGTTCAGATATTGTTCATAGCCTGGTTTGTATAACTTTTAAATCCCCCTAGAGCATGGTGAAAATTATGATTATTGTTATTAGTTTTTATGGCTATGGACTGTATTTTCTGATTTATGGAGTGATTAAAAGAGATATCTAAAATTCCCTCCATTGAATCCTTGGACTCGATTAGGTCAACAAAATGAAACAACAGAAAACTGAGCAATGATAGAGCCAGATTCAAAACTCTTTATTGCATTTCTGATTAGATAACACCTCCCTTGTGTATTTAAAGATTTAACAGCTCAGAAAACTTAATAAAAAAAAGAAAATGTTGTCTCAGTGCAAGTCATTAACTGTGGAAGTTTCATGGCCATATCTATTTGTTAATAAAAAATACCCTATTCACCTGTCATGTCTCCCCTTGAGTGTGACACTGCCTTTACAAATTGTTTTTTATCTCATTACAAGACAACTCTGGGACTCCATTTCCTGTTAAATTTAGAGTCTTTAACCTATGAAATAACTAGAGGTGTTTGCTCTCGCTCAGTGCTGTGTTAGCACAGGCCAATCAGCTGCTGCCTTCATATAACTCCCAAATATTCAGACCTGTAAAAAATAAGTAAAGAGAGTCTTGACACATCCCCAACTTGGAGAAACTTACAACTTACCTCACTAAAAAGTTAAAACATCCAGTTCTGGGGACATGGGCGGAGGAAGGTTGTCGGCTGAAGTCCCCCAAAGACTCGAGAAGACTACATCCCCATGCTGGCTTAAATAAAGGTCACTATAGCTGTCTGACACGAGGAAGCGGGGAGAGGCACCAGGACAGCCCGATAAGGGGAGAGCGACTGGCTCTCTGAAGGAAGCTAAAGGTCACATTTGTGCTGTTGAGGACTTGGCGGGGTCACCATGGTGGCGTCCTCATGGGACCCTGGCTGAGTCCAGCTCCCTGTTTGCCAAGGGAATGTACTGAAGTTTGGTTTGTACAGAGAGGAAAAGATGAGTATTGATTTGCGGAGTACGGCTCAGTGAAGTGGAATTGTTTGTTTGTATGTGGGTGTACGTTTGTGTGCACTGAGTTTATGCTACGTCTTCTTCATCTCCAGCTTCCCTTATCGTTCACGTGCTAATATCCGCTGCTCGCTCTCTGTCTTTTTGCCTCCCCCCTCCTCCTCCTTGCCTCAGATTCATTTTTCCTTTTGCATTGTTCTCACTGTCTTTTCCTCCATCTACCTCTCCTGCTGTTCCAGTAATGTATCCGATGCCATGGTGAGCCGTTAGATGAGGATGAATTAATCATGTTTCCAAAATGACTCATCTGCATGAAAACATGAAGTAGGCAAAGGGCAGGCGCACTGCTGAGTTTTGGTGACCTCTACAAAATGGCTGCACCGATCATAATCCATTACGAATGGCCCTGATTGGGTGGTGTGCGTGAGTGGGTTTCATTTAATTGCCCCACTTTTTGTCAGAAAAACTCAATTGCATCCGAGGTAGTCATTGATAGCTACATTTCTGTTCCCTCTCACATTTATTGATGGAGTTCATGTTCCATCTGTACAAAGAACCAAACATTTGACAAATAATCCATGGAGAAAATTTCCAAGAGAGCCTTTTTTTGTAATGGATAATGAAAGGAGAGCTCTCTGCTAGTAAACAAGTCTTCATATCCACAGAGAGTTACCCTGCTATATAAGGGTCTTCTGCAGAAGGGCCTAATTGCTGGTCCGCCATTTGCTTGGGGGACAAGACAGTGGCATGAAATATTAACAGAAACTCTTGGGATACAAGCAAGGAGCCCATGACAGTTGGAGAGATTTATAATTAAGCAGGCGAGGATTAAAGACATAGACACACTCTCATCTCCCTCCCTCGACCTCCCTTTTCCCCTCTAAGACAGATACAAGCCGGCGCGCGCATGCACAAGCACAAGCACACAAGTATTAAGATTAATACACAGCTGGCCGGGCTGACAAAGCCAAACTGTAGAGTCAAGAGTCATTAACGCCTTCACGCATCCGAGAGTGCGCCACAAGCATAGAGCCCCATGCCTGGAGAGATGTAGTGAAGGTCAAGGGTCATAAATTCACAGAATGTCGTCTTCACAGACAGTTAAATTTGGCCCGCTGTCCTTCATGCTCATTGGGCTGATTCAGGCAGCGAGTACTGTGGCAGAGCTCACTTCACCTTTTGGGTTTTCAGAGAAACGAGCCATGCAATCCAAGCAGTTTATTCAAGTTTAGAAGATTACCGTCACATGGAAATGATGTACGACTTCCGACACATTTTTCATGTTATCATGAAGTTCTCTGACAGGGAGCAGCATTCCGAGGTGCATGGTAGATAGTGCAAGTGACACGTTCATCCAGACCTGGCTCACACAAAACAATTCTAGGTGTTTGTTGCACCAGATGGATGGATTAACATCATGGAAATCCAGGGAAACTGTCAGTTCCAGAAACTGCACCAATCAGGGAACTTTTGTGCTGTTGCATGAAAGTCTAACACTGCAGGATATATGACCAGTGTGCCAGATTCAAACATGGTATCAACCAAACAGTGGCCCGACCCAAAATATGGTGTGCAGTGTCTCAAACTAGAGGACAAGCGATTAGTATCTGATGCCTTTATTTCTTTGATTGCCTCCTGTGGCATATTTTCTGATGTTGACCCACCAGAACACAGACCACTCCTCTATTTACAACTAGGACTTGGTGAAGCAAAAACAGGAAGGGTTTTCTTAATTTCAGTGACCTATAAGGTGATAGACAGGAAGTATTGGGACAGGATCACTCTGCCCTGATCACAGACACTTTATCTATACACACTTTCTACCAACTGGTAAGGAAAAAACAGAGCCCACCTATGCCTTGGGGTAATGGTAAATGTTGGACGTGTGTGTCTGTGTGTTTGAGTTCGGGCACCAAACTTACACTCGCCTCTCGGTAATGTTACATTCATGAAATAACAGTGAAGTGGGTCACCTCTGACTCTGGGTGTTTATTCCTCCAGAAGGTCTGGACCCTCCCCTCCAAAGCTGGCCAGCTCTGGTCGGATGAGCAGTGGCAACGCCCCAATGAATGTGTATATGAACGAGTGAATGCAAAGTGTTGTAAATTGCTTTGAGTGGCCCAAAGATTAGAAAAGCTCTACATAAATGTAAGTCAATTCACCATCAGTGGCAGACACAACCCACTGGCACCTACTAAGTGTAAAAGCTGGCAGGACTAGAGGGATCTTAGAAGTTGTTGGAACAAAACAAGACATTTGCACTTCATCACATTCAGTTGAAGTCAGTTTCTAAAAACATGATGTCAAAAATATGAAACACAGACCACCAAAATTGAATCCACAGTGCCGAGGGCCTGTCAGATTTTGTGCAAAGTCAAGCTCTTGAGTTCTTTTTTTTTCCCCGAGTCAACAAACAGTAAAAGACGTAATTTTCCCATTGTGAAGGTAAAAAGGATTTACAAAGTCTATTGCTACAGCTATATAAACGTATCCCCTAAGCAGTTTTAACACATTGCTCAATTTCATTTCATAAACAAAAACAACAGACTGCAGATGTACAAATTATGCAGTTCTTGTGTCACATTCTATTCAGCTTTTGATGCGAGTTTAGGCGACAGGCCCCGCCACATCCCTCCCTCTGCTCTCAGTCGGAGCAGCTATTATATCACTTTTGGGTTTTTGTCTTTTTTTTGGTGTAAGTACAGATTGTGCCTTTAAACTCTCCTGCCAACAGGCCTGCTCTGTTTCACAAAGTTTCCAGCATTCTGAGAGAGAAATATATCTGGTGTGCATTACGCTGAAACTTGGGCCTGCAGGGCACAGAGCTGTGAAACACAACCCATTAGCTTGTCAAAGTGGATGAAGTAATTTGTTTTCTTTTATTACTGAATTGAAAGCATTGTTGTGAAGTTGTGCTGCGCCCACTCGTGCACGGGTGGTTCTCTGTGAGTCTGTATTTGTGCATGTGCAGGCGGTTGCGTTGTTGTGTTTGTAGTATGTCTTGTTTAGTGTGGGTTCATGCAGCTTCTGATGTACTCGTGCACATGCATACATCTCAGTTTTCCCTCACCGCCGCGCATTGTTTTCATGTGTGTGCATGATTGATAGCATACTTACGATACATAAAAACAGAAAGGGTGGAGGGAGAATGCATTTTGACCCATTATGCAAGTGTAATGAAACTCTGTCTCCATAGGCTCTGCATACAGTTTGCTCTGACTTCAAGAAAAAAAAATGTAAGCGCAGCAAAAAACGAGCCTATGCATACTTACAAGAACTCAGCAATATCTCTCAGTATCTCCAGCAATTTTTTCCCCCCACAAACCAAACACACACACACACACACACACACACACACACACACACACACACACACACACACACACACACACACACACACACACACACTAGAGCGTGACACGGGAGTGGATTTTCACTCCCGTCCCATCCCACTCCCAGAGAAAAAATCCCATCCCATCCCAATCCCGGGCCGGAGTAAAAAAAAAAATCCCATCCCGTCCCACTCCTGTAGAATGACTCCCGCTCCCATCCCGCTCCCACTCAAAATTACTCCCACTCCCATCCCGCTCCCATCCCACTCCGTTTTTTAGTGGCCGGCCCGGCCGGAAGTCAAAGCACTGTTGGATGTGTAGTTCCAACGCAAGTCAAAATAGTTTTGGCTCACTGAAAGATGACTACAAAAATGGACGTGTCTGTCCTTTTGGTTGTTTAACACGGCTGAAAATCATCATCTATTAATGGCGTTCCCGCTCCTGCCCGCTCCCGTTGATTTTTATTCCCATCCCGTCCCAATCACGGGATTAATAAAACTTTGACTCCCATCCCGCGGGAATCCCACGGGAATCACGTGACCCGCGGGAATTCCCGAAAAATGTCATGCTCTAACACACACACACACACACACACACACACACACACACACACACACACACACACACACACACACACACACACACACACACACACACACACACACACACACACACACACACACACACACACACACTCCAATGCACCGGTGCACACTTTTTCATGTCAGATGCCAAAGCAATCATGCCCAGTGCCAAAGAGCCCCAGCCATATGATTTCAGAGCTGTCAGGTGTGTGTGCATGAGTGTGTCTGCGCGAGGAAGAGGGGGAAGTGAGCGTGCTCAGTCACTGAACAGAGTTCAAACACTTAGTCATATAAGTGGCCTCCTGCTGAGATGAACCACTGTGCTTTTATCATATGTTACATGCATGTACTGTATGTAGTATTGTGTGTATGTGAGAGAGAGAGAGAATGATATATATGAATGCACATAAGCTCATATATAGGTCGTAGGTTAGGCTATATGTTAGTTTATACTGTATATATATATTATGTATTTATAGACATATATAGAAATATATATACATATATATATATATATATAGACATATATATATATATATATATATATATATATATATAAATAATACGACTGCAATACCATAACAAAACAATACAATAGAACTGTGTTATATAATAAATATATATATATATATATACACACATATACATATATACACACATATATATACATATATACACACACTAATATATATATATATATATATATATATATATATATACACACACACTAATATATACACACATATATATATATATATATATAGTTAATACATTTATTATATAAATAGTCAAAATAGGTATTGGTATGAGAACCTCCAAAACCCTGATTACACCTGATATGGATATGTGATGTGCATCCTCATAGGTTATCCAGATAATAAAAGATCCAAACTTACCTTTTTATTTATACCAGGCATTTTTTTCAACACATTTTCATTATCTAATTGAAGATTGGATCTCCTCCAGAGCAAAAACCTGTGAGGTGGCTGCAAATCAGCACCAGACTCCCACAAAAACACACAGTTTGTTGATTTGTTGAGTAAGGAGAAACTTTATAGACTATCATTTGAATTATTTGTCTCCTCTTGTAAATTCAGCAAAAGTATTTCACTGTGTTTTTCCTTTGTGTGCCAGTTTGTCCCGGTGTGTTGCAGTACAGGTGTGTATCTACTCTGTGGCTAGATAAATTATCGGCCTTGTTAACAGGAGGTCAGCTGTACAGATAATAACGCATCATTTGGTGCCTCAGTGGCACAGAATACACTTATAATCAGTAATTAGAGTGTCCTGGTTTTGGTGAGTTATTTCCTATTTTATTTTTATTTTATTTTATTTTTTATATTCTCCTGTGTCTTGTTACTTTCTACCTCCTCCTCCTCACCTGTGTTCCTGGTGTTCTGCTTCCCTCCTGTGCTCCTCCCCAGCCTGTAAGCACTGCCCTGTTCCCAGTGTCTCTCCACCTACACCACCTCCTCTAGTGATTTCAGTTTTTGTTTAAGCCTGTGTTGTTCCCTCAGTCTCTGTTGGTTTGTCACCCACGTGTCTTCTGTGTTCCCGGTACTCATGTGTTCCCTGTGTTCTCCATTTGTTCCTAGTGGTTTTCTGGTTTGGGACATCGGCTCATTAAAGCTTGCTTTTTGTTCTTTACCTTCCTGCCTCTGTATGTGTCTTGCATTTGGGTCCTTTTTAGAGTAATTTGTGACGTAGAGGTGTGTCTCTTTCAGCTTCCACACTTGCTCGGTCCAGATTTAATATAACTTATAGCTAAAAAACAAATATCTTCATCGATGTTATGTTGTGGACAGATTGTGTTTACGACTAAGATCCGGACACAATGCGCGCCAGACTAACTCCAGATGCCTGTATTAAGTTCAACTTACCCTGGATGTGTTTCTGCTATCTGGCTTCCCTAACCCTGACAATCTTAATCATGCTAAGCGGCCACACAAAGCCGGCTATCAACTCGGTAAGTCAACCCAGGTTTTTCCACATCGAGCCATGAGCACATAATAGGGGAGGCGTTTGTGGCACAAACAAACTTTTAGAAAAATAGAAGATGTGATTAAGCACATAATCCAGGCTAAGAGCAACAAACAACGTAAATGACATGGCTTATAATGTCAAATCATTAGGACAGGAGCAGATCTGACCGTACTTACGTTTGTGTATTCTATTAAATTATTATGTTGCGTAGACCTATTTGTATGTGTATCACAGTTTTATCCTTATTCTTTCAGCTGCACCCCCCGCAGTGTCAAACAACGTGGGAGCAAATAAAAATGAGGCACATGAGGCACACACTCCATCACCTGAGCTACGCAGAGGCGTCTCTCCTACACAGGAGTACACCTCGTTGATCTGTTATCTCCAACATAACCTGCTTTGGAGCAGGTTAGGTGTGCAGCATAAGCCACAATTGCAGTGTACCCCGGTAAGAAGCAGCACTACAAACCTTAGGTTACCTCGCCAGCAGCAACTCCTCCTTCTTAGCACAGGCTGATCACATTCTGATCACAACACATTTACACCTCGCATTAACATGTGTCTTTCCTTATCTGGATAATGTGTCTTGATAGAGATCACAATTTAGTACCGGGCGTAAACCGCGTGTGAGACACAGCACTTCCCCCAGCCATACTAACCCTAAATGAATTTAATTACCGTGCAAGGGGGTTTGGAATCTCAGTGCACATCAGAATGTTCTGATCAGTTTGGAAGGCTTTTGCATTCTGGCAGAAGCAGAGAATATTGCAAATTCCAGAAAGTACATTAGAAAGTACAAAAATTTGAATATGTCAATTTAAGAAACTGGCACCACTTACTGGCTTCAAATGCTGTGCCTGCTTTGGTCGGAGTCTAATCATGACACACGCTATCTGATGTTTTCGCTCCCACAGAGTTTAGGAAACAGGCTTAATAATAATGGAAGCGGCAGGCGGTGAAATAAACAGGTGAAAAAACAAAGAAAATGATTGAAATCGACACCTCTGTAATTCTTATCCGTCCAAATACATCGGTAACGTTTGCAGATTATGCAGAGCTTCCATCAAAATTCCTTCCAAAGTAAAATTTTAATGAGCAAGCTTTCCCACAGTTTGAAGGAAATAAAAACAGCGTGTCTGGGTCCAATACCTATAGGTGTGACTGCAAGTGTTTTCTTTTTTTCTTTTTTTTTTTAAAGTGTGCTGATGTGACTCGCATTCTGTCTCCCTCTCTGTGTGGGTGTTCCCACTCAAACCTTGCATTCATATGCAGCCTATGTTCCCCTTCCGCAAACTTTCCCGAAAGTTCTGACCCACTTTATGCCTTCTCTTTGCATATTGGTAAACATATTTATGAACATGTAACTTCTGTATAATCAGCTTCCTGAGTTTTACCCTCATAAGGTCATTTGCTTCGCCGACTGTCTTATCTCTATCTTTTAGAACAAAGGGGATGAGAGAGGCTGATTAGGGCCTTCAGTTGTGTGTGCGTGTGTTTGTGTGTGGGTATTTTTTGCATGGGTATAAGCCTTCAAAACTTTGTGTGTCTTCTGCTGTTTGCGTGCATACTCTCGTGTGTGTCTGTGTGTTCTCTCTCGTGGACCTCTGGGCCTTGAGTGTGTGTCAGCCTTGGACCAGAAACATGAAATTTGCATTCTTTAATTAACATCCAAGCATTCACTGGTGGTTGTAATTCCAAACTTGGGCTGCCGCTAGCTTTGGAATCACAAAGACAAACAACCCTGGAGGGGATTTTCCGTTTTTCACTTTCTCCCCCCCTTTTTTTTTTTATTTTCTGTCAGCTAATGAAAAAAGCTGTGAATATAACTGGACTTGATTGGGTGACATTTGAGTGAGAGTTTGAAGAATTTCTGTAAAAAAGTCCCCACAGACGGATCGCCTTCAGGATTTTTATTTTTGTTATTTTCTGCTGTAAGATAAAAGGGCCCTTGTACTAAATGTGGAAAAAGAAAGCTGAAGTTTTTCTCTGCGGTGATGTGGGTGGGAATGTAAGGGCATGCGATGTCAAGTTTAGTAAGGACGGCAGAAATGTATGGCTATAATATGTGTTTTCTCTTTCTAATGACATAATTTACATATCATTTGTTCCTGTTCCTGTTAAAAAAAACACTGCCTACATGCCTTACAGTTAGCTTTTTCTTATCACATTTTGTGTAAATTGCAGCTGGTTGTTGTCTTGCATCAATCCGATTTGGGCAAAATATAACATTAATCATCAATGGGCTGCTTTGGGGGCAGAACATGCTGTTGGCGCTATCGTTGGTTGGTTGGTTGGTTTGCTATTGTACTATTGAACTTGCACTACTGAGCTGGTAAAATATCCAATCGCCATTTATGTTTTAGCAAAACCACGGATATGTCAGAAAATGTTGCGACAATTCTGTGACCAACCAACCAACCAACAGGCCAACCAACCAAGAAACCAACGAGCCAACCAACAAACCAACCAACAAGCCAACCAACAAACCAACAAAGCAACCAACAAGCCAATAAGCAAACCAATCAACCAGCGAGCCAACAAGCCAACCATCCAACCAACCAGCAAACAAGCCTACCACGCATATGCAATGCTATGGTCTGGTTAGGTTTAGGCACAAAAACCACTTGGTTAAAATAAAAAAGGTCATGTTTTGGCATAACATACCTCTTGAAAAATTCCAGAGGTCTCGTTCAAGACACCTGGTTTTGTCACCACAAAAATAGCTGCAGATGTCCCAACTTCCTGTCAAAAATATCCAGTTTTCGGCACCACTAACCCTAACCCTTGAAAATGTCCCAAGGTCTCCCTGAAAAAATATCTAGTGGTTTCACACTTGGTGGTCCTACAGTAGGTTCTATTTTAGTTGATTTCCTGTTTTATGTTGATTGTTTTTCATGTTTTACTTTGCACTTCCTGTCTTTGTCCATTTTCTCATCTTTTTCCTGTGTACACCTGTGTTCCATTTGTTCATTAGCCTTTGTGTTTTTAAATCTGTGTTTTTCCTTTACTCTTCGTTGGTTTGTCTGTTTTCACCCTGTGTGGTCTGAGGTCCTGCATCTGTTCCCCAGTCCTTGTGTGTTCCCTGTGGTCCGGATTTGTTCCCCATGGCTTCATAGTTTGTCCTTCATTTTTGCATTACTGGTTATTTTTCTGGATTCTCCTTGTTGCCTGTTTGTTCCATGCATTTATATTTTAAGACTTCAGTTTTCATTATTAAAGCTTTCTTTGAGTTGGTCCCAGTTGTACCTGCCTGCCTCTTTGTCTGAATTCGGGGTCCTTTTTTGATAACTGTGACATACACATGTGGAAACTCAAACACGTAATGTGAACGTGATGTGACACATTTTGTAAGAAATGTCAATGTGGTACATACATATGATACATATAGATAAAAATGTATTTGCCAAAACCTTAAACACCAACATTTTATCCTTGTGACCAGGCTGTGTAAAAACCTAAATCAGATCTGTGTGTTATACTTAGAAAAAGCTGCCTCATAAGAGTCTGAACTTATCCATTTCTGGGGAAAATGTTTCAAATAAGATTTTATCAAAAGGAGAGCCAGCATTTAGCAGCCCTGCAGCATCAATTTGTCTCTTTATCTTGAGGATGTAACCAAACAGATGTAAGTGGCACCTGAATTTCTGCAGTTATAACCATTTTTCTTGTTTATGTGTTTAACACATATTTGCCTCAAACACAAACAACCTCTTCTGAGAGTTCTAACACTTATCACAAACAGACTTCACAAGAGCACTGCTGGAATGTCTGGATTTTGTAGCGCTGAATTCCTGTCGAAGAATCATCTGTACACATGAAATCACACAAAACTCCAGAACTTCAGATGTTGTGAGGTATCTAATTAGCAGCTAGTACAGCATGACCGTCCTTAATGCAAATACAAGATTAGTGTCACTAATTCAGGATCCGACCAAATGTGAAATATGGTCACAAGCTGCCCTTCTGTTCCCGAGTGATGGCGTTAAAAAATGGCCAGGGAGGTGTTTTATTAGAGCGTGATGATGTTGACCTTTGACCTTTTGTTTAATAAAATGCCATCACTTAATCAATTTCTCAAAGTAGAAATTTGTGCGGAATTGTGTTATAATTAGAGTATAGAATCTTGAATTATGGCCTAGTATGTGTTACCTTGACCTTTTACTACAGACCACCAGAATTTAATCAGTTCATCCTTGAGTCCAATTGGACGTTTGTGGTAAATCTGAAGAAATTCCTGAGAGAGTCTCTGAGATATCACGTTCAGGATCATGGAACGCAATCTGAAAGCATAATGCTTCCAGCCACAGAAGCAATAGGTGGAGTGCATAAAATCTTGGAGGTGGAGATGTCTCGGGGGTTATCAAGAGAGGGTCCATCCTCAGTACCTTTTTTCAGTACATGATCCATTTTCACAAGATTTGCTGTGCAACATACAGTAAAGTCTAACTAATGTTGCACTGGTGTTATTTTCAACTCATGACCCAATATTCAAGTCTAACTATTTAAACTCTTGCATGACTGAAGTTGGGAAGGATATGGTATTCTGGAGATATTTTTGCTTTTTTGCTCTTTTTAAGGTTCATAACTTTATGTTGGATTACTACCAAAATAGGTTTAAATGCTTTAGTGCTCAAAAAACACATCAGTTTTCTCAGCACTGTATGAAACACTCTTTTTCAGCTCCTGTCTCTTTAAGGCCCACCGTCCTGAATACCCAGCCTGCTCTGATTGGTCAGCTCATACACGCCTGCACCAGCATCACTAACAACAACAGAGCTGAGCTTTAGCTGTGCTAAATGATTTCTTACACGCCAAGCTAGCCACTGGGCAGACATTATGCAAATATGTGATTCTGTGTCACGATGTGATGCCATGAAGTCACGGAATTAAGGGCGGGACTACTGACGAGGCGTTTCAGGAGCAGTGTTTTTTGTTGGAAAGAGGAGCTCCTGTAGGTGTGAATCTTTTTAACTTTCAAGATCTTTTACATGCACAAGAAAAAAAAAAAATAGGTCTCCTTTAAACATGCTTATTTGCTGCATGCACAACCTACAATTTGGCCCATTGAGCTGTTATGGCACATTTTTGTCAATAACTTTCTTCATTTTTTTCTTTTCCTTTTCTTTTCTTTAATATATTTATATTACATGGCTCAAATAATACTTGATTTTGTATATTGTGTGAGCTGCTCCACTATATACAGTATGTAACCCTATATATACTATAAAGACCCACACATATGAAGCCAACAAATATTTGAATTAATTTAATACAGCAAATTTGGCAGTTCAGACCAGCATTTGCTCCACCACCCTCACTTCTTGTGTAAATCCAAACACAGATACAGATTTTTAAACAGATTACATTTGAGTTAAACACTGATTGATTCAAGTTCATAATGTATTGTCATGTGCAATTCAGCCAACCAGTGCATATTTCTCTGGAAGCTTATTGTAATGATTTGTCTTCTGGGTTACAGCCACCGGGCAGAATTAGCTCAGCATCGCCCAACAGTAACAATCGGTACATTGAGACATAATCTAATCTGCAATGTGTTCACACTGGGTGACAATTTGTTTAAACAAATAACTTCCAGTGCAGATTCATTTGCATTAGTTTTAAGTCTAAATGGTCACATGGGAATGTAACTGGAGCTTCGCAGCAGCAGTGAGAACTGCTAAATGCAGCTTTTATTGTATTGGGGATGGTTCAGTCATCTTTCATTCTGATTCATTTGAACCTGTTTTAGAGTCAAGTCACAAAAAGCGTTTAGCCTACATCATTTCATTTAAAGTGATATGAGCAGGAAGAAGGAAATGACTCTTTTTCTTAACTTAATCACTGACAGACTAAATGTCTGGACTACAGTATGTGTGGTGATATATTTTCAGTCCAGAATCACTTGAGAACACAAACTTTTTTTGTGAAATTGTGCTGCAGATGACGTGATTGAATTTTTTCCAAGGAAACTTTATTTCTTTTACTTTTATATAAATTTGACATTCTTCTCCTGATTCTCATCAATATATTAACATATTTTTGAGAAAACCCATGAAGCCATGAACCCAGATGCTGCAGCATGCTCGGGTCAATGCATCACACACTGGTCGTGTAGTCAAAGCATCTCTGGACAAAAGATTGGCATTTGGTATCTTTTAAAGCAAATAAAGGAAAAGTAAAGAACAGAAAGGAAAGGAAATCACCACGGGTAGTCCTCTTTCCTGACCTGGGACCCGAGTTGGGCTGGGTCAAAATTACACAATGTTTGGTCAAACCAACTTATACCCAACTAGAATACAGTGTTATTATCATCAGAGGAGGAAAGAGAAAAAGAAAAAAAAAACATTTATTCCAGTGTCTTATTCTTTTCTTCTCTTCAGTTTTGGATCAAGTTCAAAATGTCAGCACTAAGAAGGCCTAGTAAGCATGTGTCCTGAGACTTCTGCCATCTAGAGCCTTAACAAAACCTAAGGCCGGTATTGACTGAACAGTTGATTTATTTTAGAAGCATTTGTTTTTGCAAAATTTTTAGAAAATATCTTAACATCAAGTACTCCTCCAGTATCTGTGGCTGTTGCAAAGAAATTGCAGTCAAAAATGTCCAAATGCTAACATGCTAGCTTGGCAGCTGTGAGTAGTAACAATAGCCATATTAGTTGTTTGAATTATGATAATGTTAGGTTGCAGTGACTGCCTGGCTGCATACCGTCTTCCAACTGAGGTAAGTTGATGACAGATATTTTGCTTGTGTTTAAATAATTGTGGCATTAAACGTATGTATTTATTAAACTCATCTCAACAGCATCCAAGTGGAATGTAGGGAACTATACGCACATACATATTTCCCTAGCTAGTCAGCGAGAGCTACAGGACAGTTGGTGTAGTTGGCAGTAGCGTTGCGAGATGAAGATTGCTGTATCAGAGGCTTAGAATTACTGTATTTGGGGGATAATTATCATATGGGACTCATAGAACAAAGTATTTACTCAAATTTTTGGCACACCAACAAATGTCCCTGTTTTTTGGATGTGTTTGTAACATCGATGCTTGGTGCTCACACACAGTCAAAGTTCATGGACGGTGTTTCTCAGATGTCGAACATTTGATGTGAAGATGCCGACCACATTATCATTGCCATCTTGTTGCTGCTGTTTACATTCACCGTGATGCATATTCAAAAGATGCACTACGTGTTTATGTATACTTATATGTATATATATATATATATATATATATATATATATATATACATACATACACACACACACACACACACACACACACACACACACATACATACATACATATATACACACATACATGTGTATATATATATATATATATATATATATATATATATATATATATATATATATATATATATATATATACACACATACATATGTGTTCTGTAATCTGTAACATGAAGGAGAAACTTTCAGTTCATTATGGAACCCTGTGTTGTGTAATGACAAACCTTTTATGCATGGAAGGGTCATTACAAGAGGGCACAACTGGACGCCTGGTTATTTTCTATGCTAAGCTAAGCTGAGCTAATGAAATGAATAACTGGACTTAGTGGTGCATTATACAATGGCTACTAATGAGTGTCGAAGCACAAAGCTTAATTGGCTGGAAAGAAGTCATGTGAGATGTAGGATCTTGGAAATTAACTGAAACAAATCTTTAGACTAAAACCAACGTCTATTGTAAGTCACAAAACGGTCAAATTATCGCACATTATGGCAATTTTGTCATTTTTGATCATCTGCATCATGCAGAGGGCACAATTATCATATAAATACGATAATTGTACTTCTGACAAACGCAGTCAGGCAGTGCACATCACATTTATGCTTTGAATGGCGGCCTGATGGGTGTTGGTGGACTTGGATCAGATGGACACTTCCAGAACTTAGCTTGCTCTTGCTGGTTCCTCTTTAAAGCTAAGTAGATGATGGAAGAAGGATAAAACTCACCCCTGGCTTGGTTTTACTGGTGGATGTTTGTGCCAATATAAGTACAAATTGGTTGTTCCTTAATTCGTTCTTCCTAATAGTTCCCACCTGACCTACATGGTTACATAAAAAGGCTTAAGCTGGTGGATAAATATTTGAAAAGACCTTAGAATGCTGACAATACAATGTTCTTCCTGACCCTACAGTATGCTGCAAAACAACCATAATGATGAAAGAAGCAAACTAGCCCGAGTGCACTGATGTCGTTTGCAGCCCTAAAGCCTCAATATGCAATTTTCCGCAGGGATCATACTTCAAACCCACACTGCTGTTGGTCTTTTTCTGACTGACATTACTGATGTGTCCACTTCCATTGATAACATGCGATGATCATGAAGGGACTTTTTTTTCCCGTGCACTGACACAACATCAGACAGCGAAAGGGCTGAAGGAGGATGATGTCAGAGTCGTGCAATATGTAATGTGTTACCGAATACATTGACGGGCAACATCAGTCACATCTGTACACGTGCGCAACACAGAGAGAGAATTCTTCAAACACTCTCTCCACACACATGTACTGTAAAGTGCAGCTCAACACTCAGTTTATCTGACAGACTGAACCAAAGAATCCAGAAGAGAGGGGAAAAAAAACAAAAAGTAAAACTGAGGCAGCGTGAAGAGGAAGTTCGGCGAAAAGGAAGATAAACAGGAACAAAATGTGTGTTTGTGAGTGCATGTGTGTATGACAAAGTAGGGTTCGAGAGGGAGATGAAGGAGGGCAGAATCAGCCTCGGCACGGAGTGATGCACTGCTAATGATGTAATATGTTCTTGCTGCTGCTGGTAAAGGAGGGAGGAAACTGGCACTGGCTGTGGGCTACAACAAGCAGCCTGTTGTTCCTTCTGTCTCACTCACTCCCCCCTCCCCACTTTAGTATTTCCATTTTGCCATTTCTTTGACTTCCTGACTTAAATCTGATCTCTTTCTCACCATCACCCATGTCGGAATATTTTAATTCCACAGCCTCTCTCACATCTCTGCATCCCTCAATTTGACTGCCTTCTGTATAAGCATGTTCATTTGTGTGTGTGTGCAGGATTTTTTGTGTAATAAAATGGGCTTCAGTTCGAAAACGAAGGAAGCAGCATGTGGATTGCAGTTACAAAATTATGTGTTAATCAGCAACCTGTACCCACCCCGACCCATAAACAAAACTTTTTTGCATTGTATTACCCAATTGTTAGGACTGAGGGCAAAACTGTGTGCCATTGTGCTCTCTGTGGTGCTGATCCCTCGTTGCTGGGGGCGGAGGAGTCCGGTACAGAGGCAGATCCAGGCTAAATAATACAGTTATTGTTGAAGTTTGAATTGTAGACACGGACTCTTGCCTCTTTTTCTCTTTCTTGCACACATAGTCATGTGTTGGTCTGCTCAGCAGTGTTTGGCTGAAAAGACACAGACACCCTCCTGATACTCGTCGACCGTGAAGTGACCCGTGATTATTTTCTCACGAGCTGACCCAAAATCCGCCCAACCCAGGGGTCAGTTGGTGGGAAATTATGTGGCGGGTTTCGACCCAAGCATCACTATTACTGACAGTGTTATATGTGCATGAACTCATGTCATATTAAAATTTGAATTTTGGCATTTGATTTTGGTCTCTTTATAACAGCCTATAGGAGCCTGTACATATGGTATATTCTGCTTCCCTTTTATTTGATTGAATTCAGTCATTTTAATTAAATAGAATATTCTACTTGAATCAATCTATTTGTTCTATTTCGGCGATGTGAAGTTCAAGTCATTTTTTAGATTTATACAAATTCTCATCCTCCTGGGCACTAATTTTCTAAACGTCTTTAAAATCACCACTCAAATCTCTGAAATTAAATATTGATGAAACCTGTTTTTTAACACAGGGTTTGTGCTATAAAACTATTTAAGCTAAATGTTTCCAACTTCTCACTTCTTTGACTAAATATATCTCTCATCCTTATTTCTTTTTTTTACACTTCTTTATTGGGAGGACATCTGCGAACGTGTCCATGTCATCATTTGAAATGTAATCAATAATTGGAGACGTCTGACATCGGCAGAGTTCCATCAGTAATTTCCAGTTGTCACATGTCAAATGTGACCTGTCACTTTTTTTATTCCCCCTTCAGTCGCACTGTGACATAAAGGGAAGATGTTTTCCTGTGTTATCTCTGTCTCACACCGGTGAGGGATCTGATTGGCTATTTGGCGTTGCCTGTGATTGGTGACATTGCCATTCATGTGTCTGTTGGGATTATGGGTCTCTTCAAAGTGTGTGGAGAGAAAGGGAGGTATGGGTTGACATCTTCACTGTTATTCACTTACGCAGCTTATTACCAGTTGTGTAGATAACTGAGGGAGACAGAGAATGAGAGAAGAAGAGAATAAGTACTGTATAAAATATAGACAGAGCTTCCATGAAGCCAATGAGGGAATGACCCTACTTCTCACTTGATTTATTACCTCAGCAAACAGTTTACTAATGAGTTTATTGTCTCAGTCGCTAATTTCGAGTCTTCTTCAAAACTTGATGATGTTCATTTTGTAAATCATGATCTCATTTAGAATAAAATAGTCAATAAAGTCTATTATCCCTTTAGGGCACAAGTCCCTACCGTGAGTAGCATGTCCTCAGTTGGATCCAATCAGGATATCCTCCCTAGCTCTACGCTCAAGATGGCGACAGCAGTAATGACAAACTTGAGGCTTCAAAACATTGGTCCACAAACCAATAGGTGATGTCACAGTGGGTTTACGCTTGATAATTGCAAGCCATACACTAAACTATTTGTTTAGGTTTTGGTTGCCATCCCAATATTTTCAGTGGCCCCCCTATATTCTGAGTGCACCCCTGCAAATACAATCAGTAGAATTTGAGTTTGTATTGGGTTGTGTATGTATTACAGAGCTCCTTAATGCTTATGTAATAATGCACTTAAAGTACTGTGGTACTCGGTCTCATTCATGCACTAAAATACCACATGATGAGGGACACTTAGCTGCTGGATCTCTGAATGAAAGCTATCATTTTGTCAAATAATCAGTATTCACGGCAGGAAGAAAAAAATAAGCGAGAAAAAGAGAAAATCTCATGCACAGGGGAGGGAGAAATGGATAGAGGGAGCAGAGGATTTGCTGGAAGTTTTGGCTGGAAATCTGGAGATAAAGCTTTTCGATCATGGGATTTGGCCCTTTAGAGCCGTTGAGTTGGGTGCCATGTAGGGGCCAGATTAAAAGGAGGGTCTTACTCAGAAGGCCTGCTTGCTCAAACATGTCTGTTGTTTGACTGGGCTCAGCGCTGGTGGTCTCTGAAATCCAAGGCAAGCTTTCGGATATGATGTCTTTTTCATAAGCAAATGGTTTTGAGCTGATTTGGGAGTTCAGAGGAAGGCCACGTAGGTTCATGCATGATAATGAATGTTATGGAACACTTGTACTCCAAGCAGCTGAGGCCATCATCAATATTGTGTTTTATCTGTGTAGATATACTCAAATATTTTGCAAACAGAATATTTAATATTTTGCATCTGAAATGTGATTTTCAACTGTGAATGAAACAGCTTGGTATTCCTTTGAGGACACAGGAAGGTAAAACTGTACTTGTGACAGACTTGCCTGTCCCCGCCTTTTACACAATTACTGCTCCATTTTCCAGCCGTTGCTAGGATACCCAAATCCAATAGTTTTTTGAGGTCAACTCCCGCATGTCTCATCCAGAAACAAACGGGACGAGCGCGAGTAAATCAAAAATCTATCCCTAAATCCTCTATGACATCGTATCCCCAACTATCCGTTAATCCCCAGTTGTCACAGTCGAGGTAGATCAAAGTAAATAGGAGGCAATTGCCATGATGAAGTTTTGCCAGGAGCAGGCGTGTGAACAGTGAGGATCCACTGGTGCTCCTCTTATCTGCCCGACTGCCCTTCAGCACAGAAAGCATCCTGTTTTGGGGGGTAATCATGATTACATTTGAAAACTGACTTATCATATCAGAACCCTTTGGGCCCTTTTCATCCCAAAAAAAAACAGTCCTGCAAACTGGGACTGCTTTTGAAACTCAAACCTTGGTTTTGATTCCCGGGCCAAAGTAGTTCTGGCATCCCAAAACAATACAACAGCATTTGTTGAGGCTGTTATGCCATCCTTTATTTCGGATTTGCACATTAGCATCTTGCAGTCTTTGCAAGATTACATTTTAAACCATACCGTTGTTCTTTGATCCATTATAGTCGAATCTGCTTTTCCTGGAACCTCAAAATGGCTCACCATTGGAGTGTAAGGAGGTACTCCACCAATTTTATGCTTCAAGGTTTGTTTACAGGCAAGCTGTATCAAGCCTTTGTAGCTCCAGAGGGAGCTGGGCAAAATCTACTAAATTTAGCCTCTAATGACCTCACTTGAGTCAACGTCAGTTGGGATTGAAGATTAACTCTTCAGCAGCCTGCTCCAAATCCCTACTTGTGCCTGCAGCTAGTCTACATTAGCTGCTACTTACATAACGCACCCAAATCGACTGATTTCTTATCCCTGTGTAGGTGTTAGTCCTGAAGAATCATAATATTGCACCAGGACTGACCAACCATGTTTTTGTGGTGGAGAAGAAGAACTATGATCTCTTTGTAAGTACTTATGTTGCCTAAACCCAATCTCTGATGCCATAAGCTAGTGTCCAACAACAACTGAACTTCTGACAGGTCTTCTGGTGTAGCCAGCCGACAGCCGGATGACCGATATCAAGATTCAAGATTAATTTTGTTGTCATTATGCAATACAAGTTTTTCTAATGAAATTTATGTTGTAATTCCCAAAGCTACATACACACAGAAAAGATAATACATACACAGGGGGAGGGCAATGTGTGATGATACCAAGATGATGCCAGGATGATGGGAACACTTCCCTCTCTGTGTGCCTGTAATTGTTTAGAGTCCAATTAGTAACTTCAAAGTGAGAATGGCGTTGGAGTTGAGAGTCTCTGACTGAATTGTTTCACAAGTTTCACAAAAAAGCTAATAAAAAGTTAAATCATCATCAGATAATAACTAATTGGTTCCGAGGTTAAATCTGAGCCAAATTTGCTGTCAAAATGTTCCTTCTTGTTCTTGTTCACGATTGATCAAATATACTCGGTCTACAAACAGAAACCAGAACACTTGCAGTTTCAGATTGTACAGTAGTAATTGTTGGGTTTCATTCCCTCCCAATGCTTTTGGTTTCCCAGACAGTCAAACACTGATGCTTTGTGTTGGTAGGACGTGTTGGCCACCAGCCCAAGATGTCAGTATTTGACAAGTTGGGAATGAGAAATATCTTACAAATTGGACCTCTGAGCTAACAATCATAAGTACCAAAGTACAATCGTGTGGACAGTTGCGTGATGGTCCTGGAGCGACATTAATTATGATATTGTAGGAACAATACCAAGACAGCGATATCAGATAAATACACCCGTATCTCGGATCAAACTGCTGGCAGTTTAATTGAATGGCGGGTAATGTATGTGGTGGTCCCTGCGGAAGAAGAATGTTTGGAATAGAAATGCTTTATATCTCTTGTTCTATAGCATTATCTTTGATCCTTTTTCTAAACTGTCAATCATGACTGAAAATTACCACCTTTTCATGTGCTGTGAATCCTCTGATGGGTACAGGTGTAATGATATCGACTGCCTTGCAATTGCAGGAACAGTCAGGCTACTCATTAAACCTGTGAACATCTGGCTCAGGGCTGATTGGAAGAAAGTGCAGAACTAGCACACACATATGGTGAAATCCAAGAGGAGGAAATTGAAATTTCTTAGGATCACTGTCTTTTACTTGATACAGATTCAGCAAATAACTGGTCAGGATGAACCTCAGCCAATCAATGTGCATGTAATGTATCACCTTATCATTGAAAACAGTGATGAGTTTACAAGCCTTCCCAGGATTGTTCATTTATCTCAGCAGTACAGTGCGGGATGCTTACATTAAATTCTTATTACTTTCACTAGACATAAAAGTTACCAAAGTAGATTCAAGCCCCCCACCCACCCACCCCCAGCACCCTTTTCATATTTTTATAAAGCTGAGTAAATTCACAGTGAGGCCCCAGAAAAATCTCCTTCAGAGGATTATAAAGAAGGGATAACAAAACCTGGCGATTGCTATGAATCATTTGCATATCTTCTATTGTCAGTGGCTATGGTTGTGCAAATCATCACGTTGTTAGCATAAAATGACAAACAGCAAGGACAACTTAAGAGAAAGCAGCACTTTTCACAGCAAGTCCTCTTTATTCTTTGTCCTCAGGACAGACTACAGAGTTTTCTCTGAAAAGGACACCCCGACTACAACCTTTAAGCACTGCTGTCATTTTGCTCATGTAAAACATTGCTAATACAGTGTCTGTTGCACGGTTTCTGTGGGAAACGCCAATCAGCTAAATGGCTAAAATGTAAATGTAAACGATTCTAGATTACTGCTGCACTTTAAATGCGTCATTAGTGGCTTTGATACTGGCTGCATTTCAATGCTGCTATCATGACTGAGACTGAGTGAATAAAACCTGAAAATGAGAAAATGGATGGTTTTAAACGGAAATGGAAACTGCAATTGGATAATGTATAGTTGGTAATAATGATTGCTGCTCATCTGTTAGTGTCATGTTGATTGTGTTTTTGTTTTTATTTGTCTTCATGTCATATTTTATTTGTGCTTTTGTTTTTATTTGTGTTTATGTCATGTTGATTGCAGGCCCTTGAATTAAATTAAATGGAAATTGTAAGGTGGCAGATAGTTGTCCAAAGAATCAACATCGTATAGTGATGAAACTGGTGATTTACCCCGTATAGCAGTAAAACAAACTCTCTTGCGGTTCCTCAGCTATACAATATTGAATGCCCAAAGAACGGAGTACAATTTGTACTTTTCTACAAGTCATGGTCATGAACCCTCGGCCAAATGCATGCAGATGCAGCAAACCCATTCCTGTCTCCAAACAATTTTAAGCAATGGGTATGCATCTGCCTTTGTAACAGGCGAGCGTGTTGGATTTGAATGTATCGTCATGTCTCTGATGTGATCCGTCTCAAAACCAATTTGCTTCCCACCGCCCATCACACATGTGCAAACAGAGAACAGGGATTTCCACATCTAGTGCAAATGAAGGAAAGTAATCATGCTAAATCTCATAAAAAGAGACGCTTTCCCCAATGGGACACTCTAAAGAGACGAACCTGTGGAGGCTGTTATTCATATATGTGCATGTGTGTGCGTATTGACCCCGGTCATATCCACGGGATCCGACTGTCTTGGGAAATCTGCTCCAAATTGGACTTTAAGCAGACCTGAGCATGCTTAATGAGGTGGTGATCAGGAGTGCAGGTCTGCGGCCATAAGAAAGGACGGCTGAATGGTTTACCAGCATGAGCGATATTGACACGCAGAATTATTCTGCAGAGGTCTCAGTTTAGTGTGGAGATGAGCAGCTCAGGTCCCCTGTGATGAGGGAAATGAGAATGATAACAAGCATGCTTCCCTTGTTAATGTGATGGTGTGTGGAAATCAAAACCCCTAGAGACAGGATTCCTGCATGCACACACCCCTGACAGATAGGCCTTATTTACACTTTCACTTGTTTAGTTCACAGTCAAGTGTCTTATCTCCAGATAAAATCAAGATGTCATTTAATACCCCTAGTATGCCCCATGATATGTGTCTCTGTTCGAGGTCACATTTCTGATTGCATCCTTCTTGTCTTTTCATGACTAGATGCAAATCCAGTCCAGGTGGTGGTGGTAATGCACCTCAAGCTGTCTGGTGGCAAAACATACCACTATGTGGTCACAAAGCAGTCTCCCTACTGTAGCTTGCACAGTATATTCATCAAAGATGACAACACGCACTTGCATTGATGGACTTTGAGCGAGATGAGAAAGAAGAAATTTGGTACATGCCACTCTCTCAAACCGGCAGATCATTCAGTGATGATACACTGAACAGGGATCAAGAGTGTGTTCAGTGTGTTCCAGTGTGTTCAGATACAGAACACATCCAAACTATTGCAGTCATATAAAGTAGATAAAACAGCTAAATCTATGAAGATATAATGACTATAGGCGGCTGTAGGAAACAATATAACAGGTCTTCCTGTGCTAAGACCACTCGCAATATAAACTGAATAAAAACACATTTTCGTCTCATAAAAGGGTTCATCAGATAATATATCTCTTTTATAATTGTTATTAATGAGATTTTGATTGTACACTCAAGGGACTATCAGACTCGGGTTTGCATTGTATCTCGCTGTTACCCCCCTAGTTTAGAGGAATTTGGTGATTAATGTACTGATAAATGGAACGGAATCGGGATAAAACTGGCTAGTCCTAGTAATGTGAGAAATGTTTTCATGTTTTCATAAAAATATGAAACTGTATTGTTTTGGCCCTGAACGTTTTCAGAAATGGAGCCACAGCAGCCAAAGCCTTGTGGCAGCCATTTTTCTTCTCACAACCATCGCTAAATTCACCATAAACTATTCACCTGAGCAGTTTACAATGCTGAGTATGCAATCATTGTCATGTTTATTATGTATGTACACAAGTAGACATCATCTTTCTTTGTTATGATGTCACGCGCTACGCCCTCCGGTGTGCATCTTTGCGGAGAAGGACTCGTACTGCAGCAGGATAATGAGCCCAAACACTTTGCAAGAACTACTAAGACCAAAGAAGACCACGGAGTCGTGACTGTCATAGACTTACCTCAACAATCACCTGACCTCGACCCGATTGTACATTCACCACAAAAGCCATCGGTGCAGCACTTTAAAGAACACGTACAAGTCGAGTTGAGTCGAGTCGAAGTCATACAGCACACCATTATTTAAAAACTACTCATTCAGAAGTGACAGACAGTGAATTTTAAATCTCCCAGCAATGCAGCTCTACAAGGGCATTTTCACAGTTATTCAGAAACTTCAAGGGAGACATTAGTGTTGCCAAGCAATATGTTTCTTTTTGGGGATTGTGATTACATTCGCTATTATCTAGCCATGGATTCTGGCGCACAGCTCTTTGATCTGCTGTTCTGCTCTGACAAAACGTTCTTGTGCGCATTCAATATGAGTGTCTGGGCAAAGCAAAGCACAAGAGGACACGGCTGTTGTTCAGTTTTGACCCGTGAGTGAACTGGACGTCAGGGGCCCAAAAGTCCAGACCTGGCAGCAGTGTCAGGCCACAGAGAAAAAGTGCTATCTCTGTCGCATATCAATGGTCAGAGGTACTCACACCAACAAGAGAAAGAGAGGACACTACCTTCTTTCTCTCCATTAAACTCCCTTACGATGTCCTTTACTCGATCTCTGTCACTTTCTTTCCCTCTTTCGCCTTTCTTCTTGTCCATTAAAGTCATTCTTTCTGTCACTCTTCCTCCGTCTCTGTCTCTCTGGTGTGCAGGAGTCAGCCATTTGCTGCAATTGAAGCGCTCGCTCACAAGGTGAAAAAGAAAACGGAATGTTCCTGATTCTCAGCACAAAAATCGCTCATTCACTCCCCTCGCCCATTATCATCTTTCTCTTTTCCTGTCCTCCTGGTCTTCACTTATTATCTTACTTTCAACAGAACTCAGCAAAATTGTAAGCATAAATGTTTAGGCACTGTGATTATGAGAGGAACTGTAAGGAAATCTACCACAGCCTCTGGCTGCCTTCCTATACACGGCGCACATCATTATCAGCACAAGTTCATGTGGGGCCAAAGAGGATTTCACTTCTAGTATCTCCTCTGATGACTGATGATGCTGAGGCCGTGCTGGTTAATTGTATTTGACAATTGCAAATAGTGCAGCCATGAAATTAGAAGATGGATGGGACACAGGTACAAGGTTTTTAAAAAAATTCTGCACTCCGTTTCAGGGTTCACCTGAGGGAAATGGTCGCGCAATTAGAATTTCCTAACTTTGTGTTAATGATGTGTCTCATATTGCACAAGCCCACACAGGTTCAAACATGCATGCATTTACATATGCAAAACATCACTCAAAAGTAAGCACAAGCACACACATAGATATTTGAAGCCTAACAATAAGTTTGGCTGCAGCTCAACAATCCGTTATACGTGGACTGACCCTGGAGGCTGGAGCGCCCTTTCTTTATCTTTGATGGTGCCTGTTCCCCACCGCCTGAGCTGAACTATGAAGCGGCAAGACTTCACAAATGGGGGAGAGTAACTTCAAAGGTTGGAGATGATTTTCTCAGATCTTTGCTCAGAGTGGTATCGCCACGACACACTGGATGCAATTGTCTGTGCGGTTATACTTCACAGACTCCGACTTTTCTGGCTTGAATGCAGATGGAAAGTCCCTGCAGAGGCAATATTGTATTTGATCACAAGAGGTTTATGGATTCCTGGATATGTTATCTGATGAAATTCTAGGAAAAAGAGATAGAATAATATAACTTTAAAGGTCCGGTGTGTAGGATGGAGGACCCATTCACAGTTTTGTCCATTGGTTTATAATCTCCTGGAACTCAGTCATTGTGTTTTGGATACCTTAGATAACTGGAATTTTGTCCATTGGAAGCAGATCCTCTGCCACTGAGTCTGACATGTTCCCCCGCCATGTTTCTACAGTAGCCCCAAATGTATAAAACCAAACTGGCTGTAATGATGGCCTTTTCGCGTTTTAGCTGCCGCCATAGGGGCAACACGTTTGCACTCCCCACTCATTACATTTGGCATCTTAGTCCGTGGCCATAAACCGTAAGTTTCAAACTTCCTCAGTTTTGCACGTGAATGGTGCCGTGGTCAAGTTAGCAACACTACATGATATGCAAAAAAATAAAGTGTGATGACAAACTGTTTGCATTGTATAACATGTTATGACTTTTGGAATGTTATTAATATTGTCATACAGTTGTGGTTTGTTTAGGTTTTAGCAAATAATAGAAAAAAGAAAAAAAAACTGGTTAGGGTAAGTCCAAAGGGAAAGATCAGACTTTGTTTTCAACGTAAGTTACGCAAGTGACATAACTCACATAACTTATGTCAACAGTTATGTAATTTATGTTCAATTACTTACATTACAAAAAATAAAAACAAATCCATCTTGACTCTTTGTGATAAACAGGATGTGACCCCAGTCTCCGCAAATCTGCCTGAACTGGGCCTATATCACACATTATTTTCTGGTTACATATCACAACAATACTTTCTAGAGAATTGAATTAAGTTGAAAAGACATGAAATTTGGTATTTTTTAGTGAAAGGGTAAGATTCAAACTTTTTACCCATTGCTGAGTGAAGATGATGTTTTTTCCATAGAGCCACGTTACAAGTTAAAGCAACATTATGTAGAAATTGGCATTTTGTGCGATTTGGTGCCCCCCACAGGTTCTGAGTGCAGCACCACTGTCGTAAATACAAATCCCAGGTCTGTAACACTTTGTCAGAAGTAATGCAGGTGCTAAAAACAAAACCTATAACGCCATTACAGTGTTATGTGCTAAAAAGTTGTATCTTGAAGTAAACATGTATGTAACGCTGTGACCCCCCCCCCCCACAAAAAATATATATATATATATAAATAAGTTATCACCTGTTAAATGTTTAGATTGACGGCGGAGAGAAATGAATGTCTCAATAATGTTTTCTTTGTCTGCTTGTAGCGCTGCTGCAGGTCCTGGTGATTAAGTGAAAACAGGTGTGCATGATGGCATCCTCAAAGGAAGTGGGGAAACTGGTGATGACACTCTAGAGTTTGTAAAGTATGCTATTCTTTGTCAGACTCAACCATGTGTTCATGTTCCACTTTAGGTTTGAATTGTTGATTTCAGATGTTTTTGTTGAAATTCGCCCTTTTTGTCATTTATTTTGTTTATTGAAAGCTTCCTGCCATTCTCAGCATCATATTCAACGTTAACCATAGCTTGTTCATGCTGCCTTTTATAGCGATGATAGTTCTCCATGCAAACATTCAAAGATATTTTTCAACTTGTGGCTTAAACCAAGCATGCCCAGTTACAACCTTTAATTATTCCATTAACTTAGCCTAATGTTGTGTATGCACCGTAAAAGTAATGATCTATCACGCTATTATGTTTTTAAATAAAGATGATATGTCTGCAATAAACCCAATCACTCATATTCAGAGTCCAACAGAGATTACAGGCCGCGGAGGCTCCTTCCCACACAGCTTACGATGTGCATCTGTTTGGGTCGGTGGTTCAGTCAAGGTTTCACCCACGGAGACCATTGAGACGGACACATATGGTAGAATAGAGGGTTAATTGGATGCTGATGAACCTCACTGCTCTGATTTGTCTCTTGACCAATGCTTGAACTCACTGTACTGAGATAAAACTGTTTTTATCCTGCCAATAATACTGTTTCTTATTTGTCTGGACAGATTTCATTCATGGGAGTGTGAGTGTGTGGATTTTTACATCTTTTTTTTTCTCTTACAGTTGCAACATTGATGCTAAGCTAAGCATATTGAAGCATTTGCATCAAAGCAAAAATGTCATGTTAGTGCTGGCATGTCTCTCCTCCACATTGTCTTGTAATAAACACCCTTAAGCAGTCTCTCTACTGCCATACGTAGCATTTTCCAGAAAGGTTGCCTTGGATCAGGTCTCTTTTCAGGTCATGTTGTTCCAGACTGTGTGTATTTTTTTCCCCCACCTCCGGGATATTTGAACCTTGGCACCATGTTTTGCTGAAAGTTGCTGATTGTTCCTCGCGCGGGGTCATGGAGGGAAATCACACAAGAAGCGGAATTACATTATAGCTTATTTGGAGGCCACAAGGTTTCACGGGAGCCATCCATCAAATGTTTGAGGCGTTTTTGGAGCCCATAAAGAGGTGATTCTGCAAACACTGCATAGTCTCTGGGAGGTTCCGCTGAGCAAATCAAGTATGGAGCACAGGAGCTCACCTCTTTGTGGGTGGACATCGCCGGCAGGTCAAGCTGAAAGATCAGACCAGAGACCTGCGCCCTGTTGTTGGGACTGCGGCATCAGGATGTAGAAAAACACTTTATATGCATATTGATGTCTAAAGATGACCCAGAGTATAAAATGTTTTGCATATTTTTAACTAAATATGACCTCTAAATGAGTTTCATTGTAAGTAAAGGTACAGTTTATTAGGGGATACAGCTGCTCTGTTGATGCAGGTAACTTTTCTTAGCATAACAAATCACCTTAATTTACTTCACGAGCTAATATCTGTACAGTAGGACAGCTTCCATACCTCTTATTTAAAATACTTAATTCATTAGCTGATTTGCAAACATTAACAAAACATTAACACAAGGTTATTTTAGAGGCCAGTCAATTGCTGACTGTGGCCACAAAGTCACATTGCGACAAAAAGTTCAAAAAGTAATTGAAGTGCTTTTATCATAGGACCTGTGTTATTCTCAGAATTTCTTGTCAACAAATACCATGAAAAGACCAAAACCAACAATGAATTGATCCTTTTATTGTATTGTCTGTGTGAGTAAAGCAATATATGTTATTCCTTTGTGCCATAGAACTCAATAATTGTCCAAAAACTAATAAAAACACATCAGTGAGTCATCCTGTTGCACTAAGACATGACACTATGATTCTTTATTACAATGAATGGGCAGGCATGGGCATAAATCAATCCCACCTTCATTGTCTAACTGCCAAAAGTACAATTAAATAAGTTAATTAATTTTTTAAAAAGTGCTATTTGCAGTTGAAATTAGTGCCTAACAATTATTCTATTACGTTTTGTCGAGTCATGTTTGATAAAAGCTCCCAGGGCTGCACAATATGGCCAAAAAATCATTAGTCAATTATTTTGAAAGATATTGAAGGACTGCTTTTGCGTCAGTATTTTCATTTTCAATCAGGAGAAAAGACTAAAAAGAGTAAACTTGCATCAGTGAAAGAGTAATGTGGGCTAATAATATCGGCCTAGTCAGCAAGACAGAACACTGCTAAAAAAGCAGGAAGTGAAATCCTACTTCAGAGTACAGGGGACAAGACGACTCTGACTGTTCTGACTGACCAATCAGTAGTCTGCTAGTGTTCCAACTCAACTTTTTAGTCTTGGATCAGGTCTCGTCAGGTACCTCAACAGAAGGGCGACAAAAAAACCACGATGGTCCGGAACCACTGTTTTGGTACCACGCACAACTTTTGACAATGGAAATGCAAAAACAAGCATTCCAAAGTGTAACAGACTTTATTGAACTGGGAAATCTCAAAGATTTCAAGAAGCGGCAATTGCAGGTGTATTTTTGGACCTCACTGCTTCCCAGAGATCCAGTGTCGCCTGTGTGATGTCAGTCAGTTGTCAGTAGGCAGCTTTGCCACGCTTCCATAACATTTCATTCAATTCATTCCTCCATTTCATCGTCCGCTGCTAACAGTCTTTTCTTTGTTTGTATGGTCATGACCGTTAACAGTAACGTTAACCATTTACTCCCAACACGCTAGCAGAGACCAGGACAAACAAAACTGTTAAGTCGCGGGCGAACCACCTACTCTCTGTGGCGGACCAACCACTGTTGGGTGAATGTGTCACTAACTGTGAGCTGCTTGTGATATTTTCAGGGAAACCGTCAGTGTACAATACATCTTTGGTATTACAGCAAATGCAAGGGGCTTTCATCAGTGGGCCATAGACTCAATCATCATTGTGTTACCTCATTTGGCGATATATAGTGACTTAACATATCTATTTACATGAAAATCTTCGGGATTATTACTTTAACAAATTGTTGGTTTGGTGTATTCTTAGACGTTGTTTAAAGTTCAAATGATTATAGAATACAGCAAACCTTATCTTTCAAGTTTACTTTTGCCATGTAACTGATTATCTCACCAGATCTCATTAGTGTTACAATTAACTTTTATTTGTGCTTTAGTTTTGCAGAATGGAACAAAACGTGTCTGCTGAAAGACAGCGCTATGTTGTATATAACGAGCTCAAACAGAGTGTGACTTTAAGTCATTGGAGTAACATGTGAGAGATAAATCAAGTCACAGCCACCACATGAGACATTTTTCACAAGCTGCTTGATTATAATCACACAACTGTCTTAGCATATGCTCCATGATTGGATTTGCATGGCTGATGCGCCGCACATCCATTTTCCTTTTAAAAGTAATGAAGACAGACTTTTAGAGGGTCATAACAGGGAAACAAACGGCGTCTTGTGTACTGAGGTGCTCATTAATAATGGGGCATGTCCTCGATTGCACTCAGGAACAGAGACGCAGGCTGGGCCGTACACCATATAGTCAGCCAGTCGTGAGTGTCCTAATGGTGCTGCATGATACATGACACAGGAGTGGGCAGCATTTCACACTTTGGACTTTTTTATGCCTTCGGATGGTTTTACATCACGTCCGGGTACGAGGCGCCAGTTAGCACATTTACAACTATTATCCCCTTCGTCTCAATAAAAGTTTCAATTACGGGACAGAGATTGGATCAGATAAATGGGCCGTGGTGGTGAAATACTGTACGCTCATATTCCGAGAAAGACAAAGGAGGGAGAGGGCAAAAGACGGGAGAGGTGATTCACGTGCAATGAGGCTGCAATCATGACTAAAAGTTGGATTCGGTGATTGAGGAAATCTCCACAGGCAACGATGTGCATGCACAAACACACACGTTCCGCACACGTGTGTAGGCTTCGACAAAAGTGTGTTTAAGCTGCATGCGTTAATAATGAAAGTTGTGCAAATGATGTGGAACAGAACCACTTACGATGCAAGCGAAATTTCTGATGAATTCGAGGCAATTAAGGATCGTGTGATAGGCCATCGTGCGGTGTAAATAAGCTCAGGCAGACGCAGTGAGAAGCACATCAATATCTGCAGACAGAGATTAAAATAGCGCTTTATTTATTTCATTGCCGAGTCACTTACAGTGTGATATTAATTTTGCATCAAAAAACTAATATATGGCAAGAGGACAGACTGTTAGATTTAGATTATGGTCCTTTTCCGGCCTGTTAGAAAGTGTCAACAGCAAGAAGAGATGGCTGATTCATTTTAACACAGTCGGTAATCAGAACTCACGCAGATCCAATCACATGTACAGTATATCTATAGATTAGACCTTGTCTTGACAGATTTCTCCCACAGCTGTGTGCCCCTTTGTTGCTCAACACTGCATGAAAAAGGGATGTCTGGAGGAAGAGGAGGGGTTAGCCAACAATAAAAATCAAATAGCTTTGACAAATAGAGCTTTTGTACTGCAGCTAAACATAGGCCGGCATGAAGCCCCGGGATAGGACTTTAAATCTTAATGTTCAAAAAGTAAGAGATATCGTAGGTCGTGGAAAGCTTTTAAGTGGACGTAACAAAACTGTGTTGAAAATCTGTGGAGGCTGCATGGCATCCCAACTAGGACATCTCCCTGTAGTTCACCTTTTGTGAAAAAGTACAGGGCCAAGTGCTGGAGCAGTTAGAAACTGAAATGTGGGCAAACAAACGATGCTCAAAACCCTTTGGTCATTCAGTCATAATGGAAAAAGACTGCTCCTTTTGTAAACACTAGAATGTTTAATACTCAAAGGATCTGATGGTGATTACAGGATCAAAGGTCTAAGTGTTGCCCACTAGAAACAGAATTTATTTCGAACACTTTAAAAAGGCTCATGAATCATTCATGAAACAGAGCAGAAAGCATCACCTAGCCACAGAGTCATACAATTGCTCCATAACAAAGGTAACTTCCCATGCAATATAGACAGCAATCAGACACACCATTACGTGAATAACATTGATAATCTTTTCACAGTAACATTATGCTGGCTTTCATATCAAGAGGTGGAGGTGATGGTGGTGGAGTCACAGACCAAAGGGCTGCCAAGCCAGTGAAAGGTATTTGGAACCACGGCATTTCAATATTTTCAAGCCACTGGATATTTTTTAAAGGAGACCTCAGGACAATTCCTGTCTGTTTCTGGCAGCTGAAGCAGGTATTTTAGGCCAAAACATTATGTTTTCCTAACTCCAACCAAGTCGTTTTTGGGCCTAAACCTAACAAAACCATAACAGCGCTGTTACAACATAAAATTGAAAATTGAACCCAAAGAAAGTTGCAACACAAAGGATATGTTTCAAGTTTCAACATATCCATCTTTTGCACCAATGTACATAGCCAACATTCAGGTGATTGAGTCGGGGAGACCTTGGGTCCTAGCATTCATGGGGATGCCACTTAACTCGCACTTCGCACCCAAACGCCATTGCAGATCATGTACACCCCCTCATGGCAACACCAACCTCTCCCTGATGTGGCCCCCCAGCAGGACAATGCGCCCTGCAACAAAATTGCTCAGGAATGACCCAAGGAACATGACAAAGACCTCAAGATGGTGACCCGGACTCCAAATAACCCAGATCCCAATCTGATAAAGCATCCGTGGGACATGCCTGAACAACTGTTTCCATGCCTCACATGTGGAACAAGTCTGATCCACAGAGGCCCCACCATGGATCAGACTTGTTACACAGTACCTGACTGATTTAACACGAAAAAAATGTGAAAAAGATCATCAAGACGGTGTGTTTTTTTACTTTAACCTTGCCAGAAAATCTCACATTCTGTCCCAGTTCTGAATTTCAGTGACAAAACACATCACACCGAGAATGCAAAATGCTCTCAAGATGTTTGGTCAGAGTCTCTAATGTCTGTGGAGGATGATGAATAAAAACATCCCTCAGATCAAGACTCAAATGGGATTTCAGTGCTGCAATTTGGGCAAATTGAGCACTGTACAAGTACTTAGGCCTACATTGAATTTCGAACGTGACTGACGTAAATTTTAACAGCATCTCAATGTGCAAGTATAATAAATGCTGTTCTTATTGAGGACACTGGCTCTGTAATGTTCAATGTGCATTTATTTCGGTAAAGCCTGTGGAGATAAGTGGTCATTACTGGTTTAGTGTTGTGCTTCATTTAGGCACCGGCATAATATGCCATTACGATTAAAACTCCCAATTTAGACTTAAAGTCTCAGTGTTTCAGCATATTAGTTGAAAGAATCAAGACTTCTGAATATTGCAGGTGCACAGCAGTCACAATAACATCTCCAATGAATACTTTACTTGAGAATATTTCGATAAAGATCAGTAGATTGTGACTGCAAAAGCCATGTTTGGACAAAATAACAATGTACTTAATAACACAAATAGAGCCCATGCAGGCTCTCCCCTTTTAGGATTTCCATTTTACCTTCACATATGCAGTCCAGCGCTTAAAGCAGATATAACAAATCTCTTTATCCCTGCTGCTGTCTGTACAAACATAATCTCTAATTCAAGGAGGAAATCATTCATAATACTGGCCAAGGTTATTTAGATGAGCGCATCAGTGAAGAATGTTCATACTGTTTCAGGGCATGGCCACTAAAAGCGTGGTATTATACTTTAGTAGAGATTTCAGCTTAGTGCGCTAATGCGAAGTTTAAGTCTGATCACATCCTTCATCACTGCAGGCACACATGGCATTGTATTATCTCTCAAATAGTTCTAACACTTCCTTTTTTGGGCAATATCTTAAGTTGTTAGGAAGATGTGATTTTAACGGCGTAGCATTAGTTTAGGCAGAGCACTGATGTAGGGCTTGCATTAGCTGTTTGGCTTCAGCTTCTTCATTCACGCTCCACTACTAGTGTGTCGTTTTGCTGCATTCTACTAGCTGAAGAGTAACATTAAATTTATGTTAAGACATGGTCACATTGTGTGTGTATTTTTCGACGCATTACAATGGAAGTCTTCACGGTAAATGGATGATTTCTTGGCGTCTTTATTTGTAAAGGTTTTTTTTTTATCTAAGTGCTAAACTAAGGGCTTGCTTGAGGTTCCTCAAGACATTTCACCTCTCATCTGAAAGGCTTTTTCGGTTCGAGCGGACATTTTAATCTCATGAGATATCATTTGAGTGGTTGAAACACCCGCCGCTTATGCCTCGGTGTCCCGGGATCCTTCCCCAGGCAGCTTAACAGCCAACTACACCTTGACTCATGTGAAGACTGGGGTGTCTCACACGAGATCTTAACCATCCTCAAGGCATAAATGTTAAATCTGCAAAATCTTGCAGATGTTAAATTGCCAGGGACTCTCTGACAGTCCATTAGAACTGATGAAACCGTTAGGTGAGAGATCTTCAAAAACCTCAAGCAAGTCCAGTAGCACTTGGGGCCCAGACACACCTACCCAACATCCAAGAACTAGCAATGAGAAGGGCAACCATTGTGTTACCTCATGTTGCCTGTGTCTACAGCCGACGGCCAACTAGTTGTGTCAAGAGGGCCCCTGCGTGAGAGGGCGATAGACTGTATTCATCATTCCAAAAAGGGAACTGGAAGTCTCAGGACTACGAATATCCGAACCCAATGTAATGATAAAGCAGCGTTTGCCTACCACTTTCACATCACTCTCGCTAATGACACTACTTCTAATTGAGAATATATCAGTTAAAATGTTGCAAATGGCACCGCCGTTGTCAGCCTTTGGTCTTTGGTTTGTGTTTCTCTTTGTGTGCACTAATTTGCTCAGCTGATCGTGCAGGTCACACCACAAAGTCTAGGGCCATATACACTTAGCGGGGACCTAGACATTGACCTGGATGACTGACAACCAGAAAACAAGAGTACTTGTGCAATTATGGTGGCTTAGAAAACTTATTCAATTGCTATTAATGGAAGAAATTAATGGATGAACATTCAATCTTTGGAGGACAGCTTGAAGCCACACAGTCCAGTGTTTCAGAAGATCACTAGCAAACACTGCCAAGCAAGTCGGCTCTCATCTCAGGACAGTGTACACTAAGGGCACTTCACACTCACCCTGCGACTTTTGACTTATGTAATCTGAGACGAACCCCCCACCTCCTCTCTCTCTCTCTCTGTCTCACACCAGCTACCGTCTCCCCGAGGCGATGTGGAGACAGCGGTTGTGCAGTTCCAGCTTTGCTGTCCGTTAGCATGTAGCAGGCCCCGAGATCCACAGTCAGTGAGACATCCAGGCTGTAATGAGCAGACAGTGGCCCTGCTTTAACACTGACGCTAATGGATTTCTACAGTTTAGGAGCACTGTGGCGTCCCCATGGTCTTAATTCAAACGGGGATTAGCAACAGGATAGGGAGTCATCTACAGAAAGGAAGGAGATGAGGGAAAGAGACAGTCAGGGAGGGAAAAAAGACACCGGTGTGGTGAAGCAGTTGGATGGTGGGATAGTAGAAGTTTGGTCCAGAAGATTTTCAGCTGATTTGACTTTTTGTCTGACAAACAGTTTCCAGGGGCAGAAATAATGAGTTGAACTTCAAATGTGAAGCTAAAGGTTGCAAAATTTAAAAAATAGGCTATGCTAATGTTAATCATATCTCATGGGTTCCAGTCACCAGATCTCAACCCAGCTAAAGATTTGTGGGAGATTTGAGAGATGTGCCAGACAGCCCTCTCCGCCATTATTATCACAACACCAATCGTGTAACATGCAACCAGTGTATTTTTCAATTTTCTGTTGGATATGCTCCAGAAATCAGACCAGCACAGTGACACTTAAGGTGCTATATGTAAGAACTGGCTACCTGTTGAATTCGTAAGTTACTCCAAAAAAATTAGGGGCAGCATATGAAAGTTAAGGTGTCCAACACGACAGTAAGAATTAAGCAAATGCACAGTCCCTCATTTAGCAGCTCATTTACTTTAAACTCCACATACAAATTGCTCCATGTGGTGTGCTAAATCTTATTTACAAGGTGTGACATCACTGAATCCAAATTGAACTTGAACTGTCTTTTCCAAACTTGCACGCTTACCAAATATCAAACATTAAAGTGCTTCGTGTGAAGTGAAACTTGTACAGAAGTTAACCTTTTTCTAGTTCGCCTTATTAAACACTCAACAAGACAAGTTGCTGAAGCCTTGCCACAGTACCTACTGCTTGTGATCATCAGCTGATAGAGATTCAGCACTATACCTGCTGCTTTATGTGCCACATATACCCAATTAAATTGAGTTTCCCCTCCCCCGCCGCTATGTAACATGTGGCACACTGGCACTGTATTTTCCCAGCAAAAACTAGTGTTTTTTGTAGTTCACTCATGTTTACCCCAACCAATGAGAATATCTCCACAGCAGCATGTTTGTAAGTGTGATATTGTGCATCAGACACTTATTTGTTGTGTTATAATATGTGATGCATCTTTAAAGGCCTCTAACTAAGCCCTTTGTCTGAACCGCCACAGAAATTCTCCTGTAAATAAGAATGTGTTTTTAGAGAACTTGGTGGTTTTAAATTAAGATGTTTCACTCCGTTTACTCCATTAAAATCTCTCCTCAGTGCTTAACTCAGTGCTTTACTCGCCTCAAGAATATTGACCGTGTATCATTGTCTTAAGTCTGCCAAGAGGGCTGCCACAGCTGTGTCCCCACTTCGACTTGCACTTTGTGCTGATGGTCTTTATATGTACCCATAATTTACATCTCTCTTTTTCCCTTTTCGGTTTAAGACCAAAGGCGAACAAATCCTGAGAGTAATTCAGTCAATAATATTGTTGCCGCTGGGTCGATCACGGGCAAAAAGACAGCTAAATCACAAGTCTTATTACTTTGTTCTCAAGCTTAGGCAGCAAAGTGGAGAGAGTTTAGATAGCACTCTTTACTGATAAGTCTGTCTGACACTTACCCATGTGCAGCAATTTGCCGCCTGTATGCTATATTTACTCCCACAAACATGCGTTTGGTTGAAACACGTAGATGATGAGCACAGAACTAAATGAGGTAGATGGAACAGGGAGTGGGGGGGAGCTGCTGTTGCTATCGCGCCCGTTCGGTCGATGATAAAATTATTCAGCATGAATTGTTGATGTCTTGGATAATTGCACGTTTCCATGGATACGGTCCCACTGAATGTGGCCTGCTCTCAGAGTGGAGACGGGAGAGACGGGAGACGGCGGTGGCGAGATTAAAACAGGCGAGAACGGGGGAAACTTTGCACAGCTGGCTCAGTGACGGGTGCAATGGCAGGGCTGCTGCTCCAGAATAGCAGCATTGGCAAGTGGAGTGCTTCTGTGAGTCTGCATCTTATTTCTGTTTCCACACTGTAATGTGCACCGCATGTTGGCATGTTTGCTCCCCCAGCAAAACATACTGAACTGTAAAATAAAACCATGTGAGGACACTACTATAGTAGGTACAGTATGATATAGGCCAAATCCCAATAGAACACTTAGCCCTACCCCTACGTTTTGCATGTTCAAGCCTAAGGGAAGGGTTCATGTTGGGATAGAGAGTGGGTAAAATGTTAGAAACTCTGTTTCAATGTATTGTGGTCCTTTTCTTTGTAGAAGCATAAAACAGCTGCTAGTAGTTTCTCGGTAGCTAACTAACTAACTAGCATCACATCGTTATTGCTGGTTGTTAATAACAGTCCACCATTTTCACATATTTCAATGCCCATTGATGGCACATGACGCCTGAATATCAACTTCCAATATCTGGCTGGGTAGGTGAATGGGTTGCTAACGTTAGCCTGGTGACCAGCAAATAAAGCAGCGTTCTTTTTTGTTTAATGACTTCATCAATAGTGTGAACGAATTGTAAGCATCCCTGCTTTTCTATCTCCATCAGATGTAAATGACAAATGGCATCACGAAGTAACGCAAGAGAAATCACCACAGTCCTGTCGTGCCTGTTGAGATAAACGCCATCAAAGATGACTGATGAGGTATGAGGATCTTGAAGGGTTGCCTTATTTCACATGGGAGATTTCAACTACTACCGGTTGTAACTCTGTTCTGAGGGGCAAGGGGGCACTCGAAAACCAGAGGTAGGGCCAAACATTCGAAATGGATTGAGCCATAGTGAGTCCAAGCAGATATCAGTGGTAGGGGGACATTTTCATGTCAATATACAGTAGTATGAAAGCTTTACAGCAGTCATTTCCAACCTTTTACATTTAACCACAAATATGATTTCTTCATTTTGTCAAAATGAAGCAGCACAGTATGAAATCAAACGCCCTCAATTTTGCCCCACAACCAGCCTGGAAGACACACTTTCAAATGTGAATGACTGCAATATATGATAAAATGAACAGATCCCACGTAACAGGTCAAAAGGTTAATAGTCTTTCTGTACAGAGTAGGGACCGCCATCCCCATCCTGTACCATCCTGATGGCAGCCACAGTGAGATCTTGTGATATGTGCACACCGTAAGTGGCTTTTCTATCCAAAAAGGAAAGCACAGTAAAAAAGATTTTTACCTTGATGACGTGTGCTGATACTCCTGCATCTCTCTTATTTTACCACTCTCTCCCTGTAATATCTCAAATTGAACAGCTGACACAAAAGCCCTGAAAATGTCAATATCTTGTTGCGCGCAAAGCGATAGCAAAACAATAGCAGTCGGCCTTAACCACAGTGACAAATACAGCACATTTTCTGTAGCTGCTCAACAATAATAGACTCCATGATTTGCCAATAGAAGGGATAAAAATGAAACAAGAGCAGCAGAAAAGTGTTTCTTTGAACACAGAAAATACAGACCTAGTACAGCCATGGGAAAGGATTTAGTTCTGCTTGATGAAAATGAACAAAGAACCTTTAATCTGAAAGGCTATGAGATTGACTCCAAAGATCAATCACAATTAACAGTTCAGTGACTTCAAAGTATACAGTATATAAACTAGCAGTCCGTGAAGAGCCCAGAACAGGAAGACTCTGCAGTGGGTGATAACAACCGCCCGCAACATCATTGGTACCCATCTACTGAGCATCAGTTATGCACCCACCCCAGCCACAGACTGGATGGGGTTAGGCTGCCATCTGGCAAAAGATACAGAAGTATCCAGTGCTGTACCACCAGACTACGGACAGCTTCTTTTCTTAGGCTGTGAGACTCCTAACTCATCCACCCATCCAAGTATGTAGCACAGTTGACATTTGGTGTCACAACTTTGGAACACTTATAAGCGTGCTGAATCTACAAAACTGTAGGAAATTTAACAATGTCCAATTTGTAAGAAAATTGATTGTAAGTCCGAACTCGTCAAATACTGAGGCTTTTAGATGGCGGCCGACCCGACCTGCAATTCCAAAGCGTCAGTTGGGAAACCCAAAGTGAC
This sequence comes from Pagrus pagrus, assembly GCF_965226575.1. Classification (NCBI taxonomy): domain Eukaryota; kingdom Metazoa; phylum Chordata; class Actinopteri; order Spariformes; family Sparidae; genus Pagrus; species Pagrus pagrus. Next base: position 13,507,132 of record NC_140206.1, on the reverse strand, counting down.
AGTATTCAATGAGCAGTGGGAATGAGACTCAAAAATTAACTTATTTAAAAATCAGATCTGTAATGTTTAATATAAGTAATCATTGAGTCATCCTACTGTTTCTTCTACCACCTGTCTCTGAGACTTAAGCACCCAGAATAGCAGAATGTCCTGATTCATTATCACTGCGTTGTGGGCTAATAGTCCATCTACACCCACACTCAAAATTCACCAATTTTAGTATACTTGGTCAGTTCTCTGCTGAGTTTTAAGTACACTTTGCTTCACTTTATGTACAACAGACTGTTAAACAGGCACACAGGCCAAGTATTAGTTTTGGCAGCCAAGTAAAATAAAAACATTCACTCTGGCTGCAAGCTGTGCAGTATAATTATGAACTTTCACCTTGGCTGCGATGCAAAGTAGACGTGTACAGAATGAAGGTTAGAGGACTAATGACTGTATCTGAGTGAGATACTAGAAACTTTTTTTTAAACTGTAATCCGCCAAATGGATAAGAAGCAAGAATTTTGTAACAGCTGACAATCACACTGCCATGCTGGATTTGTCCATTTTCCACTCATACTTGGTCACAAAAGGGTGCTCGGCATAAATCAGCATGAGCATATCAGACAGAGACAAACAGCAGAAATGTTGTTGAAAGGACAGAATTGAACGTGGTTTATTAAATAGAGAAGAATAGTATAGAATGGAAAGAGCAAAGAGATCAGTCTCTGAACACAGCTAGTTAGTTCCAAATGCATCAATAGGCCCTCCTCTTGACTCAGGCGGTAAATTAAGGGGCAGGGCCCATTTTCCTCAGTGGGAGCCTTAACAGGAATTCTCTCATGCGTGGAGCTGAGCAGCCTGATGGGTTTTCAGCCTCAAACTGTCAAAGCATCACAGACGGGGGAAAGGGGGGCTGAGGGGGTGGACCTTTTTTCTATGCAATGCAAATTGAACATAGAGGAAATGTACATGTGCACCGGAAAACTGACCCTCTGTCAGAGGAAAAAAAAAAAGTGTTTGTGTGCGTTTGTGCCCGCATGTGAATGTTATTGAACTTTTCCGGTTGAGCTGAAGTGAAATTGCTCATGGGGTAAAGTGACAAAGGTTTTCACAGCAGAGGTATGCAGAGCAGATAATCACCAATTTCAGTATTGATTTTTGAGTAGGAGAGCGGGAAAAGAGGTGGAAAAAAGTCAGAAAAGGGGAGGAAATATATCTGAGGCCAGCCTTTCTAAACTATAGAGTCGCCATGACCAAAGGCAATTTAGTCTCGGCCTCACATAACAAACATCCAGTTAACATGGGCCAAGATCCACCAGAAAAGGCTACAAAAGTCAAACACCTCAGGTTTTTAAGTAATATTATAATGCTTCATGAATCTAATAATGGGGGGAAGAAAAATCCCATAAAATATGATTGTGTTTCTCTTATGAGTTCCATCGGCGGTGAATTTATCCAACAGCTGGGACCCGTTGAATGAAACCTGCGAGGACTCATTTGTGTTGAATATCAATTCAATGCTCAAATGCATTTCTGAAAGTAGGGGCAATTAACAGGCTAATTATCAGGACCGTGGAGAACATTCTAATCAGGGGAAAGAGCTTAAGTGAAATAGTGTTGTCAAAGCTGGCTGAGTCAGGGTGAGTGAGAGAGGGAAATGTCTTTGGACTTGACCTTTGTTGTAAACTTGTGAAAGTGATTAAGATAGTTTAGAAATGCTACACGGTTGAATATTTGGCTTTATTTAATTCCTAAATCTACATTCACTTTTCATAAAAATGCATCCCAGGTTTTTGGCTAATGCACTATCTAACCAGATTAACAGTCCATGGCCATGCTAGCAACTTTGGGCAGCTGTACTGAAGAACAGTGGTGCTTTATGCTAAATGCTAATGTAAGCATTGCAACGTGCTCAAAGTCAATCTAACATGCTGATGTATAGCAGGTATAATGGTCCCTTTGTCGTTACCTTCAGTGGATTAGCATGCTAACATTTTCTAATTAGCACTAAACACAAGATACATTGAAAGTATCATCATTAGTTTTGCAGGTATTTGATCCAAAGCGTTTCATAAATTTAAATCTCGATGGGTGGTCAGGGGAACACCAAAGTCATTGTAATACATCACCTGGTAACCATGAATATATCAAAAGCCAATTGAATCTATTGCTAGCTTGGCATTGCTGTGTAGTCTGGTCCCTCTCAATATATGATCAATTCCAAGAGCTGTTATCATCTGGTAACCATGAATATCTAAACCAAATGTCATGATAATTGAATCTGCCAGGAAAAGTGAGACATTAAGAGTATTTTGGATTCATCCTCTAGGGAGTGTGAATATCTCTTCCAGGTTTCATGGCAATCTGTTTGACCTTTTCCACAAATCCAAGAATTCACCCTGCGTGTGGAGCTAGATGAATAGTCAGGGAGCAACAACGTAGGATTCACCCTTTGGGGACCATGAGTGAGTCATAAGCTTGTCATCGTTGAGTAGTCCTGTTCCTCTGGATATATTTTCAATTTCCAAGGGGCGTCATCATCTGCTAACCACGAATATCTCGACCAACGGGGTTATTCGTCCGTTTTAAGCAGGAAAATGAAAAGTGGTGACCTGGTCGCAAACTAATCAAACAACTAAGCTGTACATGTGACGACCTCTCCCTCCCCCTGTTTGTTTTGCAGAAAGTGAGATTTGCTGGTAGGTGGAGCGGGGAGGGTTGTCTGCTCATATCTGCCCTTCTGGGAGTTTCACTCTCTCTCAGCCAGGCATTCCGCATCCACCTCAGCCTCCTTCCTTTGTTTGGTTTGCTGCACCAGCCAACACACTTCACATCATATTTTCACTCACCCATACACTGCTAACATGACTGACTTCTCTCCCATTCACAGACCCCACCACTTCGTTGGTATGTTTATTAGTTTAAGTTAAATAAGTTCCTGTTTTGACTGATACATCAGTTGCCTCTCGTTTTGTTGCTGGTCTTGACAGACACTTAGATGTGTTTCTGAAAACACTTTAGTGAGAAATACGCAACGCAGTATTAGAATCCTGATTCATATTTGATCAACACTGCCAGTCTGCCAGATTGATCTGAGGTTCCTGAGCCTGGAAGGACCTGCAGACTTGATGCAGTTGGACTGACCTGCGACCAATCAGATCAGTGAAACGTGCGGCGTGACTTTTGAAGTCCTGACCACTGACGCTCTGTTAGTCATCGTGTGAATCCAGCCCCGTATCAGATAAACGGTCGGATTGGCTGTCACAAACCAGGACAAAAAGAAATATGTCTGAAGGAGGGGGGGCAAATGTATCTGCCAGAGCATGAAACATGAGCTCAGCTGATTCATCTGGTTCCCAGGCTCATCTATAATGGATATTTGTTGAAATATTTCATTTATATATGGGTTTATTATACAGATATAAATATTAAACTGGTATAATGGTTGAAGTTCCAGGAAGGGGTGCTTTATTGCTCCTGAAAACTTTGACATTTTGGGGGTACAATAATTTCCACATGAACTGACAGTGTCAGCACAAATTGATGCAGTTGGATCCTCTGTATATTTGCTTACCTTTATGTATTTATTTGATATTGAATGAATGGGGATATGTTGTTTTATATTATAAGATTGTGAAGCAGGTATCATTTTATATTGTGCGTGTTTGTCAGGTTGTCAGTTGCTGCTCGATGATTTATTCCCCCCAAAATTGACTTTAGGTGACAAAGATGCTCAGTCACAGTTCAAACCATAAAGAAAAATACAGATACAGTTGGTTTATAGTCAGACATTTTGTTATAAACAGTCAATTTTCAATTAAATTTGGGTCTGCATTGATTAGCATGTAGTTCCCTAGACCAAATGCAACAGCACCCACCATCTCTCATTAACTGTGGTGGTTTCTTTTGATCTCCTGCCAAATGATACTTGGGCAAGGTGAAAAGTTTAGTTTAGGGTGGAGAATGCATCTATTAAGGATTTAATGAAAACGGTTGACCAATTTCTGGCATGGCACCAGGAGAAGATACAATGCAAATACACTGGACCTCAAGGGAAGATGGAAATGTATACCTCCCAACAGGTTTAGTTCGAGTCTGAGGCTATAGAATACATAGAAGCCTTATTCAAATGTGTCTCTTGAGAACAAACATTGAATTATTATGTAGTTAAACCCCATAACGCTACGTTTATGTATTTATACTTCTCCTCTGCAGAATAGCTGCAGTGGTAAAGCCACTTGAGGAGAAATTTACCAGGCCGTTGGCGGAACCCTATTGCATTTAGCTGCAAATTTAGTTAAGCCTGATGGACTCGTCTGTGCTTTGTCCGTAATTTACCTTCACTCATTTTCATAACAGCTTCAGGCCCTGAGGAAACGGTTAAACATGAGCATCGGGTTGATGCAGTGTACTCTCTGTTCATTTTGCTTTGCAAACATGAGTAGCCGGCTATCAGATGTCATCATCCATCTCTTCATTATGACATTATAAACCCTGTGAGAGCCGCTCCCTGCAGTTACCCTGGATTGCACTCTGTCCAAACAAACTGCAGATGCATTTACTGTGTACAACTGAGGATAACACTAAATAATAACCATCATTAATGTATTGTACATTTATTTTCATTATATGTTAACAGTGAAAGAGCTAGTAAAAAAGGTTCAATATGTAAGAATTTTGGTATAAAACATTAAAGACAAAAAGTGGAGGAATAACAGTTTTGAAGTTATGATGCTTAAAAGGGGCATGATATAGTTTTGGAGAAGAATTCCAAACTCAGAAATATTTATTTTTTCCATAACTGAATCAACAAGCTGTTCTCAGAGGAAAATAAGGTTCCCAGAACACTGTTTGAAGCTAGAAAGGTGGCAGGGTCTGCCACATATAAACAAACTAAGTATATAACAGTATGAAATTGTGTTGTCTTTTAAAGTCAGTTTTTTTATTCAATTTATTCAGTCATGAAAACAAAGAGTTTGTTTATTTAGTTTGTTGTAGGCATGAGGATCTTTCTCTTCTGATTAAAATGTCTTCCCCAACACTAACATAGTGCACCTTTAAGTTTTGTATTGCAATGTTTGCAATGCTTGCAATGCTAACCAGTTAGTCCTGGTCCATCTTTGTTCAAAGCTCCTGTGCTATTGGTGTAAACACCACTTCTCCCAAGCTCCCTGTCTGGACTGCTATCTTCACAGCTAATTGAGCTAACAACAGCTACAGCTGGCAGCAGTTAGTGGTTACTCCTGCCCTCTCTTTGTTGTTTGAATCCAACAAATGCCCACATCTTATGTATTACACCTTTAGCTAAAGTTTAATTTACTATAAATGTACCATTTATTAATGGTTATTATAAAGTTTGAATTGTTATTATTATAATTATTAAAGAAGCAGACAATTCGGATTGGCAGCCACACCTTATCTATGTCAGTGCTCAACACCGGAGCCCCCTAGGGCTGTGTGCTCTGCCCCCTCCTTTTCACATTGTACACCAATGGACTGCACGCTTAGATATCATTGGGACCCATCTACCAGGCATCAGCAGTATTGGTGAAGTGAGATGTCAAGTGAGATACAAAAAGACGACATCCAGCCCAGCCACAGTCTGTTCACCCTGCTGCCCTCTGGCAAAAGATACAGAAGTATCCGCTGCTGTGCCACCGGACTACAGAACAGCTTCTTTCCTCAGGCTGTGAGACTCATCAATTCATTCCTCCCACTCCACTCTTTAAGATGTTTTGTTTTTGTTGTTTCTGTGATGTAAAATGCTAAATAAATTAAATTTTGGCCTTATTGTACCATGTTTAAATGTATGTTAATACGTTAAATATCTTCTTCAACATTCCCAGCTCTTTCTCATCTTGCCCTCCCACTGTATATAAATAGGCAGGGTTTGCACACGAGACACATGTTTACCGTCTGCTTGCAACGACTTTTGCCTGGCATACTCTACATTTGGCTTGTTAATGTTGGCAGGTGAGAAAATAATTATTCATCATACTTGTGTGTTCGTAATTGGTTGTGAAAAATGGCATCAGCTATCATGCCAAAATACATTTATGTAAGCTCACGGCCAAGAGCCCGTCCCTTTATTTTGTAAGCATTCTTTTAAAAGTCTACTGTAGTCTGAAGAGAAGTTTGATCTCTGCGGCCATATTGACCTCCAGGTAGTTCTATATCGGGCATCTCGCCTTTCATTATTCATCAATATCCAGGCACTAACAAGCTGTAGCAGTATTTTCTTTTTTTCCACATCTGGGCCCATTCAGGCTTCATCTCCCTAAAATGTATGCAGATAATTAAGCACCAGGGACACAATTAAGCAGACAGGTATGTGTGCCTTGAGTTAATTGACTGATTTAAAGAGGGTAAGTGTACAGAGTAATGTTATCTGCTTGGTTACTCATTTTCGGAAGCTGTCCACACGGGGAACATCATTTATCTTTTGATGGCACGTATATTGACCTGTTGTAGTCAGCAGAAGTAAACAAAAGTTAGAAACGTCCAGTAATCAGACAGCAAACAGCATACTCACACATAATAATTATGCCCCTTTGCTGAAGCGTGGATATTAACAATGCAAATTTTCCAGTATGATACTCCGGAGCTAAAGCGAGGCCATTTGCGATGCAAATTTATGCTATGAATTATAAAAAAAGGGTGTGTTACATTAGTGCACAATTAATCAAATCCACGCCTGATTAAACATATGTTTGAGGGCTTAGGCTTACACCACATTATCTCAAACAATACAATTCACTGTTTTTTTTTTGCATTCTAGGGGCTGTGTGTGCATAAGTCATGGTTTTAACTGCGCACTCTTATTGGTTAAAGGAACATTTCACCCACAAATTAAATTTCAGTCATCATCTCCTCACCCCCTCGCCGATGAAAAGTCGGGTGAAGTTTTGTAGTCCACAAAACGTTTCTGGAGCATCACAGCAAAACAGTGTCCCTACATTGAACGTCTGGCATAACTTGAGTCTCTGGAAGCCCCGTGGTCCTGGAATTGATTTAAAAAGACATTTACACCCTAGACGCAAGGGCGAGCTTGTGCACCCGCTTCAGGTTGGATGTGCCCTAACATTTTTAATACAGCAGCTACAGTGATATAATAATTTCTAATCATTTTCCCAGGGCTCCTGGAGACTTGGATAAAACCGGGCATGGAGTCATTTCATTTATTTAGTTGTTTAAGTTAGTATTTTTTTCTGGGTTGTTATTTACTTTTTAAAAAAAGTGGATGGGGGCTTTTTTTTAAAAACTTAAATAACAACCAAGGGAAAAAAATAAGAAAAAGTCTCTAGGAGCCTCGAGATCCCAAACTGATTTGAAAAGATGTTATTTACACCCTTTTCCAGCCTGAAATCTTCACTTTAGCTGCTAAAACTAAAGCTAAAACCTGGACTGAAGTGGATGCACAAGCTCAACCGCACATCGAATAAATAAATATTGTCTTTTTTAATCAATTTGAAATCAAAATCAAATCAATAATCAATTGTTATAATTAATCTGTTGTTTTCTAATGTTTTTAAAACAAGTCCCCATCTACTTGAGTTGTTTGGGAGAATGCCGATAATGCTGTTTTGCTGTGAAGTTCCAGAAATGTTTGTGGACCTGAAACTTCACCTGACTTTCCATTGGTGTGAAGGTGAGTAGTTATTGATTGAGAATTAAAATTTTGGGCTGAAATGCTCCTTTAAACCTTTGTAAATGTGCACCTTATTCTTCAACTCAGGAATTACACTGCAAAAGGTCTTTTTAAAGTCTGCCGAGAGGTGATTTTATTCAAAGCGCAGAGCAAAAATCTCTCAGCACAGGTAGCAAATGAATCATTATTTCCTGCATGTCACCGATTATTCTGTAATGCCTACACGGACACAGTCCAGATTGTTTTTTGTTCTGTATATTGAATCACATGTGGCATTTCAGTGATAAAGGACCTTCCCACGGTGGGATCGATAAAGTAATACCGCTACTGCTAATACATTATAGATGCTTGTCTTTCTTTATGTTACTGCTCCACGCCAGCCATGGCTGGAAAATGGAGTGCAGTTAAGTTGAGAGTTATGCATGACAGCATTTCTTTCCCCTAAAGCTCTGACCGGCTGAAACCTGAAGAAGCAAATCAATTACACACATCATGCAAAGCTGCCACGCAGGTGCTAATTAGCAATTATTATGATTTTATATAGGTTAATTATTATATCCATCTGGGTGGGGATATTGAACGTTCTCCTAAAGTGAGAAGTGTCATTTTTTTTTCCTAACATAAGGTCCAAGGTTGAATAGCAATTGCATTCAATTTCAGATGCTCTCCACGTTTTCTCTTAATGCCTGGTAATATTGATTGTGAATTTTTAATAAGCCCCGGATAAGATCAGCGTAAACAAACACAGTTTTCAGCAATGAAAATACAATTACGGGGTCCATCATGGAGCCTTATTCTCCGTGTTTGTTTCTATCTACAAATCCCCAAGTCATTAAAAGACTGCGGGGAGACGGGGGAAGATGTACTTTGTTTGACTAAAGTCGCTAACAGGCCTGCATATGAATAAGTCTCTTTCCATCCGGATCAGCATGCCACTTGGACGCGCCCATCGCTGTCTTATCAGCATTCAAATAAAGTGAGTCAGACACTTCCTGGTATGGAAAACTGTCTGTAACACTTAATGTCATTTAGTGACCTGGATCCGAGAAGATGTTTGCACAGAGAGATGCTGGTTTGGAATTTGTAAGTATTCAGTATCCCTGTCTCTTAATCATAATAACAATAATGAACATTTTGTAAATAGTTGCTCTATTGGTAAATTGATCGTGTCTGTTCCAGCCAGTTTCTGCACTTATCCCTAACTTGAACATTGATTTAAGTGGCAGAAATAAGGCTGACACACCGTAATGCCAGCTCCCCACTGTGAAACACTCCCGTTGTTTCCACTTGTGAGAAAAAGTAGTCGACACATGCTTGTCTTGTAATTGATTATATCTCTGCTTATTAACACTCGTGCAATAACACGTCTGGCTTCCCAGGAGTGTGACTACTATTCAGTCAAGCGTATATCCTGCAGCTCTCAATACTGGGCAGAACTAGTTGTATACACACAGACTTCTACTGAGCTCAGAAAGGAATTCTTCCGAGTTAAATAAACTCCGAAGAGTTTGTGATTCTTGTTAGTAGGTTTTCACATTTAATGTATTCTTGAAGATGAAGACGGTCTTGGATCTCGCTGCACTATTAAACTTTCTTATTTTTATGTACGCACACATTCTCTTCTTTGCCAACATCCCAAGGATAATATGGCTGCGACCCATTTGAATAATTGCAGCATATGCTCCGCAATACCTCACGGGTTCCTTTCAGAGCGTCGGTGACAGTGTTTTTCCATAAAGAGCTCGGGCGATTTCAAAAGGGAACGCTATTCAGTTTGAAACTCCTCAGATGTTATTCTTATGGCCAAGGACAGCCTGACAATTATTTGTAGCATGAAAAACACTCTTTAACCTAGAAACAATAGCGCCAAGACTATAACCTTTTGGTATAACAACATAAGAATGTGAAGCTATTGCCAGTGAAGAGTTGAAGATATTAATATTACAACATTACTATCAGCAAGGAAAAGAATTTGACTCCTTGACCCCAAGTATTATGCCTCATGCTGCTTACTGTAATTTTCCGCCTTTGTCAAATTATATATAAATATTGTTTGTTGAAACTGAATAATAAATGGTGTTTATCACTGTGGAAGGTTGTTACTGTAATGATCTAGGTCAGGTAGGGTGGATGGTAAAGAGAATTATGAACCCAGGAGTTTTGGGTAAAAACTTTTTTTTATTTTTTTAAAGTATGTTAAGATTGTTGATTTTTAGTAGTAGACAGGGAATAGATAAAAAACAAACAAAAAAACCCCATTAAAACAAGCATTAAAAAAGCAAAAATGGCTCCATCAATTCATTGAGGACATTATTCAACACGCAGGCAAACTCCTGCCACCAATTCAGACGTGGCACGCGCTAATCCTAATGATTTTGGCTTGAAAAGGGGTCTAAAAAATAACGCCTTTTTGAAAATCAATTTGGGATCTCGGGGCTTCCGGAGGCTTGGATTCTTCATCTACTTAAGTTGCTGCAAAGCTGTTCTGCTGTGAAGCTTCATTTTTCTGAAATAAACTATGTAATATATAATCAAGAGGACACATTTGACAAAGTGCACAGTAATGTGATTATATTGGTTTCCAGCTTATGTAAAGACTTCAACCCTGTGGAACCTTACCTTTTCATTTAAAGAATAAATAAACTATGAATAAAAAAGAAAGTGGTTTACAGCTGCCCATCAGATAACATTCAAAATACAATCCACGCCTCCTGGCAAAAGAGCAGCTCCTCCCAGCACTAAAGCCAAAGCCTGTAAATAGAAAACCGTCCCTGATCATTCAGTAAATAGTAATTATCGGATCTATTTCGAACTCAACATTTCCTTGGGAAATGCTTGAATAAGTGGTATTCAAGCAGCTAGGTTATCTGGAAATTGCAACACATCTTTGGAAAGCTCCAGTCTGGGCCGTGGGCCCACAACAACACAGACGGCACTTGTGAAGGTGGCCAGTGATTTGAGACTCCAATCCCAAGAAGCTTCCTGTTTTCATGCTGCTAGACCTGGCTGCTGTAATTAATACAGCTCAAGATGAAATTCTGCTTGATGGACTGCATAAGTAGACTGGCCTGTCTGATGAGTTTTTAATTGCTTCAGATTATTTCTACTTCTGAGGGAGAAATGCGGTTGGTTCTAAGTAACTAAAGCTCTTACTCAGTGGAATCCCCCAAGGCTCTATTCTTGGACCATCTTTATCTCTTTTGGTCTTGTGTGCACAGAAAACATGGTATTAATTTACATCTAAGTCCTATGAGCTCGTCATTCTATTTAATTGATGAAATAGGCTTATGGATGTGATGCACTTTCAGTAAAGAGACAGATTAAACTAGCAAAAGAAAACTTTTATTGCTTTAAGTTATCATTTTGAAGTAAATACTGATTGCACAGTGTAGTGGCTGTAGAAAAATGACACCATCCTCTGGAGATTTAAATCCTATAGGCCACGCTTTCACTTTGCTATTCGGTCTTTCAGCAGGCTGGATTTTTTCCCAGAATATTAAAAGTCGAATCATGGCACAAAGGAAGCGCATCCATCATTGTGCAAGCAAAACCAAGTAGCCAATAAATGTATAGTTCCTTCAACCCAAACAGGAAAAGGCATTGTTTTCCCCGGTTTTGCTATCTTCAGGTTGTGGTGGAATAACTGGAAGCTATACGCTGCAAAGAAAGACAAAAAAAACCCACACTGATCGAGGAGGCAAAGGAGGCGAAAAGGGGGAGTGATAGAAACCAAGGTGAAAAGAGTGTATAGTGAATGGACAGGCCTTCACTCAATGGATAGCATTCACTCTATGGAGGGCTCCGGTGTCATCTAGGTGTCTGTTCCCCTGTTGAAATGTGTTTCCCCATACCACAAGGACTTGAGATGGTTCAAAAATGGCATTTTTCTACTAGATCAGTCACTAAGAAATCCTGCCCACTTATTAATACTGCCAGGTGTTTTACTAGCCTACTAGTCTAGCCTTTACTAGTCTTTTCATAGCACTGAGATCAGGGTTTGTAGGTCCCATTCGGGACGAAGAGGTGGGGGGTGGGGGGGCAGATTGCTAGCAACTGTTGCGGGAGTGGTGTTAACAATAAGACCACAGACAAACGCTATGAGGTTTGAGTGAAAGTTGTTTATTTCCGCTTTAAGCTCATCAGGCACCAGTCGAAAAACAGACTTTTTTGGTGTTATGTGTTCATTGACTGAAGTACAGCATTTTCAAGGCAGGCCTTAAAGATTTTACCACTCTGACCTTTTGGACATTTCTAAAAAATGAACCATTGTGTAATATCCTTGAGCATTGGCTTCAGGCTGTGGGATAGTCTCACTGAGATTATAACGCAAATAGGAAATGTTGTCACGTTTGAACAAAAGGTGAAATGAACTTTTACAATGTTCTGGCAAATCCGTAGTTGTCTTACTTTAGATATTTCTTTTGTTGCTTTAAAGTTAAGTCAATTCAAATTTCTGTCACACATTGTCACATTGCAAATTGTGCTGTTTGTGTTCAAAAGTTTTAATTATTACACTTTACAGTAAATGCACATTGCAATGAAAAAGATCATTGCATTTCCTTTTATTCCTCTCACTACTCACATGAGCAAATTCAGTGATGTGCATCATGTCTGTGCATCCTTAAGAATAGAAACCATCACCATGATCATTATCAGGAATTGCTTCTGCATTACAGCTTTTGACAGTAGGGATTCTTTAATGGCTGCAAGTGGACCAATTTAAGTACAAAATGTGTCATCAATCCTGCATTTCTCTTCACAAACCAGGCTGCATAGACCTCATTTAAGCATTTAAACATCTGCCTTACTGTATTGCTTGGAAACGATCTGTAATGCATTGTGGCGTTTAACATTTATTAACAAGACTGTAACTGACTAACAATGTAAGATTGGAATTGAGGTGTTTTAGGCTCAAACATTTGTTCTGAGTGGGATGTTCATAATTAAGCGAGCATGTGGGGAAGGTGCACTGATTCATGCCTCCTCAAGTTGCAGCAGCTCTAAGAAGTATCGATTTAAAAGGGCAGATTCATGATCCCACAGTCTTAGAGAAACATATTCTGTGCAAGCCTGGAGGTGCAATGCAGCACCTTGAGTGGAGTTGGACCCCATTTAGAGAACCATTTATGTGTTTTATATCTGTAACATGTTGAAGCTCTGAGGGTAGTTGTTGTTTCAGTTTGCATATCGATTGTACTTTGCACAAGCCTGAGAAAAACAAACTGCAGTATAGTCTTATGTTCGGGTGGACGTTGCATTAGTCCTTACTGGGAGATTTCGCAATGAGTGTTATTCATGTCAAGCGAAGCCTGTACACAAGAGGAGTCGCTGCAAGAAAGTGGAATCAAGCCGTCCAAAAAATGCTTCTGGTATTTGTTCCACATGTTCGCAAGGCCCAACACGAACATGATTATTTGGAGACCTAATGTGATTAACTTGTGAGGATGTAAACCTCTGTGGAGCTTCAAGAGGACGAGATGAATCAGCTGTAATAGGATGTTTTTAGTCAAAGATGTTATGCATGAATCCTCCTCCTCTGGTCCTACAGTGGCAAGAAGGCGAGAGATCACTGGTGTGGGTTTTCTTTTATTAGCTGTGCCAAGAGGCAGTGGAGTGTTTGGTTGAAATTTTCAAGCAGTCAGAAAATAACCAAACCTCATATATATATATATATATATATATATATATATATATATATATATATATAAATATATATATATATCATTAGAATTAAGCAGTGCCTTGCTGAAGGTTTTGACAAGCGTTTACCAAGATTAACGTGTCACCAAAGTGGTGAAGTAAAGCCAAAAGTTCACAGTGGTTGAACTTATTTTAAACCAATCCAAAATAGATTAAAAGATATTTCTGGCATGAAAAGTTGATTTATATGAAACATATTCACATATTCCTGCTCATGGCATTTAAATGAGCAGCATGAAGTTGTAAAGCAGCGCTTGCTTCAAACTTTGGAGTGTTCATCCCTTTGATTGATTTGAATAGCAACAACCCATCTCAACTTTGGATGTAAATTGCTGCAAAACTGCAGGTCTCCACGGTCTTGACCTTCAATAACACTATTATCTTAAGGAGATGGATAATGGGAGCTAATAGCCAGCAGTATGTCATGCTGAGAACAGGGGTATCACTAAACAGACATTCCAAACTGATGCTCATGTTTAAGTATTACCTCCTGGAAACTTTGAATCTGTGCCAGTCAAATGTCAAATATGCTAAGTTCTTGCACTTGTTCTTGACACTGTAGATTTACACTGCACATATAAACATGAGCCAGAGAGCAAATACACAAAATACAGTGCACTGCCCTCAAAAATAACTTTTCTGACTGACTCCCAACTGGCAGAGCCAAAAAAAAAAAGAAAAAGAGAGAAGCTTGGTGAGTTGTGTCACAATGAAGCTAACTGCTAAAGGCATGAGTTAAAATAGGAGGGAAAAGGGATCTTGGCAGCTTGACATCTTGAGTTTATGTTACTAAATAATATATCGCCAAAGTTCTCCAGTTTACAACAAGACCTCCAACTTAAATGACATAATAGGTTGTTTGTCTTCCAAATTGATCTGGCATGGCATCCTTTTCTGTGCCGTCTACATGTTTCTACATGACAAGAATCATATGGATGTTTTCCAGATAGGCCGACTACAAGAATAAGGTGTAGTTTGGGTTGAGGCATCAAAATGTACTTAATTAAGGTTAGGGAAAGATCATGTACTCCCCAAGACCTGTAAACAGGCTGATGTGAAATATCAGCCAATTTCCATTGACAATAACATTGACTTTTGGTTGCAGGCTAGATGCAAACAATCGATGTCCCATGCGACAGTCACTACGTGTTGACCTAACAATCTTTCTCATGTTACGATGGGGTTTTGGGACAGAGTTCTTGTGGGAAAAGTTGACGAGGAGGACAGGCAGGCTGGGTTGTCTGGTGGCGGCATGGAGGGATCTCAGGAAGCAGAACGGGGAGGCGCTGGAGGTTCTGCACACGCTGGGAAAAAAACGCGAGCATGAGATGAAGCCCACTCAGGGATAAAACATCGGAGCATAAGCACAAGAAAATCTCGAAATCACTTTGCAAACACAATAACAAGAGCACTGATATAGTCACCATACGGGATGGAACAATCTGATACCGGAGTGGAGAAGAGACCGGGATGATATAGCAGAGGTTGATGAGAAGATGATGTGCAGGTGCGCCTCTACGGTGCTGCAAACGCCACCACCACCACACACACACACACACACACACACACACACTATGGCGGTAGAATCGTGTCATAATGCGTGCGCACCTATCAACTGAACGTGTCACACGCGCGTGCTTTGACGCCTGCGCAGCAAGCAGCGCCTGACGTGTAATGTAGTTTCCTCATTGACTTATAATGGTCCCCCGTTCACACGCACGTTCACGCGTATGACTGCTGCACGCCGGTAATCACACTACGCGTAGTGACTACGCGTAACATTCATGCGTTTTTATGCGAACGCACGCACGCACGCACGCATGAAGATAATTGAACATTTTTGTCACACGCTCACATGTAGGCGGAAATGACGTGCGCAAACTATGTCACGCGTAACAAGATGCTGCGTGCGTATGAAGCAGCGTGCGCACGTCTGTCTGTCACTGTTTGACAAATGTTGTCACGCGTTCACACACGCGTGCGGTCGCAGTTTCTGATGTGCGACCGGAAGTTGATCTGCACCGTGCGCAACACACCGCGTACGTGAACGCCTCGCGTAGTCGGCCTTTTCATTTTATTGAAGTGTCGTCAACCAGGGGAGGCAGCAGTGAGCCAGACACTGCTGCCAGCATCTCAAAAGAAGAATGAGAAGGAGGAGAAGTGTTTTTTTTGTTATATATATATGTATGTATAAAAAACGCTGCTGCTCGAGTCCTCAGTGGGACCAGGACGGTGGATCATTGATAAAAGTGCGTGCTTCCCCCGCCCCTCCCAACAAAAGTCCTGGGAGTGTGTTGCAGCTGTTCAGGTGCACAAACCTAACGCACCTCTCCAGCGGTCCCAGCAGTTCTCAATGAAGTGATCACCTGCGGGGGGCGTGGTTAACTTACAAATGTTTGTCATTGATTTTGTGTCTTATGTGAGAAACAAAGTAAAAGAAACAGCAACAGAACTCTTTCTCTGTCTTCATGGAACAAATGAATCATGTCATGTAAAAGCCTGTATGTCTGTATCTCGTATTGGATCGATGGCTCCATCTACTGGATGAACATGGAACACAGAACAACTACGCGAGGCGTTCACGTACGCGGTGTGTTGCGCACGGTGCAGATCAACTTCCGGTCGCACATCAGAAACTGCGACCGCACGCGTGTGTGAACGCGTGACAACATTTGTCAAACAGTGACAGACAGACGTGCGCACGCTGCTTCGTACGCATGCAGCTTCTTGTTACGCGTGAAATACAGTCTGCACGTAACAACGCACGCACGCATAACAAAATTCTCATGCGTGCACACACCCGTTGCTGCGCATCTCTCTGGTTGTTTTGACATTGATATACACACACACACACACACACACACACACACACACACACACACACACACACACACACACACACACACACACACACACACACACACACACACACACACACAGAGGGAAAGGAGCAGGTGAGGGAGAAGGGAGGGGGGAAGACAGAAAACAAAAACAACAAAAAAAAAACGACTGCCACAGACGAACCGTGACACCTCATCCATGGATGAGGAAGCATTCAAACTGTGGGTATTCCCCCTTGAAATTATTTAATAGAGTAGATGTCATTTCCTGTATTCTGGTGCCTTTTAACAGGTGGTTTTGATACTTTATCTGGATATAGTAGCATGAGAAGATTTATCAGGATGCAAACATTTTACAATTTCGTCCAGAGGAAGTGACCTAGAACACATATTTGAAGATATTAAAAAGCTAAAGGTATGGAAGTTAATTCAGGGACTAATAGCTTTGTGGCACAAATAAAAAGTAAGTTAAAATTCCACACATAGAACCAAAAAGCTAAAGAAATATCTGAATTAATGAGACACAGTTGATCACCGACAATAACTCTTTTCCTGTTTCACATACTCCACAACCTTCGCCATTATAAAGTGCGTAGTTGCATGTAGTGACACTACAGTAACACTTAAAAAATGTAACGATAATTAAAAACAGAAGCTTTCTACTGGAGCTCCTCACTGCCTTTCTACCCGTCATCCCTTTTTGTTCCATCTTAACCTCTACATTTCCCTTTCTCTCCCTCTGTTCTAGTCTCATTTGCCATCTTCCCTTCCTCCTACCTAGTTTACTCTTTTTGTTCAAGGCTTTTTGTGGTGACAGTGTCCGACCGAACTTTGCAAAAGTGGGAGGTACTAAACTTAACTTAAAAAGTGGCTCCGACACCCATGATCCAGCAATAACCAAGTGTTTTTTTTGTGCCTAAACCTAACCAGATCGCAAGCACTCATCAGAACATAAAATTGAAAATTTAACCTAAAAGAAAGGTTGCAACACATCTGTGGTTTGCAGGAACCAACATTTATTCTGTTGATTGGGTTATGCAGCACTATAACAGAACCAAACAACACTATCAAAGAGCCACAAAGGTTCTATATTTCCCTAGACAAATGACCCGTGCAGTCGTTCCGATGTGGACAGTCTCCCAGTTTCCCTCACTAGCCATTAGCTTATAGCTATCCAATCAGCCATTCCAAGGTGCCTTGTCCTATAGTAAGGGTTTGACTACAGGCATTTCATGAAAAACGTTCTGATGCACTGTACGTACTGGCAAATGATCTGATAGAACATCCATGGAACAAGGATCAGCTGGACAAATTACGAGGGTTGACACAGTAATGATACGACACTGACACTTGCTGATTTTACAAGCAGCTCCGGCATTCTTTTGGACACAACATATTTTGGCACCGTCTGCACTGAACCAGCTTCCCCTTCACCATTATCTGTCATGCCTTGCCAAGTTGCTGCAGTCATCATCGGAGACAGGGCTGCTCAGCTTTTGCTCCCTCTTCTGCTTCTCTACTTTCTCTCTCACACACACACACACACACAC
The DNA here is from genome assembly GCF_965226575.1 of Pagrus pagrus. Lineage (NCBI taxonomy): Eukaryota > Metazoa > Chordata > Actinopteri > Spariformes > Sparidae > Pagrus > Pagrus pagrus. The sequence goes on along the minus strand of NC_140206.1, from coordinate 13,489,406 downwards.
ACACTATTCAGTGTTTTGCTGGCACAGCGAATATGAACGAGCACAGGTGGAAAGCAGGTACTGATTTCCCAAAGTGCTTGTGGTCTCCAAGTGTACACTACAAACTGAAATAGGAATCGCATGCATCATTGTAAGGTGCTCTTGGACAGTCCAGTTGAAACTGAGCAACAAAGGCTAGAATCTGGACAAGTAAGCGTGAAACCGGCCTCGAAAATGTGCCCACATTGCTTGAAAATGGGTGGAGGAATTAAATTCATTTCTATTTTTGAGTGATGTCTTGCATGATCCTCTGGTAGGACAACATTTGTTGATTTTTCTTTTCCCCATCCGAGAGACCTGGAACATTAACATAATCCGAGCTTATTCAGAAATTCAACCATTCACAAACAGATAAAGCTACACCTTTGCCAAGGAGCGAAACAAAAAGCCTTCTTTCTGAAAGAGAATTTCTGAAAGGAGAGGGCGCCTCTTCTTCTTCTCCTCCTCCTCAACCTCCCCGTCTCTCTCACTCTTTCCTTCTTCCATTTCATTATGACATGTTACGGGTCACTGCAGTGTTGCTACACTGAGCTGCCAACAAGCATATCATTTTCCATCAAGAGCCCGCTCAATGGTTGCAGTGGCATTATTGGTAGAAGGAGCAGACGGAGAGTAATGGACCTAAAGTGATGGCTCTGTCAAATAGACACTGGTGGAAAGTAGCCTATAGAGCCATAAATAGACAGGAGCCTCTCTGAATAGGAGGCAAAGGGAGTTAATGTGAAGGATTTGGATTTGTCTTTCATTTGAGGTTTTAAAACTTTTAATTAAAAGAATAATATTTAAATACATTCAAATCATTCATCTTTCTCTATGTGCGCAGGGGAGACTTTTTTATAATTCAGCAATAATTCACTCGTGAATTCTGATCCCCAAAACCTCACTGCCGACCCCGTCTGGGAAAGATTTACACCATGTGGCACTTGCTGTAATAGGCTTGTCCACAATGTCCAGCCGTGATTGATCTCACCCATCATGCCTCATGTGTAAAAGTACTTTGATTTACACTTTGTTAATCTTTCACTGCCGGACAGAGGCTGTGCAAGTGCTCCCTGAACCTAGCAATATGAGGCCCTGCTTGTGACTTATGGGGAAAAGTGGGTTCATAAATGGTCATAAATGTTGGCTGTATGAAATCATATAAAAAGAAATACATCCTGCGTTCTCTCGCCCTGCAAAATTATGAAAAGTGAAGGCCCATTACTGGAGCTGGTAGCGTTTTACACCTCGCGTTAGGCTCCAGTGAAGAAGTTAGATTTAACACTTGTAATACTAGTATACTCGGATTAAACCTTGCGGACAGTAAAACATAATAATGCTTCCTAACCACCTCTAGATAAAAAAAAAAACCCTTCAAAATCTTGCTTTTTATCTTAATGATAAACTCAATTGTTAATAAAGCAGCTCCGTTCTGTTTTACAGGAGGCACCTCACAAATCAGCCACTACAGGAGGCCACAGAGGACTCATGCAAAGAGAAGCAATTACATTCAGAAACATGTTTTTGCATAAATAACGCTGGATGTCCCGTTTGATGCATGTACTTGATAAACCACTTAGATAATCTTGCACTAACAACACAAAATTGATCCCCCATCCTTGACTGCAATCATGCAAAGTAGGAAAAAAAAAATAAAAAAGCCATCATACTCAACCAGTCCACAAGTTAACTGTGTCGCTCTATCTTATTAATCAGGAGTTTAAAATTTTCTTTCATGTTTATTCCTTTCATTTTTCTCATTGACTTAGCCCAGCATGATGTATATTGTTATTTGCAAGGCTACTCAGAGATACAATTGATTTGCATGAAGGAGGTAATACACATATTCTAGGACAATTTTCATGAAGAAAAACAAGATTTATGCACTTTGAAATTGCTTTTGTTTTTTTGCCTTGGTGCACACATCTCATCAATATATATGCCCTGCATGCCAATGCATAGAGGAGAGTGTCTCTGTTCCAGGGATGTAAGTGCCATGATGACAAGACATCGTCAGCCTAAGTAATATCCTGTATATGGAATATTCATGGGTTGTGTCACTCCTACAGTTCCTACCACGCTTTGGGTAAACAAAATATATTGCAGCAGCAGGGTGAGTAGTGGTTTTCACTTAAAGCCCATTTGTTTTAGCCTCTTTTAAAACAAACTGAGTTTACCCTGCTAAGCTTTACGTAAGCAATGAATTGCAGAAAGTCAAGTTAAAGATGCTTGAAATGCTAGTATTTGTCTTTAAACTTACCTAGGTTGAGGTGTTAATATCGTGAAGCAGGGCTGCAAATAAAGTTCTTGAAATCTCAAAATAACATCAATCCATCCATCCATCCACCCATCTATCTTTGGGTCACAGTGGCAGTCGGCTGAGCAAGATATTCCAGATGTTTTTCTCCCTAACCAATGCTGTCCAGCAAGTCCTGGGTCTGCCCCAAAGTCTCCTCCCAGTCAGGTGTGTCCAGATAATTGCCAAGGGAGGCACCCAGAAAACATCCTAATTGGATGCCGGGACCACCTTAACTGGCTACATTGTACATTTTAATTGAAGGTGCCATATATAAGAATTACTGTCCTGTCAATGTAATACTCAAAACAAGTCGGGGGCAGTTTTACGCCAGAATAATCAGTAGCTGCTCCTAATTGTAGCGACCATTAGCTAGTTAGCCTAGTTAGCTGTGCATCTAGCAATCTAGTCTAGCAGACTGGGAGCTCAAATTACTGGTGTTTACACTGCTAGCACTTCTCACATAGGAGCTTTTGACCAGCATGGGCTGGGGCTAGCATGCTAACTTCAGTTGCAACACAATGCGCAGACGGCATACTGTCAAAACAGTTATTTCTTCACATTCTGGGGATCTTGTTTTGAACAACAAATCTACATATTGCACCTTTAACACCATTATACTTGGAAACGTATCTAAGCATTAATTCGCTAGCCTTGTACAAATACCGCCGTCTAAAAAAACACTGTACCCCCTTCCCATTGGTGCTGCCATTGTTGTGTCATGTCAAACAACTGCTCCCACTTTTTTTATAGCAGGAGGTCGGATATTCTCAAGATCTAAATTGTCTGGAACGTAACGGAAGTCATGCTAATTTCAATAATAGGTGTATGATGTGTTGCTTCCGTTGCCGCACTTCAATGAATAAGAGTAACATGAAAAGAGACTTCCTATTGTACAACAGATTGCCCTAAGCCCTGATTAATGACTCAGATTCGACACCCAGCTGCTGACCACAAAACAGCTGATTTTAAATTAAAAGCGTTGACCATTAATCATTCATAGCTCTTTGCACAGGCATTGTTTAGCTACTCTCCAACAACTGCATTACTTACTGGAAGAATGGAGCCAATTAAGGCGAGGACTTTTGCACTGTTTCCTGGTTTCCCAATTATCTTGGACGACAACACATCCCTTTCTTTGTTGCAGCTCCATTATGTTTTTGAAGATGTTTGAAAAATATTGCACAATGCAGCTTGAGAAAAAGAAAGTCGAACATATACGTGATGTTTTGTGTGTAAAATATATATATATAAATTTCAGTTTCTGTCAGGGATGGCCTGTAACTGTTAATACATCCTGTAAACTGTGACCCAATCATGCGTGTGTCATACGCTGCTGAATGGCTTTAGGTCGCCGTTTGATCCCTCGTTCCCCCTCACACCCATTATCCCTCCCTCTTTTTCTCTCCATCTCTTTTTATGCACAACACACACACAAACACACACACACACACACACACACACACACACACACACACACACACAAATGCACGTGCACACACAATAAAGGAGCGCATAATTAACAGTGAGCGTTTGAAGACAAGTAGTCATACCCTCATTACACGGCAGCTCCATTGCTCAGAAGGACACACACACACACACACACAGTTGGCGAGGGCACAATCTCCGCCCAACAAAGAGAGAAATAAAAGTCGTGACAAACGGATGGACAGCATCTGTTTCTCAGTGTCAGTCGGCAGCCTGGTGCTAATTGCAAATGCCAGAAGACACTAAAACCGTGGCAAAGGCCTCTAGCAAACTTCTCCTCAGCTCTGTTATTTTACTCGTTTTCCTCCTTACTTTCTTCTTCCTTCATGCTCCGGGGATAAACAAGCAAGAGGGCCCGGTGGCTAGAAAAATCGCATTATATATGAAGCGCTTCATGCTATCACGCTGGTGTCTGTTTGTGTGTTATGAATCCTAACCACAGGCTTTCTATTCCCCAATCACCTTCTAATATGTTTCTGACAGAGGCTGTCATGTTAGAGAGTAAATATTGAAAAGGTGGATTCCTAAAAGGAGGATTTATCAGCTCTTGCACAGAGTGCTTGGAAGACCTCGGTAAGGCTGGGTAATGATTTACGTAAAATAATCATATATCAGCTGCATACAGATTTTATATCATCTATTTACTACTAACATAAACATCCCAGAAGCCACAACATGATTCAGTTTTTATTTTGATGTATGGATCATGTGTATTGCATGCCCTTGCCAGAAAGAAAACATGGTTTCCTTGCATGAATTCCATAATTATGTCATGCAAAATACATACACGTCAGAGGGCATTTGAAAATGTTGGTATTGTACATTTCTACACATCAGATATATTGAAACTTTACATTACTTTATATCTTTAGGTAAATTTTTTTGTTTTATATCGTAACAACACTGTGCTTATGTTCTGGTTAGGTTTAGGCACAAAACCACTTTGTTAGGGTTAGGGAAAGATCATGTTTTGGTCAACACAAACACAGATGGACATGTCCCGAGGGCTTTTGTTGCCACCAACCCAGCTGGAAATTGACCTCTCCTTAAAATATTTCAGTGGTTTCACACTTAAATGCTGAAACACAGTCCTGAATCGTGGTCAATGGCTTGCCCGCCTAAGACCACCCCCACCATCCCCTCCATCTGCAAGAATTAGGTTTAGAAAACATCATATTCTTGAAATCTCAATATGATATATAGCCTATGACATGAAGTAATGTGAACGTTTTTCCAGAAGTGTTTTATCCTGGTGACTAGGCTGAGTTTGGTCAATGACATTAATTTCAATGAAAAAAGACCAAGCAATGTCAATCATGACATATCTTTGTTTGTGTATTAGAGAAGTTAGGCACAAAGGGCACAGTTGGATACTGCTGATCTACCTTGGAAGCCAACTTGCATTCACTTTCTGCACATCTCAATGTTTAGGAAAAAGGGATGAAACAGCTTATGCTTAATACGAGACATAAGATGAGAGAAAGGTGTATTTTTTAATCAGTTTCCTGTAGATTTTGTTGACTACATTGTCATATTCCATATTTGCATGACACAAAAACAAAACAAAAACAACAAGACAATTCAGATAACTAAACTAATTATATTAGTCAAAAGACCATGATTAAAACTAAATCAAAGATCGCTGTCAGAACCAACACTGATGAGCCTTATCGCCCTTAAATAACACCACACTTCCAAAATGTACCCATCTCATGTTAACAGCAGCTGCGTTCATTTTGCCTAAATATTGTGTAATTTATGTGTTCATTACCCTGGATACCCCAGGAGCGATAAGCGATCATCCATGATGCCCTCTGTGTTCATTTGCTGTTTAATTTCATGCAAGCCATTTATCAACCAGATGTTTCCACTGAGTCCTAAGATTAAGTACCTGTGGTAATAAATGAGACTTTATCATTCGTGAAAAGATTTGTGTGCTTGGGGGGGGGGGGAATAGCTGCTGACTGTGAAGGTAGATTAATTATAGGTAAAAAAGAAAAGTCAAGATCATGTGGAAATGTTATGTTATCATCAATCAGGGATGAAGAAGTTGCCAGTTGTGTATATTAATGGTAAATGGTAAGTTATACCTTTTTTCTAGCTCACGATAAATGTATGCAAATTATGCCTTAAACTGTGGTGGTTTTGCAGAGTCAACAAATTTTCCTTAAAACATGGACATTGAGGTTTGTTGGGGAGTCGAGTGAGAAAGTTTTCACTTGAAAATTGCCGTTTCCTGCTGAGCACTATTTATGATAGAGTTTGCTTTACTGCTGTGTTAACAACATGTGGTTACACAACGTCACCACACAAAAATGTTAATTTAGTCGATTCTGGAAAACCCTGAATTATGTTTTGTTTTGATTTGGTTTTTTGGTTCCAATGCCAATGTTTCGGCTGCCAGCCATCCCAATTTTACTTTCCACCTACTAAAACTAAGTGCACACCACCTGTCTTTTTCATATGGTGCCAATAGATATCTGTTCACGACAAAATAGCTGTGCTTCCGTTACATTCATCAGGTGTGACAGCCCACTAGCATCAGTATTTATCATGCCATAGAAGAAATGCACATACATACATACATACATACATACATACATACATAAATACAGTAGTTTAGTAGACTATGAAAGTTCATAAAGGATTGAAGCTAAATGACAATAGGCACACAATTCTTACAAATAACATACCAGTCAGTCTGAGTAACTCTTTCGGACGTCATTTTCGCCATTCAGTGACCATTCAGTATAACAGCTCAAATGTTGATCTAAGTTTAAAAAGAGGTTGCTGACATTGTCAAAAATGTGTAAATTTAATGATATGTTCATTATCAATATCCTAGTTAACGTGTACTGAACTAAATTATACTGTGAGGTGTTTCCGATTGTTTCTCCTTTCTATTTACATAGATGAGGGGGTCAGAATATTAAAAACTCCTCTGAATATGAAACAGTCCAGTGCAACACCGACATCCCAACGACCGATTCCAAAACTTTTGATAAGTATGAATCACTTACACACCAACACGTAAGTTAAGGGGTTTAACATTATCAGATTCACTCTTTCACACCTCTAACTAAGCATTACAACCACTATAAAAATAGACTTTATTGCAGAGCAGTTGCTGGATTGCATTATAAAGTGGCCACTAAGTGTTTGTTTAATAATCCAGTGAATTTACATTAAAGTTCCTCTAAAAACTATAGTTTGTGCTTTTCTGTGGATATTAGAAATAAGGTCAATCATTTCATGTTCACATAATCCAAGGAATTGTGTGCGTCAGAGGGATTGGACAAATCTGCATTGTAACTCATAAGAATTGTTCCGCAGCAGACGTTTGCAGCGTGCTCTGACAGAAAAGCATTACAGTCGGGTCGTGAATGTCTTTTCCACTATGCAACAGTCATTCTTTTAACAAAGGAAATCTGATTATCTGCTATCCTCAACATGTGTGCACCATCATCACTGGAATAAGTCTAACTGGAGTCCCATTTTTTCTTTAAAAGTCTAATCTCCATACTGTCTGAAACAACAATAAAATAAACTGATGGACTCATTTTCACTGCTGTAAAATAAAAATAAAAGAAGAAGCTCTTTTTTAGTGTCTCTGAACTTTACAACCCTAACCTTCCTCCACATCGTACTCAAGTGAAATATCAGTGGGCTGTGTTATGTTTCTCTCTAAGCTCGAGAAGAGGCGAAGAGGAAGAATAATGGTGAGCTGAGCTGCACGGTACATTTTAAAAACAAACCTCAACAAAGACGACAATTCAGGGAAATTTGTTCAAATGTTGATTTCCATTATTCAACACTGCAGTCTTGGCTCACTCACTGTTTACAAGTGGCTGTGTTTAAGGTTAGTGTTTTGGGGATTTCTGCAGGAGGTACTTTAATACAGTGGGTTACCACCAGAGTACATATGTGAGTGCAGTAATTGACCCATAATGAAGTGAAAATACAAAGCTGTGGAAAGTTGACCAGAGCTCACCATCATTATTTCATATTTTTTTTGCTGTCTATCAGCACACTCTGCATGATTTATTGTGTTAGAGATACACATTTGAGAATTGTGATGTTATTGTGATGTTATCTGTTTTTAGAATAAAAATACTTATACTAATAAAATAAGACAGTATGAATTACAATATGACAAATACATACAAACAAATAACATTAATTAAAAAAAATAACTCAACATTTACTAACATTTTGTTTCTAGACCGTCGCCATCAGACAAAGAACTGATAGGTCGACTATGAAAACAGCTTATTACAACCCATATTTCCTTTTTTTCTTATTAAGTGGTGACCTCTAGTGGCCATACACATTACTTTGGCAGCAAATAAGGAAGTCAGGCTATGAAGTTTAAAGACTGTCAAGTCGTAATGTCATTATTTCAACCCAACAGCACTGTTTGCCCGAAGCTAACCAAACCGGTACGACAAAGGTCCAGTTCACTTGTTTCTAGTGATATGCTGTTTTGGGAGTCACTGGCAATTAACCTATTCAGTTGTTTAGGTATGGTGATGTCAGAAAAAGTGAACATGATATGAATGCATCATTGTGTAAAACAAAGGGTAAAAAACATATACAATATACAAATCTGTATTTCAAACTCCTTTCACACTGGACACAAAACCCAGTAACACCAACTAACATTTGGATTTTGAGAGGGTTAGTTTACTGCTATCGCCGTTCATTCCAAGGTCAAATGACTCTACAGTGGTAACAGGTATTAACTGGCTTCAACTCTGATTGGCAGTGATGAAAACATGACCTGGGTGGACACGCTAATTTTTGCCCCTCATTTTGGTGCAAAGCTATGTGTTAGTATTGAGGCTGTTGGCACCTAAATGCCTTTCTAACCGTCTCTGCTCAAGCATCGTTCAGTCGGTGTTGAAAGAGAGACTGAAGTAACATTGTCATTGGCCTCCATGCTGCTTTCTACTGGTCAACTCCTCTACTGGTGATGGGAAAGGAGTCAATCACTTACTTTTAGCAGCTTTACCTGCATTTAAAAAAAAAAAAAAAAGTGCATGGAGATTTTTATTAAAAATGGTATTAAACTAAATGCACCCTTTTAAATGATGAATAATGTTTGATTGTAATTACAGTTTAGTTCAAATGAGTGGATGTTTTAGCTATTCATTTATTAATGTCTAATGTATTTAATATCATCCATTTTGTCCACAGCTGCTTTCGTTCATTTCATATCACCATGTTGCAGGCAATCCAAGGCCATTTTATGATTATTCATTCTATGATTACTGACATGAAAGGGCTCTAGCCACCCCATGCAGAGCTGTTCAAAGGTGAGCCACTCGCAGCTTGACACCGGGAGGCTATTACAGCTCCAGGCTGGAGCACAGCAGCCAAGAGCAGAAGATTTAATGACCCTGGTAATATGAGATGAATACTGACAAATCCCGGAAATATCACTACAAAGATGATATCTGAGTCTATAGATGAGTTCTTTGATCTATAGATTAAAGATATTACCTTTCTGGGGGTCAAAAGACTCGTCCTCTCTTTTTAAACCAAAACTTGTCTGGGGATAGAATGCAAAGTATAATCGACAAAAGTCAGATTAATGTCTGGACAAGATTAAAAATAGTCTATTGTCTTAATCATGGATCGAAAGCTTCCATCAGTGAACAAAAAGGTGTTATCCTATCAATTTAGTGTTTGTCAAACACAGGGCATGGACGTCAGAAAAGAAAGCCTGTTGGGCAGCAAAGTATTCAAATACATATTTGTTGCAGAAAATAAATATTTAAACCATCCCATTGTGGTTGGAATTCAAGGTCCAGCTCAAGTAACTATTCATAATTCATATATGAGCTCAGTTATATTTCCAAAGTAGTTAACATTGTGGTAAGGAGAGAGCAGTGTGCTCATGAATGATTGAATACCCCTGGTTTCGCCCACGAGCTTCAGAGTTTGCTGCACTTATTTGGCCACAAACAAACATAGCATGACGTCGCAGAAGCACTCGCTAAATTGCTTTGCTCTACATCCCGTGGCAATGGTTATGCTTTTGAGTTAACTCTAAAGAAAGTTTAAATCCTTGTGCTTCAACACATGCAATGGCTGCAGGATGGGTTGTGGCGGCTAAATCATAATTTGTATAGTTCTACACTGAGTGATGACAGCAGAGATAGTGGAACATGTATTTGTTCGTTGCCATGATAGACAAGACAATAAATATTTAGACTTTGTTTATTCGAGTGTATCAATCCATTATTCTGCAAGTGAATCTATCAGCAGGAGGGAATGTGGTGCATCTTGTACACGGCCGCTAACACGCCCTCCCCACTGATTCCCCTCCTCTCCATATGGACAATATTTACGCCAGGTGTTAACTTTGATTCCTGCTCTTGTTCTGTCTGACAAGATCAGAGAATGCCGTTTGGACGTCAAAATGTTAAATAAGATGAATCTTCCATTGTCTATGAGCTCATCAATCATGTAAAACCTGCTAGCGATCATGTTTTACTGCTTGTTCTTTCTAAAGTTGAAGGTTTTTCCACTATTTTAACATCAATACTACCCAGGAATATATTCTCACGATAAAAAGGAGTTGAATTAGAAACAAAGAAGAAGTGCCAGTGAGTAGTTACCCGTTTTCAAATTTCATGACTGTTATTCCAGCCCGTTCTCACTCTCTATGCTTCTAAGTTTGACATTGTAGTTTCCCCTCTAGCATCACCACTTGAGGCGCCCCTATAGTGTGGTAATATAAAGAGCAAGAATAGTCTAAGGCAGGTGGTTGGATGGGTCATACACTCGACTTTCCTTCCAGACACCTGGTTTCCCATCCTGTGCTTGACAAAGAGTCAAGTATGATTCGTTTAAGTTATGTTACAAAAGTACATTGATGTACAGTACGTAATTAATGTAAGTTAGTAACAGTTATGAGACTGCACATAGTTATTTTACAGAGTATGAGCAATACCTAATTCAAGTAGTTTTGGACCCTTAACCTTACCAAGTAGTTTTGGAGCCTTAACCTACATAACCACAACCATTTGAAGATGTTATTAGGAGTCCAAACCTCATAATATGTCATAAAATGTGAACTGTTTGTCAGCAAGCCTTATTTTGAAAGTCTAACCAGACATTGCATGTGAATTATTGCTAACCTGACTGCTGAGTCCTTCATGTTTAAACCTGACACTGGTGGAGTAGGTCGAGGATCACTGTTTGAAGCTTAAGGCCACGGACCAAGCTGCAGTATTTGATGAGATGAGAGTGACAAAATGTTGGTTTTTCAGCTTGTCCTTCACTAGCATAAGTTCTAAGCCCTTACATTTGACCATCTCCTGAACACAGAAATTATTAATAAATATATATATTAATAAATCAATAAAAGTGGCCTACAATGGTTACCATTAGGCTAATTTCTTTGTCACCTGTGGAGAATATCCCCAGACTCCCTTTAAAAATACATACATAGTTTTGTGAGTTGTTGTAAAATGTTGTAAAATGCTTTAAAAAAAAAAAAACTAAAAAACTTTCATGTAAAAGTCATCAAATGTCATTTATGAATGTCTTTGTGTAAAAATCATTGAGTCCATTTGTCAAATCATGTTGGCTACTACTGATAAAAACAACGTAGGTCTTGCAAATTTGCATATAATCCAATTACAACACACAAGACATACAGTATGTTGAGACACATAATACCAGGTGTGATCAGGTTGGGGAATACAGGCACAAAAGCACTCATGTGGTTGTAGAAATCCTGGTATACTGCTGGTATTGCGTCCCTGAAACAGGACCAGAATTCTCAGGAAATACTTAGATCTCATTTACAGTATAAAACCCCTTATATTATATTGTTATACTTTTTCCTTGCAATTTACAATATAATCAAACCACAGTGATTAAATCATTTCTCCATAATTTGTCATGTTGAAAGCACTATATTACAGGGTTATTATGGAGGCCCAACAACAACAAGGGTAAGAATGAACATACACAACAACATCATGGTAAAAGCACATACTTTAGAATGTAGACTAAATATCCCTCCACAGCAGAAACTCTCACTGCTCTTAAGCTTTGTGTGAATGTTGAGCAACATTATTAAATTTGTACAATTAGAGTGCAGGGAAAGGACAAAAAAAAGTCAAAATAAATTAAAAAATCTAGACTTTTTGGTGGTTAACATAAATGGATGTTTTGGCATGTGGGGCGACGAGCTACTGTGTTCAGTGGGTGGGCCGGCGTTGTTCATTCATGATAAATGTGCATTACACGCATGAGCGGCTCTAAACCGATTAAACACGAGTTGAAAATGGTTTGTCGGTTCCAACAGTCGGAGAGTGCCAGTGAAAAGCAGGCTGAAGTCCCGACATGTTAGCCCAAGCATATCTTGAGTTGTTTTGATGTTAAAAGCCGTTTTGGTTAGGCTTCTGTTTGTTGCCCATTTCTTTGCTGTTCCCCTGAATACCATCTTGTTGCGTTAATAGTTGCCTCTTCAAGTTCCCCTCAGGCGGAAAGCTACCTGCTCCAGCTGAGGAGAATCTGTTGGCATGGTGTGAGGGGCTACTTTGGATTCCCTTACAAGTCATTATCAATCTGTTCATTTCCCTCCGACATGGTTATAGGGCACACTACGGGGTCAGCCCACAGTTCTCTCTTTCCCTCCGCCTCCCTCCCTGCTCCTTGTCTTCTGACATACTGTATCACACACATGCACACACACACTGACATTTCTGATTACAGTGATTACCAAGCGGTGAAATGAAGTCATATTTTTGTTTCCAAATAACAGATTGTCAAAGCAACAAATGAATCTGCTCCCACCAGCGATGCGAAATAGACATATTATTTTCAAATTTCAATTTATTTTCTCGTGAAGGCTGCTGTCTTGTGGGGCTGCCACTCACACAATTGTTTTTCTCAATATCGTTAGCAATCAGGCAGTGAGACGTTGCTGCAGTTTGTCAGAAGGGGCTTATTTTTCATCTGTCGTTGCCTCTGTTGGAGAATGTGGTTTTCAGATGAACATTGGCTGGTGTGTTTACAGAATGTGCAAGAATGGTGTCGAACTAGCGGGGGCCCCCTGTGGAGTTTTGGATCTCCTGTGTTGCCTTGGTTCAGGCCTTATATTGTATCTTTTTTGGTCATTGTCTTGCTGATTCTGCAAGAACAACTCTGACAGGATGCTGCAGAATAAGAGACACAGTTGCCTTGTATTAGTATTGTTTTATCAGGTCTGTTTACTATTTTCTTTTATTAGTTTATGCTTGCATGTCAAGGATAAATGTATTTTGACATACAGGAAGATTGAGTACATGGATGCCATCATTTTGCACACCTATTTTAATATGGAGCTTAATTGTTCATTTTCGACCTTGGAAGCAGCAATTGGTGAAACAATCTCAATTCAAGTTTAAATGGCTTAAAAATTTAGAACCAAAGTTGATAGCAAGAATCTCATGAATTTTTTGCCCAATATCACACAATCTTCATAAGCAGGGGGAGTTTGCTCATTTGCAATAGCACCTGAGAGCTCGAAAAGTGCTTGAATATTTAGTTCAAAGAGAATTAAGCAAACTCTTAGGTGTCCCATCAAATATTTTTTTTCCCCAGCTGAAAACAGCAGGCTGAAAATGTCCAGTTCCAAGCACTTGAGTGCACTTGTGTGAGTGTCTTTGCAGCCGAGATGCTTTGGTTGCTAATTTACGGATCATATGCAGAAGTAACAGTTAATTAATGTGTTGGGTGTACATCATTTTGCAGACATTTCCTGTTGTCAAAAATAATTATGTAATAATATAAAAATGGCGGAACAAGAGTACTTGCAACCCTATCCCAAAATTAAGTGTCTGTAACATACATTTCTGCAAACTAGGGATATGTTGTAACGTTATATTTCTCTATGTTGCAATTTTATGTTTCTTTAGATTACATTTTCTACTTCTATCTATAATGTGACAGCTTATGCTCTAGTTGGGTTTAGACATCAAAATCACTTCAGGTTAGAGAAACATAATCTTCTTCAGATGTCCCAAATTCCCCTAAAAATATCCAGGTGTTACACTTTGTACGAAGTTGGCGCTCTCTTTATACTACTTCTCACTTCCTCTTCTACAACTGTAATTACTACTACAGCCATTAGAGGTTGTCACCTAACAAAGAAAGAACATACGGGTTGCACTGGGCTACTTGATATTTTTAGGAGGACAGGCTCAATATGACATACAAATTTTAATGTATCTGTAGTTTGCAGAAACGTTAACTGCCAACATTTTATCCTGGCAACCTGGCTATGGAGTTGCTCTGGACCTCGCTCTAGGTAAAGGGAAGGATGAAGCACGTAAGCACGTTTATGAGATTTTGTAGTTGAGGAAGCATCGATGAGTACCATTGTTTGGTTCAAGAGCTGATGTCATTGTTCAGCATGTGTACATATAGGATGTTACAGTCAATCTTTGTGGTATTTGTCCTGCCACTCTCCCCTGTGCTGCAGAGAATATCTATGTATATGTAGAATGTCTTAAAAGCTCCGGAACAAGCAAGTAAGCTGACATTTATCGACTTTGTATGGACCTAAACTGTATAGAACTGACTTAACAAAACAAATTATCCTATTTAGCCAGAAGCTTTCAACACTGTCACTCAGTTTTTAAAGTTCTTTCGAACTACATTTTCTGTTCATTTAGAAAAAAAAGAACAAAATCTTCATCCTTTCACCAACTCTTGTACAAAAACAAAAAAGTACACAGAGGGCCTTCTACAAAGCAAAGTGCTATAAAGAGTGTTGTATCATCACTGTCAAACTAATGATTAAAAATGGATCTACACTCATTACAGTTTCAGGCATTTCTCTGTCAGCAAAGGCACTGTCACAGAGAGGTAATAAAAGAACTGTGAAAGCGGTGACAGTTACCACGGCAAAACAATTTCTCTGCCTGAGATGCAACAGAGAACAAACAATTGATTTCATACTGAGACTTATACTTTATTCATTGCCGGGATATAGAACTGCCAATCTACAGGCTAACTTGTATGCTTCCAAAATCCTCCTACAAAGCGATAAGAAATTCCCCGACCCAGAACCATGGCCCGCTCTGATAATGTCTTATCCGATGCTATTTTAACCTAAAGCAGGTGGAAATTCAATTCTCTTAAAACCCGCAGGCCTTGTTTAGATTGTTTCCTTTGGAAAAAGTTATTCTTTTTTTTATTCTCTTTTCTGTTACTCAGTGTCACACAGCCATGAAAAAAAACGTATCGTTCATCTGGGATTTACTCTGCAGCTTTTCAGTTTCAGCACGGACATGAATACAGATACAAAAAGCTGACCCAAAATGGATACATGATAAATCATGCTGCAGTAGTTGAATTTATCATGAAACATTATTTATGCAAATACAACCTGAACAACTGCAGCAACTAGCAACGAGTAGCAGAGTCTAAGCTACATGAGAACTGTGGGTTAACTGATTACTGTCATTTTTGGCCAAGTTTTGTTGCACCTTAGAAAATCTGATTTAAAAGCTAACAGAAAATTACTATTATGGCTGACATACTACTATAGCAACAAAATGACCAATGACATTGCAAGTTAAACGTGTTTTTTGACCTGCTGTCTGTCAGATTTTGCAAAAACTGTCAGAAACAATAGGCATTTTCTTAAGTTTAAGAATGCAGAAATATAAAATCACTTGGCTGTTTGCCTTTATTTGGTAAGTCAAAGCACATATATTAGGATACAGCGTGAGCACATGGTATGGTGGACCACTAGGCTCCAGGGCAGCCTCCTAATGACTAAATGTAAGGAAATAAATTATATTTGCAAAATGTACACCTCATTAAATGTGTTTCTTGCCTACGGTTTGCATGCATATTTTTGAATTAAATAAAGTAACCTCAGTGGAAATGCTGAAAGTTGAGAATAATCAAAAAGTCAAAATTGCAATGAAAACAAACTTAGCATATGAATTAGGATGTGCATAAAGCGTGTGTTTTTATCGTCCAATCAAGCTTTGGCTCAACTAAGATGATCGAAAAATGGCAAGAGGCGAAACCATCAGATCTGTGTTAATTAAAAAAACTGAAATGCCATATTTCTATCGTTTTCTCTACTCGACTTTTATTTACAGTTCCTCCTGCAATGGTTTAACGGCACTTAATACCATCAAATATCAATCTAGATCCAGGCTGCCCAAAATTAGTCCACCATAAGATTTGATTTGGCTCGCCGGATCCTGCTAGAGAAAAAACTACTTTAAAATTTAAATCCAATAAATATATTAATGTTGATTTGTTTTTACTTCTTTATGCAGTAAAAACACCCTTTAAAATGGAAAGGTTCCCATAATTATTTATTATTTGTCATAATCTGGGTATGGCGGGCAGTTTAACAGTTTGTACAGGAAGTCAGTCATTTAAGGTAATTTGGGATTCTAATACTATTTTGCATCATAACAACACAATGCATTACAGTACAATATAAAAACAGCAGGTGTTTGCTTTTGGTCCGTGGCACACCATTAAGTTTTGGTTTTGGCCATACAAGAGAAAAAGTTTGGACACCCCCTTGACCAAGATGAACCAACACCTTCTAAATGCATAACAGCAGTGGATAGAAATGCACATTATTTTGCATTTTCTGTTGATGATTATCTGGAAATTTGGTGAATACATGCGCTACATTTGGACGACAATACATTTGGACTTTGAGCTAACTGTGCAGTGGCTGTTTTGGAGTCTGTGTCGACTGGAAAGGGACAACAGAGCAGCGAAGATGCAAACCGGTAGTGAGATGTTTGATTAAAATTAGATGTTCAAACAAAAGAAAACAAGGTTACTCGGGGCTGTGTTGTAGATGGAAAAATGTGGCTGTTCAGGTTGAATAAGGCCAACATTGAGGAATGGGTGGAGCGGATCTAAACTTGATATACAAAGCCTTATAATTAACTGCATATAGAAGTCATTATAGCCATAATAAAGTTCTATTTTAATGGTAACTTTAATGGAACCTTATTAAAAGGTGAAATAATTGATAATAATTATCTCTGAGACATCAAGCAGCAGCTGCACATACCTCTGGTGAACTCAACTAAACAAAACATTCCTTCAGAGATAAAGAGCCTGGATTCCAGGATACATTTGTCAGGAGCTTTTATACTGCAGAGACCAGGACAACAAATAACTACACTGAAAATTGCCCTCAGATACCATTAAAGTTAAAAAAAAAAAAAAAAAAAAACAGTAGCAGTAGATGTTGGATGAATCATGAACCGAAATTAACGCCGACTTTCTTCAGCGGTGGGTTGCTGTGTTGCAGAAGCCTCAGTTGGTTTGCAGCGAGGAGAACATTAGAATTGTTCTGTTTCTTCGAGGACGTACTTCTTTTCTCTGAATCATGCATCTTGCCGTGCTGCAGGGCAGATACATGGACATGCAGTGAGTCATTTTTACTGTCTCCTCCCTACAACTGTACTCTCTACAGTATCTACTGGGCATCGTGAGGAGGCCTTAGGCTTGCTGAGGTCATCCACCTCTCCTCCCCCCTTAACCCTGCTGCTCGAATGCTTATTCTTCTGATGTATTGACCCACTGCATGATCTTTGGAGCAAAGTTGTGGTGGTTCTGGCAGTAAAATGCTTACAAGCCAGCCCCAACCTATATAAACATATAAACAAAAAAAACATGTTTATCTAGAGGGGATACCCAATGTCAGTTACTTGGACAATAAACCAATAAACAAATGCATCTTCAGGGTATAATCAAAAAATGCCTTTTTTAGGGGATAATCAAACTGAAATGTGCTCCTACAAGCTCTCAAGTCCCCAGTGAAGTAAAATGTTAAAACTGAAGGTGTATAGGTGGTTGGGTTTCAAGGGATTCAGCTATTTGCAAGGCAAGCTACACTTGCACAGGTAGCCTAATAGCCTGGTAATTTTGTGGTCACCCAATTTGGCTCAAGAATAAACACAGTTTCCCTCACTAGAATGAAATGGAGTAGCCAAGAAATCACAAAAGGGGCCTGAACAGACCAGAGTTTCTGGCTGGCAATCTAATGGGATGAGGTTTGCAGTGAGTCCTGGACAGACTCGGAATGAGAGTGAGAGCCACCTGGGTGCCATACCCCACCTCTCTTAAGCCTTCACAAACGGGCGTTGTCACACCCTGATTGGCTGGGAGGGGAATGCCCCAAGCTGCTTCCACTCATTAATTAGGAGTCAGCCTCCCCACCCTGCGCACAGGTGATCTGAATCCACTGCAATCAGTCCAGAGGGAGTTTGAAAAACAGCCCAAAACAAAGAAAGATAGCAAGTCTTAAACAATGGGACTGCTACAAAGTGAATATTAAGTTCATCAATACTGTTAGTAGCACCATATTGGAAGGAACTGAAGTTTATCCTCTGCATGGATGGGGCATTGTTTTTCCATCATTTTCTGTTCCTGAAAAACCTTCTGTTCCTGAAATCCACAAGAACATGAACATTTGTACATTTGCACGCTAAGCCGATTACCCAGCTGGACCAGTGTTAGGACCTACTGTACCTTGTTCAAAGCACACAAATCAGAGTATGTGCAAAACACAGATTGTGTGGCTACAGGTACACGGTGGCCCTCCTATCTCGTTTTCTTGGAAACCACAAAAGTGGCATGATTGATAATCCAGAAATAGCATTGTTATGTACTACAGTAACTCCTTAATTTCCCAGGGGAGGGCATCCACTCACTTTCGAAAGGCCACGAGTGACTCACCCACTCCAATGAAGGGGCTTGGTACAGGGTAAAACTATAGCCCAGACCATGGATGTGACAGACAGAACACTAACCCTAAAAAACAAGCTGCAGTTTGTGCATTTTAAAGACATACTGTGTCAGCTTTGTACAGAGGCAGATTATAGACTTTGAGAGGAGTGGGTGCGTGTTTCCAATCTTTTGGGAAGCCATTATTTCCCACACACATTGGAACTATCTGAATCTATTTTAAGACTTGAAAGTTTCCAAATACTGTCTTGCACATGTTCAGAAATGTGTTGGACTGTGGGGATAACATCTACAGTACTTTCCAGTCTTTCCTGTCCTGTCCCTCA
The DNA here is from genome assembly GCF_965226575.1 of Pagrus pagrus. Taxonomy (NCBI): domain Eukaryota; kingdom Metazoa; phylum Chordata; class Actinopteri; order Spariformes; family Sparidae; genus Pagrus; species Pagrus pagrus. The sequence goes on along the minus strand of NC_140206.1, from coordinate 13,470,533 downwards.
AGTTGCAGACATATGGATCCATTGTCGAATGTCAAGTCAACAGATCCTATTGATAATCTATGGAGAGCAGGAGATCCTACTGTGCAGGACACAATGGATACAGCAATGGAAATGGTCCATCCCGTTCAATCCACCAGGGCTTGCTAAAATCAGATCAAACTGTCGGACTATGTTGGACTGATAAAATCAAGATTCTGTGGCTGAGTTGCCTATTTCTCGTCTCAAATGTTTTACGAAATACATTTAGGTGAACAAAACATTAACATACGACACATTTTGATCAATAATCATCAGTAATGTGGATATAATGTGTGGCTAAGTATTAACACAACAACAGTCTCAGAAAATTACATCACTTTACTTTAATGAAGCCTTTAAAAACAGGAAAAGACAACACTTATGCCATATTGTGATGTAATGATACCAACATCTCAGACTGGGGTCCGTCCTATTCAGATGTGTTCTCAGTATATTCTGTGTGTCTGTGCACCCTGACTATTCCAAATCAGTTTTGACTTCAACTCTACACGGAACCCCAGACTTTGTGTTTGTTTCATCCACTCTGTAAGAACCCAGTAGCCCTGCCACACCTGATAAGACTCCATCAGAGTGCAAGGAGCTTGAAATCCCTTGTCTTGCCTGTAGTCCACAGCACGTAGAGCTACAAACACACAGATACACGGTCCACAGGCAGTGGGTTGTGACCTGTAGAGTGGCCACAGGTAGCTGCCACTCCACTCTCTCCATTCTAGCTACTAATGCTGAGGTGAGGGGGGCAACGAGAGAGAACAGAACCCTGCCTCTCTTGGGCAGCTAAAAAACAGCAAAACTGGGGCTGGCAGCAGGTGCCTCATTATTTTCTAATGCCTTAAAATGTTTCACCATTTCTGCTGAACAAAACATTTCAGCACCCTGGATTTCTTTGTGCTCTTACCCGTTCATGTTTTTCCTTAAAAAGTATCTGTTTTAAAGATAATTTGCCAGGCATCTATTTCTTGGATGAATTTTGTCTAATTTGTGACTAAACATGGCCCCAGATGTTAATAGATGATGTAACACATTTTAAAGTTTCCCACTAAGCCAAGACGTTAATTAATTTGTTTTGGCTGATAATCATTGATTGCTGTGTGTTGCAACAAGGAACAAAACTGTGACACTACACAGAGTTGTGATGTAATGGCAGAGACATCCAACATATGCGGGATCAGGAGTTACTGCAAAAACTGCATGTTTAACTTATTGCATTTATAACTGTGGATATCTTGGTAACACTTTATAACCATCATTAATAAATAGTCAATTTATATTTTATTAAACTTTAGTTAACTTATTTCCCCATTAACAAACAATCAAATGCTTTATAAACAATGTATTAAGCAATTGTAAAGGTTTATAGACATCAGTTGCAACTTTATAACAGCACAGTACACTGAGCTGAATGTATTTTTCATTCATAATTAGACATATTTTGTATCTATTCATAAATTGGTATTCATATGCAATTAGTCATGTATGTATAGGAAAAGTATAGCAAACATGTATTTTTAAAAAATGAGAAATGAATATATAAACATTTAAATTAACTTTTTTATATTTTGAAAATATATGTTAAACACTGTTTAATGTAGGCAGTTGATGTTCTTGTCCCCTCTGCCTGGGCCCCTCAATAGCAAGGAGGCCCTATACATGTCCCTAGAATGCTTATGCCCAGATAATGGCCATTCAGATAATGTTTATACACTTAAAATTAACTATATATTTACCATTCATTAATGATGGTTATAATAAGTGTTACCGATATTTCACTTTAGACCAATTTACATGACATAAAACTGCCAATATTACGTTAAAAAAATGGATGCCACGGGTTGAAAATATTAGATAAGAGGACTTCCTTGAAAGTTCAACTATTTGACTTCACAGATTACATCACCAGTCAAATACTGTTCATTTGGCCTTCATGTGCCCTCTGGGTTTATTATTGTGCTAGCAGTTGGCTCATACAAAGATATGCTATTTGACAAATCTGTCTGAGTTTAAATATTATAATTATCAAGTGAAATAATTTAATCATTGCATAACACATTAATCATTTAACAGGAATTTCTTTCAGCATCACATTTTGAAACCCTATCAATACACTTTGTGAAAAGGCATTAATGAACAAGTAAAAAGAACAGTGCTGTACTGAAAGACAGGCTTGCTATCACAGGTTCCATATGGCTAACAAGCTCCACGCTGGAGGGAATTTGAATGTTGGCCTTTGTATTACTGATCTCTCTGTCTTTTATGTAGTGTAGACTATACAGTATGGGCCTCCTCCACTAACACAGTCTTTTTCTGTATTCTGCTCCCGTCAGTTCATCTGGCACATAATGTGTTTGTCAGGCATGGAGGCCCCCAAGCTCGGCCAGGCTGAACTCCAGCCATACGTCTTTCTTTCATTACTTTGTCATAGGGATCCAGTGGCCTCCTACACCGGCCATTAATCCTACGCCAAGTCCCAACCTCCGACTCCCGTTTTGTTTGCAAGCTGAGCCTTGTCTTCCCATGGTATTTTCACTGAAAATGAGGAGTTTCATAGTGCTGAGCCCCATTAATTATTCATCTGCACTTTTCTCTTGTATTTGCCTGTCAACCACGTGCAAAGTTGATTTTCTTTTCTCTTTCAGGCTGCTTTCCTGATCTGGTTATTGCCTGAACTCATGTACCAACTAACAAACTCCCGTGGCCATTCAAAGTTCCCAACGGCTGTACAAATCACATGAAACAACACTCTCAAATGGCCATTGTTAAGCAAATATGAGCAACCATTAAAGTGAATCAAACTTTTAATGAGACAAAAAGATAAACCCTTTTAAAGAACACAAACAGGAAGTACCGCTCCCAGCAATCACGTCTATCTGTTGAATCATGTTCATGCAGAGTAACGCACGTTAAAATTGATAAATTTTATGCCTAATTGCTCTGGACATAACTTCGGGGGAATCCATCAGTGGATCAGACATTAGGTAGAAATACTCTGGGGTACTTTTGTTGATTTACTGTCTCTATTTTGAGTGAAATATGGAATTTTTCAGCAACTAAATGCCTCCATGCATCAATTTTAGTGTTGTCGTGCTGCTATATTGAGGCTATGAATTACTTTGTTTTTGAATGTGATCATAATACCGCTCATTCTCTTGTGAAAAATAGAGTATTATGTAAATAGATATTCTTATCAAATGTAATCTCTGTTTAAAGGGCTGCTTACTGATTTGCATGCTTGCCTTTTTTGTGAGCAAGATCATGCAGATTCAGACGTCTGCTTCTGCTGTTGAGTATTCGTCAGTGACTTCCGTGACCAGTAAAGCTCATGTAAAGGTGGGCAAAACGTCACAGCATTTTGCAAAGGCTATAAGTAATTGTCATGCAAGTCACAAACAGGACCAGAATCACGTCTTTTGCATGATGATAAGGGACTGACACAATTACATTGTGGCGTTATCTACCATGACCCTTAACCCTTTAGGTCCTAATAATAAGCATTCCAGCTTCCATATACAGGCACTGTCTCCAGTGTTCTCTGTTGAAAAGTAGCTGCAATCAGGAGGCTAAGTGCTGTTTGTGTTAAATTCATGTTGACGGTCCTATTTGTCAGAAAAGCTGATTTTTTTGTGTCATTCCTGATCCGTCAAATAACGACGCTCCGGGTTTCCCAACTCCATCCCAAAGCGTCAGATTGGATTAGGAGTGAGAGTTTTTCTTACATTTAGCACCTATAAGTGAATATAGCGAATGGGTCAATGTTTTAAACAAACAACCTTTCACTGAACTATGCGAGCTGTTTCCTCCAGTTTCCATTCTTTGTGCCAAGCTTGGCTGAACACACACATAAAGATATATCTGTATTAACCACAGAAAGATGCAGTTGATTTTTAACTTCTCATTTAACAAAGACGATAAAGTGGAAACAGACAACCTCCCCCAAGCCATTCCAAGAGGTATTACTGATGGCGTCAATGCTGCATAGACAACTGGAACGTTTCCGTTTCTAAATGCACGTGGTGTCATTATTATTGAGCCATTACAATCAACATTTACTTCATAATGACATGTTTAAACACAAAAGTGTCAATATCAAAGTTTTAGTAGGTGAAATCCCCCAAATATTACAGTTACAGTATGAGTGTACACACCCAAAAAAAGTTAATCTAGTTGCTGAACAGAATCCGAAACATTAGCATGTTGACTTTGGTTTGGCACAACAAAATTGGACATGCATCCGGTAAAAGATTTACTAGTAAACCTGTAATTAAATCAGTATTAAGAGATTAATCAAGGTGAAGTTAATATCACTGCAGCAGCTTTCACATCCTAATTTTCTGGGAGAATTTCAGTGTGATCGGTTTACTGCATTGACTTCATTGTTGACCAACAGTAGCTGCCTTAAAACAGACAGAATTGATCTTCAGGGCCTTAAATTAAACCCATGTAATCTTTGTTGCTGAAATGTATTGCAAAGGTGGTTGTTTACTTGTTGTATCCGTATTCATTGGCAAACAGCTGAAAATAGATGATAGGGGAGGTGATAAGAAGTGGCTTGGAATTTCAATCAGAGGAGGGTTTGTCTCAGGGACATGTCCAATAGAGAGTTCTGGTGTGAAGTTGGAAATGCCAGCATCTAGTATAGTATCCTGAGGTCACTTACTGATGGATAAACCCAGAAACCCCGTCAGACGCAACAGCACCTAAATCCTACATGTTGCATATCATTAACAAATTGAAATACCATCAAGCAAATGCAGGGCATGACTTAACCCATGAAAGCATGAGTGTGGATCCAATTAATATTTATTAGTTATGTTATATAATTAAGTCCTGCTATCATTATTCAATGTTAATATCTTCCGTGTGATGAATAGCAATTTGCAAACTGAGGATAAACGTGGATTACACTGAAAACCTCACATCTGCTCAATCTGGCATAGAGAATCATTCCGAACATAAATAATTACATTGTTGTCAGCCATACTTACTCCATCCGGTGTAATGTGATGAGTGAAGCATTAACACTGTCTTAGCAGGATGAATAATTCATGATGTGGCGGCACGTATCCATTAAGTGCTTGTTACCATTACTTGACACTAATAAATGTACATTATGATTGGGCGTGATGGCTGGAATCACAAAACAGAGGGAGAAAGAGTGAGACCTGGGAGTGACATAAGTGCTGATGGTGATGTTAACCACCTGTTTAATAACATTAATGATCTAATTGCTTTGAGGAAATGTATGATTATCCTGGGTGAATAAAATCATAGCCAGTTTTGGCTAATTTCCAACACAGGTCAGGATTAAAGAGATTTACCAGATTATTTCCTGAAATGTTTTGCAACTAACAGTACAACTTGAATATTTAATACTCTTGATTACATGCTATAATATAATGAAACATTGATTCAGAGCTTGCTGATTTACTCACTCACTGGGAGTGATTGCCTCTAGAGATCATTTGTACATAAGTGGCAACAAATATATTCCATCCTCTGAGAGGGAGGTGAGTTGCATTATTGAGCATTGGGATTATCTTTGTTTACCGCATTGCTACCCTTAATCTCCCTTTATCCGGAATCCCAACCCTGAGTATGACAAATTTATTTATAATTTGGTTAATTTGTGTTAAGACGTGTGTGTACAAAGCGGCTCGATTTGCTTGAACGCCCTTCACTTTCCTCTCAGCGGCGAAAACAACTAGGAACACTCCTCACTCATCTGCTGTTTTCCCATGCATACCAATAGGCCTGAATCGATGGCATCTTTTAATTGAAAATAGATGGAGCCGTTTATATGCAGCCTGATCTGCTGCACCTTTAGCCCTGTTCCTCTCACGCGCTGCGATTGCAGATATATGCTCTACTTAAAATTTTTGTGTTGGTTTGTTTGAAGAACAAATCTGCCAGGCGCATTGCTGAGAGTAAAGAGCGTTAATGCTATGAGGAGCTCAGGCTTTAATGTCATTAGTCAAAGACGGAATGTTTAATCATCCCCCTGCTCGCTTATTGATTTGCCATTAGTCGACAACTATTTAAAGAAAACCTCGAAAAAGAATCTCGAGCTCCAGCCGACGGCGTCTCTTAATCACCAATGGACGACCTTGGACTTGTTTAGTCGTATCACAACACCACATCACGTATCACAGATACCTCGCCTCTGCACTTCCCCAGGACTATACATCATTGAGAAATGCCCAGAAGGCTCTCTTGATTGTGCTCCTGAGAGCGCATAAGGGATTCATGAGGGAGCATAAAAAGGTAAGAAGAGGAAGACGCTACACAACAGCACAAAGAAAATGGCTCCCAGGTGCATCACTACTGTGAGGCAACTTTTGTTTTTTCATCAATGGGAGTAAACCTTAGTGCCTTTACGACAGAACTGGGGAAATAATTCTGAGGTCGGGAATCATTCTTCCATTTAGATTTCAATCCAAGAACTCGTAGAGACGACCAAGGGTCTGGTCGTTTGTTACATTGGTCTTGTTAATGAATTGCTGGGCCTTAAGTGGTGCTGGAACGGATCCCAGCACTCTTTGGCTCAAACCCCATCTCCAATTGTAAAATCTCCCCCTATAGAATGGGACAAACCTCAAGATCCTTGTATGTCATAGTCCTTGATGCCGTTTATGAAGATGCAAACATTTCCAAGTTTGTATCTTCAGCTGTGGTGGATTCTCTTGCACTGAGGCAATCCTGGTATTATCACACTTGCCATTTGCCATTTATCTGACGGATGCTCGCAATAAGTTGACAATTTTACGCTATCGATCAATTCCACAAATAAACAGAGCACTGCTTCATTACCTGGCCAGTAGTGGTGTTTTATAGACTTGCATAAACAACCAGTGCTCCTATCCTGCCAGTCTGCACTGATGCAGAGAAGCGGTACCATCTGCAGCAACTTTGCTGCTGATCTTAAGTTACATTTTGGGACGTCAGCAAACTCGTGTATGTTTAATGCTTGTTTTAAAGAAAGGGATCACAGTACATGGAAACGTCACAGAGTTCTTTAAAGCCTTGGTTTGAAGTGTGCCTCTTGAGGGCCAGGGGTGCATTGGGATTGAGCCTTTTAAACTAGGAGGGTATGTGCAAGACAAGTTTCCAAGGCTGACACACAAAGATGACTATTCACTTAAGGGCAAATAACCCAATGCACATGTCTTGGGACTACAGGAGCACAGCGAAGCAAAGCCAGGCCCTTGCTGTAAGGCAGAGACGAGTTCATCATGCCGCCCTATTTAGATACAGTATATAAATCGTTAACCCGTTCAGCCCCACAGGAAAAAACAAACTCTTCCTCTTCTTTAATTTGTCTGTCTCTCAAAGTCCTTGGTGTATATATATGATTTTTTATAGAATAGAAAGATCTGTTGCAAGGCTATTACCACTGCAGTCTCATTTGATATGCTGTAAGTGTCATTCAGTTATGCACTTACCGTGTACCAAGTAACAGTAGCTCTACCCTGAACACACACACATGATGTAAAGCTCGCTTATGTGTCACAACAGACAGCTTAAAGTCCCTTCGCCAGGCAGATGTTTCGTTTGTCACGCGCTATGATACATTGCATGTCGAGAGCAATTCTATCGTAGATTTCTCCCCAGATGAGCACTTTCGCCTTGATTTGTGCAAGCAGTGCGAGCTGAAGTGCATTCCCCCGTCAAGGCGTTATTTACATGATAGATGCCCGTAATGGCATCATCACCTGCTGACATGAGAGAAAGACAGAGAAAGGATTGAGGGAAAATTGATTAGTTTATATGTAGAATTCAACAATTCCATCTGGGTTTTGGTCCAAGGTGTTCGGGAAGAGACAAAGGAAAAAGATGTTGAGTCACTCTGGGTTCAAGGTGGAAATGTTCTAGACCGCTTTGACATCACATCGATGTCATGAGAATGTTGTTCTTCTTGATCAGCCACCGTGAGGTAAGCAATCGTTTCAGCTTTACCTCGTCATCTTTTTTTTTTTTTGCTTAACATGAGAAAATCCACACATATTTTCCCTTCATCCACTCAGTCAGTATAGTTGGCCAAAGGCATGGAGAGGCTGGTGCTGCCAGGAATCGATCCCTGGCTCATGCAGGTTTCAGAGTCAGCTGTCTTACAGATTGCAGCCCAGCATGTCTTCTTGTCACCACCGTGCAGAGCAATAATTATTGTGTTTGACATTCTGTATTTCTGTATGACTTCTTAAATTTTCCCATTGATGTTTTAACACTGCACAGCGCAGCGGCGAGGCGTTAAGCACGATCACCTCGCAGCAAGGTTGGAATCAAACTGGGACTTTATGTGTAGAGTGTGCATGCTCTCGTCATGTTTGTATGGGTTCCCCCCAAAGAAATTAATATCAAAAGAAGCTGTAAGTCTGAAATATTTGTCTAACTGTGTGTAAGATCTGTTATAAGCTGCCTACCTCATCAGGGTGTTTCCCTACCTCCTGCTCAGTGCATGTTGGGAAGGCCCCCAGTGCACCTGTGACCCTGAACACCCCCTGTCTACTCCATGTGTTGAAAATATGGTACCACTTCAAAACTGTTATCACACTCAGTAATTCAATCAAGCAATTGTAAAGTATTGTACACATCAGTTGCATCAACAATTACTTGATAAATGGGTTGTAAAGCACTTCATATTTGTTAACAATAAAATATCTAACAGTACAATCACAATAACCATAACTAACAGACTAATGTTATTAACCATTTATTAATGATGGTACTTTTAAAGGGTGACTAAAAATGATAGTAATAGTCTAAATATACTATAGTATACTAGTTATGAAATAGTGCAACAAGTTAATTAATGACTTTTGTCACTTTTTAAACCCATATGTGTTTACATTTTGTCAAGTTGCCACCATTAAAAGCATGCCGAATTATCTATTAGTGGCTCCTTTTTGCAATTTACCCATGTATGCGTGGATAACTGTTGCTGGATTATTTTAATACCTTAGACAGCCTAAAAACGTCACAATTCTCGGGCAAGTTCTGAAGTTATAAAGAGTGTCTTTTTGTTCTGTTGTCTGGAAGCAGATTGATGGACGTTTATTCCAAATGGTAATGATAATGATTTCCAGAGAAAACCAAAGTGACACTGATTCTAAAAATATGTGTGTTATGGCTGTGTGTTTAGCTCTTAAGACAGACAGAAGTAGTTAAGTGGTTTAATATCCTCTACCACCTATTTTTGTCTTCACTGGATGTTCTCTGTTTGCGTAAGCAGACCACATACTGTACTGTGGAATGACAGATCAATTGCCTGGCTACGCCGTTATGCCTTTGTTTGCGTTTGCTTCCTAAAACATGTTTTATAATAATAATGTGCTTTGATCAACTATACCAGCTGCAGCTTGTAAAGCCCAGCTGAGGCAGCTGGGGGAAAGCAAAATAGTGGATTTGCCCCCCCCATCCCATTCTCCACGCCTCCCCTCTCTGTCTCTTTCTCTCGTCGTGTCTCTCTAGTGGAAATAAACTGTTCTTTTTATATCAGGAAACAGCCACACAGCTGGTCCACTGTCACAGTTTGACTGATTCCCCGAGCCATACGATTCATAATCATTGTGATCAATTATCATCTTGTTCCCAGATGACCATTTATATTTGGTGTACCCTCCGTGGATTTCCATGCAGTGATGGGAGGCAAAGTCATTTAGGAATATGACTGATCTTTATGTTATCCATTTAGCTTCTTTTTTTTTCTTCTATGACAATTTTCTCAGTTAGCTATTCTCTGAATAATAATTTGAGTTTTTTCCCTAAATATAGTCAGAAAATGCATATGTACCAACACTTTTACAACCCCAAGTGTTGAACCACTTACATAAAATTAACTATGCTGGATATGGCTTGTGATCAGTTTCAAGTGTTTCCTTTTTATAGAACAACAGCCATCCCAGCTGTCAAAGCAGCTTACACTCACTGGCTTTGTTCATAAGGCAGAGATATATTATCATTATAAGTAAAAATAAATAAATAAAATAAGTGGACAGGCAGGGAGAAGAATTTTCAATATTCACCGAAGAGCATAAATAATTAATTCCAACGTACAACACAGCCCTGTAATTCCTCCTCCCAAACCAGCGTGGTAGCAGGTTTGCTATGGTTTTGTGAAATTAACATTTTATAGATACAGGAGGCCGTTCCCTCAGTACTAATCGACTAGACTAGTGTTACCAGGAGATGTAACACTGGGGAGGAATCTCAGTTAGGAAGGAGGAATCTCAGCTTTTAAACGGAATTTGATAGCTGTCAAACTCCCCCCTCAAAAAAAATATGGATATGGATTACATAAACCTGCCAGTTATAGCGAATGCTACCCCCAATGCCTACTTTGTCCACTCAAATTGACAAGATGAATGTCTGGCACGTTTTATCCCCACTAACTACCTCCCTTTGACTTCTGATTCTCCAGATACGTATTCTGCAGTCTGTCAGGCAGGTTCATCCACAGCTGAGTCCTTAAATGGAAAGCTTGACCCGTTTAATCTCACAACCTTGACATGGACACAGCGGTTTCTGGCTGAAAAGCCATGCAGTTTGATAAAGGCATACTAATTCAGAGATTCAGTCTGGGGCCAGGCCCTATAAATCAGTCACCGCAATAAACTGTTGTCATTTTACACGTTTTATGTGTCAAACTGTGACGTATTGTATCAGCATTTTCTCAGTACGTGTCATATCACATTCAAATTGCATGTATATGAGACGACTTTCATTTCTGTCCGCAAAGCCAGAGACCGCAGAAAGGGTTGTAACACTTGTGGTTATTTTTAACAAGTGACCACTGCCTTTCAATGTTTGTAAGTGGGAAACCACTGGATACTTTTAATGAGGGACCACAGCCTTTCAACTTTTGTAAGCATGAAACCACTGGATTTTGTTCCAAGGGACCATGGCATTTTAAAATTTGGAAGAGTGAAACCACTGGATTTTGTTACAAGGACAAGGGACCATGGCATTTTAACATTTGGAAGTGTGAAACCACTGGATATTTTAACAAGGACTACAACTTTTCAACATCTGTAAGTAAGAGACCACTGGATATTTCAAACAAGACGTCAGGACATTTTCCAGCCATGGCAACAAAACAAGGTCAGCGAAAGCATGATCTTTGCCGAACCCTCCCTGTTTTTGGTGCCTAACAGGACTGTAAGCACAATGTTGTCACAACCTAAAATTGAACCTAAAGAAACGAAAGGTTGCGACATACAGAAATGTAATGTTTCAACATATCAAACATAAAGTTTCAACATATCAGTGGTCTGCAGAAATGTACACTGCCAACATTTATTCTGGCAATTTGGTTGATTGATTTTAAGGCACAGTAATGAGTAAAACCCTGAAATCATAATAAACTGGCTGTCAATGTGAAGACATTAATAGGGGAGTTATATAATCTCTTTTTTGTTTGCTTTTTTGTTAGTAGTAGAGCTACTGCCTAGTTTTTGATTAAGTATGCCTCTCGAGAGACCACTGGAATAATTTAACTGTGAGAGAATGACAGCATGTAAGATACAGTACTATACAGCTGACACTTCTCTAATCTCTAATTCTCTAATTGACACCATGCAGGTGTATGGAAATTAACTACTGTACCAAAAAACCAACAAAAACGAACACTTTAATGCAGTACAAAATCGCTTCTTCTTATTCAGTTGGAGATTATGCAACTGCAGCACTGGCATCTAGCTAGGGGGTACTATCTAAAATGAGCTTTTCTTGTTGATTTATATTAGTGATAATGACAGCAGCATGGGACTCTTACTGATCTTCTTCAAATGAGGCTGGACGTGTCCATGTTGCAGGGAAGCTGTCAATGAGCATTTCCAAGGGTGCTCGTGCTCGCTCGCAGTGATTGACGTCCGCAGAGATGCTAATGCTGCAGGACACGGGATCATTTTCTGCCTCAGAGTGTGTGTCTGTGCGTGGATGATAGAAAAGGAGAGAGGAATGATGCTTGTGTGTATGTGTTTGCAGTGGCCCGGCGAGAAAAAAGTCCCCTGCCAACGAGCCATCCGGGGTGAGACTCCTCATGCAAAAATGTCAACATCGCTGAAAATGAAGTTGAGGTAAAGTGCGTTAATGGACTCGTTTGGGAACTGCCACTGTGTCAAAAGCAACTTGTTAGAATGAGATCAAGAGAGAGAGGGCTGATTAATTATTTGCATATATTAGATTGGCGTAGCTGCTAAGGCGAGAGCAGTGTCTCTTGACATCAAGTTAGCCCTCGGAGCTTCTGTCTCACACTCACACAGATCATCACCCATCAGCGATGTCCTGATTTCATTACTGTTAGCGTCTTGGCTATAGCAATTCAATTCGTGAGTCTTCTATGCAGCTTCATTTGTGTTATTATGAGGCCATTTTGACACATCACCTTGCAGTCACAGACTCGGAGGTAATACTGCATCCTGTCAGAAAACTTTCGCCAATTTTCTTTGCTCCAATTATGCCGCTTGAAGAAATTTTTTGGGCGATGCTTAGATACATCCAAGGCGCCCACTGAATATGAATTCCTCCCTCCTTTTGTTCTGTCTCATTTAATGTCACACTCCCTGGAGAACCACATGGTGTGTCCTCTTTGAGGAAAGGTGAGACGGAGTGTCAATTAAACTTTTTTTTCTAAAAAAATGTTCCTCCTCTTCAAAGGGTGGGAGATACATGGGCCAAAAATAATTCAATAAGTTTTGCTTCCGTAAAGAATGTCGGCGAGCAGAATGGCTGGAGATGCACGTCCTGCGGAGAGTCTCAGCGAGGGGTCCTTTTATTCCTTTTCTTACATTTATTTATTTTGATTTCAAAAGTGAGCGAGTGAAAATTATTCAACGAGGCTGCAAGAATTGTAATTAAATTTCACCCTGCGTCTCTACCACTTGGGAGGGATACTATAATTTAGCTAAAGGGGTTTTTCTTTTCAACCAACCCTCATCCTGAGCCCCCTGGAGTGGTTTCCTTTACATCCTGCTGTGTTGATGACCATACGCCTGCTTTTTCGCCCCAGTGAAATGAATACACGGTCGGACTTTGATGATTTATTCCATTTCACCGCGCATGTGGTACATATTTCGCACCGGAGATCTGCATTTATGTATTTACTTTACCTTTTTTTCCTCTCTATGGAGCTGTTATACCGTCAGTCAGCAGATGCATTGTTATGACATTTATGTGAATGAGGACTGCGGGGCTGAGGCAAGCGATGATGCTTCAATGATAGGGCCTGTGATAGCTGTCATGTGTGCTGTGCATTCCTCAGAGAGGGGTTCAAACCGAAAAAAAGTCCTTCAACATCATGACAAATGCCTGTTTCCCTGACTCAACCTGTGTCTTTAGGACCTTGCTGAAGTCCCTGAAAATACTTGATCACACCAAATTTGTCCCTTTATGCCGTCCTTACAAAAGGCCCATTGCGATATATTCCCTTAGGTAATTGAAATCCGTGTCTCTGTCTGGGCAGTACATTTGTTAAGATCTGCATTAGTTGGCACTGTAACAATGGCATAAGTGGCCTCAAGTGCCTTTTATATTTCAGTGCCCTTGAGTCTAAATTGAATTATCCATGAACACTGCATTGTCTCCAGAGAAAAGCAGCTGACAAACCAGAGGGCTCACTAAGGAAATGTGGACCCAGGGTAAAGCTGAACGTTAGGTCCTGCACATTAAGGCACATAATGCAGCAAAAAATTCCTGCAGATAGCTCCAACAGAGACATTTTTCTGCCACCACATCAAACTGGTTATTGATTAAATACAGCTCTAGGAAGGATCTGAGTGGAAAATAATTCCATCTTATCAGCTAAAATGGCCATATGATAAGAAAAAGTGTGCCCCCACTAGATACTGTAGATCTGACTTATTCGTCTAATTGAAACTTTGGCATCCGGTGCAGTTTCTGGGTGTTTCCATCCACACTCATCACAACAAAAAGCTCCAAATTTGTCTTTAATGTCCAAATTTTTGTTTGAGTCACATTGTTATGTGCTGTACTTGGCATTAAAAGATTTTCTGTTTAAAAAAAGTCTGTTGATGACACATTCTCAATACCAAGTTGTCAAATTTGGCAGCTTGGTCAGTGGCCTTAAGATTCAAACTAAAATGCTCTACCTACTCCTCTAGCACCAGATTTGCACGTGAAGGTCAAGTCAGCAATAATACTTAATACACAAACTTTTAAAATAAAGCATGCAGACAAACAGTTTGCACAGCTTGACATATGATTTTTGGAACGTTATTAACATTGTCAAACAGCTGTGGTTTGGTTCGGTTTAGGAAAAAGAAAGTACTTTGTTAGTAAATTATAATTAATAGTTATATCATTTATTAAGCAATTGCAAAGGTTTATAAACAACAGTTGCAAATGAATAATGTCCATCCAAATGGTATTGAACACATTTCTAAAGTATTATAAACATCAGTTGTAACTTTACAATAAACAATTGCTTAATAAATGGTTTAGAAACCATGTCATTGTTTGTTAACAATCAAATAACTATTAACTAAAGTTTAACTAACTATACATTGCCCATTTACTAATAATGGTCATTATAAAGCATTGCCTTACTGCTCTCAGCATGGGCAAACCACATTAGGAGCATGACTATGGTGAGGCAGCTTAACATGCACAGCATGATGTGTTAGCTAATGTCCACAACTGTGCTGGAATTGGGAAATAAATACTGTAGCCTTGTAAACATAATAAATTAAACATACTTGCGTCTTTCGCAGTCCAACAACATAGTCTGTTTGAACGAAAATTATGAGTGCAAACAAACCCATGCTGTTTACATGGAAAACTCTTTTGGTCATGTTTAATCAGGAATACACTGCCAGCCAATGGAGTTAACCAGTTATACGTACATGCAGGAGGGCCTTAAAGGGTAACTCCGCTAATTTCACACATTAAAGTATGTTTGCAAGTCTACAGGGAGAGCTGGTGCATATGTGGAAAAAGTAGGATAAAGCATGTTGCGGCTTCAGAGGAAGCTGCATGTTATCTGATCAATTACCTCCAGTGATGTCACTGAATGGCTACGCAGATAGCAAAATTTACCAGACATCCTCATCCGGCTGACATCCCACATGGAATGACGACACTTGGGTGGTCCGCTGTTGGACATGCAATGGCCTGTTTGTGGCAGATATCAACCAAGAGCGAATCAGATAAGCCAAAACAGGCCCAAATCTGGGCCACAGCTCATTCTATTCTGGTGGGCTAGATCTGGCTCAGATTTGTGCCAGTTTTGGCTTATTTGGTTCGTTCTTGGCTGACATGAACAGACTGCCCAAGTACCATCATTCCAAGCTGTATGTGGGCCAGATGAAAGTAGATAGTATGGGCCGCCACAATTGTGTTATATGGGTTGCTGGTAATGAAAGCGCAGTCCACTGGTCTATAATTACACATGTTGCACTCATTATGGAAAGTTTCTCACTTTTAAAAAACCTGGTGCCTACATCACCCACAATGCTACTTAGCCACTGAGTGACATCACTGGAGGAAATTTATCAGAGTACGTGCAGCTTCTTCTGGAGACTCAAAAGGCTTTCTACTACTTTTTTCACATATCCAGTAGTGCTCCCCAAGACCTGCACACACTTTAATGTGGAAAACTGATGGAGTTGGTCTTTAAATAAAATAAGCTGAGGCAACCTTTTAAAACAAATAATAAAACTACAGATCAGAAACCACCATTAGTCGGATTTCTACAAAGTTAAAAGGTGTGTTAACTTGAAGAAAAAAAAAAAAAAGAAAAAAAAAGATTTGGGTGCAGCATTTCGACTGATTTGCATCTTTGTTATCCATTTTACAATCTCCCATGGTGTTTCACAACTAATATTGAAGTGTAATTACCTGATCTGTGTACATGGCTAAGCATCCTCCTGGATCAGATACCAAGAGCGGAAGCAGTTGCAATTACAAAAGGAGAGGGAATAGAGTGTCCTGGTCAACTGATGCGATGTGTCCATCTCTATAGAAAAGCCTATAATGGTGATTATACACCTCATCATTATGATTCTCAGCATGAGTAAAATTACCCTCTGCTGCTGCCCTTTACTTTCTCACTGAATAGCTATTCATCTTCTACCTGTGTTATCTATCTATCATTCAGAAGTCTTTGAATGCCTTTGAAATGTGTAAATATAGTATAAAATTATATATAATGTATAGCATGTACTGTAAAATGTACAATCTATTATGAGGTATGGAGCATTCATGTGGATACTTGAATGTAATGGAGCACTTGCAAAAACAATTGACACCCATATTAGAAAACACTGCATGTTTGGCATTAAATCTGCTGAAATCAGAACATTCCGTAGAGGCTGTACAAGCCATCCAAAATCTGGCATAGGCATTTTCCTATTTAGTTGCTGAATCCTGGCTATGACTGAGAATGGTTGGAAATGCAAATAGAGCAACAGTTGCCAAAACTGCCAAAAACAAGCAGATTGTTTCATGTTTGCCGTTTCCAAGTTTTCCCATCCCAAGTTCAACAATAACATTTTTAAAGAAATGCGGAACACATAAAATCTCCATGAAAAAAGAGAAAATGCCAACGACATTACAAAGTAAAGATGGTGACACTCATCCTTTTTGAATTCTAGCAAATTCCCTGAAAACATCAGAGCTGTCATGTTTTGCCTGTGAAGCAGAAGTCTGATGCACTACAATATATTCCTGTGTGCCATGGAGCTCCATTGATGTCCAAAAGCTATTAAAAACACATCAGTGAGCCACATTGTTGCACCGGGTATCATGTTCTTTCATTACCATGAACGTGGGCACTGCAGTGTATTTCCAGTCGATCCCACACACACACCCTCCTGCTGCCGAAAATACTCACTACAGCACAAAATGAATATTAATTCACAGCTGAAAATAGTCCCAAACAAATCACTTAGCCCTTTTTGTAAATAATACAAGGTTTTTCATTGTTCTTTGAGAGAAAACAAAAAACAATGGGCGTGGTGATGAATGCCACAGTCAGGGCAGGAAAGTCAGACAGCATTAGGAGATGGACGGACGAGTTGTTGGACTTCGTCACTGGATTTGTTAGAACGATGTAGGATGACGCCAGTCTTAAAACAGCATTGCGAAGATGTGCCCACAATCAATATGACATGCAGCTAATGTCGCTAATGTTAAATCCTGTAAATCCTGTAAATCCCCAGCTGTGTATCATCCTTGGACATTAACATAGTAACAGGTTTAGCAGATGGGATCACAGTTGGAAGATTAGCTTAAAACTTGAGCTCAGTGTCTCAAGGTATTAGCTAATGCATCTTCTCTGGTCGGATGCCTGCATTTTATACAAGCTTGCACTTATAGCCATTCAGTCATGTTCAAAATGTTGCTCTAATGCTCTTTGACTCACTTTGGATCTTTGCACTCTTGCTATTATTGTGTCCCAACAATTTAAACTGTTACCAGTCGAACCTATGTCAAATTATCCCAAAATGCCTATCCCAGTCTAGCCCAAAGTAAATTCAAAGATGTTGTAAAACCATTTGGAGTACAGGCATGGTTTTGGGCTCAAATTTATTAACAATATCACTGAAAATTGACACTCAACACTTTTTTCTAATTAAATATCCAGGCACCTCGAAAACATGATGCCTGGTTGAGAGTAACAGGAGCACTAAACACTTTTAAATGTATTTGTAATTTCTCATATACTAACTTTGTGCATAAAAAATGGTAAAAAAAAAAAAAAAAAAGTGCTTATAGGTGGAAAACAGCCTATACAAGGAGAACATTTTATAAAATGACATAAACTGGCATAATTTCCAAGCTTAGGGCTTTAAAACCCATTTCAATTATATATTCACAGATTTGAAATCTCATGATATGCCAAACAACCAGAGGCTGGCAGTAAGTGGCTCATAAGAGAAATAAAAGCATGAAAAAAGCATTCGCAATCGCAGTCACTATTTTGTTGCCATTTATTAAATATTTTACTGAAATGGATCTACTGGACATTTAGGGATAAGAGAAGACAGCTTTTGTTGGATTTTGACACACTACTGAAACACCCAGACGCTCCATCAGCGAGTTGTCAAAACTTTGTCTGCTAGTTTGTTTGTTTGATTGCTGATTGAACATGCCTGGTGTGACTGTATCTTGAACCAAATCACAAGAATCTAAGCTTTCTAACTATGTAAGGCATGGCTATACACTTAAATTGATGCTTTGGCCTATTTGCCTAGCTGTGTTTGTATTGCTTGACCAACTAGCTGACGGCCACTGCATGTTGACATGGCCCCGAATGAAACTGACATGCATCACGTGCATTGAATTTGACCTGTCTTCACATTACGTGACACTCCACTGATTTAGAATTCCTCTTCCTTCCTCCACAAAAAGGATCCCACGTGGGATAACACATTCAGCCGCTGTGATGTATTAATTAAGTTTAACAGCAATTATTCAAGTGGATTACCTATCTCCAGTATCAACTTATTAGATAAAGAAAGGGGTAAAAGGGTCAGACACATTTACATCACCTCATCTCAATATTGGGAGTCATGCGAGGTGGACGCTGCAATCCTGTTTCAAGGCTAAAGTATAATGAGGTAGTCTTGGGCTTACTGGAGGTAAATTGGGTAAGTTATGGTCTAAAACTGATACGGGTCTAAACTGCCAACTGCTGGTGTTAATAAGTGGAGTCAGCAAGCAGGGAGGCCATGCGAGAGATGACTGGTGTCACTCAACAGGAGCACGGAATTGTAAGATTAGTATTTCCTTATTCTACCGGGAAATGTCAAAACGCTGTTTCTTTTACTCACCACAAATGGGGTTGGCTGTTATTTGTGTTGCATTTCAGACATTTTCAAGAGATATAAAACATCAACCATGCAGACGTTTTTGAATTACAGAAAGAGGAGTTAACAACAGGTGCAGAAGCTTGACTAATTACTCTCTAGTCTTAAGAAGGTCATGCTAGAGCTCAGTGTTGGGGGTCAGGCACTATAAAAGTACACTTTACAGTATTGTATTACTTTAAGCACTAACAGAGTGATATAATGTTTTTCTAGAAGGATTTTGGTAAGATAACAGTTTTCTTGTGTCCAGTACCATCAAAATTAAAGCTCCTGTTGTTAAGTCTTATACTCAAATTGTCAAATACTGACGCTTTGTGATGGCAGCTGAACCGACCTACAATCCCAAAGCATCAGTATTTGACAAGGTGGGAATGAGAACCAAAAATCAAATATCTTACCAACAGAAGTTCATTAAAGATTTTCAAAAATTTTACCCACACCATAGCAATTCTGTTAGTGCCGTTCCAGAAAAAAAATGGCCCCTGAAGAAAAACAATGTTTGCAAAATGCCGAATTGGCTGCACAGTCAGACTCTACGTTTTCGAAATAGGTATAATCCCATTACTTTGAGTTCATCAGAGAAAAGGCAAATAAGAATTACTCAAGTGCAATGTATGCATTAAGAAGTCAAGGGAACTCTCTTCAGTGAGAAATAACCTGAAGAAATACCTGGGGAGGGTTAAAGAGTAGTGAAGCATTAGCTCCATTATTATAAACCCTTCACTAAAGGATTTGTAATGAACTGGACCAGCGTGACAGGGGTTTACATTTGCATTACAACTGGTCACAATTCCCGCAGTACCATCGAAGAATCACCGCTAACAAAGCTGCTCTGCTAATTCAGATAAAAACCTGTTTTATTTCCTTCACAATAAAAGCCCATTATTTAGTCATTTAAAAGCTTTTACTATGAAGTAGGATTACAAGAAATGTTGGGTTTTCATGAGCAACAAGTAAACAGAAGCTACAAAAGTACTGAGAGCTGAACACAAAGACTTTTAAAAACGTCTTTCTCTCTGGTGTCCTGCACAGGCATGAGTTGAGTACGAATTTTCGACACACACTTGTTTGAGTGGGAGACAGGGGCTTGTTGCGAGATGTCACCAGGCTGCTTGGAGGCGGGGCGGGCATAGCTTAATAGGGTTCTTCTAGTGTGGCGGTGATGGAAAGGCCAATGCTTTGCCCATGCTTTCAGATCTGTCATTCAATTACATGTGTGCATGCATCATCAACCCCGCTGGAAAGGTTGTTCACAGGGCAAGACAACATCTGAGAGCATTGGTTATCGATTGTTGACATGGGCTTTTCAATTCATTTTTATACTGTTGTAGTTGCTGATTGATTGTGGGGAATTGATTAAAGATGTTGTTAAGGAATCCAGAATTTAACCCTGGTCGGAATCTTTGGTCTTTCACTATTTAGCTGAAATGTATGCAAGAAATGATTACAAAAAACAATGCAAAGGTAAGTATAAATTGCAACAAAATACCATTTCTAGCTTGTTCATGCATTCTAATGTGCAGCAAATGGACTCTGTCATTTCATGAATGTTATTTTTCAGACTACAATGGGAACACACAGCATACAGGTATTTGTATTTAGAATGAAAATAAATGCTGTGCTGATTGCCTCTGGGTCCAAAGTTTAGAGACAGATAAACAGAGCTTACTTATGCCAGTCACAGATGTGATTTGTCTTTGTGTTTATTTGCTCCTATTGGTCAACATTTGATTGAAGCCATTGAAGGTCCAGAGATTACATTTCCACAAATCAAACAGGCAGTGAGCAAGAGACTAACACCCCTTTTAGATCCAGATCCCTGAAAAACATCACGAGTGATTTTGCAGTTGGGTTCCCCATTGGTTTGATGAGTTTCCATACATTTCACTTTGTAATGTGAAGTGGCCCTTCTGCTGTGTATGAGAGTACAGCTGTCAACCCAGAGGAATCATTTCACCCTTTCTGTAAGGTTCATTTCCACAAAACATGGCATAGATTTGCTAAAAGTAAGGCAGGATATTCCTTCGGGGTATTATTTTTTGTTCTTGGTTGATTATGTAACGGAGGACCATGAAGTAACATTTCTCCAAAGAATGCTGCACAGACACTCTTATATTCTTTAAAAGTCTAAAAGTCACTGCACTGTCTCACTGACCATGGTCAACGTGTCCTTCCAAATGGCCTGGTGAAGGGTTTAATGAACCCCGTTGCCACAGATTTGTGAGATTTGCTCACAGGGGTTGCATAAATTGTGGTGAATGGTTTGATTCTCCATTTCCAGTGAGGAAAGTACACCAGACCTCCATATAACCTATTCCTTTGGAGCTCCTGTTCAGCAGAAAGCCCTTTGGTGTTTTGGATGTGGTCCAAATTTCAAGAATTAAAATGTTAATTCTTTGCTTTAACACCTAGAAGCAAAATGTTGTAATGGGAAAAGTTGCTCCAGGTATGGGAGTGCCGGTGGCGGCTGCACAACAGAAGGCCTCAACTGAGATCATTTTCACAGTTTGCATTAATACCATCTTTCAGCTCAAAATTGCTAATCGAGTAGAAGGGATTCTTTGTGGTAACAGAGCAAAAAGAAAACACTGAATGAGGCTGTGTGCTCAGATAGGGGCAGAGCAACACAGGTTTATCAGTCTCTCCATTGTATGGATGTCAATCCAATCTTGGATACGCCTTCAGCACGCACAAATTGGAGTTGATGCTCTGCCACCCTGACAGGGTACACCGACCTCATAATCCACCACTTGAGACTTTCTTGGGTGGGACCGCTCAAAACGCTGCAGTTCTGTGTTGACAGTCATTAGCTCTTCCAAGAAATATAATCTCTCTGCACTTTATACAGGGTTGCTGGTTCTTGCTAGCCTGGCATCATTGGAATAATTTGAAAATACGTATTAGTCTGGAATCTCTCAATGTAATTTAGATTTCCAAGGGGGTTATCAATGGGTGCAGGCCAAAATGTCTCTGGATGGAATTGAACCAATAAAGCAACAAAAAGTTTGACATAGCACTAAGACTAAAAATGCGACTTGATCACAAGCATACAGTATACAGCAAACGAAAATGTGTTTCTGTAAATTTTAAGAGAGAAATGTGAATGCAGTAACAGTATCTTTTGTCATTTTTGATCAGCAGTGCATAGTTTGACAGTTTGATCTAAAAATTGTGAGCCTGGATCGACCTAATCAACTGGTCACGGGAGTGAAATGTGTGACATGTGGACGGATGATGCTCTTCTGTCAATCACCGTATCAAACCCACCCTGTTTTAAAGAAACAGTTGTGATTGGCTGATCACAAACCAGGATGGAGAGAAATCTGTCTGAATGGTTGTGGGACCAGAATGCCAGACCAAATCAAACATGAGGTGGGCAGATTCATCTGGTTCCAAGGCTAGGCTCCTAGAGCATTTGTCTACATTTTTCTAGGATGTTATACACAGTAACAGTGTTGATAAGGATGGAGTGAGGTACAGTAATAATGGATCACATAAGTGCATCTTCAGGTAACAGTCTACCCATGGGCCAGGTGAGACACTATCTGAGAATCTGATGGTGTAGGCTAACTTCTTGTCCTTTCAGAAGTGGTTAGGGAGTATATACCATTAAGCCAGACTGCTAACTATGTAAATAATTACATTGTGTTTTCAGAGTTTCCACTTTGCAAGATAGTTGTTTGTTGAATCTTATTCCCAACTTTGTCAAAAACTGATGCTTTGAGTTTCCCAGGTTGTCAGAAACTGACGCTTTTGGTTCATAGGTCGGGCTGTTCACCAACCCAAAGCGTCAGTATTTGACAAGTTGGGAATGCAACTCCACAATCAACTGTCTTACAAATTGGACCTTCAATTGTAGGTTGATTGCCAGGGTGATTTCACCAAGTCAGCTTCACCAGATGGTTAGCACAGCTGCCAGGAATGAGGCCTGATGAAAAGGCCAGAAGCAACCTTCTTCTTTTTCCTGATTTTGACACATCAATGGTAGCAAGTTAAAATGAAATAGATTTTTTCATGTGGTTAATGCATATATAAAAGAACTGAAATGTGTTTCAGAAGTGTTGAGCCTTGAACACAATTCACACTACATTGCCCATGCACTTTGTGCTGTATTTGGCGCCATTTGTCTGGTATGATCTTGTTTATCAGTAACTATATCTGGTAGGGGTGCAACGGATCAAAAAACTCACGGTTCGGATCGTTTCTCGGATCAGAGTCACGGATCGGATCATTTTTCGGATCAGCAAAAAAAAAAAAAAAAGACAAGACAAATAAACATAACTTTGTCTTTCGTTTATTATGTAATTCTCTCTCCTCTCCTCCTGTCTCTGGCCCTTCAACCTATTCATCTCTCTCTCTCCTGTCTCATCCTCTGTTGAATTTTTAAAATGAAAAGTCTAAGTAAGTAAGTATACTACTGAGTCATGATAACTATTATAATTTGACTTAATATTTTGATGCCATGTTTAGTCACATTATTACTTATCCATCCAAACATCCAAATAAAATTATTGATGGATAATTCATACTGTGACTGAACATGGCCTTAAAATATTCTGATTCATTGCATGTCCTTTCATTTTTCAGCCTAGGCTACATTTACAGTAGGTTACAGTTTAGCATCTGTATTGGCTATCTGTTGCATCTGTAGGCTCGTTCACTATTTTTCTCATTCTCTTAGCTTATTACAATTCTCACCTTTCCTCCTCTTTGCCTGATCATCCTCTGCCTTTCTTGCTGCAACAAATGATAACTTGGATTGATGCAGCCTCTTACCACTATGTTGCATCTCTGCTCCGATTCATTTAATTGCCGTTCTAAAAATAGACCTGCAGTCACGTTGCGTGTTTATTTTCGGTTTTAATGAAACGAAACTTAAGGAAAAAAGTACAGAGGACATGACCTCGGTGTCCTCAATGGTGGCTACGGCCCTGACCCCTTTCCTTCATCATTATATTTGACAGGGAAGCCAAAATGCTCCCATACAGGGGATTTAAATGATTCAGGGCGTTCAAGCTCCTCAGTTACTCCGCTCGCCATGACCACGCTGCACTTAACAAGTGTGTGGATTGAACATGCGCACAACTTTTTTTTTTTCATAAATCAATCCGTGGATCACGTGTGTGCCGAACCGAAGATATTGATCCGAACGGATCACGGATCAATGATGATCCATTGCACCACTAATATCTGGGCTGTAAATTGTGTAATGTTGGGCCAGTGTTGGAGTGGGGTGGGGAGAGAACTTCTGATTTATGTGACTGCGATTTGACTGTGACCTTAAAAAGGTTCAAGGGTAAGAGCAGGGAAACTCTTGTACCTGCACAAGTTCTTGTACCTTATGAGCATATTGAATTGAGAGCAGCCAAGTTACAAAGCAACCCTGCCAAATTGAGGTCTACTTAAGTGTTTTGGTTGTTCATTTGGAGCACCACTTTCAAAATAGCTGGGTGACTCACAGATTATGATGGGTATGTACACTGGATTTCCATTTTCAAAATTTGAGAAAAAGGGAGAGAAACAACCCTTGTAAGCACAAGGTTCTCCATGATAGCGTCAGCTCAATAAAAGAACAGGAATTTCAACAATACTTATATTTATACTTTAACAATACGACAAAATTGAGGCATTTTGTGACCACCCAACTAACCACCACTTGAGCTCCCTGTATAAAAAGTGCAGGGTTTTTCTGATTTTTTTATTTGTACAACAGCACTGATGGTGATTGTTTAAGATATACCATCTCACTTTGTTGAATTGTGGGTGCTGTTTGGTTCACTAACCAAATCAGTGAAAATAATGCTGTTTTCACGTTTTTGACTGGTTCTCAAGTTCGGGTTAGTTATTTTAACCCAAAGTATGTTTTTTTCCTAAACCTAACCAAACTGTGACCATTAAAGCAACATTATGTAGAATTTGGTATTTTGCATGATTTGGTGCTCCCCAGTGTCTGATTGCAACACCCCTGTCATAAATACAAATCCCAGGTCTGTAACAACTTGTCAGACGTAATGTAGGTTCTAAATACAAACCAAGCTTGTTACATCATAACAATGTTATGTGTTCAAACTTGTATCTTGAAGTAAACATGTACAGTACGTAAAGCTGTGATCCTACCCTCTCACTGAAGTTACATAGTGCAGAAACAAGTGATAGTGGGCAGGAGTGGCTGAGACTGAGACACCATTCACCCTATTACAAGACACTGTACCATCAAAATGATTTTGAAGCTGTTATTTTAAGGTCAAAAAGTTACATATTGTTGCTTTAAATCATACTGTTATACAGCCTTTCTTAGAAGGTGAGCCTACTCGATAAAAGTTGACTTTAATAACACTAAAACAAAGCACTAACATGAAAAATCACTTGTTTAACCACCAAAGGTTTAACAGTTGACATGCGTAATGTAGGTTCATCCAAGTGACTAAATGTAATAAAAAAAATGTTAATGAAACATTCTCTCTAAATTTTATATGTGCGCATGTTACATTGTGTTTTCAGAATGGTAAAACAACAATTAACGTACAACAATGAGGTAACAAATGAAACAGACCCTTGCAGATGTTAGAATGGATAATCGTTAATAGAATTATGGTGCTGTGTACTTTGTTTGCCGAACACTGTAACCCACTTCTATCCAATCTGTACTGATCTCCAACTTTGTCACCACTGATTAACAGCAGTCTCTAACTGAAACTGCCTTAGAAACACAATGTGCAGCCACCACAGCTTTTTTTTTTTTAAAGTCCTCCACAGGGGTGGGCTCCATGGGCATCTTAATGCAATCAAGCGTGTGCTACTGCTGCACAAGAGAACCTTTGCAACAAGATAATCCCTCTCTTGTGTGATTTTCTAGCTGTCAGTGTAGTGATGGCAATTACAGGCCCTAGGGTGCCAGGCAGGTGGCCTTTGAGTTTTAAATCAGTCAGGCGGTCTACTGGGGCCGTTTAACCTAGCTTACCTGACTTTTTACTGGAACCACTTCGGTCATTTTTTTTAAAAATACGGGTGTGTGTGTATGGCTGTATATAATGTCTACCCACCCTGGCTCACAATCAAATGTCAAAAGACTTTTGCACTGTGCTGCAACTCCACAAGCTCCCTTTCTCTTTGAACATTAAAGGTGCAATATGTAAGAACTGGCATCCTGTTGAATTCATACTCAAAACAAATAGGGGGCAGCACATCACCCAAATAACTGCTAACTGCTGCTAACTGAGCTATTTGGCTAAGTTAGGCAGTTAGCAGTCGATCCTGGGAGGTCAGAATACCAGGGCGTGTTGATATTTACACTTCTAGCACAGGAGCCTTGGACCAGAACATGCTTGGGCTAGCTGGTTAGCGTGCTAACTTCAGTAGATATCTCTGTAGCACAATAGATGTTATCTTGTCAACAGTGTTATTTCGTCACATTCTGTTAACAATTTTAATTCATTTTTGAATGTTTTCAACTAAATTTCTTACATACCTTACATATACCTTTAAATATAATTCCCCAGTCGCCCTCTCTGTATTTTGCAAAACAAACAAATGCATGCATGCATAAGTACACACACACATGCATAATACATAAATACATTCATAGTCCAGTACATTAAAAGAACATACTAATTGAATAAAATGACTTTTCTGGACAGTTAAATCTCATTGAGATGAATGGATCAAGTCCTGCTAGTACAAAGAGCGATATCTTTGGGTGTTTGTGAGCTCCTTTTTTAATGATTGTGTATGAGAAAAGTGTTTTTTTGAGTGTCTTTTCACATGATGCAGCTGTTAGGTGCAATACAGAGTTCTATACACAACACCGCACAGTCCTATCCTGTTCCTGGGACCTCCAGAAACTCTGAATACTACACTTGCATCAATGCAAATTGATATCGTCTTTCATTAAATGTGCTTCATATACATAAAGCTAAGCGTTATGTGTTAAAACTGCTAGGTGGAACTAGTGGACAATGTACTATTAAACAGACGATAAAGCACCTCCTCAGTAATTTTGGAGAATAACATTAAAAGCTTCATTGGACTACCCGCTTAAAATGGTGATTTGCAGAGAGAAGAATTAACCTTATTGTCCTGCAACTATTCTCTGTACAACTACCCTCTTTCGGCAAACAATTCCACACAATATGTGGATTTAACAAATGAAATGAGACAGAATGCACTTCAGCTAGCGTCTAATTTTGTGTGCGTCACCCTTGTCTTCCCACAAACTAAACTGTGAGTTTAAGCAGTTGCACACTGAAGTGCTGGATGGCATCAAAGCAAACAACATTCCCTCTACCTCAGCAGTTCCACATTCAGTTTAACATTTTCCACGGTACAGTATGTGAGCCTTGTATGACCTTAAGCAAACTTCCCCCGCTGCAAACTCCTCTCGTTTTGAAGTGTGTTCAAGTTGAACTGCATAATCAAAGGAAATGAGTGTAGATCACAGTATCTATCTTTTTTTGTAAGGCACATTAACTCTCAAAATTTGAAGCCTCTCGCAGACAGGACTTGTATTATTCCTGCTTCTATTTTTAGAGAAACATTTCAAAATAATTGGGCAACATCCACCATACAGCGAGCCCAAAGGTCAGGTAAACTCACAGGAAATATGTAGTCATTTCAACTTTTCCATCAGCTTGCCCAGTCTTGAGTTTCGAACTGCATTAAAAATCTTTTTTATTTTTATTGAATATTGCATGCATGCATTTACTCTTTACACTTAGTCACAAATGTATGTGTCTAAATTACTTCCCTTCGACCTCATAAAGGCTTTTGTAGATAAGATTTAACACAATGACTGCAGGGATTATTCATTTCTGACCTGCACTTACTAACTTTAGTCACTGTTGGGTGTTTATTTTCATAAAGCTGACCCACAGCTCCTGTTTCTTTCCTCTGTTTTTTTCTGTCTAGACTATGTGTAAACAGTAGTTTCTTTTCTGTTGTTGCAAACACTAAATTATCCATTGGAGTGTGGATGAGCATGTGTTGGCCCTGTGTGTTCTTTCACTTAAATGCCTCACTTGAAGAGCCAATCTCTCCAGCTATGGCACAGCAGGAAGTGTTTTTTTTTTCATAATATAATCTTTGTAAAAGTGAGACTGTGACTTGTAGAGGTCTCAATGTTGTTATACCGCCGCAATAATTTTCTGCTTGTCTGCTGAGACAGCTGACTATAACTAAGAGGGATGTGCCATCACCAAACAAAGTCGCATAGATTGGATTTTACGCTGTGATTACACCTCTGCTGTAACTCAATTCTGAATGTGAGACATCATACATATATCACAACCCACTCTTTTTAGATAATGGTATCTCCAGCATCCATCGTAAAAACATGTTCATAAGTCCCCCTAGAAACAATACACAAAAGAGAAGCTCCTTATATATTGCCCCATAAGGAAATATATGTAAAATTATCCTAAAACGCCTATCCAAGTCTAGCCTAAAGTAATTTCAAAACTGTTGTTGAACCATTTGGAGTATAGGCACGGTTTTGGGCTTTTTTAGAAAGCTTACATTCCCCCCAACCTACCGAACAGTCAGAAGCGCTGTAAGTGCTTCAGGCATTGATCTATAGGAGTTTGAACACACTGAAATATAAAAAATTTTCCCCGCCAGAATTTTTTAATGCAAAAATAAGCCTGCGGATGACCTATAACTGCCCATATTAGCTGGAAAACATGATGGATCCACTTAAAATGGACACTAAACATATGTTTTTTTACGGAAATATCCAGGCACCTTCCAAAAAAATGCTATTTTGTGACCCCAAAATACCCCTGCTTTGTAACAGGAGCATTAAACTCTTTACAGTTCTTTATGTCCTTCTTTTTGCACTAACTTCATGAATTTAAAATAGTCAAACAAGTGCCTTGGTGAAAAAACAAAAAAAAAAATGCATAGAACTACATAAACTTGCATTAGTATAGACCTTAAAAACCCATAAAAAGTATGCAGTCCCAGATTTGAGATCTCATTGGCTGTGTGTCAATTGTCTTTGGCTGGCAGGTAAGCTGCTTAGGAGAGAGGGGAAGGAATATAGAGTGAATCCTGTGTCTTCGCAATCACTCATTTGCTGTTGTAGGCTCTAGCGTGGGCATAGAAGCTCTTAACTGGTCTAATAAGATGCTAATCAAATGGCTGCCATCTCAGGATAAATGCTGATTGTACCCTTTCCCACTGAAGAGAAAAGCCTGATGTTAATCGATGTTACTGGACTTTTGTTGTCCAGTGTGAAAGGTTTTTAAGACACATGGCTCTTATAAATACAAACACTCTAATCAATCCGCTCATATACGAATATTTGTTTTGTGTTGAAAATCTGTGGACACACAGGCAACAACGGTTTCTTTTCTCATAAAAACTGTGCTAGAACATGTATGGTACCACTTAGTAACCTACCTAACCCTGCAAATAACAATCCACTTCATGCTCTACCTCACCAAGACATGAGAGCAAGTAAAAAGCCTCTAAATAACGGAAAACTGAGAAAAAAGCTGAGGGTTAAAAGGGTTAATCACAGTGTGGCCCAGTTTTGACAGCACTAATTGGACAGGTTTTAAAAACCTAAGGGTGCTAGAACATTAGCAATTACTTTTTTGCCTTATGTGTGTTTTCATTTATATTTGCCTCCCAGATGATCTTTTACTTGTTGGAGTCTTGTAGACTGTAATTAATAATTATTGTCTAATAATAAATATTGGTATGTTTTGATCATTTTCATTCCTTAGTTGTAACACAAACCTCTCCATAGCAGCAGTTAACAAAGACTCGCCCCACACATCCCCATCCCCAGTGGAAATAAATACCCTTGGTACTCTGAGACCTGTAAACAGGCTTCGATAACCCTCGATAACTAATCAACCAAACGCCATGCTGTGGTATACACGGTCGCCAGAAATGATATACTGGTATGATGTATCCATTAATTGCCTTTCCTCATCACAGCACTTGACTCCTGCTGCATGCTTATTTTTTGCCTTCACACTAGGGAACCCCCCCCCCCCCCCCCCCATACACACACACACTCCAACACAGTTCCCGACCGCCTGACCTGAGCAACGGCGAATCACTTTGACATGTTGTTAAGGTGTCGCCAGGTAAACATCACTTGTCCTGAACCTTCCAGCTGCGGGTCTCCTTAATACATGGCAATACAGTGACACAGTGCTCCATTCCCATTAACCTCTGTCTACAAATATGGCTGTGGCAGTGGCAGGGAGAGAGGGGCTGCTGCTTTGCATTTGCAGCGCAGGTTGGGGCGACGAGGAGTTTGAGGTAGATTGAGCATGATGAATGTTAATCGATGATACAGTATGTCCCGAACTGCATAATGAGCTTGTCGCTCAAGACTTCCACACCTCTGCAAATAGAGTTTGGCTTCTGCTCTTCGTTCTGTATTCAAGTGTGTGTGTGTACGCGCCATTAAATCTGCACTTGAATAGCTGGAGGAATCTCAGCATGCTAGTGTTGTTCCGAGTGTTTGTCATAAATTGTGAAATCCTACCTTGAAATACTGCCAGGTGCAGTACGAGCCAGAGCAAAATTACTTTTGGTGTTCTATTGCTACCACTTTGATTATCATACCGTTCAACACGATGTAGTATTTTGAGGCTGTTTTTCACCTGGCTGTCATACAAAACAAGCAATCAAGGTTAACAGTCTGCTCTGTATTCACTTTATTTTAGTCGTTTTTTTCTTTTCTTTTTTTTTTCTTGCTGTTTTGAGATTCTCTCGGTGGTTGCTTTTGTCTTTTTAGCTGCTGTAAATTGGACCAGACTTTATCCTCATCACATTTGGAGGCTGGAATTTGACAAGCAGCAATTTCACAATCAGTCATCATTTTGGCATTGTTCCTTCACTGATTATTTCTCTGATTTCCTTTGATTATTTCACTGATCATCCATTCATGAATGTATAGTCAAAACCACAAGTCATTTGATGAACAGATGGTACCATTTGAATAGGGCAAATATAATAATAATTTTAGTTCATTGAAACAGCAAACATAGTTATTATACCCAAACGGTCTGAATTGAACTACCTGGTTCAACTTTGACCTGCTCTGCTTACTGTAGTTGTGCAAACATATAGTTTTCTGTGCAAATGAGGGGCTGTCATTGGTCAAGCATTTATCTGCAAGTAAAATGTTTTGTCCGGATGTTGGCTCGAGTCTGATCGTCTGACTGCTCCTCTTTCTTGTCGGGGCTGTCTTCAAGACAAATGTCATCGTCCTGAGAGTTCATTTGCAAAAGCAGATAAACAGCATTATGAAAATGAGTAAACAAACACCAGTTTTATTGACATTTCCTGGAGTGCAAAAAGAAATAAATTTTAAAAAATGATTTCGAAAAAGAAAACAGATTTTGTTTTTTGCAAATGAATACTTAATTTGTTTTCTGTTGAAATGCCCTAAAGTTAAGAATGCATATTTTTACATGACCGGAATCTTGTTTTGCAAATTCAAAATGTTCTCACTCCCGACTCTTCAAATACGGCAGCTTGGTCCTACTGACCAAGCATGTATAGTTAAGTTGAAATGGTCAATGTCAAAATGCTATTTTAAGATTTTTTGCTGTCATACTCAACCTAACCCCAGTATTGGGAAAAAAAAGGGAACAATAAAGAAAAGAGAAGATAATTACATAAGTAGATAACACAAGGAAGTGAAACAAAAGCAGCAAAAGTGAATAAAATATATGTTATTAAATGTGCATTAGGAATGAGGATATAGACCAACTGGATGCATAGAGATGTATTGTGATCAAAAAACAGTATTAATGAATGCAGCAATGTGTCAGCAATCAACTTTGTTGAATATGAACAAAACACAAGGAAATTAACAAAATAAAAATAAATAAAGGCTTTGTCTTTTAGTTTGGAGGACTTGTCACATCATAACTTGTTGTAGTGATGTCCTCACGCGTCCAAATCAAAGCAAATACTTACACAAAATGACCAAAACTGATAAAAATAACCTAAGTTATACACAAGACAAAAAAGATAATTATACTGATCCATATTATGAGTAGAGTCTGGTCATATCAGAGTGACTTTTTTAAAATTCAAATATCATGCAATATTGTGTAATAGCTCAAGTCCTTCTATAAGAGGATCATGTAATCTATTGTATCCCCTTCAACAGAGGAGCAGTGGAGGGTGTCATCTTTCAAACATGAGAGTTAATATAAATGGACACAGTGATGAAACACTGTGAAATGTGTGGGAACCCTGCTGGCTTCATTGCAAAGGCCATGTTTTTCCCCATGTGTTTATTATAGCCGGCGAATTGACTTGTACATAAATGAGATTTGACATGTTTGAACGAGGCATGACAGACAAGCTGCAGAAACTGGACCTATAATAAAGACCAGGGTTAAATAATGGGGGGGTGTCGAATTTCTGCTTGTTGGAAGGGTTGGAAGTCGCAGGTACCTCAAATTATGTGTGTGCGCGGATGTATTGTTAATGCCTTTTGCGTCCTATTTAAAGCACTTTGAATTGTCTCGTTGGAATGTATTTCTTTACATACCACAGCTGGAAGTCAGATTGTATATATTCATCGATTTAATACTTCTCACACCTCTGGAACAATCCCAGAAACAGATTTACATTTGCCAGATAATACGCAAATCTCATCCATTGACTCAGTCACTTCCTCCATTTACCATTTGAATGAATGTGGAAGAATAAATGCATAAATGTATTTCTGGCAGATGAGATGAATAAAGTATTGACAGAGTGAAATAAGAGTGAATAGATGGAATTTTGAATGGCTAAATGAGTGAATTCATGAAGTGGAATTTGCACTGATGACTGAATGACAGATTGGCTTTTAGCCAGCGTGTCGACTTTCTTGTTGTATAACCATCCAGCCTTGAACTTTGGTCAATGCGAGCCATTGCTTTGAATTCAGGATGGTCACGGCCTGGCTTTACTTCCCGTGTTGTGACAGCAGGTATCCCCCTCCAGCACGGCTCCCAGTGGAATGACAAATTCTGAAAATAAGGGAGAGTTTAGTGTTGGATTCACACCGACCACTCTTGGCAGATGGCAGCGTTTGGAACATCACATGGGGCATGCAGGTTTCCCAGCTCTCACTGCGGGAGGGCGGGAGGGGGGAGTTGGTGTGTGTGGAGGCCATCTTGGACTGCGCTCAAACGACTAGCAGTGACTGATGGGCCCAAGGGATGTTTACCCCTGCCCAGCAGAATAAACACTTTTTTTTTTTTTTAGAACCCTGTACAGCTCTGAGAAATCATGTGGGGAGATAGCAGGTCCCAGAGCCTTAAATGGTACATAGCGAACTGGCACTCAGCCTTGGAGTGGAATTCAAAAGCATCGACGGCATTTTATGTTGATGTAAATGAACTTTCTTTTTTTTTCTCAGCCTGCTTTCTAAAAGGACCTTTTTTGCAAAGTGCGTTGTTAAAATTAGTATGTCACCAGTTAAGTTCGGGCTGTTCTTTAATAGTTTAATGGAGTAGCATTTAATTTAACACCTCCCTTGTTAGCCCTTGTACTAAATGCTTCGACAATACCAATTCAAGTTGAGGGAAGCTGCAACCAAGTACACCTAAAATAAAAAAAATTTAAAAAACCCACAGTCCTTTATCAGTAGCCCTTTCCACACAGAGTCTTCGCATTTTCACCGCAGCGGCGGTTCGCCAATTCTCCGCCATTGGTTGTTCACACAGAACCAAGCAGTTTCAGCGTAAAAGACGAACCAGAGTGTAATTCACATAGCAAGCCGGCTCCAAAAGAGGCGTGATGGTGCACATCATGATGATGACGCCTGTGTTTTTTTCCACTTGTTTCCCCCGGTGTCCTCCTGTTAATCTAAACATGTGCCCGCTGACTGTTTACAATCGTATGGATGCTGTTATAATGTGTTGTGATTGAGATCCTGACCTGAAGTCTCGGTCGGGAGGGCTGACCTTGACAAACAGTTGGTGAGTTAAAGTTTTTTGCCAAGGACAGACGCTGTTTTCGGGCAGAAATGTGACAAAGAGTCGGTCGGACAGACACTTCTCCACAGATAACTGCGGTATTTTTTTCCTCATACAAGTTGCCAAAGACACGACCAGTTACTATGTTACTGTTGTTCAGTCCTGTAGCGTTGCTTTGTGGGACAATTATCTATATTTTGTTGAGTGATGGATCTGTTTAGTTATCAGACAGTAAACACCATCAGACCGACACACCCTCGCTCCGCGCCGCCGGCTTATCCGTTCACACCGGTTCGGTTCGCCAATACTGCTCCTCTGATACTACACCGGAGGTGCATCAGAGGCGCAGTGAAATTTCACCCCTCTCCGCATCTGAGACTTTCACACAGAGGCGGATGCGGAGAATTGGTGCAGGATCCCCGCATGCAAACGGCAGTGTGAATGGGGCTAGTGAGTATTCTTTCAAAATGAAGAAAAGTCATTAAAAGTGATTGTGCCTACCTTTGTAGTTGGTTGCAATGCTACCAATATAAGCACGTATGCATCCGAAGCAACCCAAACAACAGTGTCCTTTAATTTGTCATGGTTTGGGTTTTTGGTTCCCGTTTTATTTTGGAGATTATATCCTCATGCCACTTGCTGTGACTTTCCCTCCCTGCCTTTGTCTTTTTCCCGCCCTTGTTTCATTTGTTCATTGCTGCAGTCATCTGCTCTGGGTTTGGAAGTCATTCTTCCGACTTCGGTGTGTTCAAGTCGGAATATGGGAGCAAACGTGGACGGTGTTTATCATTTTAATCACTCATTTTAAACAACTCATTGACAGCTGTTTACGGTATTTGAGTGGCAAGGGAGAGCAAAGGAAATGGTTCACACAAGCCGTGAAATTTATTTCACAAATATACATGTTAACATCAACCAATAAAACAAAATCAGGAAAATGACTCCCGCACACTGTCCGTGTCAACAAAACTTAAACTTAGTTACAAGTGAAGGGGACAGTTTGAGGGAGTCTTTTCCCTGATTTCGTCGGACTACGCTCTTCTCCTACACACCTGTCGATCTTAAGGTGTGCAAAAGCAGAACCCTTCAAATATACATGTTAACATCAACCCAATTTTTACTTTCATCCACCATGTTTCAGCGTCATATGTCGTCAACTCTGCAACAAAACTTTCTTTGACTTTCCGACTGACTGACTTTATGTTGCGCAGACGTGAATTTCGTCAGTTGCAAATACATTGTTCCGCAGTATGAGTCCTTGTGTATTAAAGGCTGTGTTTTTCCCTTACTTTTTGTCAGTCGGATTGTTTTTATCCTGCGTCTCCTGCGTTCCCACATCAGTTTCCCGGTCCAGTTTTCTCTGTTTGTTTTCCCTGAATTTTGCCTGTGTTCCTTGTATCATCCTCGTCTGTACCTCGTTAGTTTTGCTCTTGCTTTTAATTCCCAGCCCTTTTGTTGCCTGCCTTTGTTATTTGGCCTACAGCTTGAGTTCATTACAGCTCACTTTTTGTCACATCTTCCCGCCTGCCTCTGTGTCTGCATCTGGGTCCTCACCATTTTTCAAAACCTTATCATGACCCAGTTGCAGCAGCTCTCATTGCCGTCTGGCGCCCTTACAGTGTGTGGCACTCGCTGTGATGAGACCTATTGTAGCCGTCAGAGAGAGTTTGAAGAGCATTCCAAAGTCAAAGAGACATAAATAACTGGTGACATATAGCGGCTTAATCTCTTGACCTCGTCATTGTCAGCTGTCTGCTGGGATCAAAGATCAGCTTCTCTTGTGATGGCGCTACCAGTAGCTGCACCAGTGAAGAGATAAAACCCTTCTGTGCAGTTGTATAATTGTCCCTTTGCCTGCCCCAATTTGCGGATTGTTGAAAAGGCACTATGTTAAACAAATGCAGTAATTACTTTTTAAAAGTGCAATTTAACACTTCGTTTTAGCTTGAACATGCCCTCTTCACAAGTTCAACAATTTTAAATCTTGACCCAAACTGCTTAGTGAGGAATACAAGTTTAACATTTGGTAAAAAGATACCATATTTGGTCTTGGCGTGGCAGATGCGCCCTGAATTGCATTTTAGTTCAGTTATTTCCTGTTTTATTTTCCAAGTTATATCCTCATGTGTTACATTATAATGTCTTTGTCTGTTCTCCCGCTCTTTCTTGCTCACCTGCGTTCCATTAGTTAATCATTGCCATGTATTTTTTTCCCCTTACTCTTTCAGTTCATCTGTTCATGTCCTTGGATCAGTCCTTGCTCTTGTACTCCCTTTCTACCTGCATCTTGGTGTCCTGCGGTTTGGGTCCTTTTGTAAAATCAGAACAATGTGTACCATCTGTGTCATGATGTTCAGGAGAAGGCCAACATCTCCAAAACAATCTAGATGGATAAATAGCACTACAAGTAATAGGAAAATATGTATTTTTGATCTGGGGGTGAACTGTCCCTTTGCTTTATATTTTGTTGAGTTATGTACTCATGTTATCCCAATTTTTTCCAACATTAGTCCAACCTTAGATAAATGTGTCGCCTATGTAACTTGGGTTAAGGTTACTTTATTGTCTCCCATGAGAGACACATGTCTTTGAGTAAGGGAACTGCTGCATCATGCCAGACGTTGCAGTAAAAAAAAAAACACATAAGAATTGTCGAAGATAAAAACAATTGAGCAAGTTAATCCCAAACTCTTGCACACTGTTATAACTCATAAAGCTAAGCATATTTCTCAGAACATACACATTTTCATACATACACAAGTTTGTGTACATACAACCAGCAATATGAATCACTTACATGCTTACAAACAAATACAAGGGGACCCTGTATCTCCTTCAAGAATTCATCATCTCAGTTCAACAGATGGCAAGGGTCAGATCGGGTCCAGTTGGCTTGCCGACTAGTTTCCTTCCAGGCAAAACGATCAACTGATACGTAAAATTGTGAGGAAGGAAGTCAGCGAACATGGGTCAACATAGCGTGAATAAAACTTTAAAACCTGACCTTATCCCTGAACATTTCTACCTGAGTCATGTCAGATAGATTTTCATGGGCAGTTACGTTTTTGACAAAAACACCCATGATGCCATACTACTTCACAACATCAACAACATATGTTCTTTGCTTTCATTATTTGACTGAGAGATCTTTAGCAACAGAAATTAAATCTGGTGCCTATATAAGTTTCCTTATAATAAAGTGTATCAGCCCCCGACCCTGAATGACTCCACTGAACCATATTTGAAGCTTTCAGGCAGGATCTCTTTCAGCCAGGGGATTAAGGTTTGACTGAGACACAGAACAATTTACCCATCTATAAATCTACAATTCAAAGTGCTGAGTTGAGAATTGAACAATCTGTTTCCAAACCCATTTATGGCACATATTTATTGCTCTTGTGTGTCCATCAATCTCTGTGCAGTTTGGGGTACAGCAAACAGGTCCTAGATCAGTCCTCTAACACTGAGATGCTTGATAAATGTCACTGTGAACCGCCGCAACGTAAGTGACAGTTGACATTTTATGATCGGAGCACTCGTAGTAACAAAGTATCCGTATCTTGTCTGCCGTGTGATGTATAGCCGCGGAGCCTGTTGCCTTCATTACACCTTTGGTGTTTCCAAAGAATATCCACCAGGAAGAATATTAAAAGTTAAGCCTGTGAGGGCGCTTTCAAATAAGCTCATTTCAGAAACATTGCCAAGAAGGACAGCCATCTAAGACATCATTAAGGGAGGAATAACTATCATAGCACAGCTGAAGTCCTAGTGGAACAACAGCTTAAGGGATCATTAATAATATAGAACTGTGTCTACGTGTACATCGACTCATATAGGAGCTGAGTTGATTATGCTAAGTTAATTGCGTTGATAGAACAATGACTTGTGGGCAATACTCAATTGAATTAATCAAAATCTCTGTTCAGTAAGACCACAATATCTTTCTTTTTTTTTATAAGGGGAGGCTAATAAAATGAAGCATTCCAAATACAGGAACAAACATCCAGATACCTACGGTGGGTGGCTTACAGAGTTTAATCAATATCTCTGCTTCAATCCTCGCCACAGTGCAAGCCTGTTCCTCTGGATGCATTGCCCTCTCCAACCCTGGAGGCAATCCATGCAGAAACCCTTGGCACAGTCCACCACACCACCGTAATGATACAAAGGGGCAGTGGATTAAGTCGGATCTGACAAATCTATCCTCCGTCCTTCTCCTTCTTGTGTGACAATTAGATGTTTGTATGTGGACCAGCAGCGCGGCATGAGGGGTACTAATTTATGCCCCAGTGTAAATGTGATTTTTATTTGAAGAAGCAAGCGTCGCCCGCCCGGCTCGTGATGTAACTGTCCGAGTCTCTCACTCACTCTCCCTCTCCCGCCGTCTCTCTAAAGGGTGAGACAGAGTTCAGCTCCGAGAGCCAAATTTTAAATGCCATGGGTCACTTTTTAAAAGATCATCGTGGATTTTAACTGACGGATTTTCCTCAGCGCAAAATTAATGCCTTGAGGTGGCGGTGTGTCACCCATGGACATGCGATTTCATTCTCTTTTAATTGTCTGCGCAGTGAGCAAGTGAACTAAGAGCTGAGATTAAAGGATTCTTTTTAAGAATCATTTCAAAGCGACCCGCCATCCCACCCATGACTAATTTAGTTAGCAGTATTCTCCATACCACTGCTTTAATACAGCCTCTGTTGTAGAATGCTGTGTCATGTCATCCGCAGTCATGACAAAGCCATACTCCACATATCTGCATTCTAAAGAAGATGACACATCACATTTATTGAATTTCGCTATTTATTCAAGCTCATTTTTACAGTTTCATTATTTGTCCAAATATCAAACTGGCTTCAATAACACACCTCAGCTGGAAAAGTTCAACAACATCTTTCAAGTCAAGCTGAAGCACATCATAATCACTCTGAATTTTAAGGGTTCTCCAAGTCTTGGATTTGCTCAGCAAGACTCAGTCAACTTGACTTTAAAATAAGGACATGGATTCACTGGTGGACAGTAAAAAAAAAAAAAAAAATCACAATTAGAATTATTTACAAGAAGCACACACTGTGATTGCTGCATATTTCAACCAACAATAGCTGTGGTATCAACTTTGTGAGGCTTTCTTTAGCTGCACTGAGCTAAATGTTAAGTTGAGTATGGGGTTTAGAATATATAACACACTGATGTTAGGCAGGTATAATGTTTGCCAGGTTTATCACCTTAGTTTTGCAAGTAAGCATGCTAACATTTGCTAATTTGCACAAAAGTCAAAATACAGCTGATGGAAAATACCATTGGTCAGCCAGTGAGACTAAATGTAGTTATTTAATTAACCCAAAGCTAATTATGGCTCTAGAGGAAAGGTTAAGCAGTCACCAAAGTCAATTGTCATCCTGAAAGGAACATGGATGTATTTATCAAATTCCATGCCAATCCAACTTTAATATCATTATAGTTGTAGATATGTTTCTCAAAGACACAAATGTCAACCTCATGGTGGTACTAGAGGAAAAGTTAGGAGAACACACGCCATTAGGATACATTGTCTGGTAACTGGGAAGAAACGGACATTATCTCATCAAGAAACTGCCAGTTGATTTCCCTCCACTGAATGAGTCATTGTTTGTGAAGCAGGCAAACTCAAATGGGGGTTTTAATTCTATTTAGCTCTTCCTCACTCGTTTGATTTAAATCTCATCTGGGAAAAGTAATCAGAGTTGATCCTGTTAAAGGCGAGATCTCACATCTGCTCGTCGTCGTCAGATTCCAAGAGATGGAGTTAATCCCCAACTGATGTTGCTTTGGCTGCCTCTACGTTTTAATTTAACTGTTTTGTTCCCTTATGGTTTGCTGAACTATGAGGTCATCTGGCTCAGGGATGACCCAGTATGATAATTCTAACTTCTTTGTTTGACCTTTTCATCTTGGTGGACATGCACGGAGGGTAAGAAGCGGGGAAACAGCAGCGGGAGCAAGAACGATGCTATTGATGCGATGATATTGATGTTTTTCTCCAAGTGGTTAAGTGTCGCTGTAAGCCACGCTGTCACTTCACAAACAGAATAAGAGATTTGGTGAAGACGAGCTGCCGTGCCAGCATCGGCGGCTGAAAGAGAATTCATACATAGCAAAGCAGGGGAATGCGGTTTTGAGCGAGCTGTGAGTGTTATTACATTACCTTGAGCTGTGTGTGGTCCCACATGCATTGTGTCTCAGCACACCGAGGGAGTCAAAGGAAAATGTCAACCAAATGCTTCCCATTTAGCAGCATCTGGTCCCCTCCCAGTGGATTCTGACCATTTATTATGTCAGGTAATTGTTTGGTAATCTCACTCCAGCCGTTTGCCCAGCTTTTGATGGTGCTGCAAGGCTTTTTCTTGAAAGACAACATCATCCCCAACAGTGACAGCGTGTATTCCCTTTCACCTCAGTCGCAGAGTTTGGGAACTCTGTGAATCTTGCAGAAGCCCTTTGCTTTGAAAATACATTACGGCACCAGGAGCTGTGGCAGCTGCCCAGGACGCGTTCAAAGGAAAACACGCATCCGCCCTCGCGTGCACTATGCCCTCTTATTATAAGCGTGAGAATCTGCTCTTAGAGATACACACTTCAGTCAGGGTTGTGATTATGTGTCAGCGGGTGTGGGGCAGAGGGTTGGGGTGGGCAGAGGAGGAGGGTTGTTATCTTCATGGCTGAACAAGAACTAGATGGAGGAAAGGGAACATCTTTCAAAAACTCTAGCCAGGACTCGGGGAGATAAGAGAGAACGCTCCACTGGCCTAGTATTGTGGAAGGGAAAATTGCAGCAGAATCGTCACAAAAGACTCAATACCCCCCGCAATTTACTGTCTGGATAAGGAATCATTGTAAATCATCTGTTAACTGACAGAGTGACCGCAGCTGTATAGACTAACGTATAC
Organism: Pagrus pagrus; assembly: GCF_965226575.1. Lineage (NCBI taxonomy): Eukaryota > Metazoa > Chordata > Actinopteri > Spariformes > Sparidae > Pagrus > Pagrus pagrus. Next base: position 13,429,814 of record NC_140206.1, on the reverse strand, counting down.
CGTGGTGCACATGAGAACATTTCCTCATGTTCTCTCATCATTATTCAGAACATGCCAACTGTGTTTTTTGCTCGAAGATAAACATATACGGAAGAAAGTGCCTCTTCACTACAACTGCATTGCAAATAGGTAAAGTGTGTACATCTAACATATGTCTAAACTGTGAGGCCTGATTAAAGATAAAGAATATTTTTGCATAAAAATGGCTAGAAAGATTGCCACGTGCACACTGATTGGTGTTCTCGGGACACAAAAATCGTATCTAAGCCACGACATTAAAAGGACGAACAAGTGAAGTGTATAACATAGATCATCAACAGTTTGTTGGGTCTTTTGGCATGCAACACCCACCCAAACTGTTTAGACCAAGAACACCCCCCGTTGCAATGGAACTCCCCAATGGTAGTGCACCCAGTGGATCCCAACTACATTTGGAGTTGGTCTAAAATGAGATTCCATTCAGATTCCTACAAATGCATCTCAGTTCCATTGATGTTCTCTGGACACAATAATCCTATCTGATCACAAAAAGTAGTGTGGACAGTCTGTCTTTAAATTCAAATCCAATTTACCTACTGTCTGAACATAGCCAAACAGCTGACCTCCAACTTCCCCAGATCAGAATCCATTTGAGCATCCATAGGAGTGGGTCCATGGAGGTCGAACTATGAACAACGTTGTTCACTTCACCTGTTTTCCTTCTAATGTTGTGGCTGATCAGTGTAACAATGCATTTCATTTGGTGGCTTGTCACAATTACTTCCAGAGATGATACGCCATAGAGTGAGGCAGGAAGTTGACGAACTTGACGAGATGTAACATTTAAAAACGTAATTAAATAACCTTGTTTGTGAACATTTTCTGCCTTAGTCACATCAAATATATTTATTATTGGCTACTCAACAACACCAAACTACATCATTTATTTTAATTGTTTTGATTGAGAGACACCTTAATGGCAAACAGCTGCATATTTTGGGTTAAACTTAACATTTCAAGGTTTTATTATCTTTATTATTTATTATCAAGAGTTTTCTTTGATGAGCAAATGGTGAAAAATGCTTCATACATTACCTGCTCTTCCATCTATTTCAAGGAATGCTTTCTGATATGTTGGGCCAATCTTCTAATGATGTCTTTATACATTAGTAGTAATTAATTAAGTAATTAAAGGAATACCTAATGATATAACGATTTAATGCAGAACCCAACATTCTCATAGTTGAGCAGCATCCCGCATGTAACGTTGCTCTTAAATTTTCAGTCTTAATCAAAAGTATGATCAGCAGAAGGAAGTGCTGGACTAACACCCATGGGAAATCATGGGTCAGGCAAGAGCTTTTTACCTCACAAATCTTGCTAGATCTCAAACACAGATATCTTACTTCAGTTGTACTGCCCTTGAAATCTTCTCAAAGGAACTGATAAAACTGAAAGTCAACTGGACCTCAATGCAGGATATACTGGCCATAATTTCTTTTTTGCCGCTGAATTTATGTGAAACAACAAGCTCTAAACCCACTGAAAAAGAAGGGCCTCTGTGCAGCTCCCAGCAGGCTGTCACTCGCTCTCTGCAAGACATTACAGAGACTGGAGAGTGCAGTCCCTTTACAATCATTTTAGTCCAAACTTTTGCCGCTCAAGCTCAGCTACGAAAGTGGCACAGTAGAGGCTGACAGGAAATACAGGAGGAATAACTGCAGTGCTGTTGCTAAGGCACCATCCAGCCTTAAGATTTGAGACTGGAGGGTGAAAGATACCGCCGCGCCATCTCTATACAATAAAAGTTAAAGACAGTGGATTACAGTGTTCTTTCAAAAGAAGCTGTTGTTGAGGTTACTTCCATTTTTACTTGTATAGGGCTAGACAGAGTCTGAAACAAAAATCCTTACGCGGTGTTCTGGAGCTTGAAAAGAAGTGAGAAGTCTAGGTGAGAATGTCAAGGTGATAACAAGATGGGTTATATAACCATAAAGCATTCGGATGTTAGAAGCCAGCTTGGGATATACATGTGTGATGTTTTTAAGTAAGTCCATTATTGCATAACTGCCCTTTGCAGACAGAACATTCTGGTTCTTTTTAACACAGTTCAAGATACAGAAGTGGAAGTCAAGGTTTGAGGTGAAAGACAACATCAGCCCCATATATGAGGTGATATATGTTTAATTGACTGTCATTGTTACATCAAAACCTCTTAAAAAGAATCCCATAGTCCATCAATCACAATTCTTTTTTTTTTTTTTGGTCTCTTTTAATAATTTTTCCTGCAAAAATGTCTTTTTTTGTTTTATATCTGTCATCTTAGGGTCTGGGAATTTTTAGTCAACCTTTTTTTAATCAGAAAACTATAGAAGTTCTTCCAGCTTCAGTTTTAGGAAGGTGGAGGAAGTACCACAGCAGGGCCGTTATTATAATCGGGAGGGGACACATCCCCCCAATATTCAAATGTGTTCAGTACCCCTCCCCTCCCCAATATAATGATTGAGTTGATTAATAATAATAATCATAATAATAAAAGGCTACGCTACGATAGGAAACCACACACCGCCATCCGAAATAATCAGTAGCAAAAGTGATCTTTTATTTAATTGCTATTATTATTTCTATTGGTTCTAGTTTTAAATTCACAATTTAACTGCAGTTTAGCCTGTGGTTTGTCCTCAGGGTGTTTCCATAGCCCAGTAATAGCTGTTGCTCGACTGCTGGACGTCAAACACTATAGTGCTTTTCTTGTTTATTACTTTCAAATGTATTAAAAGTGGAAAACTAGAATGTAATATGAGTGTTATGTAGGCTATATCACTGTTGTTTGTAACAGTTTTTGTAAGTTAACGGTTTTATTGTGCAATAATAGATAAAATAACATGGTGCGTACATTACCCACAATGCAACTTAGCCACTGAATGCCATCACTGGAGGCACTAGAGCCACAAAGGGCTTTATATTACTTTTTTCAAGGACATATAAACCAACTTTAATTTGTACAATTGGTGGAGATACCATCTTAGGAAGAGTCAAAATCCTCCTGCGTTTAAGGCCAAGGTAACCCTAACCCTTTTTTCTCTATTAGACAGTGGATGGTGTATCTTTATATTTTTTATAATTTGCCTATTACTAAAAATGTGTCTGCAGCTTCAACCATGTTTGTTAGCTGTTATGTTTTATGACGCACTTTCTTTTCAAGGGGTTTCCATGATAAATACTAATATAACGGTCAGTTGTGTTGTGGCAAAATATACACACTTTCACAAAGTGAAATATGAACACAATTGGAAAAAATAGCAGGGGTTTATACTTGCATTGACCATTCTGTGACATGAAGTGTCACAGACATCTCAATTTGAAATGAATCTCAGCACCTATTTACACAGTGTGAGCCTGAGCTTAGTCCCGCGTTTAGCTAGCCAGCTGGGTATCACTCCCCCACCGATGTAAACATTTGAACGCTCTGCTGCTCCCACTCCTTGGCTAGACTGCCCAGAGTGTGTTCTGAACACTCCGAGCAGATGACGCCCTGAATAAACAAACAGGAAGTCTGCCACCCCGTTCGTCCCCCATCGGAGAATTACTGATTTGAATTCACTCGTATGGTTGCAATTTATGATATCATCCTCTTATTGGCAGGAAGGCCACAGCATATACACTGACACAGTTGACGTCTGCAGATTACAGCTTTCTGAGGGATTTCATTGGATCCCCTGAGGTTCACTTCCAAACAGCAGCACAAGTTGTATTATAAGAGTACAAGGATTATTAAAATAAAATCTAAATTACCTGACAATTTAAACTGGTAAAGTATTCTGACCTAAAACCGGGGCTGAATGATGAATAATTAGTTCCAATGATCTATTTTTGCCATTTCGGAGCAAGAAACTAAGTCTTTATGAATATAAACTGTGTAAATTATAAATGCGATGAACCTTTCAAGCCTCACAGTTATTTTTTGGGATTAGGCTTACCTTGGAGACTAATGGAAAATGAAAATGGTATAATTATTGGTTTGAAAGTGAGACCAGAGCAGCCCAATGGGCAAAGTGAGTGAGTGAGTGCTAAATTGCAAGTGAGTGCTAAATTGCAAGTTTTCTTATTAAAGGGATTTGGATGTTAAATGCACTTAAGGTTTTGTTTTCTGTCTTATTTTCAACATTTAAATGTGTTGCTTTCTTGACAGAGTGAGTGGAGCTTCATTTTGAGTTTCCTGTTATTCTGTTTTGTTCTGTCGAGGGTGTTTAATAATCATGAAAAAGCAATTGTATGAGGACCATGTAGGATAGCAGTGGGTAAACAGGTTGGATAGGGAAAATCAAGGATATTAATAAACCTAAAAGTCTCAGATTTAAGCTAAATGTGAACATAAGCATGATAACATGCTCACACTGATAATGTGCCGATGCTTAGCAGGCATAGTAACAATCTTTGTTTATCACTGTATCATGCTAACATTGCTCCTTGCCATGTAGCACAAAGTAGGGCTGAGGCTGATGGGAATATCATTAGTTTTGCAGGTTTTTGGTCATAAACCAATGTATTGGGCGAAATCAGGGCAGTCCATCCAATAATTGTGAACATTTTTCTAAGACTCATCCTTTAGGGACCGTGAAAAACAAAACATACAACATAACATAACATACCGTAACACTTTATGGCAATCCCTTCAAAAGTTGTTGGGATATTTACATTTGGTCTAAAGTGGTAGGCTAATTGCCAAACATTACCATCTGTAAAAAAAACGTATTTGTTTTAACAAAGAAAGAGACATCTTTCATTTGAACAAAGTCCTTAAGGCAAGTCTTGCCACTCTGCAGCCATCTAGGCAATGCCCAAAGGCGGTTGATTCAAGCAAACAAACCAGGCCTCCTATTTACCAAGCCAAAGCCTCAGTATTTGACAGATTGGGGATGAGACTCAACAAGCAACTATCCTACAAACTGGACCTTTAAAATAAGGTTAAATATACCATTATCCCCACAGGTTATACTTTTACTACACATGCACACAGTTTCAATACACCACCATCCTTTATGGCTCAGTCCAGAGTACCATGACACGACACCGTCAGTTCATCCCACCATCAGCATGATCTCCTCATCTCACATGCTTATTAGAAGTCAGCACAAGCCTCTACATTGAAAGATGATTCAGGATTACGTCCTCGCCTCCTGCTGTTCAGAAGGGGTTTGCTTGACAGCAACTGGTGGCAGAAACGTATATAAATTAGTGGCCCATCTTAAATCAGCAAAATTTCAACAATGGCCTCCACTTAAATGACTGTAATATGCATCAGTATTCATTGGTTTCTGCATTTTGGCCATGTTATCTTTCCTTTGAATTAATTTTACGCTTGCCTAGTGTCACTGTAGACTAAAGTGTGTCAGGTAGCAGTAATGTGACTGGTTAATTATTCCACAAAAAGCTCTTTCAATGTAATTCAGGCCCAGGGGCTGTGCATTTGTTAGCATATAAAGAGGAGAGGCTCCAGGGCAGGAACAGCAAAGACACTTTTACCTTCATCTTAATCCTTGAAACTTTTGTTTATTCTTTTTTTTTTTTTTAGGAAGAAAGTGATGTGTCATGCGATCATTATCTGAGCAACCTTTAAATGCAACCTTAAAGGGAGAGTGCACCCCAAAAGCACTGTTTATCCACCAGATAGTTTTGGTGTGAGTTACACAGTTTTGGAGTATCAGAGATATGTGCCTGCTCTCTAATGTAATGGAACTTGAGGGCACTTGGATTGTAGTGTTGAAAGTGCGAAAAAATACATTAAAACACTGCGCAGAAGGTAGCTTGCATCTACTAATGGATGAGGGGCTTTTGCTTGTGGCAGCGCGGGATGCTAACATTAATGGCATCCTCCTTGGCTAAGCAGTAACATTAGCTAGATCAGTTAGCATAGTTAGCTGGCCTCGTGCCCCTGAGTGGATGGCTTCTAGGGCTGCAGCATCGATTATTTTAGTAGCCAATTATTCTACTGATTATTAATCGACTAATCGTATATGATATATTCCGTGATCTGCACAACAAAACACTTTATTTTCTGTGGTTAATTATTTTCTTTAGCAACATTTAGCCGATTTAGGGACACATAATCCTCAGCCAGGTTGCCACCACATTGATTTATGTTCTTACGTAACCATTACTGTACATATAGTACAATTAGTAACATATGCTTTTTACTAGCCTTAAAAGGTGCAGTATGTAAGAACCAGAGTAAAGGGTAAATCCTGCAACTATAGCTGCCATTAGCTAGTTAGCTCAGTTAGCAGTGCAGTTAGCTGTCTGGACTGGGAGCTCGGAGTGGTTTTATGAGAAAGGATAGGCTGGGGCTAGCTGGTTAGCATGCTAACGTCAGTAGATATCTCTGCAATACAATACATGGATGTCTTTGACGCAACGTCGTAAGACATTTCTGTTGTTTCTTCACAAATAAATTTCCTCACTGAAATTCTTACATAGTGCACCTTTAATCTCAACTAGCAATCACACTGATTTAAATGCTATTTGTAACGTAGCGTTTATGTTACCTTAGGGGGTGCATAGTCATGTTTTCTGTTGATGTGCTGCAGCATTGTCAAAGTGCTATTACGGTCAGCTAAGTCCATTTTACAGTAGACACACTGTAAGGGGATTTCTTGTAGCAATCCCAGGGACATTTTCTGTAGTTTTCTCCAGGCTGTCTCTTCTTTTCGCCCATTGCTGCTTTCTTCTTTCTCTTCCTCCTATTTTTGGCAATCCACCCCTGAACTTACGCTCATGTTACAACGTATCAACAGTGGAAGCGAGTGCATTGTGCAACAGAAATTATCATGTGAATCAATCTGCTGTGGATTGTTATCCTGGATTAAATAAAGCCCCAAGGTAAAGTTAGTTGCCTCAAGGCTTTTTAGTAATCGAGTTACTCGAGAGTTCGTTTCAGCCCTATATGTTTCCCTTTGCGCAGCTATACAGTTGGTGGATGTAGTGGATTATCACCATTACCTTACAGACTACAAACTCAATGACCAATATCTCCAAAACAAACTGGATGAGTTAATTGTGCTTGTTTTCATTCTTATCATCGGCCTTCTAAAAACAGACCCCGGGTTGTTCAGCTCAATAAAGTCTACGAGGAAGCCAAAGGCAATAAGCTTTAGTTGGGAGCGTCACAAAAGTGCAAGGTAAACTTGGCTGAAGCCTGGGCTAAAGCTCAACACCGATTCTTATTATATCCACTGTCAATGCAAACAAGGCGGCAGGAGGCCTGTCAGTGCACATTCAATCTGTGTCAACATCCTCCTGGCAAGGTTATCCTCAAACTAATCTCTGTGCGGAAGACGTCTGTCCAGACAAAGTATCGGATCTGCTCAGAAGATCAGATTATAACCGTTTGCCTTCAGGGAGTTACGGCCTCAATAATGTATGGCTGCATAATACCGAAAAAGCCTGCGAAAAACCCCTTTCATGAACCTCACCTGAGTTTATATGTTCGAAGGGATGTGAAAAGGAAAAAAGAACATAGGCTAACGCATCAACCTGATTGGTGGGTTTATCGTTGAGTTGAACACATTTAAGTGAAGGGCTCTAATCATGCGCTATTGAGCTGCTGTTGTGCAGCTGATTACAAATTACATTCCAGGCTACCGTGTTGCCTTTGGGCTTAACTGCAATTGAATTAGACTGTCACCGTTCAGACATCCGAGCCAAACTAGAGAGTGTTCTGTGTCTGACAGGTGTTCTTTCCCCGTGACAGGTGAGTGCGTGTCGGAGACGTCTCCATTGCTTTTAACGATGCCCGCTTCCAAATTGATGTGAATGTGCTTAAGTGTACTGTTCAAAGGAATTATCTCATGTCTGAAGTACATAGATGAAAATAAACACCCCAGCTGTCAGTGTTTTTCGCGTACCTATGTGTGTCCATTCTCTCTTTGTCTTTAACGAAAGTGGCTACGAGAGAGAAAGAAGATAGTGAGGGAAAAAACTCTCATTCTTCCATTTATCTGCATCTAAAAGTCTCTTTTTTGCTTCAAAAATGGATGTGTTCTTTTTTAGCCGGGACCTTTTTTAGAGTATTTAGTATAAGATGGTTCTCTTCACCACAATCGTCAAAGATGAGGGAATATTTTGAGACTTCGAGGAGCACTGAAGCCGAGCTGGAAACGCACAACCTCTCTGAAATTAGGGAACTTTTGCGACTGCTGATTGACAGTCACTGGCTGGTTCTTTTGGTTTGTCTCTGAGTACTGCTCGAAAACCTGGTTATCGCTCATTCAGAACTCCCTCCGCATTCCCTTCCAAATAAAAGACGTTAGAGTCAGTTTTGTGAAAGCAGAAAGTAATGCAGACAAGAAACTAGTGGACTATAAAAGACACAAACGTAACAAGATTTTTGTTCACTTTTGGGTTTATTTCATTTGTGAAGGCTTGTTTTATTATGAAAGTGTTGGAGGTTTTGTTTGTTGGAATGAGTAGTTAGTAGTTATGACAAAACTGGTAACACTTTTTACATGTCTGCAAATTTAATGTAAAGTAGATGGTAATTACCAAGTAATATATTTATTTAGGTAATTAATATCTTGTAATTTATTTATTATATTTCCAGGAAACTGGTTTCTGCTCACCTTCTGCTGATCATGCCATTTTAACCTGCAACCCTCTAACTTCCCCCCAGCAGGCCATTAAATTGAAGTGAGTTGCTAGAGCTTCATTTCCAACTAGTTTCTGCGCAAATTCTGCAAGACGGTACATTTAATTTTTGTTTTGTTTTTTATTTTGTTTCCATTTGGAACTTTGCCATCAACTTAACTTCAACCGTGAAATGAAACCAGATCAACAAGAAAAGCGGCAAAGAGCCAAAGGTGGCAGACAACACGCTCTCACTCACAACTTGTCAAACAGCAGCTTGGCCTTAAAGGGCAGCACCGCCAATTTTTCACATTACAGTCAGTTTTCAACATTTTCATGTATTTGTGATCCCTGTACAGATTTGATTTTGGGCTATATAAGCCTGAGTGTGTTTCCTCTTGGGGCGTAGTCCAGTCCTGCAGCCACAGTTGAGTCAAACCCCCCTTGAACATGGAAGAAAATGCACTTGCAAGGTGACAACCAAACAGGAACATCCATGTGACAAACTTGTAAATTCCCTTTGTGTTGCCATAGCATGTGAAGCATCTGTTTTATTACCTGTGATTCCGCCCCTGTGTCTGTCTTGCATCACCATTTTACACCCTGTCACTGCAACTTTTATGAGGCGTCACTAAGAACTCGTAGATTGTCATGAAGGCCTTCATGATTGCCAGGTTCCGATCAATGCCTTAACAAGGGGGCCTTTCACAAGCCTGTAGTGAAAATTAAACCGTTGATAAACTCTGCAGTGTTCTAATCAATACCCTGCCCTTTTATTCTTAAACACGACACACATTGCATGACGGGCAATCAAAACACTGAGGGCTTTTATTGCAGTCAACACAAACGCTCACGTGGAGAAAATGCATGTATGGATTCAAGTAATTTTGTCCCGAATTGGCTTTTTTTCTCCCATGGGGGAATCGTCAGACAGATTCGCATTTAGTAGCGTGTGTTTTCACAGTTGCTCCCCTCGCTGTGTAATCTGTCTTCACGCCGAGGGAAATGACGGCATCCCATATTGTGCCACGCCAAAAGTCGAATTGTGCGTGTTCTAATCACTGATTCTGCTAAATAATACATTAATTGCATCAACAGTGGCTGCAGCAGAACTAAGCTTCTTAGGAGGCGATGCTTGCATTGTGTGTGTTTAGCCGCCCCATTATATGAGAGAGCGGAGATCAATGCAGCGGCCTAATGGCTACGCCGGTGCGGTGGGGCCCGCGGGAGCCGGTGGGATGTGTGGATGACAGAGAGAGAGGGCTCGGGGAGGCCTCTACAGCAGAGCCCTCGGGGGGGCACAGCGTGTCTGCCGGGGCCTTTACGGCTAACATGATAACATTGGAGCGCGCATCAGTGTAAGATGCTTATTCTTTGTGTCATTTAAAATCAATAACAACAGCACGACGCATGTTGCCGGTCTATTAAATCCGCATGGGTCATAAGACGCGGCGCAGAAGTCGTGTAACATGGCATAAGGGATGTATTCAGATGTATTATTTATTTGGACAGCTCTGCTCCAGTCGCTTTAAATAGGTCTCATAAGAAATAAATAGAGGCTATTTCTGATATGTATACACACAAGTGCTTTAAGGAAAAACTAAGATTTTGAATTATAGACATACAGTTGCAGGTTTAATGATCAGAACTCCAAATTAAAAGCATCTATATATTCACTGGTGCTGTTCTGCTCTTATACGTCTTCACGCCGAAAAAAAAAAAAAGAGGCTTTGAACATTTTCCAATAATCCTCTCTCTGTGTTGTGGTGCTATTAGGTGCAGCTCTCTGCGTTTTAGTGATCCAACCTTTACAACTTCGGGGGCGAGTACTGTACTTTTGACAACTTCTTTTTCTGATGCCTCCCTTGCTAATGAGAAGGTATTGACTATTCGGGAGCGAGCATTCGATGAGCCTATGGAAAGCCGGAGCTTCAAGTGCAGCCACATTATTCTGTTTTCCTTGCAAGACGCCTACATACATCAGGATGATCCATCTCCAGAGTCATTAACAAAATCACTTTAGCGCGGTTCTGACAAGCCTCAGTGATTGCCGCTAATGAACTTAGCACATCAAAGATAAATCAAAGCTGAGGAAAAAGACTTGGTTTATGCACAGCTCGGAAAATAGGCAAATAATCCAGGGTATCTATTCTGTTGTCAGTTTGAGGAGATCAGCGACGTGTCACACACATACACAGGACAGTGCCCTTTGAGAATTCACTCATCCATCACACCAACAAATAGAAACTGCTGTCAAAAGGAATGCCTTGTTTCTCTTGCAATTTGCACACTAAATGCTGTGACATGTTGCTAATATTAACATTGCGTTGCAACAGTTTTCATCCGTGATGGCATCCTTTGTCACCGAGGATGACATCTGTGTTCTTAAGAGAGCATTTCTATTTGTGGCACGACAATAAGAGACATTGCTCCGGCGTTTTCTGCATAATTTACAGTACATCCGTCAGTAAACTGACAACCGAGAAAAATGTTCCTGAACAGTGGGATGGCTGTGAGCACCGCGTGTAAGTTTGATAAACTCTCACCGCAATACGCCCTCAGCAAAGATGTGTAAGCGTTTTGCATAAGTCGAGCGGGTCGCACAACATCCTCCCGCCGTGATTTATCTCACCCCGGATTCCTGCTCGTCATTAGTATTCCTCGTCGTCAGCGCCTCTCAGTTGTTCGAGCGTCCCGCCGCGTCTACTCGCAGCCACAGGTCTGCTTACAGTACAGCTGCGGTTTGCATCGGTAAAAAGTGTGGTCACGCCTCCAGAGTTGGCGGATATGGGTGTTTGCTGGGTGAGTGTGGGGGGCGGGGGTTCACACGAGCTGTCGGCTCAAAACCTTCACAGATCCTTGATTCATAACCTCATGTAAATTTCATTTTGTGCTTCCTTTCCTTGTTCATCGATATTGCGGTTCCCCCTTCATTGCTGGTTGTGTAAAGCACATCATCTCAAATATGTGTTGATGTTGCACGATATGTCTGGTGTTAAGAGGACTTTTGTAACAACTAGTCACAAACCATGACCAGGACCGTGATGGAATCTTAGCAACAGGAGATAAACAAAGTAAATAGATATATTTTTAAAAAAGTTACTTATTATTCTAATTTAATTTTATCTTTAAATAACGAATAATAAATAACTTTTTTACATATCATTTATATTATTTGACGGTATGCTCAACAACAACACTAGCAAGCTAGCCAGCCATGTTGTTATCCCAAAATCAATATCAAGATGAATACATACATACATTTAATGAGCGGACAGCTTCACTGGAATCACTTGAGTTCCATAGGTGTCCCTATATCAGGAATTAATTGACACCCTGCAGCCAATCAGAATCAAGTATTCACCTAGACCAAGTGTTTTAGGTTCTGTGTGAACTATACAGATGTATGTAATGTATGTAAGGGGCCATGGTGGAAAGCTAAAATATAAAGCAGGCCTGCGATTGAAGAGAGCTCATTAAATAAAAAAGGCAAAGAAGTAAAAGATCTGTAAAACCTCTACAAAAAGCTGAAAAAAAAAATCACTTACATCAGAATTAATTTGCCATCTTAGCCCATAATCACTGCTCTTGAAACGTTATGTAAGGTTAGCGAGCATCATGAGATATTTCGTAATCAAATTTTAATCTTTGACTCAAAGCTCATGAAAACATACCCAGTTCATATTGGAAAGGTTAACTCTCAAGCTGTTGCGGGGGCCGCACGATGCATCCATATGTTAATGCATCATATCATGATTTCTGTCCAGGTTCCAGGATTAAATTCAAGCCTGTACCACTGACTGAGCAGCTCCCTTTGACTGTAAATACCTTCAAACAAACCATTTGTTTTACTCACACGGGCCCTGTACAAAACATTTTACTGTGAATGACTCACAGTAAGCTCAAGTCGCTGCCTGCTGCAATTTAAAGAAACACTTGAATGGATAGATGTGCTCTTCTCAGTAAACATACCAAAAACAGCTCAGGCATATTTTACACCATGATAGAATTGTTACATACCTCGAAAAAACTTCTCAGAGAAAACAAGTCAGTTCTCCCATTCAAGCTGTGCTCACAAGCCGTGATAACAAAGAACCAGAGAAGACATTGTTTTGGGGAGTGAACCTCACCGAGTCCTCCTTTTGAGCTCAATTATAACCCTTATTATTGAATGTGAATAAATGAACAGCCGACCTCAGTGCAATTAGAGAAGACAAGAGCCGAATGAACAGCGAGGGGATGGAAAGGGCAGGTTCACAGTGTTACACAAGTCTGCAGAACCTAATTGGAGCCCCAGTTCTCTCCCATTTCAACACAATATATCCCTTCTAAACCACTTAACATGTTTTGGTTTACTGGACAAAAACTGGTAACACAAAAATCAATCATTTGCCCGTAAGGCTAAGCAGGGCAGATCTCTATGAAGCTGGGATTAACAGAAATGGTGACCCCGGATTTCTGGTCTAATCAAATTACCACAGACCACGCAGTGCTATTGAAGGCCAGTTCTGGATGATTTCTTGCTTTTCCCCCCCATAATTTTAAAATCAGAATTTATTAGATGCTTGCATCATGATTAAAGAAACATAGCAGCGAGCGATTTGCATATAAAATAACTCTCTTAGAGCACACTGGGTATTAAATGCACTTTGGACAATTAAGAGGGTCAAGGCAACACAGGAAGAGGTGCTTCAATTACAATAATTGGTTGTAAGCAAACATTAACTTTAATCAAATAGCCAGAATCAACTGTGGGTTTCTATTCCATATGTTCTCCCATTGAATGAATATGTCAATAGGTAAATACCCCCCTCCTGTCAGTCACAACCCAGTCAATGCGTATAGTAGGATGGTTTCGACTTTAATAGTCCATAAGTCCATAAGCTAGTCTTAGTGTTAATGTTGTTAGTGTTGTTGTCATTGACTTTCTTGCTATTGCTATGCTACTGTCGTTATTGCTGCTGTTGCTTTTCCTCATCCGTGGTGGGTTTTAATGGGTGCTGTAAAAATTGTCATTTCACTTTTATTTCTGTTGTCAATATTGTCATTGGCGTTGGCTTTATTGCCGTAGTTTTTTTTATTGTTGATGGTTGTAGTGCTGCTGCTTATTGTCATTACTGCCTTGTTGTTGCTATTATTACCATTATCCTTGGTGTTACCATTATAACCATTGTCGATGTTGTTGATGCCACAATTACCATTTTCGTTGTTGTTACTATTATTACCATTGTTATTATTGTTATTATTTTCTATCATAACCATTTTTGTTGTCATCATTGCTATAGCTATTGTCGTTGCCATTGTTGTTGTTGTATGACCATCACTATAATTGTTGCTGGTGCTGTTTTTATATTTCCCATTGCTGTGTTGTTGTTGTTGTTGTTGTTGTTGTTGTTAATATTGCTATTGTCATGATTGTTTTGCTTTTTCATTATTTCCGTTGTTGGTGATCTTCTAAGAGAAAGTGCTGGGCATCATCTAAAACGAACACATCTAACCCAAAGGAGATGGAGTTCAGTAGATCTAAACTCAAACTGATAGGCAGAGTACTGTCAAACTCATTTACTGCCATATCAACTGCTGGCTGACTCCTTGCTCACCTTCCTCTTTCTTTAAACTTGATTTCAGCTGCTCTGTGTAAGCATGAAATATATTCTCATGCTCAGCTGCTCTCGCTGCAACTGATGATGTAAAAATCAAGATTTTGGGATTCATCTCCATTTAGCTGAAAAGGTTCAGAGTTCGATCCCGTTGCTCACATGAGTGAATCAGCCTAAAAGTTCAATCCTCGCTCTGGGCAATGTTGTTATCAGAACAGCATTCTGATAAGTGGGGTTGCTTGATTAGACAACTTCCAGCTTCCACAATACTGTCTGTCTCATACAGGTGTATAGTGATGCTCTTGATTTCTGCTTATTGTTGCATACTTACAAATGCAAGAGTTTTTCTTTTTGGATGTCACTGCAGTGCATTGTTAGCATCAAAGTTCAGCTCAGCATGTAAGTGACTCGGCTTTCATACGCAAACACCGAGTTAATGTCAGGTCTGATCCCTGCATCTCGTGTCAACATCAGCTCTTAAAACAGCGGGGGAGGCTGCCAGCACTCACACGCAATTTCTTCATGAAATGCAATTCTAGATGTTGTTATTGCCAGTGGAAACCACTCAGCCAAATCAGATCAGCAGTCGAGAACCTTTTTTTATCTATTGAATCCAGTGCACCTTTTTGGTTTGGAGACACAAATAGGCATTTGTGTTCTAACTAAATCATCCCCATCATAAATATTTACTTCTCTTATTAGAAAGGAAGATAAAATGAACCATTTATTGGTTGAGACAAGTGACCCTCTTCTTCTCACTAACAAAGCCAGAGCCCATGGGTTTGCCTACAGCACCGAGATCTCTCTCCCCCCCTTGCATTTCAAACAGAATTTGTCCAGTGCACAAAGGCACCGTCCCAAAATCGCAGCCTAATGAGACACAAAGGATTTTAACACAGCTAGTGAGAATACATCAGACTTGTAAAGCAGATGCTTTGAAGATCTTTCACTTCTTTTTCCGCCTCCGCTCTAAGCCTGGCTGTCCCTTCCACCACCTTCCCCACAGCAAGGCCGCACATTCTGCAATATGTTGATTAGGGCAAAAAAAATTTTTCAAAAAGAACAGCGGGGGGACTCGTATTGGCTGACATTGATTCCGAGTGTGATTGATACCGCCATTGACACAACTCTCGACTGGACCAACTTTCTGTGGATTTGTGTGTAAACACCGGCCTCTGATTGTTGTCCTCTAATCAAATAAATCTCAGCGTTCAATTATTGAAGCGATCCTCAACAAATCGAGCGCCTCCCTTTGAATGGAAACATTAAATTGCCCTGCTGTCTAACTTACCTTGAAACAAGCTTGAGGTTTTAAACCGGCCTACCCAAAGGAACAATTTTCACTCTGAAAGAATCAAATTAATTGTTTCTTTAATGAACTTGTTGAATGAAGGTTGCGCAGGTATGAATATATATATATATATATATATATACACACACTCTTGGTGGAGCTGCACATCATCCTCGCTATATAATCAGCAATAATAAGTCAAGGTCTCTTTTTTTCCCTCTCCTACCGTTATTGTCTGCGAGACTGATGACTCTCTGAGAAGTATCTGAAGTATTTTAAAGCAGAAATTCCCCATGTGAACAATTTTGGCTACCAGCATTTGTCAGTGTTTATTGCGTTCAGGGGCGTTTGTTTTATCACCGTGCCGCAAAGAGACGCTTCGGCTTGCAAAGTTCCAACAACTCCTTGAAGTAAAAAAACACCTTCTTGGCAAATTTGTCCAGGATCTGTTGATAATTGCTGCACCGTAAGTGTCTTTTTCTCTAAGAAATGACAGCAGATTCTGACCTCGCGGTCCCGCCCGCTGGCAGAGGATCACACGGAATTTGATGAGACACGTTCGCAGATTTCAGTAGCGATGCTCCGCTTTCTCCGCGATTATTGCAGACAGGTAGAGCTTTATCATCAAGGGCCGTTTGCGCATTAACTCGCAAAGCACACACCGCCGGGGCCCCTGAATCTTCTGCATTATAAGAAAAAGACTGATTGTGCTTGACATCACTCTCACTTCTGATATTTCAAGAGAACTTGACCCGGTTTTTGTCAGCCTCCCGTCACTCGCTCTCATGCCCCCGCTGCTGCCTTGTAGGATAATCAATATTTCCTGTGTGTGCAGCCACAGGCCTTATCGCAGGCATAATAAGCCTCGGTGAAAATGTAAGCGGCGGGATGGAACATTCAGACTCCATGTCTCACGAGGAGACGAATCTTTTTAGCGAAGAGGAGCCCGGCTGCTAACTCGGATGAGACAACGGGAGTGGGAGGGAAGGGGTGAGGCGAGGAGGGAAGGGAGGGAGGGAGGCAACAGCACCACAAGTCGTTCCTAAAACAAAAGGCTTCCCTTGGTTAAAAAACACAGCTGCAGTCTTTGTTTTTGGCACTCATTTCACAAGTCTGATGGAAATTTGCAGCTGAGGCATTCAGTCCCCGAGTGCATGGGAGGGAGAGAAAGTGATTGAATGAGGGAGAGGAGAGGAGAAGAAGACGAGAGCGGGCAGGGGAGTCAGGAGGAATGCAGAAAGTGCAAGGAGTGCACCATCATTAATGCAACACAACATGTTGACCCACTTGCTCCAAAGATTTTTTGAGAAACCCTGATTATGGTTTTGCGTTTGTAATTGATTTTCTTCCTTTGAGGAGGAGGAACGGGCTACATGTTTGACTTGATTCAGAGGATTATGTAGCTTAAAGTGGAGCAGGGCCTCCAACTCTTCTGCCTGAAATGACCAAAATCCCTTCATTTCCCTATCATCTCCCCCGTTTTGCAATTAAACAATTGGTATTAGTCGGTTCCATCGACTCGAGCAAATTTGCTCACAAAAGAATCCTGTGGACTCACCCGGGGCGAGATCTCAAACAAAATAAAGCCACTGTTAATGGCTAATTTCTGTGTTATTAGCTAACAAAGTGCAGCAGTGTGGTCTTCCTGCCTTCCCCCCTTTTCTGAAGCCCAGCTGAACTCAGAATCCGTAATTGGTTCCCTAGCCCTGTTGCACCTCAAAAGGCTTACCATCATTACTGCAGAGCAGAGGAACGAGAGGGAAGAGGGAGCAAGATTCCAGACAATTATCTGTCCCTAGTGAGCAGGGCCTGCAAGAAGAACTAAGGGGGGAGGCATGAAGAGGAGAGGCATATCAAAGAGACCCGTGTTTCTTTTTTCGTCATGCAAATGTGCCGTCATTTTGCAGCCGAGGAGGGAGAGCCTCACAGAGATGGGGATTGCTGGGTGAGGAGGGGAGAAAATGAAAAAAATTGCATCACTGTGTTGTTTCGGAACAAAGATTCTTTTCATGCAGCGACAAAACTGTGTTTGTATATGTTTACAGATAGAAATGGTTTCTGGTGTGGAAGTTTGGCAGACAAGTGGAAGCATAGTGCTGGTGCATGACTGCTGGTACAGTACTGGGTGGCATAGTCACTGCTGTTCAACACTGATCTACGGAGGAGGATTAGGGACACTGTAAAACAAAAACAAAAAAAGGTCTGACTTTTTTCTCAGAATTCTGATTATAGTTTAAATCTTGGAATTCTCAGAAAAAAGTCAGAGTTCTGAAAAAAAAGTAAGAAATTCAGAATAGGGCCAATGTAAAAAAAAACAATAAAATAAATACATTTAAAAAAAAAGTTCTGACTTTCAGATTAGGGCCACTGTAAAAAAAAAATAATAATAAATAAAATAGTTCTGACCATTTTTCACAATTCTGACTTGTTTCTCTGAATTTAGAATTCTGATTTGAGAAAAGTCAGGATTCAGATTAGGGCCACTGTAAAATTGATCTTAGAATTCTGAGAAAAAATTCAGAATTGAGAGAAAAAAGGTTTTTTTACAGTGGCCCTAATCTTCTTCCATACAGACACCCTGTACATCCAAGGCCAAATGTTCCTGCAGTCTGTTCACGTCTGTTGGTCAAACTTCCGATGTGTGCAACCAGCTAAGAGCCTAGAAATGCCCACACCGCCACACAAGATCACTCAAGCGCAGTAAAAGCCCAGGCATGCTTCACGTGTGTTCTGTGGTCCATTGCACCTGGCAGATCATTAGCCGTAATGCTGTGTACCTGTGACGCATGTGGTCACCGAGGTCTGACTTTCATTTACATAAACCGTTGAGCAGAGCGAGGTGACAATTCATACAAAAAAAAAAAAAACTACTTGAGTCGTGCATTAGTGCGATGACAGAAATGTCCCACAGCTCATCACCTAATTCTGTTTTCCATCAGCTAAATGCAGGTTGGCATACTGAACTTCAAAAAGATTAACAAATGAACAACTGCATTACCTGCTTTTTCAGGCATTAAAGCACTCTGCTGTGATTTATAGAATCACACTGAGTATATGAGGTGACAGTAATCATTGATCGTGCTGGAAGTCAAACCACAAGTCATTAACATGGATATTCAGAATATACTAAATAGATAAAAACTCAACCGTTTTATATAACATATAATATTAGCAGACACGTTATCTATCTATCTATATATATATATATATATATATATATATATATATATTTCTTTGTTTTTCTTTAACTGCTGTAGAACATTTATTATCTTCAGTCAGGACCACGTTGTTCTTGATAAAAACAGGAAAATCAAACTAATATCTCTTGTAACTACCAAAGTACTGAGCTTAAAAGGAAAACACTATGTCATACTGTTTTACTTTGTCTATTTGTGGCGGACCCTGCCACCTTTCTAGCTTCAAACAGTTTTCTGGGGACCTTATTTTTCTCGGAGAACAGCTTGCTTATTCAGTTATGGAAAGTTTTTATTATCAAATCATTAATATTGTGCATTTTTATTTGAATTTCTTCTCCAGAACTACACAGTGCCCCTTTCATGCGAGTATGGACTCACATATGGACGTTTCTTAAAATGCTCATCCTAAGACTGGGTATAGAGTTATTATCTTGGTTTTGGTAACTTTTTTGATTAATTCTCTGGCTCTCTTGCAACAATGCTTTAACTAAAAGTTTGACACGGCATGAAAAATAAGCAGTCTGGTATTATAGGTTGTAAACAAGCCAACAGTTTGCCAGATTATGGAGGTAAAACAAAGACTCAAATAAATACTGGTAATAATAGCGGAGCCAGTAAGTCATTCTGATGGATGTCTACACTAGTTTGCGTAATGACTAAACAACTTCCCTCAAGTTTTCTCTGAGAAACTCGAATAAGTCGTTCAATGCCTGACTGATCAGCTGACTGCTACTGTTTCTTTCTCTGTCGGACATCTTTTCGACTTATTCTGGTGCCATGTTCCCAGATCTCAGCAAATTAAAAACTATAAATATAAGAACAAAGATGTATAATTTCAGCCCCTATAATACATGTCTGTATCTCAACATCAGAGCAAACCAAACAGTTCATTTCATCCCAAACAATCTAGACTGAGCGAAATGTGAACTGCTACAGTAACTGTGTATCTCATTAATAAAAAGGCAGGCATAAGAGGGCTCAGCATGCCGCAGACAGCTGGGACAATTGCACACACTTCACTCTGACAATTAGAGGTTATGGGGAGATTTGGTGGTGTGGTGTGGGGGGGGATCGCTTCCACTGTGGACTATCCACTCTGCAGGATGTCACAGCGCGTTGTTCGCAGCAGCTGTCACGCTGTGATGGGAAACCATTACATTTGTGTTGTGGATCTCTTTAGCCGTGGCGAAGTGTTCAGTGTACACTCTGGCGAGAGGAAGAAGAGAAAAAAATATTGAGGAGTTTCTATTAAAGCGGTTTTTGAGCCCTAAGAGGCTTTTTTTCACACAAACGTGTGGATGAGGGAGAGGACAGAGAGGGTCTAAACACTATTATGGGAGAGTCAGCACCTCTGCTGCTTTAGAGGCTTGATACTTTGTAGTGGAAGCTCAGCTCTGACAGGTTCAACTTGACACAGGGCCCTTACTATACACTTAATATGTGCAATTATCCATCCATCCATCCGTATCTCTCAGATCTGCAAGTTAGAGTTTGGTATCCTCACCTCGCTCACCTCCTCTTGGCTTCCCCTTCATCATCCGTCCATCCATCCATCCCGACGGGGCTTGGAAAACTAGGACACACTTTAAACTGCCGGCACTTTACCACCGCTGCTTAATAAAGTGGAAAACATGCACGGTTGCCTGCTTATCCCAAAATTAATTAGCAGAAAAATACCTGTCGTGCGTATTATAATTACTGGCCACTCACTCTGGCAGAGGCTGCCACCGGCATGCACCGATGACTGCGAGATGGCTGGAAGAAGGGGAGCGAGTTGACGGAGCCTCAGCGACGCATAGTCTCAGTGTTTTTCGTCCTGGTTTCCGTCTTTTTTTGAGAACGCATATAATTATTTGTGTTAACAACGAGGTTGCCATCCTCTTTACCCCGCATCCCAACAGGCTCCCTTCCTCCCCTCGGGATCCCAACCACCAAACAATTAGTCTCAGACTTGATAAAACTGTATTACCACAGTATGTCTCAGTAAACACGGGCCTCTGGAAAGAATTCAAAGGAGGTCTAATATTGATATATTTAACATAATGTATGGGCGTCTCGTTCGGGAGATATTCTCCAATTCAGCAAAACAATTTATTTTGTGTCCCCCCCCCCCCCCAACAGGAATGTAGTAATCTGCTGCTACAGAAGTCGTTTGCCAAGGAAAATGGTACAAATATTGGAAGCGAGTATCACGATCATATGAGTGCACTCCAAGCTCATAAATGACATTGTGAATCAAAGTATTGTACCTTTTTTTTTCCTTAAAAGACACATGTTTTTCATGACATGTCGACCCTCAGGCGGCAATCCGTGGAGTGTCACCGTGAAATTCCGTCTTAGTGCTGCAATTATCGGCGCTGGTAACTCCGATCTAAGATGTTATTCATCTTATCACCTTTAATCAACAGATATATGATGTGTTTATCAGTTCGGCCCTGTGACTCGCTTGCATCCATTCGCAAAACACACACACACACACACACACACACACACACACACACACACACACAAGAGCTTTTTAATCTCCCCTGCTCTCCCAAACACATTCTTCTGGTGTGCAGGGGCTGGTTAAATAGTGTGACACTGATCTGGAATGATTAAAACAGAAGAGACCCCGTCCTCCCTCCAACCCCTCAGCTCCCTCCACCCCCACCCCCCTCCTCCCCGCCCATCCTTCTCATCTCATCTATGCTCCAGCAGTCACATATTCTTTGAAGGAGAGATTTAATTGGATCTCCTCAGAAGGTGCTGTCAGATTAACCAAGCAGAAAAACAGAGTTTGGCCGGTCATGCTTCTATCTGGGGCCCTCAGATTGCTTCCGACAGACAGTGATCCCAATAATCCCGCTGCAACATGATAAAGGGGGCAGAGATATTGGATCAAAAGCACATATGCATTTTTTGACTGGGCTTTGAAGGCACTCGTGGCGAAGGCGATGACGAGATAAGTTCCCGGTAATTATATGTGGCCTTGACGTGAAATGGGAAATTGAATAGGATGTGGTGGTTAGAGACTTTCCCCCTTGTTCCGATACTGTATGCTTCTGCTGAAGGCATTTTCTCCACTGACCTCTTAATGCTGTTTTAAAAAAAACAACAACACATAAACACATAAATGTATCTATACTTTAAAATTTGCCCGCTCACCATATGCATCAACCAAGCGTTCTATTACTCGGGTACATCCCTCTTGACGTGCCATCATCCATTTCCATCCTGCTCTCTGAGAGGTTATCTTCTTTACCATTTCATTTCTTCTTTATGTTTATCCCTAGAAAATGGCCTGTCACCACGGAGAGAGAGCGTAGAAGCGTTGTAAGCCCAATAGAAAAACTCCGGGCAAATCGTCTCGGCGCCATCCATATGAGCCTCGGTTTGGCATCCGCTGTTGAAACAATGCCACTTCGCTAACAGCCTGTTCGCAATTTGAGTTTTCTGGATTGAAGACAAATCCATTTTTCTTTACAAATTTAAGTCGCCAAACTATTATTAGGGGGGGAAAAAGCAGATTAAATGCGGCAGCTAAGCCAAATTAATACGTGTTGGAAACAGTGGAGAATTGTTTTTTGAGGTGGGATGTGAGGGAAAAATAATTCAAGTTGTGCAGTTTAGAAGAATGTAGCGGACCTTCAATTGTGCTTCATTTGGATGCAATTACAATGCGATTACATTAAACTGTGAAGCCGCTGCTCTTTCACGGACAACGTTAGCAGAGCTGCGACCCTAAACGTAAAAGTTAGACATGATTAACGACGGCAAGAAGCAAATCAACAGGGGAGGAATGCAAACCGCTGAGAGACATTGTAGCGACTTAACCTTGTTAAGTCATAAATTCAAACATTTTTGTACAATGTGACATGTTTAATCAACTGGAATCTGAGTTTAAGTCATGATACAATATCGGTACATGTTAACATATGTGCCTTAGCTATAGGTTACTATTATACCTTTACAGAATAAGACAATTTCTCTGGTTTTACTTCTTCAAAAGCTTAATTTAAAGGGAATTCAATATAACAAGTGATCTATACTAAGATATGATATCTACCAGATTTTGAAAAATGCAGACCATAAGGCTTACTAATTCAAGTGCTCTGTTGCAGTTTTAGGCCATACATTCTGAACCCGAACAGGTCAGCAACAGTTATTTCTCGTTTTTTCCACATATGACCGTATAAATAAAACTGACAGCCCCACTGTATTTATGTTCCAAGAATAGCAAAGCTATAACTCCATTTTTCATCAAACTCTTGTGTTTTCCGTTGTGTATTGAGCAACACAGCCTCATAGGGATGCCTGTATGACAGATAGTTGTTTTCTTTTTCCTGGCATTTTTTCCCCTCCTTTCTGCTAAGAAAAAAATAAATAAATAAAAAAGAACCGTTGTTGGTAGCAGTGAGGGGCCCCATTAACACATTCACCTTAGGGTGGCCTTAAGGGCAGGGTCAGTGCGGCGTAACACACTAAACTAGGATGCTGTTTTCTTGCTATTTTGCATCATGACCTCCAGTCAGCACTGCCTTAAATGTTCATGACAGCTCTGCCAGCGGCTGTGGAGTATCAGTGCACTAGTTTTGGTTTGCATCTCTGGATCAAGGTCCAGGTCCATTAATTGTCAAGTGTGTGCCTGGCTGACACTTTTGCTCATATTTTTTCATTTTACTTTATCTTGTACAGCATTGTTTCAATGACAGCAAAGTGTCTTCCACATACATGCATACTAATCTAAACCTGCACCTGTTTGTGTGTTCACACATGATTCTATTAAATGCTTAAGGGTTGTTTGATATGAATAATACATGACAATGATTCCCCCGCAGGATGTTATGGAAATTTCAATCAGGGAGACATATGACTGGCATGAAAAATACTTGCATCCTCCCTGTCTCTACTTATGTGTGGGTTATAATGTGATCATGATTGGGAACGAGGCTATAGATTACCAATGTGGTAGACAAACGTCTGCTGACAGCGATATCTCACCCCGCTCCTGTGATTAAGCAGTCCCCTTCTGGCAGAGATTACAAACTGCCTACATGAGTGAGATTCAAACAATTATGTTTAGTTTACGGCCTGGTTCTCTAAACTGTGGGCTGGGCCCAACAATGGGATGGATGGAGGGCTGCTTCTGCAGGATACCCACGTCTTAGGGATAACAATACTGAAGGAATGGGTTCATCACGGAGTCTGTCACACTGATTAATCAAACCAGCCCTCACTAAAACAAACAAATTGATTGTGTGTGTTAGCTGGCCTACCATGCAGTGAGGAATTCAATTCTTTAAAGCAGCAATGAGCAACGTTGCACATTATTGCTCCAGAAAGGCATCGAGAGGTCACCGTTTGAAAAAAAAACTGACTACAGTGTGCCGGAGATGATCAGAGTGCTTAGGTTTACCAACCTATTCTGTCTGTGATCCGTCTGGAGCAAAGGAGGGTTGGAAAAAAAGGCTTTTGAACACCCAGCACTGAGGATACAGCCTGTAGTGTCAGTTTCCTTTCTGGTGACATCTGATCTCAACTCTATTCAGTGTAATGTATGTCATATGAGGTGTGTATAAGATACTTAAGAGACATAGTTAAACAAATGTAAAAATAATAATAATAAAAACTAAAGAAAAACCTAAATTACTTCTATTAAAAAACTCCGATACTGTTAAATTGAAAAGGTGTTATTGATAACATTCAGTCACTAAATGAGGCATTCTGAAGAATTCTTACACAGAGATAAAAAGAAGAATAATTTTGGACCCGACACAACATTTAAAATTATTAATTCACAATCATAATGTTTTTCAGGAAAAAAGATCTCGGAGCTGATGTGGAAACACGATGGGTGGTGCCTGCTCAGGCCTGTGAGAGCTGACCAATCAGAGCAGACAGGGCTTTTAGGGAAGGAGGCCTTAAAGAAACAGGCACTTAAACGGCCCAATGAGACAGAGGATGAGTAGAAGTGCTGAAGCAATGGACAGTATGACAAAAATAAGGTTTTTTGAGCCTCACAGCATGTAAAAATGTTCTAGTAGACACCCAAAATAAAAGTATGAACCTGAAAATGAGCATAATATCGGGCCTTAATATGAACAAACATTGAGATTCATAGTGCATTTTCAGGCGAACTTTTCTTTGTTAAAACGGAAGCTAGTTTTATTTTTCATGGTGACGTTTTTACTTTTCTCAAAAGAGCATGTATAGAACATATTCTAAAAGGTTTTTCTCTTGAGTAGTTTATCCAGAAGTACAACTTGTAGCACATTTCTTATAGGGACACACTTAAGTTGCATGTCTGTGTGTACGAGAGTCCATGTGAGACAGCCTCTCAAATGTAGACAGGACATATCTTTACACTTAACAACCAGGACTTCACCTTTTACCACAGCACTGTACTAGTGAATGTGTCATGGGCTACATGGGGGAATGTGTACATTATGTCAGGAAGGAGACACTGGGAGCTGCATAAAACCCAGACACTAATGGAGTATGTGTGTTTTTCTGCTTCGGCAGTGATGCAGCAAGTTAGATGGTGCTGTTATTTCACCCTCCAGCATTCCAAATACGGTAATGCATAGGGCTATTTTTGCTGTGCACCTCTGTGTTTCAGAGAACTTCAGACTGGTATGTGCAATCAGAGGAAAAAAATCAGGTTTTCTTCTTTTGAGAAAACAAGCAAGGACATTTGATTCATTTAATTCTTAATTTTTGTACTTCAGCATAGTTTCACCTCAATATTTGTTTGAAGGCTCAAGGTCTCTTTGTTTAGAATTGAACATTTCCTGGACAGTCAATCAATGGAACCTCACTCTGCATGTGCAACAGCTTAGAAATCCATCCAGCCTGAAAAAACTTAAATAGAGCCACTCGGTACTTGTTATCTATTTATAGAATGTGACGTGGTGAATAGATATGTGATTGCTGAGCTACACGGTGTTTCATTTTAATTGTAAAATCCAGTGTCAATTGGATACAAAACAGTTGAATTGATCATGCTCTGGATAAGATTCCCAGCCATGCAGATCTTCTCAGGCATCCTGTTTAGGCCTCTGTAAGATATGGTGAAAAATACTTTTAATACAAACAAATTAACTAAAAAAAAAACAAGCATTACTGATTGCCGCATACTGCAGCAAAACAAATCTTGAGTGAAACCCATTACAGTATTTATCATAGCTTTCAATCACCCACATAATAGCATACTAATTAACCTTTTCACTGGCAAAGATGTACAGCCAATTACCCCACTGGATTGGCACAGACCGTTGATCACCAAAGATGTAAAATGGGGAAAAGTGATAACCGCGGCTGGCTGTGCTGATGGGTCTGATGCTGCCTGGTGCTCATCAACAAAAAAAACCTCAGCCCTCGCTCTCTGTGCTGGAGTGTGATCAAACTGCACCATATAAAAGCACAGCAATACGGTCAGAATCTAGAGGAAGGACTAACAGAACCCAGTTATCCAATGGTGTGTTACGCATAGTGTCCATGTGGAGTAATGATTTAAACCCCCTGTTTAGGTTTACTTTTGATAAAGGTCATGGGGTTAAACTCTTGTGGATGCTGCTCATATTTAATGTTCTGCTGGCTGCTGCTAATGCAGTGCTTTACTCCCACTGTCCAGTTGTCGGTTTGTGGATTGTTGTAGCTGAAAATGCACATAAGTTATGAGTATAAGCCTTTAAAAATACACAACAGGGCCAAAAGTGTAACAGCATCCAATCTTCTGGGAAGCCCCCCCGCCTCCCCATGCAAGGTTGGAACATGGGTGCAGGTATTTGCTCCCATACAACCACAGGAGCATTAGTGAGGTCGGGGCACTGATGCTGGTCGACAATGCCCGGGTCACAGTCGGCCTTCCAATTTGTTCCAGAGGTGCTGGACGGGACCAAGGTCAAGGCTCTGTGCAGGCCACTCAAGTTTTTCCACACCAAACTGGGAAAACAATTTCTCAATGTCAAGTTCAAATAGAAAAGAGGCCATCGACAAACTGTTGCAACAAAGTTGGAGACACACTAATGGCCAAAAAATATTCTTGAGTGCTGTGACATTAGGAGTTCTGTTAGAGGTAGTCAATGTAGGATTTATTATTTAAGGGATATTTTAGTTTGTTTTAGGGAGTCCAATGCAGTTAATGTAAGCTGAAGCACGGAGGCATTCTGCATTCCGAATGTGACTGTGAAAGGCTGAATACCCAGTTTTTGACCTTTTTTTTTATCCCTCAAGATCTTCTAAATGCAAAGAACAGATATTAAATACTGAAGGAAAGGAAAAAAGAAATGAAAAAGCACAATAGATATCCTTTAAATAACCAATCACTGCATTTTTACCTGCATTGACAACTACATCAAAATGCCTCCATACCATCAGGTTCCCTACATGGTTTTTAATAGTAACAATTTGTCAGAAGTAATGTAGGTGCTAACGACAAACACAATTCATTACGTCATGACCATGTTATCGAACCCTCTCACTGAAGTCACCATTCACCCTATTACAAGAAGCTGTACCATCAACATGATTTTGAAGATGTTATTGTAGGTTACAAAAAGTTACATAAAGTTGCTTTAATACCGCTAATCACTTATTTTCATACTATATTTATACATGTCAGGTTTGGGTCGAGTAGCAGTGCTCTAGTTCACACTTCCACACACTCCTATGGGACGGTGCCACACCGCTGGATTTTGTACGAACGCAGCCAAAGTACACGCATGAATTCAAACTGCATAGTGTTGTTATATTTTGCAGAAAGGTGAGGACCCAAAACGAGACACAATGGCAGGCAAGTTAAGAAACAAAACTAATTAATAACATAATGACAAAAAGGCAACAAGGAGAATCCAAGAAAACTGAAGGGTAATACAAAATGGAGGACAAATAGAGTGCTAAGGGGAACAAATCAAGAACATAGGAGGACTAATGAACAAATGAAATACAAGTGTACACAGAAAAAAGGGCAGAAAAAGGACAAAGACAGGAAGTGGAAGTGTATAATCTACAAAATAAAACAAGATATGACTGATCAAAAACCCAAGCTATGACAAGCACACTTGTAATAGGCACTAAGGGATCTTGCCAAAACCAAGAAAGCAGCCCTAAAACAGAAGTATACAGACATAGGTGTCCACATACTTGTGGCCATATAGCGTACAAAATAGCATATTAAGATTGATATTTTTGCAGTAATAGACAACATATACCGCACATTTACTGATAGTCTGTGACAGCATTGCTTTTACCCAAAGGTCATGAAGTTAAATCATGTGAAAAATTGGGCTTTGGAACCTACTTATGACTTCAAATAAAGTATAGATCGTTCTTCAAAGATTCCCCGCCGGCGTCAGTGTCTGGGATATCAGTCCCAGCTTCCCTCCCGCACAGACGACCCCCCTCTGTATCACCAGTCTGTAGCGTGTAAGCAGGCCAACTCTCAACCCCATGCATGCATCTCCTCCCTGTGGAACGGCTGACACTCTGTGCTTTGATCTTTGTGGCCATTTCTCATGTCTACAAGGAGCGAGAAAATGCACCAGAAGGACGGACTATCCCTCTGTCATTTGAAAGGAGGAGGGGGGCAGGAAAAAAAAGCAGACGTGTCCTTTAATGTTACACAGCGGGCGAGGGCGATTCATCTTCGCCTGTGTCTTGTTTCCTAATCAGCTCATGAAGTCGCAATGCGCTGCGCTATTTGTGAATGGCGCTGACAACAGAGGCCGCTTGGCCGATCATCCACTCCATCTGCCATGATCGACACCGCCAGATTGGAGACGCTTCCTGGGTCTTCTCCACATGTCCACGCTTGCGCTAGATGACTGGGTCCACACCAAATTACTTGTCACTTTGATATCAGAGCAAACACTAGTCCTCTGTTATATTTCGGGAGTATCAGAAGAGCTGGTGTGACTAATACAATTTTACATAGCTACGCATTTATTTGAGGTATAACAGGTTGTGACACATTCTACACTCTGGCTTATACACCATATGGGCAATTGGGTCCGTGTGTCCTCACAGTAAGTCACAGCAGAAAGCAGGTATTATATAACAATGTAAAGTGTGATTTATAGCAGTGTGTCCAAGAACAAAGACTTCACTATAATGGGGGCTTGTGTTTAAATGGAGACGAATGTGAGCTTTGAAGTTCACACTTCTATATGTAAATAGTACTTGTTAGAACTACACAGTGATGCAGAAATAATTTGAGTCAACATTGTTTACATTGTATTGCGTAGCAGGTGACTTCCAGAGCTTGCGGAGGAGTGAGGATAATAAAATTAAAAGAAAGTTTGAATGTTGGATTTAAAATTAAAAGGGAATAAACACTATGCGAAGGGGACATTTTGTGCAGTAAAATACTGAAGTGGGATGTCTTTTCCTACGTGGGTTTAATCAAAAAAAAAGAGGAAAAAAAAGAAGATAGCTTTGAAATCCAACGCTGACCTTGATCTTCACTGCTACTTGAATATTTTAGAAAAGTGGAAAAGGGGCAGTGAGACGTTGGGTTCGGGCACTATCCCACACAGCTTTCATCAAAAGGAGTGACTTTGCAGGCTGGGAGTCAGAAAATATACAAAGTTACAATTGTCAAGTCTGTTTTAGCCATGACTCTAATGGAACTCGACTGGCTAGAAAATTTGAAAGTCTAGTTAAGAGGGGCAGTATCATTTTGGTTTTGAGCTATTTTCCATGTGGAATTGAAAAAGATAACTTTGAAAGCTGGGATCATAGTTCTGGGGCTTAAACATGTTGCATAATGAACAAAACCTAACCTATCAGTGTATTAAAGCTGCAATATGTAAAAACTGGCCAGTAGGGACCAGTGTATCATTAGAGTTACCACTAACTTGTAGCTGCTGTAAGCTAGTTAGCTCAGTCCAGGCTGTGAGCTTGGAGCACCAGGGAAGTGTTGGTGTTGACACCGCTAGCACAGGAGCTTTGAATCCAGATGGGCCGGGACTAGCTGGTTAGCGTGCTAAGCATTGCAACACAAACTGTTATTCCTCCACAATCTGTTGATGCATCGGTGGAGTCTTACATACTGCACTTTCAAATGGATTTGACTTCCTGCAGTAATATCACAAGTTTCAGCGCAAACAATTTTAATTTATATTTGAACACAACACAACATAATGGCTGATCAACAAGTGCCGAGGTGGTTTTCTTCTAAAGCTGTGTTAGCTTTCCTCCGAGGCAAAACCCTTACCAACCCTGTGATCTGATTCTACATTATAGATCAATAAAGAACTGGAAGGGTTCATGCACACCTAGAATGTTGGTTCATTTCATCTGATCCCTGGAGCATTTAAAGCTCTTCGTGAGAGTGATTCCATATAGGAGGTACACAATAAACAACTGCACCAACTTGTTTGTGGTAATTATATAACATTGACCTTGCTTCTGGATATGTGGGGCATAATGAAAAACACACCTACACCTGTAGTCTTATGGTCTAGTCGAGGTCCTCCATGCTTGTGTAACAGTAGTTCCACTGGCTGTTGCAATGTATTGACAAATTCATGCATGTTTTTAGTTTAAGAATTAGAGATGTTCCGATACCATTTTTTCCCTCCCGATACCGATTCCAATACTTATGCTGTGGGAATCGGCCGATACGAGTACCGATACCGATAACAGTGTGTTATAAAAAATTATATATATCAAACTACGCCTGCATGACTGTGATATGATTATCAATGTGGTAAGGCCTGGCTCAGGTTAAACCCTTTGTAAAACATGAATGAATACAGCAAATGAAAGCCATTTATTTTTAAAAAGAATAGTATCAAGCCGAATTCAGCACAGAGCAGACAGGAAGTCAGACAAGAAATAATAACAATGACATCCGGTTAATTTTCAAAATAAAACACTCCGTGTTGATACAAGCACAAAAACCTCAAATAAGAGACAAACACGCGCTCCTCTTCTAATCCTTCAGTCGGGAACACTTCGTGTTGTTGTGTTTATAACACATACATATAACTGCGTCGTGTGATTATGTAATCATCGCGGGAATTCCTCGGTTTCGTAACTCCAGCTGATCGGCAGAGCTGCGCTGTGGCGGACTCAAAACAAAGCTGGTGGGGGTTGCCGGACGAGGACGACGGAGCCAAACCGTACCGGAGCCGTAACACAGCGGACACATATCTGGTAGAATCTCGGAGCTAACGGAGCTAGGCTAATAAATTACGTGGTATCGGATCGGTGCCTGGACTCCAGTACTCGCCGATACCGATGCCGGCATTTTCGGCAGTATCAGAGGCATTTCCGATACTGGCATCGGAATCGGAACAATTCTATTAAGAATCTATCATTTCATTGATAATAAGCCAATCAATCATCAAGATTAAATGTTTTGGCTTAACTGGTTCTGTCTACACAAACATAGCTGGATTTTCTCAATGTTTCCTCCAAAATATAATAGTAAAAAAATAATAATTTTTTTTTTTTGCCATTAACACAGCTCGGAAAATATAAGTGGTTTCACGCTTACTAATGTTAAAAAAAAACATCCATTAGTTTCATGCTTACAATATTGAAAATAGCCAGTGGTTTCACGCTTACCAATGTTAATACTATCCAGTGGTTTTATGCTTACTAATGTTGAAACTATCCAGTATTCTCAAGCTTACATTGTTGAAAACAAATATTACAAAGATTGAAACTATCCAGTGGTTTAATGCTTAATAAATAAAATGCCACCTAAAGCAGTGCTCTCTAGCCTGAAGAATTGTTCACCCAGCATTTACAGGTTTCACAATATGAAATAATGAAAAATTCTTCAATACTGCAGTGTTACTTCTTACTTTTTCTCCTGAAGAGGATATTAAGGAATTTCAAAAATCATTAGCAACAGAAAAAAATGTCATCAAACCTGTTATTGAAGATTTTTACCAGAAACATGGAATAATCTGTGAGGAACTCACAAACCTCCAGGTCCACATTTATGTAGACATTAAAAGCATATGGTTCATTTTGTCTCTGCGGCTGCATCTGCAATATTCATAAGTTGAATCCCTTATAGTCTCTATTCTTACAAATGAGAATCTCTCCCTTTCTCTTCAAATGTAGTTTAAGATGGTGTTGGCTTCTAGCTACCTGCTCCTCGACCCCTACAAGACAAAGTTTTTAATGATGTCTGCCATTTCTGGAACCTACATTGTTGAATATTGCTAATTTATCACTTACAACTGCCGCTTTCCATATTAGCTTTAAGTCTGCTGCAGCTAAACCTCTACTTAAGAAACCACACCTTGATCCAAGGTCTCTGAATAATCATCGCCCAATCTCTGAACTTCAATTCTTTTCAGAAGTACCAGAAAGAGTCGTGTCTCAGCAACTTTCGACCCATATTCAACATTATTCTTTTTGAACATTTTTCTCTCTGCCGTCAAGGTCTGTCACTGCAAAGTGCACTTGCTAAAGTGGTGTATGATGCTCTGATTATTATGGATTCAAATTTCACCTTGGCGCTTCTATTGCTTGATCTCAGTGTGGCTTTTGACACCATAGATCACTGTATCGTCCTAGACTGATTGGAAAATCAATTGGGCATCCTGGCCATGCACTCACATGGTGGAAGTCTACCTTTGTGAGAGAACAGTGGGTTTCTTATAATAATAGGGTAATAATTCTAATATAATAAGATTTCATGTGTTCGTTCTGCCAGTGCTCTGCTTGTTTTGTTTCCTATAATATTACTACATCCAAATGTTTTGATGTGAAATGCAGGGTATCTCAAATGATATGATCATGGAATTATCAATGTAACAGTAACTCTGGTGAACTGTTTATTTTCTCAAAGTTTGAAAGCCAAGACTCTTATATTTAGTGTTTGGGCCTACCCTCTTATTTGATCCGCAAATTATAATAAACACCAAGACCACCCTTTTTTACCCGTGCATCATCGCTAACATTTGGTCTTTTCTATCCATGAAAGTCCCTTATATACACCTTTGTTTCATCAGACTTGGATTTCATTAAATGTACTTGAAACCATGTTAAAACTAATTTTAGCTTCCATGTTAGTGTGGTTTATTCCATATGTTCCAAACTGGATCTTCATCCCTACAAGATCCATCCGTCCGAGAGATTCTTCATATCTCTCCCTTGCATGCATGTTTTCCTTGGCTTTCCCTCCCTGTGTTTGTTGGTTTCCTATTTCATATTTGTGTGAATGGTGTGACTGGGCTTTGCCTCTGTGTGTTTGTGCAGTCTGTCCATATTGTCATAGTGTATTCTGTACACACAACATCTGTTGAACGTCTGTCCATACTGGAGGAGGGATCTCTGCTCTGTTGCTCTTCCTGAGGTGTCTTCCTTCCTGTCCCCTGTTGGAGGACTTATAGTTAAATTAAGAGTCTAAGGACAGAGGGTGTCATATGCTGTACAGACTGTAAAGCCCCTTGAGGCGAATTTGTGATTTGTTATATTGGTCCTATAAATAAAACTGACTTACTTAATTAACCTTAAGAAGATTTTGGCAATGAAGAGCAACAGAATCAAACTTGTATGAGCCCTCAATTCCCCCCTCTCCAGTGGTGATCATGCACCGATCAGCCAAAACATTAAAACCACCAACAGGGAACATGGCAAAGAGCTCAAGGTGCCAGTCTGGTACTCAAACTCCCGAGATCCCAATCTGATCAAGCATCCATGGGATGCGTTTGAACAAGTCAGATCAATTGAGGCCCCACCTCACAACCAACAAGACCCAAATCAACCCAACATTAAAACGTTTCTGTGGCTGATCGAGGCTGGTGGTTTAAATGTTGTGGTGGATTTGACTCCTGTGGGTTGCAAGGTGGGGCCTCCATGGCAGTACAGCACGTCTGATGGATGCTCAATCGTATTGGGATCTAGGGAGCTTTGGCATCAGCCTTGAGCTCTTTGTCACGTTCCTCGAGCTATTCCTGAATGATTTTTGTGGTGTGGTTTTGTTGCCAACAGGTAATGCTGAATGCCCATGAGGTGGTGTACTTGGTCTGCAGCAGTGTCTAGATGGGTGTTGTAAGAACATCCACATGAATGCCAGGACCCATGGTTTCCCAGGAGAACATTGCACTGTAGAGGGATGGGCAATGATATTCAGTTCACCTGCTGGTGGTTTTAATGTTTTGGTTGATTGGCATATACATTGAGAAAACACAAGTTAATAGTGTATGATGAATGCTGGCTGACACTATACAATGTCTTTGTTAGTATGTCTGATGTTTTAACAACAGGTATTCAGAGTTTGATTAACTACAGCTCAAACGATGTCATAAACTAGTCAGTCTTATACACTTTTGTTCCTTTATTTATCTGGAGCTATTTCCTGTATTTTGTTCTCTCTTAATGAACTGCCCCCCAATTTCCTTGAAAGAGAACCACGATTTAGTCAGTCTCAGCGGGGCTGTTTTGTGTGCACCCAAATTTGAATGCTTTTGTTTCACCAAGTGAACTAAACAAAATAAGTTGCTCCACAGTCTGATTAAAGTGCTGCAGGTTTGCTTGAAATGATGCCCCCTAAGGCAGATTCAAGCAACGCCGACAGCTGTTTGTGACTCCGTCCTCTGTAAATTACCTTTATTTGCGATAACCTGACAGATCCCTGCAGAGTTAATAGGTAATTCACATCTTGGTTAATGAGTTTACCATATGTTGGAGGTAGGGTGATGGCAAATACAAAGCAGAGGAGATTGCATCATCTTATGAACAACAGTTTTCTAAAAAGCAGGCAGGAAGATAAGGCAGGATTTAAAGTATTTAAACATGAAATCACCCGTGGAGTTAATTGGAATTATAGTCAAAAGTAATTATTGCTGATGCTTGTTAGATAACTGATAACTCCAACAGTATTCAGCGTATTCAATGATGCATTACTTTGATGTTCAGTTGAATGGAGAAGCTTAAAAAAAGTGTTCCCACCCAAAATGAGGTAACTAAAGGAAGAATATGGAAAGCAGATGGCTCATTGTCATTTACACTGAGTTCTCATGCATTTATTTAAGAATTACAGACAACAGGGGGTGTAGTGTTGTGTATACTCAGGTTGATGGCGTATACACCTCTCTTGGTTGGTGGATTTACTCTATACCTTCATGTCGGAGATAAGTATCAGTGTCCATCTTGCACAGACAGGCTGTAGCTGTTAATGTTAGGATCTAATCTATGATGCTAGATGCTGCGCAAGGGAGATTCCTTTTTCCACAGGTTTAGCAGTTAAGGCGAGGCCTCCTTCCAAGGCCATACATGTATCACAGCACACTAAAACAGGACCCAGGCAAGGCTTTCCCCTGCCCAATCAAAAAATAAATAAAAATAAAGCAGATGATATAAGCCATCAAGGATTTAATTTGCCGTCTTCATTAATACACTTGTAGTGTAGACCTTAATGTTGTACCCTAAATATAGGACCGCTGATATTGGCCTATCACAGATTTAGCATAATTTGATACAGCCATGTTGGTGTTGTTCCTGGAACATTACAATTAATGTTGCTCCAGAAAGAAGTTCCTTGGTTTGAATCCCGCTGGCTCAGGGCCTTTCTGTGAGTTTGCGTGTCCTCCCCGTGCTTTCCAGTTTTCCCCACCATCAAAACATGCACACATTAGGTTAACCCTCCAGTCAAGTTTAATGTTTGATGAAGGCCCTCGCTCAGATCTGAAGTGGTCCCAGGGCGTGATCGTTGCCCACTGCGCCCTCGGGGTGGGTTAAATGCAGAGAACTACTTCCACTATGTCCACTTCCTGTCTCTGTTTTTTCTCCTGCTCAAATGTGTTCCATTAGTTATCATCCCCTGTGTTTTTAAGTCTGTGTTTTTCCCTCACTCATTGTTGGATTGTCTCCTCTATTTCATATCTATTCCCCTGTCCCGTGTTCTCCTTGGGTCTTGCCTATGTTGCTGCCTGTGTTCCTGGTGTCTCTTTGTTTGTACTGGTTTGTTTGGGCTTTGGGTTTGTAGCACTCTTGGATTCCTTTTGCTTGCATCGACTACAAATTTGGATTTATTAAAGCTGACTTTTTGTTTTTCAACCTCCTGGCCTCTGTGTCATGCACTTTGGTCCATTATTCGATAATCCATAACAGCTTGCAAGGTATTTTTTAAGGATCAATATCAGTATCGCCCCCCAAAAAGGTCAGTACAGGTCGGTCTCTAGTAATAATTACTGTGTTGGTTTCTATATATTTTATTAAAAAAAAGAACACAGACTAAAAAACAGCAACTATCTGATACAATTATAACAAACTGTCAGAAAATAATCCAAACACTAATCAAATGATTGGCTTTTTAATCAATGTTTGAGATGTGTGTATTTTGATATAGCAGAGTTTACATAATTGGAAACAAGTAATTTATTTATTCATCTGTTCTTCTATTAACATGTATGGCACATGCAGTGGCATGGGAATACTTCAGGCTTTAGCTGAATTCACAAATCAAAGCAGAGTATTTTTGTCAACAAAGACGTTTCATTACTTCCATGCGAGCCACAGTCCTTGTTTTAAATGAATCGAGACATGCATATTTCAGCAGTGAGCCGATTTAAATGAGTCACCAAACACAATTGGATAATTATGGAAATGAGCTTGTCTGATCCAAATTTAACTCATTCGGATTCATTTAATCAGATTTACATTGTTTTTGCCTTCACAGAGATGTACTTTAGCTCCTCGTTTATGTTTACCAACTTGGGCGTATATTGACTACTCTGCAGATAATCATTAACTGGAGTATTGGTTTAATGTTAATCGAGACATACAGTGCATTTAGAATAAAACATTATGAACACAATCATATGAGAGTACTTTAAATAGACTGTCAAGAACGTTACACTCATTAGGTTTATGAAAAACAAAAGCAAATCCATCCCTCGGCTGCTGCAGTCTATTCACCGAACGAGCCAGTGTGCACAGGTCATCCAAGGACTTATCAAAGCGCTCATGATTCACACAGCTAGATGCAACATCCCCAACAGCTCAAATTGACTAGACACCCCCAAGGCCGGCCAGTTATTGGCTCCCACCCCTCAGCAAGAGTCAAAAGGCGACGGGGATGAGCTACCATCAAAAAACGACATTTATTTCGGGTGAACAGTGTGCTGCAAGTCACATTCAATGTCAACAGAGAGAAAGGCTTGGGTTTCTGGGGTTTACAGAGCCATTAGCGGAACAGTTGTGCTGTAAAGGGCAGGGAAAGTGGAAAAACGTAAATAATAAGTGAGAATGTTCAATACAATATTCACTTTACATAAATCAAAAGCATCTTATGCGATGATATGAGGATAAAAACGCAAGACTGGACCAGGTGTTCTTTTAAGTACTAATGGAAAGGGGAAAAAGGGAAAAAAAAAATCACAAAGGTTTCTGCATGCATTAAACACGACATTCTTATCCATAAGCTTGGCATTCAACAGATGGCCTACAAGGCACAGTCATTAAAACAAATTCAGCAATGACATGACAAACCAACCAACACGACATTATCACTGACTGTCAACAGGTGACTGAACATCCAATGCATGCAAAATTGGATCAATTCTAAATGTTTCAAAAGCTGCTGTGGGCTTTCTCCCCAGCGGTGTCTGTATGGACAGCAAAGTCAGGGCTCAGGCAAGCACAATTGCATAGTAAGACGTCCAATCTATACACACAGACAGCAGCAGAGAGACATGAGGACAGAAGTTGTAACCTGTCCGACTCATGTTTTTGACAAACTATCCTCTCCCTTTTGTTTGTCACTGCACTTGGTACTGTGAAGGACATCTTCTTTGCTGACAGAGCTTCTCTTCATCGTCGCGGTTAGCTAACTTGTAAAGGTACGTGTCCTCGGGATCTTTCCTTTTTATGCCTCCCATTCATTGTCTGTATAGGAAGCTGTGCAAGGCGCATTGTGAATCAAGAGATGGGGCATTGTGTTGCCCACTTCTGGAAACTCCTGATTGTCGAGTAAAATGAATGCATTGCGTGTTCTCGGCCTTCCCTATTGTGAAGTATGCGAACAATACCACTATCATTCGGAAGGCTAAATTCCGGAGCCAGACTCGGTTCAACTTTTACAGAGGAGCAATAGGAAGCATCCTGACAGGAAACATCATAAACTGGCATGGTTCACGCACGGCCCAGGACAGGAAGGCTCTACAGCGGGTGATTAAAATTGCTCAGAACATCACTGATGCCATCTACAGAGCATCAGTGACATCAGTAAAGTGAGATGTCTGCACAGAGCCCAAAGGATACTAAAAAAACGACACCCACCCCAGCAACGGTCTGTTCACCCTGCTACCATCAGGCAAGAGATACAGAAGTATCCGCTGCTACACCACCAGACCTCAGAGCAGCTTCATTCTCCAGCTTTGAGGCTCAACAGCAAAACTCAACACTCCATACAATAGATGTAGCAGGACTCAAGGACTCACAACATTATTGTTTTTTTAACTCCTTGTTTAAAAAATGACAAATAAATGTACCTTGTACCTTGTCATACGACACCCCAGTGAACAAGTACATTACAGAATGTTAGACGCTATCATTAGCATTCGCTACATCTCCTGGCTGTTTTTATTAACATTTATTAACAACTTTGATCTCTCAACAGAGTTGCTTTCCCAGACTACTTAGGAGTTTCACAATATGGCCGGACAACCTTGTTCCCCTTCAATTTCCTACCACAAAAAACCTCTTTCCCAGTAGACCTTTTGACTTGTTTAAAAGGGAAAGCACATGTGTAACTAATGTTATCATTCGCTCCGTTTAGGTATTCCAGTGAGCCAGCATGAACACCACCAAAACCTGGAACAAGTACATGTGGAATGCAGGCAGAATCAATGTTATTGATTACACCTGTGCTTTTCCTGCTGTGTCATGTCAGGACGTCTGCTGAAAAGAGGTCTATACCTCCAGTGCAATGACCACACAGACTGAGCATTTACCATCTGTTACAACCCAGAGGGGATAAGTACAATAATTACAGGCAAATTAACGAATGGGGATGAATGGGCCACTTAATTAAATAAGTAGCACCTGACATAAGACACAGAATATATATATATATATATATATATATATTTATTTTTATTGTTTTTTTTTTTTATTTATTGTTTTTTTACAGTGAAGTCCTTGCTCCCAGAGAGAAATGCAACTGCATTTCAGGGGGGCTGACAAGCTGGAGTTGATGTAGTGAAAAACCAGAGCTGGGAAAGTAACCTTGCATATTACACCACATGCTTGTTGACAGAAAACCCATCACACAAGTGTGTGATGTGGAGACGCTGTGGGCATGTTGTGCTTTAAAAGGAGTGGGTTCATAAAGACACTTTGATGTCCTCTGGTTTGCCCCGAGTCCCAGAATTTTGAAGCGGGTGCAGAAGAAGGAGAGCTTATGATGGAGCTATATTTGTATTTTAAACATTTCACATAGGGGTCAAAGTGATACATAGCTTAACTGAGTGAAAATGTTCTGTCTGATAAATTTGAACACAACATGGTGCACGGAACGTGGTGAGCATCATCCTACGATGACCTTAACTCGGCAGATAACCTTATTGTTTACTCAAGAGTCAAAAATCGTGTTCTTTCGCAAAGCTGCCGATGTAGCTGAATAAAACATAAGGTCACAAATCACCGAATCCATTTTTAATGCTACAAAACAAGTGGGCAAGAAAAATAAACATTTATTCCCCCACCTCGTATGATTTGAACAATATTCTTTGGGAACACCTGGGCTTTCATGGTAAAATGAGCTGCTCTCAAGGATCAAATTCAAAACTTGACCCCATCCTAGAGAACCAAATTAGTCAAATTGGTTATTTATGGTATTATAATCATTGACTTTATCAATATGGCATGGTAGTTAGCCTCTCTCGCATTTTATTGCCGCCCTAATTTGCATGTATCGCTAAACATCACAAAACATTTCATTTAAATGTGCCACCAAATATGCAGCCTTCATTACTTCCACTTGATTTTACACCTGGACCAGATAAGGAAGTGTTTAAGCAGCACTCAGATTAAGTGCAGCTAAACCGCAAAGGCCACTTTCAGCACTGTACTAAATATCACCTCACGCTGAAGTAATTGTGTGATGAAAGCTTTGAGGGGCTTCATGTCGCTGTCAGAAATGTCTGTTTTTGATACAGTGGTTAAGTCAGTAGCATCTTCAAAACAGCTAAAGGAGCCCGGGCAAGCTTGACATGTGACAATAGCACTTTTTCATTCAGCTTCTTACTTTCACTCTCTTCATCTGTCACTCAGCCGAGAGACTCACCACTTCCCTCTGATAAACAGCTCAATCTAGAGTTGAATAAGAATAGGCGGAACACTTCCTTTATTCCGATTTCCTCGCAACTTTTGAGGCCCTGATTGAGCTGAAGCTGACCAGCTGGTTATCAGAGCTTCCATGCATTGGCACATATCCACAGAACCTGTATCCTATCAGTTCAGTTCTATTAAATACCTTCAGCAGAAGACTTCACTCCCGTTTCACAGTCTGTCAGTCATTTTAGTTCGTCTGGCTTTCTGTCAGTGAATCGCTTTGATTTTTCTGTCGCATTTCTTTGAGTTTTTCTGTCACCACGTCTGTCTGCCTATCGTAAGTCAGTCGGTAAGCCTGTCTCTCTTAGTTTGTTGGTTACTCTTCCTGTATATGGCTCTGTACATAAATCAATACATTTTTGGCATTTTAGAAAGTTGATGTTTAACCTCCAAATTCCTGCTTCTAACTGTTTTATATACCCCCATAACTGCCTTTTAGTTAACATTTAACATTAAACAATTTGATTTATATGTCAAATTATACTTAATAATTGCAAAGTTATGGCTTTTAAATAGCTGTTTTTGATTTTACATTTTTTAAAAAAAAGGTGCAATATGTAAGTATTGGCCGCCAAAACAAATTGGGGGCAGCATATCACCAGAGTAACTGCTAACTGCTGCTAACAGTAGCTGTTAGCTCAGTTAGCCGTGCAGCTAGCGGTTCGCACTGCGAGCTCAGGGTCCAGGGGAATGTTAGTGTTAACACTTCTAGCACAGGAGTTTTGGCCTAAGGTTAGCTGGTTAGCATGCTATCTTCTGTAGATATCTGCTGTTGATCCACATTCTGTCTGTATTTTTAGCTATTTTTTAATGTTTTCGACTAATTTCTTACTTATTGATCCTTGGTAATCTAAAAGTTTTTAATAGTTTTAATTCGCCAGTTATGGGACTGCCTTGTCTTTTATGTCTGTTATTGTTTTACTTTTCATTGACTTGGGCACCCCCCAATGACCTTGAGGATAGGCAATGGTTGAATGAATGTGTGACAGCAAAAGTCGTGTTAAAAGCTCAATAAATTCTAATGTAACCTTATGCAAGTTTACATGCATACAAACACATATGTGGCCAATAAGGAAGCAGATGTGAGTT
Source organism: Pagrus pagrus (assembly GCF_965226575.1). Taxonomy (NCBI): domain Eukaryota; kingdom Metazoa; phylum Chordata; class Actinopteri; order Spariformes; family Sparidae; genus Pagrus; species Pagrus pagrus. The sequence goes on along the minus strand of NC_140206.1, from coordinate 13,388,751 downwards.
TTCTCAGCCTCAGATGTAACAGTCATTAATTTTGTCCCCCAGGGATCTGTGCTCGGCCCACTGCTCTTTTAATAATGCACAAACAATTTCATCTGTTCTTATTGTCTGGTTAGGTTTAGGCACAAAAAACACTTGCTTTGGGTTAGAAAAAGATCACATTCTTGATTAAAATACCAGTTCTAGGCGCCACAAACATGGACAGAAAAACCTTAAAATATGAGTTTCACGTTGACAAATATTGAAGCGCTGTCTTGAACGATGGTTACTGACTCCACCACCATCCCCTCCACCTGAAAGACGGGTATGTAAGACAGGTTTAAACACATAATTTGAATGTGATGTGACGTGACGTGACAGGTATTGTACACAGTCATTATGGTTCATATGACATGTACAAATGTGAACGAATCAGTGGTTTGCAGAAATGTCATCAACCAAACATTTTATTCTGGCGACTGGGCTTTGTAAGCTCACCTTTCATGCTTTGGCTTCACATTGGCACCTTTACACTTTTTGCCCTTTTCTCATAAACCTTTACATATTTGACATTATGAGTTTATGAGGAACACTGGAATGCATTATTATTCTGTCCGGCTAGACAGTGTCATTTTCAGAGGAGGCATGAGGTCAGCTTGGCCTTCAGGATTTATGAATGACACACCTCTGTGGGTCATGTCCTTCAGAGGATCCAGCACAGGATTTGACACAGCGTCTGTATACAGACGTGAAATTGAATGGGTATATATCTGGGGTGAGAGCACTGAAAACAGTGGCAGAGACTTCAGGAGGAGGTCCAGCATTAGTGTGAAATACTGTCTGGCAGTCATGTGGAGGGCTCTGGCCTCTAGGCTACAGTGGCCAGGAACAGTTGATAGCATTTGATAAATGTGTGTGTGGCCATAACATAAATCAGTAAATGTAAAATGTATGAGATAAAGCTAGCTGATAAGGCCACACTTGGAAATAAAATGCAATGCTGTATATACAATGTATGTATTGTAGTAACATTTTTATTTTAAGACATTTTTCATTTAATTAAAGTTATTTTAAATATTGTTTTACTTTCAATTTGATACATTTTTTCCCCATATTTGCCATCCTGGCTATTGATTACGTTTATGTTTTGATTATTCACTAATGCATTTATTGCATTTCATTTATTTAAAAGGAGAACAGACATTAATCAACATTTCTGACTATGCGCCAGTGTAAGCCAGCTGGCTAATTTTCAACTGCAGTCCTTTTGGCAAGGTGTCTTTATGTTTACATATCAACAGAAACAGGGATGACTGTTCTCAAATACACAAGCCCCCCCCCAAAAAAAATCTCCCACATCACTCAGGAGTGTGATGAGCAAACGTTACGCAGCATCATAAATCAAGATTAAATACCATCTCCAGTGCACTCCCATGACTAGTGCGAGGGTAATTTGTGATCATGTAATTACACAGCGTCCTGTGCATCAACTTTTTAAGAATGATTTACAGTACAGGGTTCATCTGGCCACATTAATCATTCTCATGTTAATAGGTTCCACTGTTGCTTGTCTCTTCCAGGGCCCAGGGTGAACTGAGAAAAATACCAAAGAGCTCAAAATTGATGTTGAGCCATTGCATGCCATTACTCACCGAGCAGTATATTGTCAACGTGAATGCTGATTGTGAGTGGAATGAAAATAGGTATTAGAGATGTAAAGGCTGTCATGTTTGTCTGCTTAATTTATATGCAGCGTGCTACAGACAAATGGCCAAAACAACAAAAATACTGACATTAAGATTCCCCTCAGCTTTGTCTGTTTTTACCTAGCATTGTTTTGGCCCAGTCATTTACTAAAGGAAAGGTCACTGCCATTTATTACTAACATACAGTAATGACTGTGACTGCGTAAGGGCAGTCCATTTTATTATACTGGAAAGCTGTGTCTCAAATGTTATTTCACATTTCCGTATGGAGTGATTCAATAAGAATAAGGCTTCTTGCAAAATCTCTTTGAACAGATATGCATGATTTACAATATAGGTTTTACAGTGGGCCTCAAGGTCATACAGTTCCCTTGCCTTATGATGGACCATTTTCATTTGAGTTTATTTGAAAATGATGAAACAGCAAGCAGGTATTTGAATGACAACCACACAGTGACCTAAAACAAGTCCACACAACTTACTTGTCCAAGTTGAATTTAATGCTCCTGTTTTTGATCCCTCGCTGTAATACCGAGCTATAGGGAAGTGGCAGCATGTGTGAATTCTGAGAGATGATCAGTTGTGGCTAACATGTAAATCCCCAGATTGGCGCTTGCTTTATTAAATAAGCAAAACTGAGAGACAGAGACAAAATCCTACATTGTTCTTTTAGGAATTAGTGAATCTTATGATGTCCTGGTGGCTATAGGAGGGCTAATCCTTGGTTGAATTAAAGATGTAGCTTTTGTATAAATACCAGTTTTAATGCCTCGGATTTCTTTTGTGTGTGTGTGTGTGTGTGTGTGTGTGTGTGTGTGTGTGTGTGTGTTTAAGTTTAGAGAGACAAGCATGCCAACTCTTCTTAATGAGACCCCATAGATTTTCCATATTTGCTGAAATTAAATTATTGTCTACCCAAAGGAAGTTATTAGTTCACAATTAAAACTTAAAAAACAGAGCTTAATATATTATTTCCTTAACCTACACGTTCTCAACTCCCAACTCGTCTAATTCTGCAGCCTTAAACTTAAAACTATGAAGCGCTATAACGCTGTCAGTCTTGCATGTGATTTGGTTGGACCTTTCAAAATAAAAGGTCTGTGGTCAAGTTAGCAACTGAATATAACACCTGGTCAGAAATAGTGTGCTGACAAACAGTGTGACAAACAATAGTGTGAAGTATTGTGCATTTTTGAATTTTATATTGTCAGACAGTTGCAGTTTGGTTAGATTTAGGCAAAACAAAACTTCTTGGTCAGGGTTAGGAAAAGATCTTGTTTAGGTTGCCACAAACACGGCTGGAGATGCCCCGACTTCCCCGTCAAAATTATCTGTTTTTTGTCCCTTTGTCCCTTATGACTGAAAACTATCCTGAGGTCTCCTCCAAATATCCAAAACATATCCACCTTTTTTAACATTTGCAAATGTTGAAGCGCAGACTTGAACTGTCACCGTTTGGTAAGAGTTCATGTAACTTGTGCATGGCGAAAGTCACGTTACGTAAGTCATACCACTTATGCAATGTAAATTATGTCATTTACATACGTTAACTTACTCACATAACACAAAAACAGCTCGATCTTTACTCCTGGTCACACGCAGGACACAAACCTCGGTCTCTGGGGTAAATTCTTGCATATGAACTATCCAACTACTCGCTCTTTATACTGCTGCACTCGAGGGGCGCTCCAAGAACTAACATTAAAGTATGGTAACTACGAGGCCACTGACCAGGCTGCTGTATTTGATGCCTTGGAAGAGAAAAAAGGCTGAAAGGCAACACCTCCATACCTACTGACCATCATCACCAACCATGTTAAAACATGGACATTATTCCACTAAGCTTTACTGTCCTTCCTCCTGACTAGTAAATAGTGCAAGTTGCAGCAGACTTTTTAGGAAAACAGTCATTCTTCATTCTGCCTGCGCAAGCTAGAAAACTAATCTCTTTAAGAAACACTCAACATTTCATGTATTTCTTCCACGCGGGCCAAACTAATTGAAGACCACTGCAGTGGCTCTCCATTACTTTTAATTATTCCGCTATTTTTCAGTTGTTTCACTCAAGCCCTCAAGCATGCTTAGAAAAACTGCCGCATTTGTCTTTCTTTTAAAGTGCATTTGTATCACATTTCCACAACACTGTTACATATTGTGCATGAATTACATCTGGGACGTGCTCCAGGGCTGAACCTTTGGGTCATCAGCCACCTGAAACCAGAAGTAAGTACTGACGGAGCTGGTTGCTAAAGGGATTGTGGGGGTGGATGTGAGAGATAAAGACAACATAGGCCGACGGGAAAAAAAAAATGAAGAGAAATTCCTTCCTTCCATCTAATGTCATAGGGAATGTGGGAGCGCTCGCTAACAAGATGGATGAGCCCCCTGCATTGGCCAAGACAAAGGCTAGTGGGACTCTAATGTTCACTGAGATGTGGCGTTAGCTTGAGATCCTGCAGTGGACTCTACAGGGAGCTTTCCAAGTGAGCAAGCTGAGGAAAATGAAGAGATGAGAAGAATGAGAAGGGGGCCTTGCCATTTTTATTCTCGCTTGATCGTATAATTCAGGGTGTGCTGTACATTTCTCAAGAGCAGATATTTTCTTCCTGGCTCAACCGTATTACCTGCTTTCATCAGCCATGTCTGTCGCTGTTAGCATTGTGTAACATCACCTACTGAGATCATGCAGGATTGCAAAATACAATATCCCAGCACCCTGATTGAAATACCCACATAGCTCTCAATTCCACTCCTCTGATTACCTTATATAAAGTGTACTGGACTAGCCAGTGGTAAGGGTGCATAAAGCCCCACTGATTTCCCCCATCTACAGATCACACTCCAAATGCATCCATCTGTTTCCAGATTCCAGGCTTGACAGGTGTGCCAACTGTCAAGCAGCTGCATATTAACCTCATAAGACTGTGTTTTGAGAACTCTATGGAGACCGCACAGTACAGAACTGGCTCTATCTTGGCATTACTGATTACATTATATGACTGGTGAATCCTAGAATCATGAAAAATATAGTTCCAAATATTAAGCAATGGGCCACCATGGACGTTAAAAAAGAAAGGTGCTATCTACAAAGGCAGTGATCAGTTGCCAGTCTTGCAGTGCTTTCATCAGCATTTTTCAAAATAAAAAAGGTGAATTTGAAGCAAACTTCTGAAATGTCACACAAAAAAAGGCTAAATGGAAATCCAGTGCTTTAGCGTCTTTCAATTGGAAGAAAAAGAAGCAGAAGCAGCAGCCTGTGCCATCGAAGAGGGAAAAACTGAGTTAATTTGTCGGAATGTTAGCGGGTAGGCGGCGACAGCTCATCAGTCATGTGAGTTAAACATTAGTTTCATCATTTGGAAGAGGTGTTCCCATCTCCCATTATGTGCGTTAATTGTTTTTTGAAGAAGGCATATAAAAGACTTTTGGCGAGGACAAAAATTTAGCAAAATTGAGGATGTCTTTTTCAAACGTTGCCATTTTCATCATCTTTACCAATGCGATACTTCAAAATGTGCATAGAAATACATTATTAGGAACATGGCCAATGTAACTTTTCAGAGAGGAAATACAGCAGCACATTCTTTCACTTAGGCCTATAAAGTTGATATGATGAGCAAATAAAATGCACCGTTCCTTAATTCAACACCATTGTGGGGATTTATCTATACAACCTTTCTTGGTCAGGTGTGACAAGTAGCTTACGGTAGCTCCCCAGTATTCCTGCTACAAAGAAGCAAAGGGACCTCTGTGGTCATACAAGCTTTCTAGAGATTTGCACTACTTTTCTTACATCTTCACTCATGGGGGAAATCACATCCCGGAGCTACTACACACCAAGCCCTCCCAGCTCGCTGTGCCTGATCCCATCTGTTGATGGATCCCACGCTTCCCACCTGGTAAGACACAACAAGTGAAGCTTGAAAAGTAAATGTTGGACACGCAGGTCCTCAGCAGTGGCCCGCTACAGGGGGAGTACACTTTCTACACCAGTGTCTTCACCTCCAAAGGCCTCCCTGTGACCTGTCCTAAAGTTTGCTGACAGCACAACTGTTCAACTATTCGCATTGCTTTATTCATGATGGTGACAAGTCAGCGTGCAGACATGCGGTGGAACAGCTGGCTGTCTGCTTTAGCCAAAACAATCTGGGACTACATGCTGCAAAGATGAGTGTAGACTTCATGAAGAGCCAATCCTTTACTCCTCATCAGCATCAATAGTGAGTAGCCTAATTCCAGCTCCCAGAAATCAGAAGTGGAGGAGTTACATGAGCTCCATCCTGACAACAGCAGACTGTGCATTTCTACTCTGCAATCATCGGATCGGCAGTCTGAGACATCCACCCAGTGTGACAGAAGAGGCCAGCTTCACATCATCCAGTCAGAGGGGGAAATCATTAGCTGCAACTTGCCCTCCCCTCCAGGACATGTAGAGCACCAGGATTAGGAAGCACGTGTCCACACTCCTCCGCTTATAGAACTGTCAACACCAAGACCACCACATCATTAACAGCTTCTTTAACAGAGCTGTCCCACTAATGAACAAAGCTCTGCCGGTAACACTTTATATTAATCATCATTAATAAATGGTAAATTGAGTTAATTAAACGCATTATTAAGCAATTGTTTACTGTAAAGTTGCAACTACTGTTTTTAATATTTTGTAAATAGTTAATCAACATGGTGTAGTTCATATTTAGATGGCCAAAACAGGTTTTCTGAGCCAAAACATAATAATCTTTTCCTAACCCTAACCAAGTGGTTTTTGTACTTAAACCTAACCAGAGCATAAGCACTGCATTAAAGATAAAGATAACGTGAAAAACTGAACCTAAAGAAACCTAGAATTGCAACAAGGAAGAAGTTTCAACATATGTGTGGTTTGTAGCAACATTCATTGCCAACATTTATTCTGGCTATCGGGTTGTGTTAACAAGCATCAGTTTAAGGGAAAGAGCGCAAGTTTTTGAAAAGATTGGTGGGCTTTGAAGACCACAGGTAGCTGTAGAATTATATTAGCTGAGGAAAATACTTTGAACATCGGAGTCCCCCTGGAATGGAGGTTCAGACAGGAGATGATTAGAAGTCAGACAAGGCGATCTGTATCCCTGGTGAGTGAATATTCTGTTTTGACCAATGTTTTAGTGCAGAACTCTGCAGGAAGGTTTTGCGGCCGCGATGAGGGGCCTCATATGACAATTTGCTGCCAGGGATCACACCAAGATGCTTAGCGGTCTGGGCAGGATTCACTATGTTGTTGTCACCGGTGATAAGCTTAAAGCGGCTGGCAGACATCCAACTTGATATGTCAGCCAGTCAAGCGGAGAAGCAGACCTGTTTGTCTGAGGAAGAGAGGATGATGGAAAAGTATACTTCGGGTTCTACTGTAGAGGACAAGAGAAATTGTGGAATATGTGGCACAGAAAAAGATGTCGAGTGGATCAGAGGGAGAAGCAGGAAGGTACAGGAGGAAACCCTGGGGAATTAACAAAGAGGGATTCAAGTAAAGGCAGAGACCTGCTACAGAAATATGATTTGAGTGGTCAGACAGTCGGAGTAGAGAGAAGTCAGAAAGGGCAGCGAGAGGCAGCTGCTGTGTCACGGTTTTGAAGGCGGACTAAAAAGTCCAAAAAGGCCAGGAGGGAAGCAACTCTCGCAGTGCAGAGGACCTCATCGACAGCACGCGATGCCGTCTGAGGACAGGCCACCTCCAAGTCTTTGAAGTGCAACCAATTCAGTGAAGGATTAGACAGCTGATCGGTTAATTTGAAGCAGCACATTCAAGCTTTTTACAAAGAGGCAAAAGACAAACAGCCACCCACACACGCAGGCACTCAAGGAGCAGATGCTACATCTGCAGCACAATGTCGATGCCACACTTGGCAACTTTGCACATTAGCAAATGTAATATGAAACAGTAGCAAGTGTTGACTGGAATGCTTATGTCTGGATTTAAATATGCTGCAATCGTGCAATTAAGTGACCTAAGAAAAGTCCATTAAACTGTACACTGCAGTCACTAAAAAAAACCAAAAAAACAACACACACTTCCATTAAAATGGTTGAATAATATTTTGAACTGTGAATAACATGTCACAGATTTTGCAGATATTTGCAACATTAGTACTCTAAGGGGGCAGTTCAGCAGATATGAGACTTTAGGCTGACATCCTTAAGCTACCTTCCAAATTGATTGACAGGTCTTTCATTAAGCAGGTTTCCATTCGGTAGCAATTAAGTCCAAGTTGTGTTTTTGATGCATTAAAGGTTTGTTTCCATTAAAAAGTCAGTCTTTTTCAAGTCACAACAACTCAAAAATACAATGCATGTCATACTCCTCCTGCATTAATATTTTCCTAAATACCAATTGGGTATTTAGCATCCGATGTGCTTTGACAGTTGTCACATCATCCTCTACACAGCATGTCACCTGATTAATGATTAGAATAAAAATACATTAACTATAGCCAAAGGCAAGCTTGGTCATATTCCTCATCCTTGTGTGTCATCTGCTACTTATAGTATGCCTGATCTGCATGACTTTTGGATTATGGCTGACAATCCACATATATCCTTCACTGTAAGCATTTAATGATGTTATGACATTTTTGCCGTATGATTTCAGTAGAATTGTATGATTGTGTTTCTGGACAGACACGTGGAATGTACATGTGAAGCATGTTGCAGTTGAGGATGCAATGCCGTGTCTACACCTCTATAGGCCACTAGGGGCCAGATATAATGAATCAATAATTTAGGTAATATTCAGGTTCATGATAATGCTTAAATATGATGAGTAATTGGTATTATAAGTGTTTTCATGTTTTGTTTTGTGGACCCTGTAGAGTTGGACACGATTACTAATGTCGATTCATAATGCAAACAAATCTACAAAACATTCAGCTATAAGTAGCCAAAGGGAAAAAAGTCATATTTCTGAGTTTGTATTATCTTGTTATTATTGTACACATTAAAATTATGGGTTTTAATTTCTTTTCCAAAACTACATAATGCCCCTTTAAGTTGTTTTACCTTTGGCGGCGCTGTTACAAAGACAACTGGATCGCTTTCCATTTCCTCATTAGGAGCAGCAGTTACCACCAATACAACATGAGTTTATTCATTCATTTATTCTTTTTTTTTATGTAATGATCCCTCAAATGTGGCAAAGAAATGTAATGGAGGCAGCACTGAAACAGCAATCTTAACTAGGAATGTAATAGATCTAAATTATCCAAAGCATCCGTTTCTGCCTTTAAATCTCTCTAGTTTTCATGTCAGTGCATATTGGACAACATATACCCCAATTCTGATATATCTGGGATGGGCCAATATCGGCCAATAGTTGTATTGGTTGGACTCTAGAAATGATATCATTTCTGTTGCATGTCACTTATGGAACATGTCAATCACCATCCTATAAACTTTTCATTGACTCCAAAACTCCAGTGAACTACTCCTTTAGTACATTATGAAAGTGAGTATATAAAAATATTTCAAAACCAATGAGCAGATTCAATAATGGATTTAGATTTGCTTGAATGCTGCCAAATCCACAACCCAGATTCTTGCCAAACCGCTGATACTTACATGTAAGATATTTTATTGTCTTTTTTTTTTAAATCTCACATTTAGAGCATAAGTTCATAACTACCTGGCGTTCAACTACTAAGAACATAATTGCATCACAATCACACGATGCTGTGTAAGGATCTCCCAAACATTATGTTTTTGTCGTCACCAGAAAATCATTCTTATTTTCCACCAAGCATCCCCATTATAAAGACATAATATGGCATTATATACTGGCAGTGGCATGCTGATTCAGTTGTTAGTCCTCTCCGAGCTCAGCAAGGAGCCATCAAAGCTGCACAATGCAGCCCCTATTACATTCCCCCTAATTACCTTTGGCTGGAGTGGACTGCAAACTGATTATGCCGGCACCATGTTTAAAACACTCTGGAAAGGAGAAGGCCACAGCACGAGCAAGCACTTTTGTTTCTCCATAAAAATACAAAGCCAGGGCTGAGAAGCCGGTGATTAGGTGTGCGGGCTGACTTTGTGGATGATTGTTAAGTGTCAAGGTTGTCCAAATGAGACATCTTCCCCTTCACTGGTCACATGGAAATGAGCGCACTGATAGCAGCATTGTAAAAAACATTTCTTTTTGTAGGTTTGCTTTCATATGGTCCCAAATTTTAAGGTTTTCAACCTTTTAATTTCATTTTTTTTTCTCCCAATACCTCTTCATACCTGCAGGAGTGAATAGGTCGATTGCCAGTGATGTCCAAAACGACATGGCCATTGAAGTGACAGGTATACCAGACCATGGTCATATGGTCATAGTTTGGTTATGTTAAGGAAAATGTTCATTACGTACATAACTTAGGCTATTTATGTGACCCGAGTTATCTACGTTAGTGAGTTAAAATACCTCAAGAATGTTGAAATGTTGACGTAATGTCCCTTCTCCCTTGCTTTGCTGGTGTAATAATTACTCCAGACAATAGACCACCCTGCTTACAAGAAACGTAGATGTAGGTCGCTATAAGCTGCTTTTACAGTCTAACTATATGGTATTTTTCTGATGAGGCCGCTCTCAATGAATCATAGTAAATCAAAGCCAAACAAAACTAGTTTAATTCCCACTACCTGTGGTGAATTAAAGCCACTGTAAGTGTTTGAAATGCATTGTTCATAAGGCAATGCACTAACAGGGCCTGCAGAAAAAAATAAACAATTAAATAAATAATAAAGAAATGCTTACATCAAGGCCAGCAGGTGTGCGGAGGAGGCTTCAACAAGTTGTTTCATGTTTCTCTTGTACTTTTGTCGTTAACCTGAGCTGATCTCGCAGATTGAGTGACGCAAATTATCAAAGACTGTTACTATTATATAAAATTTTCAAAGTTCAAACCTGTACCTGTCACGCTTACATTATACTGCGCTTGAGAAGTGTCAGATCAAGTCACATCCCTTTATAAAGCCTGAGCAGAGAAGACATACAGCCGTCAAATAAAGCAGGCTTAATTGATCCGCTGAACATGGCAGCACTTATCTTCCCTCCCTCTTCTCTGGCTTTCTCTCTCTCCGCTATTCAGTCTTCAGTCTCACTTCATTTCTAAAAAAAAAAAAAAATTGAAACGGGGGATGTTTGTCAGGATCCTGTGAATCCAGGCTGTGCTCTCCCCGCTCACGCTGCTCCGAGGCCGACTATGGAAATAATCGAAACTGTGTCACCAGAGCCGGAAAGGTTAATCTTCGCAGACAGAGAGTGGGCAGTGCAGCTGAAGAGATAGACTTTAGAGTTTACTGCCCTGCTATTTGTCATACTAAGCCTTTGCTTTAGACAAGGCAACTGGACACCTTGATCCGCTTAAATTAACTGTCAACATAAATGCAGCGCTGGGGGAAAAAATAAATAGGAATAACACCCCCCCACACACACACGCCCTCCTGCACCCACATCGTCCCATAACAGAAGTGGTCTTGGATGGAAAGGTCGAAACTGTGTCGACCGCAGGAGTTAAGACAGCTCACAGAGATGAGTTTGAGATCCATAACAAGCCCTTAAGGGCTTGAAACCTGCAAAACTTGACCTGAGCCCCCACAGACTTTCCTCCACTGCACGTAATTGGAAAAAAAAAAAGAAAATGACTGCCAGCCCACCAGCAGAGCAGTTAATTCCACAAAAACAAGAATAGGAATAGGCTTATGGGGCAGGTTGCTTATAAATGTACAAAGCAGATGAGAACTTATGGCCGGTGATCCATATTTTCATTAAAGGGATACCGTCTTGGGCAACTTCTGAATGGAATTGTTTCAACGGGCCTCGGCAGGTGGTGTTGTCATCAATCATTTTAAAAAGGGGCAATTAACTGAGCCAAAAACAATAAAATCTACAGCACATACGGTGTGCTTACAATATCCACTGAGGTAAAAAATCTATTTATGACCAAACACAAACCATACGAGCGCAAGGAGGAGATAAAAAAGTGAGAATATGCAGACCATATACGGATTATTATTTCAAGAAGAGCAAACTGAACTGCCACAGGAGGAAAGAACATTACTTATATACTGTAAGATGCATTTCATCATATAGCTTTAAAAAGGTATAAGCTCTCTCATGGTGAATATTTCTGCTGCCACTGTTCTCCCAAAGGACTCTCCAATATTCTCAATTCACAGATGAAATCCTCACGATTCTTTGCGAGTCAAAATCCAAATGGGTCATCGTGTGCTTTACCATCCTCTTTATTGCTACTATTACACACCTTGCCATACTTTGTTTGCCAACCCTCTGCATCCGGTAATCAAGGATGAAAACAAAAAGAAAAATCCAAATGTTCTCAGCCTGTCTTCAGACCTTTGACCACGCTCTCTCCTCTTCCACATAAATGCACCTCGTGGTGAATACCTCGCCTGTGATGTGTCGATGTTTTTGGACTTCTGTTCAGTTCCCTTTAGGCGTTTTTGCGCGAGCCTCCTGAACTCCCGCGCTGTCAAGAGGTTTTGAGTTCCAGCAGAGACTCCTCTCCATCTGCCCGACGCTCTCCAGGTGGACTGTTCTGACATTTTGTTCAGTCACTGGCAAATAACGGCAGACAGGGAGAGGAAAGATGTGCGGATGTGTTTCACCGTATCACATTATGAAGACATTTTATATAACTGTTGCCTTATTTGAACTCTGCTTCGCATTTTTTCCCTTACGTTGCCACAATGCCTAATGGAGTTTTTAGTTCATTTGGGAACTCAGATATTGACATTTTTGTAAAATAGCGTCTTTCATAATCTATATGATAAAATGGTCTGCTCCCCTGCACTTTCCTGAACTAAGTAGTTATATTTCAATTTCAACTAGCATGAGGTAATCCATCACAGTGAGCATGTCTGCATTTATTTTTGTCAAAATTATTGTTCTGTGGTAATGTATTTCTGTTTTCCCCCCGAAGAATCAAAACTTACAGCTGCATTATGTGACAATAACTGGAACTGAGGAAAAAATAACTGATTTACTGTGTTTTCCTGACAGTCTGAGACCAAGAAACTAAATGCAGCATACATTGCAGCCATTATTGCATAGTGTATGCATAATTTGTAGTTATGGGGCTAAGATATTGATACTGACAAAGAGGTTATAGTTTAAACAAAGATTACTAATGTATTGAAAGCAAATTTGGGTCTTGACCTTCTTGGATAGGACACCTAAGTTCATAAAGGTCAGCTTACTTGAGTTTAACTGAATCAAATGGTCTTCAAAACGCTGGGGATTTTAGTTGTTGGTGCCATGACAGCCCACTGGACCTCCTGTTTGGGCTTTCCTTCCTTTTTAATAAGGGTAGCAAGAAATGCACCACTGTTGAGGAAATAAAACTGGAGTAATAATAAAAAAAATTAAAAATCTGAAATAAAAATGACAGTAAATTATAGTAAGGCTGAAGTTGAGCGTATAATCAAAACAATAATGAGGAAAGAATGGCAGAAGGAAGAGCCGGGAAAATAAAGGCAGACATTGTAATATTATTCAAAAGAAAGTAGACAAAAATGAGAGAAACTAGCAGAACTAAGAAAGAAAACCAAAATATCTCAAGAATGAGACTTGGGCACACTAATCAGTACACAGTACACTTAGGATAAATTGGTAAGCATGCAATTGGTATGTGTGGTAACATACAGGAAACAGTAGAACATGTAATTTCTCCAAATGAATTCAAGGCATGTGAAGTATAGGACTATATTTACATTTTGGGAAAATGCCGAACTAAGAGAAAGAATATAATAAAGGCAAAAGACCAATTCTGATCCACACTCCATTTTAGAAGGTGGCAGTAAAATCTAAACGCTGTTTCCCAACCACCAAAAATACACAAGAAGAAGAAAAAGATGATGAAGACACCACTGATAACCACCAAAACAATATAAAAGAGGGTGGTACGTCTCTTGGTTGGGGCAGTTTATTTGAAAAATGTGCCTTTTCGTTGTTGCATTAATGGTAACACTAACTCCAGGGACTAGTTACAGTATTTGCCAATGCTCTGAATGTCTGATTACAGATTATTGTTTGTCATGTGGTCTGTTCATACTGGATGACACAGGCCTGTCCAGACTGCCACTCCAGATGACTTTAAATTTTAATTGCATTCTTCTGTGACCGCTGCAGGCACATTACCATTTTACACATTTTGATTTATCTCTTCAACTAAATTCTTATGGCAATCATATCAAAAGTGGAGTGAGTGCAGTATTGTTAGATTCTGTGTGAAAAGGAAGCTTTTTGTTCAAAGTGATACCTCCGGTTAAATCTCTTTCCCGCATGAGCTGAACCTTGGCTGGTTGTTGCGGGGGTCAGTGTCTGACTTCTTGTCTTGGAGCAGTTGGCGCCAGCCGGGCTGACGAAATCAAAACACATCCGGAGAAACCTGAGGGAAATTTTCTGCTGAGGTGGACAGTAAAGTCAAACAGTCAGTTTGGAAAAAAAGAGAAAGAAAAACTTGACAGGATCTCACTAGTTTGGATTACAACACTTCCAGCTTTTTATGCTTTCACACTGCAGGAATAATTGTCAGTATCAAGTATAAGTTCAAAATAGACCTTCAAAATATGGTTTGTAGGCTGGTTGGGTCACAGAAGAGATTAAAAACAACATTTTGAAATGTATAAATATTGTAGCTGAGAGTTATATAGTTGCTAGCTCAAAATAATAATTAATAATAATATGTCACTAAATGTACCAAAAACAATATTGAAAATAAATGTTAGGGGACTGGGGACAAGCATGAGTTCATGCTAAAGCTAACACTGTTACGCTAGCGAACCTTGCTAAGATTAGCTAAAATTGCTAAAGTTAGCTAGCAAACATTAAGCTAGTGCAATATGCTGGGCGCATACTGTAGAATTCAGTAGAAGTCTTCTTTTAACACAAACTGTCATCTACCAAGACCAAGATTCTTACAGACATAAACAAAACAATCAAATTGGATGTGACAAACAATGTAAACTTATTATTTAATTATTCTAGTTATTATTTATTGAAAGAGATATTTTTATTCTGCTCTGAAGACGTTTTATTTTAAAAGAGAAATATTTGTCTACATTTATTTTAAATTAAACGTTTAGTGTATTTAATGCCATTTATTTATCTATTGAACAATCTTTAAATTTAATTTATTTATGATTTTGGCAGTTTTAGTCCTCCATAGATTCTAGGTGATTCTGAAATGCTACAAGATGCCTTTCACAGTAAGCATTAATTGTTGCTCACAACGCAATCCAATACTTATGTAAATCCCTCACTGTTTGCAAGATGAACACACAACCTCTATGTGTGAAACTACTTTGAAGAATTGTTACTTTGCAGTCGCTTATTATGAGGACAACGAGACAACGTTTTCTCCCTGCAAACACAAGCAATTATGTGTGCTAAGCGTTAGATGCATTGTTGGGAAGAACTGGCTAATGAACTGAAAAATCTCACTGAGTCAACACCTAACTAAAGAGTTGAGCAAGCAAGTAAGAGGCAGCTTGCCTGGTATGGGGGGGTAGTCTTGTTTACACCTCTGGATAAGAGCTGCACACATACACACCCACATCTGACCAGGACTGCTGCAGTCCAGAGGAACCAAAAAAAAAAAAACAACCCAAATGCTCTGGCTTCAGAACCCATTGTGTTTGTTCTTGTTTTTATCTCTTTGTCTTTGTGACAAAGGTTTTGTTCAAAGTGGGTTTTGCATACGTTTGAGTCGACTGGATTTGAGGCTACTGAGCTGCTCAGCTGGTGATTCTCACTCTGGGCATGCTGGGAGAAAGCACAGCGGCTTCTCCACCACTCTTTCTAGCCAGCCCAGCAATATTCTACTCTCAGGCTTGCCTCTTTAACCAGAAAGCTTAGGCTGCTTTTGTTGATTCACGACAGACTCCCAAAAAAAAAAAACAATGGCTTGGATATGCTTCAGTATCACACTCATTCAAAAGGAATCATGCCTTTATCTGTCCCCTGTTGTTCCATCATCAAGCTCCATATTTATCTATGGATGAAACTACCCTCATCGATTAGAGCTTTAGTTCCGACAAAGAAACTCAATAGTGCAAGAGGTGATTTACGCCAACAGTTAGTGTTGTTCACATTTTGATCATTTATTCATCGTGCTCGAGAGCTTTTGGGGGGAGTGCAGCGAGAGAAGAAGAGAATAAAAGATCAGAAACCTTGTTGTTGATTGTCAGGAGCGAGGAACAGAAAAAGGACGAGGGGCGCGTCGACAGCGGAAGAGGAGGAAGTGTGGGAAGAGAATTGAGAAAAGAACCCCAAAATGCACGCTGGAATAACTTGTGATATTTGCCTGGAGTGAGTCTAAATAGGCCGGCTTGATTTTATTTAGCGAGGGTAAGCAGGAAAATAGACCACGCGGGTTGAGGAGGTCTCAAATTGTTTGCAGCAACCTCATAAAAGATGGGAAATTGTGTTGGTTTTTCGGCTGATATGCAGGGCCATGGTGAAGGGCATGGTTCGGTTGGGGCCACAAACACACACACACACCACACACTGTGAGAAGCAATTGCCTTTATCATGCCATAGATCTTTCCTACGGTACTTGCCTTGTGGATTACCATATGTAAAAACAGGGTTATGTTAACAAAACATGATTGAAATTCATTGGCTCATTTTTTTCAACACATTAAATAGATCAAAACCTCATATTGCATGTAGAGGTGTTTTTTTTTTTTTTTTTGACAGTCTACCTACTTTCCCTGGGTGAAAAATGATTTTATCTGAAAGCTGAGTGTCTATTCAAATAGCTGAAATTCAAATTAATTTAAATGAATGCAGATGTACTTCCTCAGCCACGGAACAAGTTATCATCTTGATTAATCTTGCTCCTAAATCATATCATTTTCTGTGTTGCAAAATACAAGAATAATGGGAAGCCGCATATTGATTCCTGCTGGATTTCCTCTGGCTGTTCGGGGCCCGGCGGTGCCAGATAAAGCCATCTTTTATGACAGAAGCAGCCCCGTGGAAACATAAAACACGACGGATAAAAAACACACTGGTGAGGGAAATTCCAAAGGGAGCGTCGGACGGTGGCGATAAGTTCAACGGAAAATGTTCAATGGGCTATTGAGTAGTGTCATTAGGAGTGGATTGCGCCATTTGCAGTGCTTCAAAGCCCAAGACTGGCTTTTAGGGTCGCAGGGATAAGTGTGGTAGAGCTCCAAAGTGTTCAGAAGAGAAGCTTTTTAGGTATTATGCTCAACTATTTTGCTGTGAGGAAGCCTACTGCGTGTGCGCATCCTTTATTTGAGCCCTCTCGCAGCGGGAGAGAAGGAACCACACTGTGGAGGCATAGTTCTGTTATTGTTCTGGTCACGTTGTCTTGTCTCATTTTATTCTTTTTCTGCCTCTCCTCCCCTCTGCCTGGATGAAAGGGAAGAAGAAGAAGAAGAAGAAAAACCCACAAAACTGCATGACATCATAATTAAACTCGGTCACAAAGCGTCTGAGGGGGAATGCAGTCAAGTCCAATCGGATTGTGATTAAAAATGAGAAAAGACGGACGGATGATAAACAAGCTCCCCAGAGTTAAACTGCGAACGTCAGATTCGGTGATGTCCATATTGTTTTCCATTTGGCTTAATCAAATGTCAGCGGCAAAGCTCGGGGATTTGTCGAACGTGGCCTTGCTGTTCCGACCTCCAACAGTGAAAGAGTGAAGTATAATCCGCCCGAGTCTTGTTTATTATTCAAAAACACCCTCAACTGAGGATTTAGGAAATACTTGACTAAATCGACACGTTCTGCTTCCATTACAATCCGTCTGCAGCGGCAAAAGGGGCCGCTCACAGACAGTAAGCCATTGTTTTAGCGGAGTCATTTCCTCCATATGTGTCTTTTAATGTGAAATCTGGATTAAAATGCAGACGGATCAACAAGCGTAAAGATTACCAACAAGAAACTTTGTTATCCCCTTTGCATGAATAAAGCCTCAAACCCCTCAGAGGGCATGAAACGAACACTCCAAAACCCTGTTGCGAGCTTTGTGTTGGTGGTTTCGAGCAATCAGCTTTGGATTGCCCGTGGAAACAAACTTACGGCACTTCAAACAAAACTATTTTTTATTTATTTTTACTGAAGGGAGGGTAGTCTGACTTTTTTGGGGAGAACAGCGGAGGTCTTTTTATCTTTTTCTCATCTTTAGGGTAGAGGGAAAAAAATCTATATTAATACACACATGAAATTGTTACAGCAAAAAGACAACTTTCATGTCTTTTATGTGTTATTAAGGTGTATTTGGTGCAGTATTTACCATTTTGTTGTAATTGTTTTGATATATGGGAGGGGGTGGTATGCAACAGTAATATACTTTCTATATATGTACATCTAAAATATTAATATTCTAGTTTTTAATTTGTATGTTTGTCAATTAAACAACATGAGCTATTGATATTTCCACATTGTAATTACAAATTGCACTGATATGAAGCATTTCCCGAGGCTAATGTTTAAATTAGCATAATTAGCATTCTGTATGTATTGAAATATTTAAAAGGTGTAATATTAAATAGAAGTGACCACCTGTCCAATTCATACTCCAAACAAATAGCGTCAGCATACCCCCAGAGTTACCGCTAACTACTGCTAACTGTACCTGCTGTTAGCCAGTACACACAGTTAACAGTGCAGCTAGCAGTCATATACAAGGGGAGTGTTGGTGTTGTTTTCCATCGTACTATCACCCTACAAAGTGGATAGGGGCTAGCAGGTTAACATGCTAACTTAACCTTCATGTTGTCCTCTGGGGTCATTGTGACCCCAAATAAAATTTATGCCATCAAAATATGTTTTTTATTCATCAAATGGTCTGAAAATAATGTTCCAAATTCCAAAAGAAGGGAAACATGTGTGGTAATGGGACTGAAGTAAGACTAAAGGCGTAACACAGAATTGATTGACAATTTATATTATATGCTTTAAATAACAGCAAAACCAGACGGGGTCATTTTTGACCCCAGAGGACAAAAGGTGTCAATCAGGAGGACGTTATGAGGGTTTATCTCTGCAACACAATACAGGGACATCTTTGACATAATGTCAAATCTGTTATTTATTCACATTCTGTCAATAATTTGATACATTTTGAATGTTTTAAACAAAAGGTTTTACTACACCTTTAAACAGAACTTGTTTTAAAATTCCCCCCTCCAAGCATTTCCCAGGCAATAGTTGGTATATTAATATTATACCAATTATTGCTGTTCTTCATATTTATAACAAACATCATCATATATTTTCCAAAAATATATAAATAAATGCCAAATGTTTTTTAAGCGATACATTTTTAAAATACATAAATAAATATTACCAATAAATTATTCAAATTATTCAGAATATTTTGTACTACTTTCTTGAAGTAAAAATGACAATATGTCAGCATGTATTGTCAAATACATGTGGACTACTTCCATATACAGTATAAAAATATAGTTGTATAGTTTGTGTTATGTCAATATATGCTATGGTATTATAATATAGCAATTGCCGATCTTCATATATTGTAAAAAAAAATAAATAAATTAAATTATAAAAAAAATATATCATCTAGTAATATGCTTAATATATTTCAAGTAATAGATTTGTAAATACACAACAGTATTACCAATGCATTATCAACATGTCCATTCATTATGTTATATAAAATATTAAGAAAATTTACAATATATTTGTATGCATTGTCATATGTGGACCTGATATTTTAAAATGTATTTTTAATATATAACATTATATTTTTTTTGTATAAGTTCATCTATTCTTGTTCCGCAAGACAGGGGGGTTCTCAAACCTCCCTTTAGCTTTATACGTACTAGGAAAGCTGATTTATGCATCACCACTCCATCTCACCACAGGAAACAAACAGACAGTACATGTTGTTTAGCTGACAGTTGTTTGGTAACCATCCACACACTGTATGTCACACTAACTGATTTCCACATTGTTTGCTATTAGGCTTATAAAATGTCAGCAGTAATATTTCAGGATTTGGTGAATGTGCCCCCGTGTCGGAGGACCTCTAACCACAGAATAGCTTTATAGCAATAATCCGTTGAAGTCTTGTTTACAATACAAAGCAAGCACCCTTCTCTGAGGGCTTTAGAGAATGCTAAGGATAGAATGGAAGCAGTGCCTGTGAATACGGCTCTTCACTTGTCACCATAACAGCCTCTCCAGAAAATTGCACAGTTGCAAAGTATGTAATTAGAATAATTGGCGGCGAACGACGGAGTAAATGTTTGACAATATACATACACTGTTTGGATGTACATTATTTTATCAGTTCGTGCCTACATGTCGAGGCAGAGGTTGAAGCAGAGATTTGCAAATGCCACTTAGAACAAGGAAAAGGTCAGGAGTGCTCTCAGTCATTTATGTTGTCCAGTGCACCATTCTTTATAAACATGCAACAAGAAAAGGTGATTCAGAAAAGATTCTGCCCTGTGATGGTGATGCATAACTTTCAATGTGTATAGTTGCTTTTGGAAATTTTAATGCAGAAATGTTACTTACTATATCTTTAAATAGCAACAAAGATGGGAACATTATACAATTTTCTTTTGCTCTAATTTTCAAACTACGTCAAAACTTCAAAAATGACATATACTGTATGACTATTCCCAGAGACATATCCTACTATATGACCCTTGAGGGTACAATTGATGGGCATACCAAAAAACTTTGTCCTACTGGAACTTCATCTACACATGGTTAATGTTGTGAATTGGTCACAGTTTGGTAAGGTTTAGGCACCAAAACTAGTTGGTCAGGTTTAGGGAAATGAAAAAAGGTTTGGTTTAGAATAAGTACAACATGTATGTCAAAATAACTCAAAGTTAACTTTTGGTTTCATGCAGTACACAAACAGTGATCTCCTACCTAGAAGTCTGGAAGTGGGGGGGTGTTTGATACATCCATCCACCCTACTCCTACACCCTCATCCAAGGGCTGAAAATTAGCATTAGCTACACACTCCATATGAATATTACATTTTTTTTCAATGTAAAATTGTAGTTACCTGATGAATAAAATACAATGTCATCATGGTAATATGGGCCCCTTGAGCATTATCTGCAATTTACAACAAATGGGAACAAGTTCTCAATTCTTTTCTGTCTGTCAGTGGAGGGTTGAAGATCAACAGTCTGAGATACGCCGCAGTGACTTGGAGGGCCCTTGATGGAGTACAGCTCTTCTGTTCAGTTGTGGTAGACTCCATTACTTCTCCATATATAGATGGCAGTGGGGAGAGGATCCCCAGCAAATTTGATCAGCGAGATTACAAACCACCGCGTAGTAGATCATTTAAACCTCATCTCTGTTGCCTGCAAGGACCACAATACATTACTCCCTCCGTGCAGTGCATCTATCAGTACCCTTCGCCTTGCCGCTGCAGGTCTCCCAAGATCAGATGAAAGAGGGAAGAACGCACCGACCAAACCGGGGTCTCGACCTGACGGGGTCAAGAGAATGTGAAACATGGCCAACAGTGTTCCAAAGACGCTTTGAATGGGCGCAGATTCATCACGCGGGGGTGGCAGTGGGCAGAGAAACGTGGCCTCGATGGAAGCTATCGGTAATGATAGACGGCCGAACGAGTGTCTCAGAGCCCTCTGAGAGCGCACTGACCTGGTCTGCACATTGCAGAAGGACACATAATCTATTGCTGTAATTGGCCCCTAGCAAAAAAGGAATCAACGGTGGATTTGTGGGAGATATAGCATCATTTTCTGGAAGTATATAGAATCAGTTATATATGGTGGTTGTACATTTGATAAATTAAATGTGTTATAGATATAACATTGACAGTTTTAGAAAAATCAAGTCAGAAAGTGGACCCAAATGGGATTCTTCGAATAAAACCGACTGGATGAGTGATTGTAGATGTTGCTTTTCCCAGCCCATACATATAGTATAATATAACATATATAGAATTTTTTCATATGCCCCAGCCCATTGATTATACACTGTGTATACTGTACTTTAAAAGTGCTGACCATCTTCCAAAATATTCCTACAGTAGATTTTTGCATCAGTGAACGCAGCCTGCTTTGAGTGCTGTATGAAAACACACATGTGGACACATGAATCTTGCCTGAGACACAAATGTCATCTTTAATCATTGCCAACATCCACATGTTGAGCTATGTTTTCATTTTTTTTTTTAAATGCAATTGCTGCTTAGTATGGACTTTTTGCAGATCTTCTGGGCGGCGTACTCAGAATTGAGAGATATGAGAATTGGATGCCAAGCAGCATTGATTTCAATGTCACTGGTAAGGAAGAGAAATAATTAGAAAGGTTTTAAGTTTAATTTTACTTTTGCAAGATCTTGCATTATAAATGTTGATGTCTGGCTAACTTTTTAATCTCAGATATTGGAGCCTGTCACTGGGTATTGACCCATATTTTTTGTCATGCCCCATACGATTATTGGTGATAAAGAAGAACGATAATTGGAACCAATATACATTTGGAGAAAAAGTGAAAATCCTAGAGTTAAATTTTAGAGTGACCAGTGATGAAAAATAACAAATACATTTCTGAGGCACTCAGTGTATTTCCATTTTCTGCTACTTTATACTTCCACTTCACTACGTTTGAAGCAAATATTCAACTTTTTACAGATAACAGATAATTGGCCAGGAAGATATTTGGTCGATCCCTGCTTGTAACACTTTCTCCAACCTGAAGACACATTTGAAAACAATCATTACTTTCTTTTGCGCTACCAATCGGTGAAGATGATGTTTCGTAAATAAAGGTCTACTGCATACTGCAGTAGTCTTACTGCCAAGAAGAGAAAACATGCCAGTGGGTGTGTAGCCAGGAAACCGGGGCATCAGGCAACGGCTTGTGTGGTCAAAATCATCCATGAATGCGCTAACTCCAAAGAGCTGTGTATGGTGAACTTCAGTGGTCAGTGAATGCCTCCTTTCAATGGGGCTCATACTGGCAGACATATCCTGGGTTGGCTAGCTCATTACACATTATGCAGAGTTCATTGTATGGCTGGGCATTCAGGACTACTTCATTTTGGCCGACTAATTCTATAAAGTAGTTGAATAGCCGATTAAACACTGGGGATTTATCATACTTTTTTCCACCCAACACCAATGACCATCTTTTGTCAAAAATGTCTCAAATACAACCCCTTAAGGGCTATCTAATGGAGGCAGGGCCAACATGGAGGTTAGTGAAATAGAAGGGCCCTGATTGGTTGAGATATCGTTTAGTCCGATCACAATGTGGGTCATTTGTATACCCTCTCTCTGAGCTGGAGATAGCAGATTGCTAAATACCTCAAATTATTGTCATTTAACATGCCGTGACATAGAAAAAAAAAATTGATTGAACAAATATGTATGTTCGGCAACAAGTCATGTCCACTTTCGGTTGTTTGTACACAATCTTAAAAGCTGTGAATAACCTACTGTGGCACATTACAATGTTACTTGGTACATGTACAGTTCTAAAATGAATGATTAGTCTCCAACAATGCAGTGTCAACTAGTGGTTTTAATAGTTACTGTAACTATTACTACATTAATTATTATTATAACTACATCATTGTCACAATGAGAGCAGAGAAGGTGGACCTAAATGCACAAGACAGCAGGCAGGAAAAACAATGGATGAAATATATGTAGGATCAGGAATAGGGCTAACACAGCAGGATCAGGGAAACTCAACAGCAGGAACATGGAAACTCGACAGCAGGAACAGGGAAACTCGACAGCAGGAACAGGGAAACTCAACAGCAGGAACATGGAAACTCAACACATGACTCGAGAATGACTATACAAAAGACTCGACTTTAATACAAACTTAACGAGGGGATGAGATGCAGGTGAAGTGAGGCGGAGAAACACAGGTGAGGGTAATGAACAGAAAAACACTAGAAACGGGAAAGGGGCTGATAGGCTGCAAAAACACTGGGGAGAGGGAAGACTAATAAGAGAGATGCAGTGCAGGTGTGAAGGGAAATCTAGGCTGATGAGGAGTAGAAGACAACATGAGGAAAAGAGCAAAAGAAACAACAAAAACCTAGAAATCACACATACGATGAAACTAACTTGACAGGACCATGACACTAGTAAATAATGTGATGAAATCCCCAGTGTACAGATCCACTGGAAACCTAGATTAAACCCACAGATCTCTGTTAGAGGGGATCAAGGAGCAATGGTAAGTTTTGAAAAGTATCAAAGCATACAATTATTTTGATAAAATATGCCAAAAAACCCCAGAACAGTCCTAGAAAATCAGAAGGCCCTCTCAACATTCATGCTTGACTTGCCCAAAAGCCCTGACATTGTCACACATCTACCACCCACTGTCACGCTCCCAACTCATTTGCATGTTGGCTCTGTTTCAGTCTTAACACTGCTAAAAATGTCCCAGGGATCTAAACAAGGGTGGAATTGGATAACTGCCCTCAATTATTCATTTATTTGCTCCGACGCGTGTCCAGATTTGTAACCACCTCATCAGCCTGACCTCTCTGTGAGAACACCTGTGCTAACCGTTTGCCTAAGTGTTAAAATTATGCCCCTCTTAAACTCTGGTGCCTGACTTTTGTTGTGTTTTAATTTAAAATGGAACAACCTTGGTGTATATAGCGGCATTAAAAAACAGAACAATTCTGCTTTGCAACCCTCAGCCCATTCTCTTGAGAAACAATTATCTTTCTTTACTGTGACTTTTAAGAGCTGCTTGAGGGCCAAGCAGAAACAATGACAAGGACGTCTCCCTGTTTATGGAATTGTGTGAATATTATACTTGCTCCCCGCTGAGAAGTTGGACTTTCAGACTGATTTGCCCGCTACGCTCAGCCTCACCATGCCACCCTTTTGTTCCCCCGCATCTCCAAACATTTTCTTTGCAGCTGTGTTTGAGTTAATGCTGTCATTAGACTATTGGATCCTGTAGCCAAATTATAATGTGATCTCCCGCATCATCTATTCTTCTCTTCCCTCTGAGCTGATGAATAGCTTAAGGTCAGACTATCAAATTAGTGGCTCCCATTACTCCCCAGACACTAATGGCATCTTTATGAAAGGAAAGATATGTAATCTCTCCAAAAGCCTTTTGGAGACCAAACAGTTTGTCTGTAGCTGAAATGTGAGTGCACTGCTTGGTGAATTGTAAAGTGAATTGGAAGTGGGGGGGCATGGTGTGGTGCCTCTAAGTGCTAATCCCAGTTGTACTTTTTTTTCCCTTTCATGCACACATACTGTGACATGTTTTTAATTCATCTAACTCTGCATGCATCTGCCTGGTAATCTGCGTGTGTCACCGCACGCTCAATTATGGGATATCTCATTTCATAAGTGCAAAAAATAAATTAAAAAACGAGGTCTTAAAACACAGCAACCACAAATTGTGATCAATAAAAGGGTTTGGGTCAACCGAGCTCCCTTCAACTGACCACATCATTAAAAATGTTTATTCTCCCACTATGTCAACTCGTTGTTATTTGAGGACAGTCGCACTTAATTAATCCATGTTCACATTGTTGGGACTGGAGGCCAGCCAAGGATAGTTTGACATCACGATTAAAAGGATAATGCTAGTAGTGCTCTGTTTCATTGTATATTTTAGTTTATATGTTACGGTCAACAAATGTATATATATTTAATACTTTTAGTTTGGGCTATTAAAACCCATTACACAAATACATAACTATTACAAAATGCATATATAAACACATATATAACTATATCAAAATGCATACATAACACACATAAATGTATATCAAAATGCATATAAATGCATACATAACTGTACAACAAAATGTGTATATAAACACATACATAACTGTATAACAAAGTGCATCTATGGATACACACATGTAATGTCATTATGTATTTATTTTTTATAGTGAGCATTAAATTGAATAATCAATTATGTTTTTATTTATGGATCTAATTATAAGATATTTATTCACTTTGAAAGTTGCATAATTTTTTATTCAGTTAAGCTTTTTACAATATAACCATATGTTCATTTTTTAAAGAATTTTGTTACATATTTATGTATTATTCAATTATTTAAGCATTTAATCATAGCATTGTTTGTGTATTTATATATTTTTATATATTTATTTAGATACTTAGTTTTGGCCCTCCATACAAATCCCATACAAATGAACTGATAACACTAATGATTTAGTGCCTGCTTAGCCAAAGCCTGATGTAGTTTATTCCACTCTGCCATTTTGTTTCCATTGTTGTCCAAAGGCTATTAAACCCCATCAATGAGCCACACTGTTGAACTGGTTATATTTCTTCACTACACTGAACAGGGGCACATTGGTATATCCACACCACCCTGGAGCCAAAAGTACTCACTAGTGCACCATATATGAATATATGACAGCTTCCTCAGAATGCTGTGGCCAGAGTCTTAACTACAACAATGAAAATGGAGCACAGTACCCCCCTGCTGCCATCTTTCAGAATATGAAATTAATTTTAAGGTTATTTTACTTGTTTATAAAGCTTTAAAATGACCTTATTCTTCTCCACATCGAAGATTTTATTTTCTTTTATGCTCCAGCCAGATCACTGAGGTCCCCCACCACTTTTCTTTTGAATGTTCCTTATGCATACCATAAAGGGACCTGTGAGAGTGCTTTCTGTTTTTATGCCCCTAAACTGTGTGCCACTGTACATTGTACATTACAATGGTGAGCTCTCTCAGTATTTTTGAAAAGGGAATTAAAGATTATTTTTTAAATCTGGCTTTCAATTTGAGCTAATGTTGATCTTTAACATTTTATTGTCTTATTGTTGTATTTTCTTTAGTCCTGCACAGTTCAACTACTTTTGTTTATTTAAGAGCACAACCAATATATCCATGCTCTGATATTATTATTATCATTATTATCATCATAAATGGTAAGTTTATAGTTAATTATTTCAGTGTTAAACAATGAAATGCTTTATACGCCATTAACCAAGCAATTCTTTATTGTAAAATTGTAACTGATGTTCATAACATTTTGTTAATTGTTAATAGTATAGCATATCTATATATTTTCCCAATATCATTACAAAGTAGCGGCTGATGTTTCCAGAACTTCACATTTGCTCAATAAATGGCTATAAAGAATTTCATTGTTAACAATCAAATAACTATTACCTAAAGTGTTGCTATTAACTGACAATTTGTTGGATATTATAATGCAGAAAAATATATAAGTGTATAAGCCAATATACTACCTATTACGGTTAAAGAAAAAAATTACACAGTATAGGTCGGGCACTAGTTTTATTTTGGTCTGTTTTGTTTATTTTTTAAAGAACTTTTCATACAAAAGATGCAGCCCAAAGTGCTTGACATAGCAAAATATAAAGTGCACACCATCGGTTAAAACATTTTCAGATACCAGTGACCCTCATTTTTTAAATGAAATATATTTGTGACCCGTTTTTCAGCTTAAAATGCTTGTGCTACGGAAAGGGGAGAACTAATGCATTGTTTGTTCTGGGCTTTGCAAGAATAAGGGAAATATAAAATGCCAACAGCATTTTCCCTTTAAATTGTGTTCGATTTGTCTATTATCAAAATGTGGAAGCAGTCCTGACTAAACTTGTTCAATTTTCAGAAAAACAAAGCATTAGGGATCAACAACAGATGCCCAACTTGTGTTTCATTGTTTTTTCAAACATCTTTCTTGCTGTGTTTAGAATCCGACATCACCCAGATTTTATTTGAATTCCCTGCCATCCCAGAGGCCGACATGGGGTGACTTGATCTTGAACCGGGCCGGAAATCAAACAGCTTGGCTTCAGTGAGAGACCCCCCGGAAAGCCGCAGTGGAAGTCCATCACTGGGTCGCAGCCTCAATCCGTCACTGTCTCCTGCTGCTATCAAGAGCAGGTCCAAGGAGAAGACGGGAGTGACTCAGGACTGCAGTGCTCCACTTTACTCTTTTGTATTTTTCATAAACACATTTCTTGTCCAGTGCTCTTATTAAATCTATACCAGCCACATACCAGAAGTTCTAGTTAGAAGCAGCGGATGAGTTGCTTTTAAGCAGTCTGAATGTGAACTCAATTTTTAGCAGGGTCCCCCCCAGTATTCATAGCATATAGTATGAATATTGATGTTATTTCTACTGCAAATGTAGTGGCCTGCTTGAAGGACTGGTGCAAAAACAGAATCTTAACCCAAACTTAAATCAAACGGTTTTAGTTCCCTAAAAGCTCCCTCCTCCCACCGCCACCAGCCGCAGTGGAGGTCCAGGTTATAACCTCAATCCCTCACTCTGAGGTTGGAGATAGACTGTATTCACTTTCCACTCAGCCAGCTGTAATGTGCTCTGAATTCAAACTGAAATTGCATACCAGAAACCTTGAGGTATTTCAGTTAATCCAGACTGAATGTACACCTTATAAATATATTCTTCACCTGGCATCTGCTCGATGCCACATTTTAAATGAAATAATCGTGTTTTTTCAGCAGGGTTTTGGAACTTTCCAAATGTTCTACATCCAATGTTGTGTTTTAACCACCCACCACTGTATGCCATTAAGGCTCAGCAATCGCAGTGCAGCACTGTATTCCACTTTTGGCCATGTCCACTTGTTATTTTGGCTCTTTAATGATACTTTGAGCCCAGAGGATAGGATTAGCTGTGACGCTGCTGAATCCAGTTACTTCCACGGGGGCAGAAAGGCTCCTTTTGGATTTAGCAGCAGACTTTTGCAGACCTTTCTCTCTCTGGCCTGAGTGCCAACTCTGACCTTACAAGAGGGGGAAGCTTCACAATGGGATTGTCAGGTATCTTTTTTTAGTCCTCAGTCTGACAAAATTCATAATTCAGGCTATTATTGAATTTCTGGAAAAGGGCATGGGAAAAATTTGACAGTGTAAGGGGTGGATGTGGGCAGGACATACGTCTCATGTGTTATCTTATGCTGCCATGCCTATTTGTCCTCTTTCCTTTGACAAAAAAAGTTAGCCCCACACCCAAAATGACTGCAATAGGGTCAAAATTCTGTCAGTAATTCCTGTAGGCCTTTAACAAATGATCAATGGCTTTGTATATACTCAGAGCATCACATTCTCCGGGAGGCAGTCATTTTCTAAAAGCTGTTGGAAGCCTGAATTTCATTTTATGTTTTCTTGTCTTCTTGCCCTGAGTGGATCGAGGTTGTAAAAGTATGATGATCACACGCGAAGTGAAATAAAAACCATTCAAGACACAGTTGTCTACTTCAGATCTTGCAGTGCATAATGGTCAAAGCCAGTTGGGGCCACACAGCCCCCTTACACTCGACCCAAATACAGCAATGGATTACTGTCCAGAGGTGGTCCAGATCAGGTAGCTGGAACACAGGTGCCTGTGACATAAGCCTAGGTTCTGGGTTCATGGTCTCCATTCAGCTGATTTCGTTGTTTTATCTCGGAAGCTAATCCCCATATGTCACGTCTTACTTTCTACTTCCTGTCTTTTTCTTCCCTTTTTCTGTGTACACGTGTTTGTATTGTTCATTTGCCTTGGTGTTTTTAAGTATGTGTTTACTTTACTCTTCGTTGGTTCATCTGTTTACGTCCCTCCCTGGTTCCTGTGTGCCCCAACTTCTTGCTGTCCTCAGTTTTGTATTTTTTTTTTTTTTCCTTGGACTTCCCTTTGCCAGCTCTTTGTTACTTGCATTTTCGATTTTCGACTGTGGACATCACCTTATCATTGAAGGTCCCATCTGTAAGATAGTTGCAGATAGTAGTTTTGTGTCTCATTCCAAACTTGTCAAATACTGATGTTTGGGGATTGTAGGTCGGGTCAGCCACCATTCTAAAGCTTCAGTATTTGACGAGTTCGGAATGAGACTAAAAATCGATGCTTTGGGATTGTAGGTAGGGTCAGACGCCACCCCAAAGCGTCAGTATTACGTACAAGTTCTGAATAAGACTCAAAAATCAACTATGTTACAAATAAGACTTTACAGCTCACTTTTGCCTGTCATGTAATCGTTTTTTCAGACACATTTCCCAATGGCACCCATATTTCCAATGGCTTGCGCCACACCCCGACGTCTTTTCACACTGTTGAGCAATGCGGCACACCGCATCACTGCGCTGCACCCAGCAGCGAGCACAGAGCAAAGCGCATTCTGGAAGGCCCAAAATTCATTGCTGTATTGTGGCCCATCACTGGGCAAGACTAATTTTGCTATGTAGGAAGATAATGGGATGGAAGAGGGAATGTAACACAGGGGTATGACTCACACTGAAAGGAATCTCAGCACAGCTTCAGACATTTGTGATATTAAAACACAGAAGTTTCCAATCTTTTTAAAATGTTTTTATTGGCTTGACTTGAAACTGTGCCCTTAACTGTGAATGCCTGTGATATGACAAATACAGCACTTATCCCAGATCCTTACAGCTGGACGCATTCCTATTAGCAAACCATTTGGACTTGGAGTCCAAAATCCAAAGTGTGCCTTTGTGATTTAATTAGGGGATTGCAAACGAGGAGGCAGGTCTCTCTTGAGGTGGCAGGCTCATAACTCACCGCCTCTGTTGCCCCTAGCTCTCCAAGACAACGTAAGAGCTTGTCATCATCCTGTGTTACAGAGTTACAGAATCCCCTTTGCAATGGCCATCTTGGATCCATTCTTCTGTACCTCTCATGAACTAGGTCACATTCTATTCCTGTATTTTACTGAGCTTCAAATGATTTTCAAGCTGAATTTTACTCCACTGCCCCTTCAACCCCTGTTTAAGGATTTCTGAGGATCCCAAAAGGATCAAGTCACCTTTTTTGTGGAAGGAATTTGAAAAGACGCTCTTCTGCTCTGTCATTTTTAATTATCTCAACCTCCAGAGGGGATCACTCAGTGCATGCTGATTTAGCACTGGAAGTCCAAAAGGCAACAGATGTGTCACATTCCAACAAAAACTCTTAATAATTGGCTTCAAAATACAGTAGGTCAGATATTTCCTCCGTCTGGAACCTCACAAGCAAGAGTTTGGTTTCAGTTCCAACCATGATTGATTTCTTCTCGATTCCTAAAGGATTTGCAGTCCTTTAAAAGCAGCAAATTCCGGTAATACTCATTATAGAGAAAGCAGACAAGCTGCAGAACCAGACATATCTGCCACTGGAACTGTTTCAGGGGGGTGCTTATTTTTGTGTGTGTTAGTTGCTGTACGCGCTGTCAAGGCAGGATTGCAACATAGCTCCAATTATATGTTTTGCCTAAAGGGAAGAGCAACGAGGCTTACTTGAGCATCTGCTGCTTTTTGATGCACATGCTGACCTCTCACTGTCGCCCCTTCTGGGGAATTATTTATCATTAAAATATAACAAAACTAATACAAACAGTACCCGCCACTTTAACTCTGAAACAATGAGAAAAATGGATGTTTATGGAACAGGTTACATAACTGGCATGACTTATGTAATGAATTCAGTTTGATTTTTTTCTCATTTCTGAAGTTATTCAGCAAATCAGTCAGGTAAGGCTGAATTAAATCTGAATGCATGGTGGTTGGTATCGTTTAGGATATGTAAAGCTAGGGTTGGCGAGTTATTTTAGAAGCATTTTTTGTTGTAGTAGAAAATGTAGAAAAGCTCTTAACATCCTGACAGCAATCAAATGCTCTGAGAGAAGAAAACGTCTGGAGCCTGGTTGCAGGGCTCTCGGAAGCACCATCCATTCATTTCATTCAGATCGGGTGAAATGATTGGATGGCCTTCCTGCTTGTCTACCTACATACCTTCCTACCCCCTAACTTTTTGCACATGACAAGAATGGTCCACAAAGCTTGGTGTGGATGTATCAAGCCCCCAGGAAGAACGCCAAGCTTTCAAGCCAGCTATTGTAGTGGCCAAAAGTCATGGATGCAAGCCAAGACAATCAGTCTATAGCCTACATGACAACACACACACGCACACACTTAACAATTTTTGATAATCCGATATGCTATAGTATTGGTAAAGCAACACTGACATAGGAGGTTGCATTGGCTAAAGTTGTTTGGATGCACGTTGTTTTATAACAAGGAGGCAAAGTTGTGCGTTACAATGCAGACACGACAATAATTGGCACCAATCTGGCGCACTTACAAGAGCAATCAACTGAATAAATGCTAGGTACAGCCTATGGGAGACTGGCACGCGATCAGTGCACTTGCAAATGAGAGCCTGCAGTATGACCGATCGTGTGACATTATTTAACCATCCATCTACAGCAAATACATCAGACAGATGCATCATTGAACACATACACAAAGCACATTCGCCTAACCCTGCAAACAAGCCATCTCTCAAATTGAAAAAAGCACCACGGCGGATGCTGACAGACAGACAGCCTACAACAAGCCAAACAGCACCATGGCAGGTGCTCTCTTTAAGACCACAACCAACCACAAGCTTCCTTGCCGAAGCCGGAAAGGACACACGCACAGTCGCACACACTCATCTCATGCACAACAATCAGTTCTCTCATCACAATCACTGCAGAGATTGAAAAAAAAATAGCCTCTTACCTTAAGTTAGAACAGACCAAATACTGCCTTGGCTCGACTTCTTGTGGTTGCCGTCCCGGTTTCCAGGAAAAAGAGGCAATGTCCTGCGTCAATCCAGCTTCAGACGAAAGGAACTGGGTCGAATTTGTCCAGAGGAGGTCCGTTGAGGTCCACAAACAGGAGTGAAGACAGGCTGTCTTCGCGCAACCTGTTGCACGTCTGGTAGTCCGTGTTATTAACTGCGGAAAAGCCTCAAGTCACTTGTGCTAGCAGCAGTAGCAGCTAACGTTACCTCCGCACCTGCTGCGTCTTCGGAGCACTCGGCCTCAACTTGACTTTGTTCTTCTGGGGAGTCACTGGGTGGAGAGGGTCCTCTGTTCTGGTCGAGAGTGGGCCCACTGTGTTGGCTGCACCAGCATCGTCTTTCGGTGCCTCTTCATCTCTGAGTGCCGCCTTTTTGGATGTGAAACCAAAGTGTGTGAGTGATACACTCTGGTTTAGCGTTCCCTTGCTAGCCATTTTAAGTATGACATCTCAACGTTACGTCTTTCTTCTGTTTGGCACGCATGGCGAATTTGCATACACGCGCAGGACTGGCAGGCCCCGCTCCCGCCTGTATCTCGTGTAGCTAAGCCAGTTTATGCAGCCTAAATTTCCCATTACCAACATGCTAGCTTGAGTGAGCACTAACAAAAGCCATGTCTGTATTTTACATTGATTATGAAATTTTAGGTGTTTTCTTACATGTAAATAAGAATACATGTATTTATGTAAAATTGTGAGGTGTAGCAGAGTTGTTTATTGATGTATTTATTAGACTAAAAAAGCTAAGAGAGCTTGTTGAAGGGAAGCCAGATTTTTTTCTGGTTAGATACTTCTACAATCTTTCCAACACCAGCTTAAATATGTTTCTAAACACTTAACAGGATCTAGACTGGTACAGCGGGTGCACCAGATAACCTCTAATAATTGTTAAATTAAACTTGGAGTGAAGTGGCCCTCAACGAGAGAGGGGAACAATGCTGCCATTCAAACTATCGAACCAACTTTTAAATCATAAAGAAACGGATGAACAGAGACCAAAGTTTCAAGTTGCCAGTCTCTCTTTGTCATTGAATTGCGGACGGGGTAATGATCACTAGAACCCGGAGAATGTTCTGCTCTTCCTGTCTGGGTCAGTGTATGGTCAAGGTAGATTTTTTTCCATGAAATTCAGGCAACCATTTGATGCAAGGATGTCATCATATTATCCATCATATTGCTGAAAATCTTACACAATAAACCCTCATATCAAACCATGTCTAAAGCATTCATGCAAGTTCTAACTCCGTCTTAAGTATTCTGACTTAGCATTCCCAAATCATCATTTAAATATTGCATATTACATTTACAATCCAAATGTGGACTGACTGTAAGCACACCGGTGAAAGCTTTTTTCAAAAAATCATTCTGCATCTGCATGCGCGAGCCAGAGGAGACGGCACCATGCATGCTTGACCTTATTTCCACTCAGTATACATTATGCAATCAAATCGAGGTTTGCGGATGATGTTAATGAAGCCAACTGCGTTCCGGCGCAGGTCTCCCGCTTGGTCAAACAAACATCTGCTAGTCAGCTATAAAGGGAAAAGGAGGCATCACCAAGGAAGATATTCAGGCCTGTCAGGTCTCTGGCCTGAATGCTTTTTCTTCACTGCTGTCCTCCTTCCTGAATGCACCATGAAACTGAATCACAAAATAAATCAGTCTTGTATCCGGAGTGGTTATGAGTGTAGGTTATTAATGGGTTTCAGAGGCGCATTGAGTGGAGGGAACTCCATTACAGTGGCTGCGGGGTACATGTTATTCCTTCTGACCTGAATGACCCCATTTACTTAATAGCATATTGCATAGGAACATACAGAACAACGTAATTATATACACCGTAGCCCTACATACAGACACACGGCTCAGCTGATTTAGTTTTTCTAACTGCCATAAAGATAAGTCCATGTATAAGTAATTGTAGCAGTGATGGTTTAAAGGGAACATATATGCAGATACAGGTACCTACCAACCCACAAACCGAAATAAGACATCCCAGACAGTTATTTTGTGGGCTGTCTATGTCCGATAACAAGCCATTCAGATTTTGGCCTACTTCTTATGTAAGATAGAGGCTCATTCAAATAATACCGCGGCTAATCTAAGCGCCATGCTGCTAGCGTTAGCATTATGCTGAATGTAAGAGTTAAGCACAAGCTCAAGAATAGATCAACACCAGCTGTCAGACACCCGACTTCAAGCTTTGAAGATGTAGCTTTTGCCATTTATTTGCTTGACTGTTCATTTTGTAGTTCAACCTGTTGAATCAAATGTTAGCATGTAGCTAGTCCCAGTCTGGGACAATGTTGAACCAATGTTGTAATGTTGATTTTCAGAGACAATAAAAAAACAACTTCACGTTAAGCCTGATAAGAAGGCAACTAAATAACGAGTGGTAGGTTTGCTTTTTGTGTTGTAACGTTACTGCAGCGCTAGCTCAGCGAGCAATAGCTTTGCTGTATACAAAGCCTGTTTTGCTCTGGGAACCACGGATAGACATTCCATGAAGATAATAATAAAATGAATCTAACAAAGTGACTGTCAATACAAAGGAATTTATTTGCTTAGCAATTGTGGGGTTTTTTGATTAGCACCCAGCAGTTAGCTTGCTAACCCCATACAAAGGCCATTACAAAGCTATAACATTAGTAGGTGGTGGTGCAGTTTTCGGTTTAAACGCTTTTTTTTTTGGTGATATTTACAGGAGAAGAACAGCTAAATGGAAGCTAAATATGCCGACCAAGCTGATGGAGAAATGTTGAGCAGATCTGGCACAAGCTTGTGTGAGCTGACCAATCAGAGCAGACTGGGTATTTGGGAGGCGGTCCTTAAAGAGACTGGAGCCAAAACAGAGTGTCTCAGACAGAGGGGGAATACAGTGCTGCTTTTTTGAGCCTTAGAGCATGAAAACATTCTAGCAGTTATGCAAAATTAAATTATGAACCTGAAAGTGAGCATAAGCCATGCTTCAGTTGTAGCTGTACTTAGTTCAAAGAACCACTCTACCTATATCCTAATAATCACAATGCTAACAGACTAATGTTTTGCAGGTATAACATTTCCATGTTCACCGGGTGTCCCGATTTTCCAAATCCACTATATGATTTTGACTTTTGAAGATTCACAATTTAATTTGATAAAATAAATAAATAAATAAATAAATAAAAATAAAATCAGCACTCAGTGCTATGCCATTGTTCAACTATGGCATATGGATTTGTAAAGATAAACAGATCATAGATTTTAGGCCTTGACTACTGCCATTTAATTTTTAAATACTTTAAAAACATGGGGGTATTTTACAACACCTTAAACCTTATCCTGGTGTCTTTTTGCAGGTAAGGGTTAGGCAAGTTCAAATAATATTCAACAAAAGAGTTTTGTTGCACAAATACATACAACCCTGAAAAACAAAATAACACAAAAGACAGAAATTCAGGTTTGAGGAAAAGTTTGGTTTCTCTCATCTCTTGCAAGTAAACCCTCTTCACAAACAAACCAATAAAGGATCTCTGGCAATGTTATCAATTATGGTCAATTCTTCCCCCATGATTACCCCAAACCAACCAAATATCTTCAAAGCTGTCAGAGTTAACCCTGGTATCATTCATTTAATAGTCTTCACGCACCAAATACAGCTGCAGGCTATCCGTAAGCTAGCTGATTTTTCTATTCTTTGGATATGTGCTACGTGTTGATGGGGAGCAAAAAAATTACTGGGAGAATCGCCAATCCTGCTTTTGATTTTCATGATTGAGATTGAAAGATCATTTCGATCCATTTTCAATTCATAACCATAATTATAACAGTCTTATTCACCATCTTAGATCAGCTTGTTAGCATGCTAACATTTGCCAATTAGCGCAGATGGGAACGTCATTATTTTTGAAGGCACTTGGTCATAAACCAAGAGTATTGGAACATAAAGTATTGGACAAATTGAAATTCTGACCTTATGATGGCACTAGTTTGAAGGGTAAGTGATCACCAATCTTATTGAAATTCATCCCAAAGGGTGCATGAAGGTCTGTATCAGACAGCGATGAAATCATGAGTATTAGACATCAGACCAGCTCATTTTTGATGCCCTTTTCAGAGATCCTCAGACATAGCAGACTCAGGTGGTCAGGGAAAATTGTACTCTGCTCTTCTGGGTTATTTTAGCCCCCTGTGTTTATTTCCTTGACTTTGTCATTTGGTCAGGAAGTCCATACAGCTCCCTTTCAAAGAACAGGACATCCATCTCGTTCTCCCTCAAACAGTCAGCTCTTGATTGATGTCATTGCTAGGAATGATTATTGCTCAACCAGTCTCAAGAGTTGCATTCAGTCACAAATAAGGGAAAAGAAAACCCAACAGTGGTTTCTCAGGTTGGAGGGAAGGATGTGTCTCTATGACAACAAACAGGGGATTGTGGAAAATACCATCAATCAAATAACAGGAGCAGAAGACTCCATCGTAGACTTTGTCTTTCCTGCTGTAATATACTTATACTGTTATTTAGATTAGGTGTTGTATCAGTCAGTTTGTTAAGGTCAGGTAGGAAAATGCAGGAATATGATCCTTTAGCTTCACTGGTACTGAAGTGGGATGAAAATTCTGCCTCTGTCTGAAAGAAGCTGAGTAAAGCCAAGTAAGCTCTAACTGGCGGTAATCCTATTCCCTCTTTTGAGACGTTTCTTTCTCATCTCACCCAAGAGTGGATGACCTTGGTTAGCTTAGACACTCGACAAGATGCAGCACTTTCAAATATTGCCAAAACAAATAACCTTGTACATCAGTTGACTCAATGAAAGAGCAAAGGACTCCAGACTGACTGATTTTTTTTTTTTTTTTTCTTCTGGTGTTCTTTGAGGTGTGGACATGAAAGGTACGCACATGCTTTATCTCAGCATCTTGCAGGCCTCACTGGTGGAAAGAATTGTGAAGAGAGGGTTGGACTGAAAGCTAAAGATAAACACGGCATGGTATTGATTTCAGCCTGATGGTTTTTCTCCAAAGTGCCTCGATATTAGAATTAATTTGGGCTGTACCAACTCTGTCTCCCAATCTTCTTCTTGCCTGTATATAAAAACAGACAAAGAAATGAAGAGCAGGACAGAAGCAGAGCTGAGTGTTACAACTGACGTCTTTTTGTTTTGACGCTGGTTACATAAAAAAAAAAAAAAAATGAACTCGCTGATCCGGAAAAAGTGAAGGTGGAAAGTAATTGGGACATCATCTCAGCACAGTTTTTTCTTCAGATGACTTTCTATTTTTTTGAATCCGCTCTCATTTGAAATTTGCATCAATAATCCCAGTGCTACAATGAAGGAAAGGATTAACGTCAGCAGAATAATTGAAGAAATGGATTTTGGGATTGATGTTGCTTAGCAACCCCTTAATTTGAGTTTCTAATGGTAGCTTTAATTTCAGTCAATTGAGTCACTCCCATAACACACACACATAAGGCATAATTTTCTCTATCCACCTTGCTGAAGTTACATTTCTGAGTCAGAGGTAATACGCACTTGATGTAACCGTTTAAATAGCAAATGAAAAATTCCGACCATCAACTGCAGCACGTAGGCCAATTGCATTCCTCTGTGCCAGTTGCTCTAAATGGTGCCCGACTTGTATCTGTACGCATCACCAAGTTGTTAAATCATCATTGTGATCATCGTTGACCTGGGCCTCATTTCCCTACTTTTTGCTGACGGATTCTCATCATGTCTTTTGTAATGGCTCGGCAATTTCACAGCAGAAGACAGCAGGCTAAAGGTGAGTAAGCAATGTCATCATACTTATTCAGCTTTTTAAAGACATGTCTCTGCTGTTGTTGTAAAGGCGCTCTTATGCTCAAAAGTTTGTGTTTCGGACATGTTTTGAGTTTACCTTGACCTCTCTGGATTGCAGTGTCCCGTGCCACCGCACAGTTCAAGGGTGGAGTAAATGAAATCACTCTTATTGTCATCGAATGCTATGTTGAGGGAACTAGATATTAGATTAGAATCTTATTCGTGTGTAGCCATTCTGCATTACCATTACTTTGTGTATTAAACTTAATGGCACCAAGATTTCCCTGATGTATTGGGCAGCAGGTGCGCAGTATGTACGAACATAGCATTGGAACCAGTGCCGGTTGAAGGTCAGTGTGGACCACAATATGGAGTGTGGACTGATAGCTGGAGAGGTGCCAGTTTACCTCCTATAGGCGCTGCTGAGGTGAACTTGAGCAAGGCTCTGAAGCCTTAACTGCTTGGAACAATGACTGTGTGGCAGCCAAGTCACTCACATAGCTCTCCAACTAAGGCATATCTCCACCAAGGCAGTTTGAGGCCCCTCAAAAAAGTTCTTCAGGTTTTGACATCTAACAAACCAGCTCTCAACCAGAAAAATTGGCTACAGAGTGGTGCCAGCACTTGCCAGTCTAGCACAAAGAACCACTTACATCAGGGGCTGGTGGCGGGATTATCAGGACCAAACAAGACCAATTAGAGCTTTGTGTAATGTAGTATCTAGTCTGAAAACTGGACCATGTGTTTCATGTTTTTCATAGAAAATTGTGCTTTTTCATTCAAATATTCATGAAAAATTGAAATTCCACTAAAATCCAATAAAAACAGGCGTGTCTCATTCTACCAGTATAACAAGACCTTTGAATATTGATTTCGAGTCGATGGCTCAAATGACCTCGAAGCTATTGAAGAAAATGTCCAGTGTATACACTAAAAATGGTGCTTGTTCATTAAAATATGCATGAAAAAAATAAATTAGACTAAAATCCAATAAAAAGTGCTGTGTCTCATTCTACCAGTATAACAAGACATGTCGGCATTGATTTGGAGTCGATGGCTCAAATGACCTGGGAGCTATTGAAAAAATCGGGCAGTGTATTCACCAAAAATGGTGATTTTCCAGTAAAATATTCATGAAAAATAGAAATTCCACTAAAATCCAATAAAATCTGCTGTGTCTCATTCTACCAGTATGAGAAGACGTGTCGGCATTGATTTGGAGTCGATGGCTCAAATGACCTGGGAGCTATTGAAAAAATCAGGAGGTGTATTCGCCAAAAATGGTGATTTTTCATTCAAATATTCATGAAAAATAGAAATTCCACTAAAATCCCATAAAAACTGCTGTGTCTCATTCTACCAGTATGACAAGACATGTCGGCATTGATTTGGGGTCGATGGCTCAAATGACCTGGGAGCTATTGAAAAAATTGGGCGGTGTATTCGCCAAAAATGGTGATTTTTCATTCAAATATTCATGAAAAATAGAAATTCCACTAAAATCCAATAAAAACTGCTGTGTCTCATTCTACCAGTATAACAAGACATGTCGGCATTGATTTGGAGTCGATGGCTCAAATGACCTGGGAGCTATTGAAAAAATCGGGCGGTGTATTCGCCAAAAATGGTGATTTTTCATTCAAATATTCATGAAAAATAGAAATTCCACTAAAATCCAATAACAACTGCTGTGTCTCATTCTACCAGTATGAGAAGACGTGTCGGCATTGATTTGGAGTCGATGGCTCAAATGACCTGGGAGCTATTGAAAAAATCGGGCGGTGTATTAGCCAAAAATGGTGATTTTTTGAAAAAAATATTCATGAAAATAGAAATTCCACTAAAATCCAATAAAAACTGCTGTGTCTCATTCTACCAGTATAACAAGACAAGTCGGCATTGATTTGGAGTCGATGGCTCAAATGACCTGGGAGCTATTGAAAAAATCGGGCGGTGTATTCGCCAAAAATGGTGATTTTTTTAAAAAAATATTCATGAAAATAGAAATTCCACTAAAATCCAATAAAAACTGCTGTGTCTCATTCTACCAGTATAACAAGACAAGTCGGCATTTATTTGGAGTCGATGGCTCAAATGACCTGGGAGCTATTGAAAAAATCAGGCGGTGTATTCGCCAAAAATGGTGATTTTTCGTTCAAATATTCATGAAAAATAGAAATTCCACTAAAATCCAATAAAAACT
This sequence comes from Pagrus pagrus, assembly GCF_965226575.1. Classification (NCBI taxonomy): domain Eukaryota; kingdom Metazoa; phylum Chordata; class Actinopteri; order Spariformes; family Sparidae; genus Pagrus; species Pagrus pagrus. The sequence continues at coordinate 13,348,473 of NC_140206.1, read as the reverse complement.
GCTGTGTCTCATTCTACCAGTATAAGAAGACATGTCGGCATTGATTTGGAGTCGATGGCTCAAATGACCTGGGAGGTATTGAAAAAATTGGGCGGTGTATTTGCCAAAAATGGTGATTTTCAATTAAAATATTCATGAAAAATAGAAATTCCACTAAAATCCCATAAAAACTGCTGTGTCTCATTCTACCAGTATGACAAGACATGTCGGCATTGATTTGGAGTCGATGGCTCAAATGACCTGGGAGCTATTGAAAAAATCGGGCGGTGTATTCGCCAAAAATGGTGATTTTTCATACAAATATTCATGAAAAATAGAAATTCCACTAAAATCCAATAAAAACTGCTGTGTCTCATTCTACCAGTATGAGAAGACGTGTCGGCATTGATTTGGAGTCGATGGCTCAAATGACCAGGGAGCTATTGAAAAAATCGGGCGGTGTATTCGCCAAAAATGGTGATTTTTTGAAAAAAATATTCATGAAAAATAGAAATTCCACTAAAATCCAATAAAAACTGCTGTGTCTCATTCTACCAGTATAACAAGACATGTCGGCATTGATTTGGAGTCGATGGCTCAAATGACCTGGGAGCTATTGAAAAAATCGGGCGGTGTATTCGCCAAAAATGGTGATTTTTCATTCAAATATTCATGAAAAATAAAAATTCAAATAAAATCCAATAAAAACTGCTGTGTTTCATTCTACCAGTATAACAAGACATGTCGGCATTGATTTGGAGTCAATGGCTCAAATGACCTGGGAGCTATTGAAAAAATCGGGCAGTGTATTCGCCAAAAATGGTGATTTTTTGAAAAAAAATATTCATGAAAAACAGAAATTCCACTAAAATCCAATAAAAACTGCTGTGTCTCATTCTACCAGTATAACAAGACATGTCGGCATTGATTTGGAGTTGATGGCTCAAATGACCTGGGAGGTATTGAAAGAATTGGGCGGTGTATTCGCCAAAAATGGTGATTTTCAATTAAAATATTCATGAAAAATAGAAATCCCACTAAAATCCAATAAAAACTGCTGTGTCTCATTCTACCAGTATGAGAAGACATGTCGGCATTGATTTGGAGTCGATGGCTAAAATGACCTGGGAGCTATTGAAAAAATCGGGCGGTGTATTCGCCAAAAATAGTGATTTTTCATTCAAATATTCATGAAAAATAGAAATTCCACTAAAATCCAATAAAAACTGCTGTGTCTCATTCTACCAGTATAACAAGACATGTCGGCATTGATTTGGAGTCGATGGCTCAATTGACCTGGGAGCTATTGAAAAAATCGGGCGGTGTATTTGCTAAAAATGGTGATTTTTTACTAAAATATTCATGAAAAATAGAAATTCCACTAAAATCCAATAAAAACTGCTGTGTCTCATTCTACCAGTATAACAAGACAAGTCGGCATTGATTTGGAGTCGATGGCTCAATTGACCTGGGAGCTATTGAAAAAATCGGGCGGTGTATTTGCTAAAAATGGTGATTTTTTACTAAAATATTCATGAAAAATAGAAATTCCACTAAAATCCAACAAAAACTGCTGTGTCTCATTCTACCAGTATAACAAGACAAGTCGGCATTGATTTGGAGTCGATGGCTCAATTGACCTGGGAGCTATTGAAAAAATCGGGCGGTGTATTTGCTAAAAATGGTGATTTTTTACTAAAATATTCATGAAAAATAGAAATTCCACTAAAATCCAACAAAAACTGCTGTGTCTCATTCTACCAGTATAACAAGACATGTCGGCATTGATTTTGAGTCGATGGCTCAAATGACCTGGGAGCTATTGAAAAAATCGGGCGGCGTATTCGCCAAAAATGGTGATTTTTTGAAAAAAATATTCATGAAAAACAGAAATTCCACTGAAATTCAATAAAAACTGCTGTGTCTCATTTAACCAGTATGACAAGACATGTCGGCATTGATTTGGAGTCGATGGCTCAAATGACCTGGGAGCTATTGAAAAAATCGGGCGGTGTATTCGCCAAAAATGGTGATTTTTCATTCAAATATTCATGAAAAATAGAAATTTGAATAAAATCCAATAAAAACTGCTGTGTCTCATTCTACCAGTATGAGAAGACATGTCGGCATTGATTTGGAGTCGATGGCTCAAATGACCTGGGAGCTATTGAAAAAATCGGGTGGTGTATTCGCCAAAAATGGTGATTTTTCATTCAAATATTCATGAAAAATAGAAATTCCACTAAAATCCAATAAAAACTGCTGTGTCTCATTCTACCAGTATAAGAAGACATGTCGGCCTTGATTTGGAGTCGATGGCTCAAATGACCTGGGAGCTATTGAAAAAATCGGGCGGTGTATTCGCCAAAAATGGTGATTTTTCCTTCAAATATTCATGAAAAATAGAAATTCAAATAAAGTCCAATAAAAACTGCTGTGTTTCATTCTACCAGTATAACAAGACATGTCGGCATTGATTTGGAGTCGATGGCTCTAATGACCTGGGAGCTATTGAAAAAATCGGGCGGTGTATTCGCCAAAAATGGTGATTTTACCTTCAAATATTCATGAAAAATAGAAATTCCACTAAAATCCAATAAAAACTGCTGTGTCTCATTCTACCAGTATGAGAAGACATGTCGGCATTCATTTGGAGTCGATGGCTCAAATGACCTGGGAGCTATTGAAAAAATCGGGCGGTGTATTCGCCAAAAATGGTGATTTTTCATTCAAATATTCATGAAAAATAGAAATTCAAATAAAATCCAATAAAAACTGCTGTGTCTCATTCTACCAGTATAACAAGACATGTCGGCATTGATTTGGAGTCGATGGCTCAAATGACCTGGGAGCTATTGAAAAAATCAGGTGGTGTATTCGCCAAAAATGGTGATTTTTTGAAAAAAATATTCATGAAAAACAGAAATTCCACTGAAATCCAATAAAAACTGCTGTGTCTCATTTTACCAGTATGATAAGACATGTCGGCATTGATTTGGAGTCGATGGCGCAAATGACCTGGGAGCTATTGAAAAAATCGGGCGGTGTATTCGCCAAAAATGGTGATTTTTCATTCAAATATTCATGAAAAATAAAAATTCAAATAAAATCCAATAAAAACTGCTGTGTTTCATTCTACCAGTATAACAAGACATGTCGGCATTGATTTGGAGTCGATGGCTCAAATGACCTGGGAGGTATTGAAAGAATTGGGCGGTGTATTCGCCAAAAATGGTGATTTTCAATTAAAATATTCATGAAAAATAGAAATCCCACTAAAATCCAATAAAAACTGCTGTGTCTCATTCTACCAGTATGAGAAGACATGTCGGCATTGATTTGGAGTCGATGGCTAAAATGACCTGGGAGCTATTGAAAAAATCGGGCGGTGTATTCGCCAAAAATAGTGATTTTTCATTCAAATATTCATGAAAAATAGAAATTCCACTAAAATCCAATAAAAACTGCTGTGTCTCATTCTACCAGTATAACAAGACATGTCGGCATTGATTTGGAGTCGATGGCTCAATTGACCTGGGAGCTATTGAAAAAATCGGGCGGTGTATTCGCCAAAAATGGTGATTTTTCACTAAAATATTCATGAAAAATAGAAATTCCACTAAAATCCAATAAAAACTGCTGTGTCTCATTCTAACAGTATAACAAGACATGTCGGCATTGATTTGGAGTCGATGGCTCAACAGACCTGGGAGCTATTGAAAAAATCGGGTGGTGTATTCGCCAAAAATGGTGATTTTTTGAAAAAAATATTCATGAAAATAGAAATTCCAATAAAATCCAATAAAAACTGCTGTGTCTCATTCTACCAGTATAACAAGACAAGTCGGCATTTATTTGGAGTCGATGGCTCTAATGACCTGGGAGCTATTGAAAAAATCGGGCGGTGTATTCGCCAAAAATGGTGATTTTTCATTCAAATATTCATGAAAAATAGAAATTCGAATAAAATCCAATAAAAACTGCTGTGTCTCATTCTACCAGTATAACAAGACATGTCGGCATTGATTTGGAGTCGATGGCTCAAATGACCTGGGAGCTATTGAAAAAATCAGGTGGTGTATTCGCCAAAAATGGTGATTTTTTGAAAAAAATATTCATGAAAAACATAAATTCCACTGTAATCCAATAAAAACTGCTGTGTCTCATTCTACCAGTATGATAAGACATGTCGGCATTGATTTGGAGTCGATGGCTCTAATGACCTGGGAGCTATTGAAAAAATCGGGTGGTGTATTCGCCAAAAATGGTGATTTTTTGAAAAAAATATTCATGAAAAATAGAAATTCCACTAAAATCCAATAAAAACTGCTGTGTCTCATTCTACCAGTATAACAAGACATGTCGGCATTGATTTGGAGTCGATGGCTCAATTGACCTGGGAGCTATTGAAAAAATCGGGCGGTGTATTTGCTAAAAATGGTGATTTTTTACTAAAATATTCATGAAAAATAGAAATTCCACTAAAATCCAATAAAAACTGCTGTGTCTCATTCTACCAGTATAACAAGACAAGTCGGCATTGATTTGGAGTCGATGGCTCAATTGACCTGGGAGCTATTGAAAAAATCGGGCGGTGTATTTGCTAAAAATGGTGATTTTTTACTAAAATATTCATGAAAAATAGAAATTCCACTAAAATCCAACAAAAACTGCTGTGTCTCATTCTACCAGTATAACAAGACATGTCGGCATTGATTTGGAGTTGATGGCTCAAATGACCTGGGAGCTATTGAAAAAATCGGGCGGTGTATTCGCCAAAAATGGTGATTTTTCACTAAAATATTCATGAAAAATAGAAATTCCACTAAAATCCAATAAAAACTGCTGTGTCTCATTCTAACAGTATAACAAGACATGTCGGCATTGATTTGGAGTCGATGGCTCAACAGACCTGGGAGCTATTCAAAAAATCGGGTGGTGTATTCGCCAAAAATGGTGATTTTTTGAAAAAAATATTCATGAAAATAGAAATTCCAATTAAATCCAATAAAAACTGCTGTGTCTCATTCTACCAGTATAACAAGACAAGTCGGCATTTATTTGGAGTCGATGGCTCTAATGACCTGGGAGCTATTGAAAAAATCGGGCGGTGTATTCGCCAAAAATGGTGATTTTTCATTCAAATATTCATGAAAAATAGAAATTCGAATAAAATCCAATAAAAACTGCTGTGTCTCATTCTACCAGTATAACAAGACATGTCGGCATTGATTTGGAGTCGATGGCTCAAATGACCTGGGAGCTATTGAAAAAATCAGGTGGTGTATTCGCCAAAAATGGTGATTTTTTGAAAAAAATATTCATGAAAAACATAAATTCCACTGAAATCCAATAAAAACTGCTGTGTCTCATTCTACCAGTATGATAAGACATGTCGGCATTGATTTGGAGTCGATGGCTCTAATGACCTGGGAGCTATTGAAAAAATCGGGTGGTGTATTCGCCAAAAATGGTGATTTTTTGAAAAAAATATTCATGAAAAATAGAAATTCCACTAAAATCCAATAAAAACTGCTGTGTCTCATTCTACCAGTATAACAAGACATGTCGGCATTGATTTGGAGTCGATGGCTCAATTGACCTGGGAGCTATTGAAAAAATCGGGCGGTGTATTTGCTAAAAATGGTGATTTTTTACTAAAATATTCATGAAAAATAGAAATTCCACTAAAATCCAATAAAAACTGCTGTGTCTCATTCTACCAGTATAACAAGACAAGTCGGCATTGATTTGGAGTCGATGGCTCAATTGACCTGGGAGCTATTGAAAAAATCGGGCGGTGTATTTGCTAAAAATGGTGATTTTTTACAAAAATATTCATGAAAAATAGAAATTCCACTAAAATCCAATAAAAACTGCTGTGTCTCATTCTACCAGTATAACAAGACATGTCGGCATTGATTTTGAGTCGATGGCTCAAATGACCTGGGAGCTATTGAAAAAATCGGGCGGCGTATTTGCCAAAAATGGTGATTTTTTGAAAAAAATATTCATGAAAAACAGAAATTCCACTTAAATTCAATAAAAACTGCTGTGTCTCATTTTACCAGTATGACAAGACATGTCGGCATTGATTTGGAGTCGATGGCTCAAATGACCTGGGAGCTATTGAAAAAATCGGGCGGTGTATTCGCCAAAAATTGTGATTTTTCATTCAAATATTCATGAAAAATAGAAATTTGAATAAAATCCAATAAAAACTGCTGTGTCTCATTTTACCAGTATGAGAAGACATGTCGGCATTGATTTGGAGTCGATGGCTCAAATGACCTGGGAGCTATTGAAAAAATCGGGTGGTGTATTCGCCAAAAATGGTGATTTTTCATTCAAATATTCATGAAAAATAGAAATTCCACTAAAATCCAATAAAAACTGCTGTGTCTCATTCTACCAGTATAACAAGACATGTCGGCATTGATTTGGAGTCGATGGCTCAAATGACCTGGGAGCTATTGAAAAAATCGGGCGGTGTATTCGCCAAAAATGGTGATTTTTTGAAAAAAATATTCATGAAAAATAGAAATTCCACTAAAATCCAATAAAAACTGCTGTGTCTCATTCTACCAGTATAACAAGACATGTCGGCATTGATTTGGAGTCGATGGCTCAATTGACCTGGGAGCTATTGAAAAAATCGGGCGGTGTATTCGCCAAAAATGGTGATTTTTCACTAAAATATTCATGAAAAATAGAAATTCCACTGAAATTCAATAAAAACTGCTGTGTCTCATTTTACCAGTATGACAAGACATGTCGGCATTGATTTGGAGTCGATGGCTCAAATGAGCTGGGAGCTATTGAAAAAATCGGGCGGTGTATTCGCCAAAAATGGTGATTTTTCATTCAAATATTCATGAAAAATAGAAATTTGAATAAAATCCAATAAAAACTGCTGTGTCTCATTCTACCAGTATGAGAAGACATGTCGGCATTGATTTGGAGTCGATGGCTCAAATGACCTGGGAGCTATTGAAAAAATCGGGTGGTGTATTCGCCAAAAATGGTGATTTTTCATTCAAGTATTCATGAAAAATAGAAATTCCACTAAAATCCAATAAAAACTGCTGTGTCTCATTCTACCAGTATAAAAAGACATGTCGGCATTGATTTGGAGTCGATGGCTCAATTGACCTGGGAGCTATTGAAAAAATCGGGCGGTGTATTTGCTAAAAATGGTGATTTTTTACTAAAATATTCATGAAAAATAGAAATTCCACTAAAATCCAATAAAAACTGCTGTGTCTCATTCTACCAGTATAACAAGACATGTCGGCATTGATTTGGAGTCGATGGCTCAATTGACCTGGGAGCTATTGAAAAAATCGGGCGGTGTATTTGCTAAAAATGGTGATTTTTTACTAAAATATTCATGAAAAATAGAAATTCCACTAAAATCCAATAAAAACTGCTGTGTCTCATTCTACCAGTATAACAAGACATGTCGGCATTGATTTTGAGTCGATGGCTCAAATGACATGGGAGCTATTGAAAAAATCGGGCGGTGTATTCGCCAAAAATGGTGATATTTCATTCAAATATTCATGAAAAATAGAAATTTGAATAAAATCCAATAAAAACTGCTGTGTCTCATTCTACCAGTATGAGAAGACATGTCGGCATTGATTTGGAGTCGATGGCTCAAATGACCTGGGAGCTATTGAAAAAATCGGGTGGTGTATTCGCCAAAAATGGTGATTTTTCATTCAAATATTCATGAAAAATAGAAATTCCACTAAAATCCAATAAAAACTGCTGTGTCTCATTCTACCAGTATAAGAAGACATGTCGGCATTGATTTGGAGTCGATGGCTCTAATGACCTGGGAGCTATTGAAAAAATCGGGCGGTGTATTCGCCAAAAATGGTGATTTTACCTTCAAATATTCATGAAAAATAGAAATTCCACTAAAATCCAATAAAAACTGCTGTGTCTCATTCTACCAGTATGAGAAGACATGTCGGCATTGATTTGGAGTCGATGGCTCAAATGACCTGGGAGCTATTGAAAAAATCGGGCGGTGTATTCGCCAAAAATGGTGATTTTTCATTCAAATATTCATGAAAAATAGAAATTCAAATAAAATCCAATAAAAACTGCTGTGTCTCATTCTACCAGTATAACAAGACATGTCGGCATTGATTTGGAGTCGATGGCTCAAATGACCTGGGAGCTATTGAAAAAATCAGGTGGTGTATTCGCCAAAAATGGTGATTTTTTGAAAAAAATATTCATGAAAAACAGAAATTCCACTGAAATCCAATAAAAACTGCTGTGTCTCATTCTACCAGTATGATAAGACATGTCGGCATTGATTTGGAGTCGATGGCTCAAATGACCTGGGAGCTATTGAAAAAATCGGGCGGTGTATTCGCCAAAAATGGTGATTTTTCATTCAAATATTCATGAAAAATAAAAATTCAAATAAAATCCAATAAAAACTGCTGTGTTTCATTCTACCAGTATAACAAGACATGTCGGCATTGATTTGGAGTCAATGGCTCAAATGACCTGGGAGCTATTGAAAAAATCGGGCGGTGTATTCGCCAAAAATGGTGATTTTTCGAAAAAAAATATTCATGAAAAACAGAAATTCCACTAAAATCCAATAAAAACTGCTGTGTCTCATTCTACCAGTATAAGAAGACATGTCGGCATTGATTTGGAGTCGATGGCTCAAATGACCTGGGAGGTATTGAAAGAATTGGGCGGTGTATTCGCCAAAAATGGTGATTTTCAATTAAAATATTCATGAAAAATAGAAATTCCACTAAAATCCAATAAAAACTGCTGTGTCTCATTCTACCAGTATGAGAAGACATGTCGGCATTGATTTGGAGTCGATGGCTAAAATGACCTTGGAGCTATTGAAAAAATCGGGCGGTGTATTCGCCAAAAATAGTGATATTTCATTCAAATATTCATGAAAAATAGAAATTCCACTAAAATCCAATAAAAACTGCTGTGTCTCATTCTACCAGTATAACAAGACATGTCGGCCTTGATTTGGAGTCGATGGCTCAAATGACCTGGGAGCTATTGAAAAAATCGGGCGGTGTATTCGCCAAAAATGGTGATTTTACCTTCAAATATTCATGAAAAATAGAAATTCCACTAAAATCCAATAAAAACTGCTGTGTCTCATTCTACCAGTATGAGAAGACATGTCGGCATTGATTTGGAGTCGATGGCTAAAATGACCTTGGAGCTATTGAAAAAATCGGGCGGTGTATTCGCCAAAAATAGTGATTTTTCATTCAAATATTCATGAAAAATAGAAATTCCACTAAAATCCAATAAAAACTGCTGTGTCTCATTCTACCAGTATAACAAGACATGTCGGCCTTGATTTGGAGTCGATGGCTCAAATGACCTGGGAGCTATTGAAAAAATCGGGCGGTGTATTCGCCAAAAATGGTGATTTTACCTTCAAATATTCATGAAAAATAGAAATTCCACTAAAATCCAATAAAAACTGCTGTGTCTCATTCTACCAGTATGAGAAGACATGTCGGCATTGATTTGGAGTCGATGGCTCAAATGACCTGGGAGCTATTGAAAAAATCGGGCGGTGTATTCGCCCAAAATTGTGATTTTTCATTCAAATATTCATGAAAAATAGAAATTCAAATAAAATCCAATAAAAACTGCTGTGTCTCATTCTACCAGTATAACAAGACATGTCGGCATTGATTTGGAGTCGATGGCTCAATTGACCTGGGAGCTATTGAAAAAATCAGGTGGTGTATTCGCCAAAAATGGTACTTTTTTGAAAAAAATATTCATCAAAAACAGAAATTCCACTGAAATCCAATAAAAACTGCTGTGTCTCATTCTACCAGTATGATCAGACATGTCGGCATTGATTTGGAGTCGATGGCTCAAATGACCTGGGAGCTATTGAAAAAATCGGGCGGTGTATTCGCCAAAAATTGTGATTTTTCATTCAAATATTCATGAAAAATAGAAATTCAAATAAAATCCAATAAAAACTGCTGTGTCTCATTCTACCAGTATAACAAGACATGTCGGCATTGATTTGGAGTCGATGGCTCAAATGACCTGGGAGCTATTGAAAAAATCAGGTGGTGTATTCGCCAAAAATGGTGATTTTTTGAAAAAAATATTCATAAAAAACAGAAATTCCACTAAAATCCAATAAAAACTGCTGTGTCTCATTCTACCAGTATAACAAGACATGTCGGCATTGATTTGGAGTCGATGGCTCAATTGACCTGGGAGCTATTGAAAAAATCGGGCGGTGTATTCGCCAAAAATGGTGATTTTTCACTAAAATATTCATGAAAAATAGAAATTCCACTAAAATCCAATAAAAACTGCTGTGTCTCATTCTAACAGTATAACAAGACATGTCGGCATTGATTTGGAGTCGATGGCTCAACAGACCTGGGAGCTATTGAAAAAATCGGGTGGTGTATTCGCCAAAAATGGTGATTTTTTGAAAAAAATATTCATGAAAATAGAAATTCCAATAAAATCCAATAAAAACTGCTGTGTCTCATTCTACCAGTATAACAAGACAAGTCGGCATTTATTTGGAGTCGATGGCTCTAATGACCTGGGAGCTATTGAAAAAATCGGGCGGTGTATTCGCCAAAAATGGTGATTTTTCATTCAAATATTCATGAAAAATAGAAATTCGAATAAAATCCAATAAAAACTGCTGTGTCTCATTCTACCAGTATAACAAGACATGTCGGCATTGATTTGGAGTCGATGGCTCAAATGACCTGGGAGCTATTGAAAAAATCAGGTGGTGTATTCGCCAAAAATGGTGATTTTTTGAAAAAAATATTCATGAAAAACATAAATTCCACTGTAATCCAATAAAAACTGCTGTGTCTCATTCTACCAGTATGATAAGACATGTCGGCATTGATTTGGAGTCGATGGCTCTAATGACCTGGGAGCTATTGAAAAAATCGGGTGGTGTATTCGCCAAAAATGGTGATTTTTTGAAAAAAATATTCATGAAAAATAGAAATTCCACTAAAATCCAATAAAAACTGCTGTGTCTCATTCTACCAGTATAACAAGACATGTCGGCATTGATTTGGAGTCGATGGCTCAATTGACCTGGGAGCTATTGAAAAAATCGGGCGGTGTATTTGCTAAAAATGGTGATTTTTTACTAAAATATTCATGAAAAATAGAAATTCCACTAAAATCCAATAAAAACTGCTGTGTCTCATTCTACCAGTATAACAAGACAAGTCGGCATTGATTTGGAGTCGATGGCTCAATTGACCTGGGAGCTATTGAAAAAATCGGGCGGTGTATTTGCTAAAAATGGTGATTTTTTACTAAAATATTCATGAAAAATAGAAATTCCACTAAAATCCAACAAAAACTGCTGTGTCTCATTCTACCAGTATAACAAGACATGTCGGCATTGATTTGGAGTTGATGGCTCAAATGACCTGGGAGCTATTGAAAAAATCGGGCGGTGTATTCGCCAAAAATGGTGATTTTTCACTAAAATATTCATGAAAAATAGAAATTCCACTAAAATCCAATAAAAACTGCTGTGTCTCATTCTAACAGTATAACAAGACATGTCGGCATTGATTTGGAGTCGATGGCTCAACAGACCTGGGAGCTATTCAAAAAATCGGGTGGTGTATTCGCCAAAAATGGTGATTTTTTGAAAAAAATATTCATGAAAATAGAAATTCCAATTAAATCCAATAAAAACTGCTGTGTCTCATTCTACCAGTATAACAAGACAAGTCGGCATTTATTTGGAGTCGATGGCTCTAATGACCTGGGAGCTATTGAAAAAATCGGGCGGTGTATTCGCCAAAAATGGTGATTTTTCATTCAAATATTCATGAAAAATAGAAATTCGAATAAAATCCAATAAAAACTGCTGTGTCTCATTCTACCAGTATAACAAGACATGTCGGCATTGATTTGGAGTCGATGGCTCAAATGACCTGGGAGCTATTGAAAAAATCAGGTGGTGTATTCGCCAAAAATGGTGATTTTTTGAAAAAAATATTCATGAAAAACATAAATTCCACTGAAATCCAATAAAAACTGCTGTGTCTCATTCTACCAGTATGATAAGACATGTCGGCATTGATTTGGAGTCGATGGCTCTAATGACCTGGGAGCTATTGAAAAAATCGGGTGGTGTATTCGCCAAAAATGGTGATTTTTTGAAAAAAATATTCATGAAAAATAGAAATTCCACTAAAATCCAATAAAAACTGCTGTGTCTCATTCTACCAGTATAACAAGACATGTCGGCATTGATTTGGAGTCGATGGCTCAATTGACCTGGGAGCTATTGAAAAAATCGGGCGGTGTATTTGCTAAAAATGGTGATTTTTTACTAAAATATTCATGAAAAATAGAAATTCCACTAAAATCCAATAAAAACTGCTGTGTCTCATTCTACCAGTATAACAAGACAAGTCGGCATTGATTTGGAGTCGATGGCTCAATTGACCTGGGAGCTATTGAAAAAATCGGGCGGTGTATTTGCTAAAAATGGTGATTTTTTACAAAAATATTCATGAAAAATAGAAATTCCACTAAAATCCAATAAAAACTGCTGTGTCTCATTCTACCAGTATAACAAGACATGTCGGCATTGATTTTGAGTCGATGGCTCAAATGACCTGGGAGCTATTGAAAAAATCGGGCGGCGTATTTGCCAAAAATGGTGATTTTTTGAAAAAAATATTCATGAAAAACAGAAATTCCACTTAAATTCAATAAAAACTGCTGTGTCTCATTTTACCAGTATGACAAGACATGTCGGCATTGATTTGGAGTCGATGGCTCAAATGACCTGGGAGCTATTGAAAAAATCGGGCGGTGTATTCGCCAAAAATTGTGATTTTTCATTCAAATATTCATGAAAAATAGAAATTTGAATAAAATCCAATAAAAACTGCTGTGTCTCATTTTACCAGTATGAGAAGACATGTCGGCATTGATTTGGAGTCGATGGCTCAAATGACCTGGGAGCTATTGAAAAAATCGGGTGGTGTATTCGCCAAAAATGGTGATTTTTCATTCAAATATTCATGAAAAATAGAAATTCCACTAAAATCCAATAAAAACTGCTGTGTCTCATTCTACCAGTATAACAAGACATGTCGGCATTGATTTGGAGTCGATGGCTCAAATGACCTGGGAGCTATTGAAAAAATCGGGCGGTGTATTCGCCAAAAATGGTGATTTTTTGAAAAAAATATTCATGAAAAATAGAAATTCCACTAAAATCCAATAAAAACTGCTGTGTCTCATTCTACCAGTATAACAAGACATGTCGGCATTGATTTGGAGTCGATGGCTCAATTGACCTGGGAGCTATTGAAAAAATCGGGCGGTGTATTCGCCAAAAATGGTGATTTTTCACTAAAATATTCATGAAAAATAGAAATTCCACTGAAATTCAATAAAAACTGCTGTGTCTCATTTTACCAGTATGACAAGACATGTCGGCATTGATTTGGAGTCGATGGCTCAAATGAGCTGGGAGCTATTGAAAAAATCGGGCGGTGTATTCGCCAAAAATGGTGATTTTTCATTCAAATATTCATGAAAAATAGAAATTTGAATAAAATCCAATAAAAACTGCTGTGTCTCATTCTACCAGTATGAGAAGACATGTCGGCATTGATTTGGAGTCGATGGCTCAAATGACCTGGGAGCTATTGAAAAAATCGGGTGGTGTATTCGCCAAAAATGGTGATTTTTCATTCAAGTATTCATGAAAAATAGAAATTCCACTAAAATCCAATAAAAACTGCTGTGTCTCATTCTACCAGTATAAAAAGACATGTCGGCATTGATTTGGAGTCGATGGCTCAATTGACCTGGGAGCTATTGAAAAAATCGGGCGGTGTATTTGCTAAAAATGGTGATTTTTTACTAAAATATTCATGAAAAATAGAAATTCCACTAAAATCCAATAAAAACTGCTGTGTCTCATTCTACCAGTATAACAAGACATGTCGGCATTGATTTGGAGTCGATGGCTCAATTGACCTGGGAGCTATTGAAAAAATCGGGCGGTGTATTTGCTAAAAATGGTGATTTTTTACTAAAATATTCATGAAAAATAGAAATTCCACTAAAATCCAATAAAAACTGCTGTGTCTCATTCTACCAGTATAACAAGACATGTCGGCATTGATTTTGAGTCGATGGCTCAAATGACATGGGAGCTATTGAAAAAATCGGGCGGTGTATTCGCCAAAAATGGTGATATTTCATTCAAATATTCATGAAAAATAGAAATTTGAATAAAATCCAATAAAAACTGCTGTGTCTCATTCTACCAGTATGAGAAGACATGTCGGCATTGATTTGGAGTCGATGGCTCAAATGACCTGGGAGCTATTGAAAAAATCGGGTGGTGTATTCGCCAAAAATGGTGATTTTTCATTCAAATATTCATGAAAAATAGAAATTCCACTAAAATCCAATAAAAACTGCTGTGTCTCATTCTACCAGTATAAGAAGACATGTCGGCATTGATTTGGAGTCGATGGCTCTAATGACCTGGGAGCTATTGAAAAAATCGGGCGGTGTATTCGCCAAAAATGGTGATTTTACCTTCAAATATTCATGAAAAATAGAAATTCCACTAAAATCCAATAAAAACTGCTGTGTCTCATTCTACCAGTATGAGAAGACATGTCGGCATTGATTTGGAGTCGATGGCTCAAATGACCTGGGAGCTATTGAAAAAATCGGGCGGTGTATTCGCCAAAAATGGTGATTTTTCATTCAAATATTCATGAAAAATAGAAATTCAAATAAAATCCAATAAAAACTGCTGTGTCTCATTCTACCAGTATAACAAGACATGTCGGCATTGATTTGGAGTCGATGGCTCAAATGACCTGGGAGCTATTGAAAAAATCAGGTGGTGTATTCGCCAAAAATGGTGATTTTTTGAAAAAAATATTCATGAAAAACAGAAATTCCACTGAAATCCAATAAAAACTGCTGTGTCTCATTCTACCAGTATGATAAGACATGTCGGCATTGATTTGGAGTCGATGGCTCAAATGACCTGGGAGCTATTGAAAAAATCGGGCGGTGTATTCGCCAAAAATGGTGATTTTTCATTCAAATATTCATGAAAAATAAAAATTCAAATAAAATCCAATAAAAACTGCTGTGTTTCATTCTACCAGTATAACAAGACATGTCGGCATTGATTTGGAGTCAATGGCTCAAATGACCTGGGAGCTATTGAAAAAATCGGGCGGTGTATTCGCCAAAAATGGTGATTTTTCGAAAAAAAATATTCATGAAAAACAGAAATTCCACTAAAATCCAATAAAAACTGCTGTGTCTCATTCTACCAGTATAAGAAGACATGTCGGCATTGATTTGGAGTCGATGGCTCAAATGACCTGGGAGGTATTGAAAGAATTGGGCGGTGTATTCGCCAAAAATGGTGATTTTCAATTAAAATATTCATGAAAAATAGAAATTCCACTAAAATCCAATAAAAACTGCTGTGTCTCATTCTACCAGTATGAGAAGACATGTCGGCATTGATTTGGAGTCGATGGCTAAAATGACCTTGGAGCTATTGAAAAAATCGGGCGGTGTATTCGCCAAAAATAGTGATATTTCATTCAAATATTCATGAAAAATAGAAATTCCACTAAAATCCAATAAAAACTGCTGTGTCTCATTCTACCAGTATAACAAGACATGTCGGCCTTGATTTGGAGTCGATGGCTCAAATGACCTGGGAGCTATTGAAAAAATCGGGCGGTGTATTCGCCAAAAATGGTGATTTTACCTTCAAATATTCATGAAAAATAGAAATTCCACTAAAATCCAATAAAAACTGCTGTGTCTCATTCTACCAGTATGAGAAGACATGTCGGCATTGATTTGGAGTCGATGGCTAAAATGACCTTGGAGCTATTGAAAAAATCGGGCGGTGTATTCGCCAAAAATAGTGATTTTTCATTCAAATATTCATGAAAAATAGAAATTCCACTAAAATCCAATAAAAACTGCTGTGTCTCATTCTACCAGTATAACAAGACATGTCGGCCTTGATTTGGAGTCGATGGCTCAAATGACCTGGGAGCTATTGAAAAAATCGGGCGGTGTATTCGCCAAAAATGGTGATTTTACCTTCAAATATTCATGAAAAATAGAAATTCCACTAAAATCCAATAAAAACTGCTGTGTCTCATTCTACCAGTATGAGAAGACATGTCGGCATTGATTTGGAGTCGATGGCTCAAATGACCTGGGAGCTATTGAAAAAATCGGGCGGTGTATTCGCCCAAAATTGTGATTTTTCATTCAAATATTCATGAAAAATAGAAATTCAAATAAAATCCAATAAAAACTGCTGTGTCTCATTCTACCAGTATAACAAGACATGTCGGCATTGATTTGGAGTCGATGGCTCAATTGACCTGGGAGCTATTGAAAAAATCAGGTGGTGTATTCGCCAAAAATGGTACTTTTTTGAAAAAAATATTCATCAAAAACAGAAATTCCACTGAAATCCAATAAAAACTGCTGTGTCTCATTCTACCAGTATGATCAGACATGTCGGCATTGATTTGGAGTCGATGGCTCAAATGACCTGGGAGCTATTGAAAAAATCGGGCGGTGTATTCGCCAAAAATTGTGATTTTTCATTCAAATATTCATGAAAAATAGAAATTCAAATAAAATCCAATAAAAACTGCTGTGTCTCATTCTACCAGTATAACAAGACATGTCGGCATTGATTTGGAGTCGATGGCTCAAATGACCTGGGAGCTATTGAAAAAATCAGGTGGTGTATTCGCCAAAAATGGTGATTTTTTGAAAAAAATATTCATAAAAAACAGAAATTCCACTAAAATCCAATAAAAACTGCTGTGTCTCATTCTACCAGTATAACAAGACATGTCGGCATTGATTTGGAGTCGATGGCTCAACAGACCTGGGAGGTATTGAAAGAATTGGGCGGTGTATTCGCCAAAAATGGTTATTTTCAATTAAAATATTCATGAAAAATAGAAATTCCACTAAAATCCAATAAAAACTGCTGTGTCTCATTCTACCAGTATGAGAAGACATGTCGGCATTGATTTGGAGTCGATGGCTCAAATGACCTGGGAGCTATTGAAAAAATCGGGCGGTGTATTCGCCAAAAATGGTGATTTTTCATTCAAATATTCATGAAAAATAGAAATTCAAATAAAGTCCAATAAAAACTGCTGTGTTTCATTCTACCAGTATAACAAGACATGTCGGCATTGATTTGGAGTCGATGGCTCTAATGACCTGGGAGCTATTGAAAAAATCGGGCGGTGTATTCGCCAAAAATGGTGATTTTACATTCAAATATTCATGAAAAATAGAAATTCAAATAAAATCCAAAAAAAACTGCTGTGTCTCATTCTACCAGTATGAGAAGACATGTCGGCATTGATTTGGAGTCGATGGCTCAAATGACCTGGGAGCTAAAAATCGGGCGGTGTGCTTTTTCATTAAAATTTGCTACATTTTATGTTCCCATGACACAGTCTTTCTTTGTATATAGTTATTTTTAATCATCACCCACCTGTAAATGTCTTTAATAAAGAACTTTAATTTTGTATTAAGAGTATTCACTAATGCACAATCTCATATCCTTATCTGTCAAACTGTTGATTTCTAATTCGCAAATAAATAATTATTGTTTATCCCTAAAACAATGGTATCTTGTTGTTTGGGTTCTTATATTGGGATAATTACCGAAAGCTTCTGGCACATACAGCCCCACCTAGAACATTTTTCACTAACCACCACTGCAGACACCCATTAAAGGAAGTGTATGTACAGACCTATCTGCTGCCGTCAACATCTGTGTACGTTTGAGTATACTGGTGTTCTACAACTGTCACATTTCTTGGTGTTCTCAACAAATTATTCTGTATGAATATATTTTGTGGGGGACAGGGATGACTAAAAGTCTAACCTGTGTAATGTACTCCCCTCTGCATCAGTCTCTGTAGGCTTACAGGGGGTTATTCCCAGTTCATCGCAGTCCCATCCCTTTTTGACTCTCATACTTTCAACATTCATTTGATTTGACGGTAGGACGGGCAAATACAAAATTCAAAGCAAAACATTTTCATTTTCAACGTGGGCGCGCATGTGTGTCCTCCTTTACGGTTAACCAACACTGATATCAGACTTGTTGTTTGCACAGCTTGAGTGATGTGGCACCAAAGTGACCTACAAAACAGCCGTGGTGGGGCCATAAATCACATTGGGTCTGGAATTAATCACTGTGTAGAGGACATCTTCTGCCACCGCTGTCCTCTCACAATCACTCTCTGCAAAACGCTTACACCCTCCCTCCCCCCATCCATCCTCCTTTTCCTCCATCGCTCCATCAGCCACCAAAGCGACCACCGATTGGTCTCGAGAGGAAGAAAGAAGAGAGCGATGTCCTTTCCACCACTCATTTAAAATGCAGGTTAAAGTTTATAGAGTCGCCTGCGTGCCAGCCATCCGAAATGCTTTTCAGCAGAGGGAACTGAAGACAATGAAGACATTGTTTTTGGAGATTAACCTCAAGACCACTTTTTTATTTCACAGCCTTCACCCCACAGCGCCACCATTATGATAACTGTCAGTTTTATTTCAGGATGGCGACTGTAGGGACCGGGATGAGAGCAAGAAAGGGTGAGGAGGAGGAGAACGGTGTGCTTGATTTATTAGACGACAGACACAGTGGGGATCCAATCAACATTACATCGGATGCCAACACCAAGTCGGCGTGAGGCACTTCACTTCAAGGGCAGCTGCCGTCAGTTCAAAGACAAGCAGGCACAGTGGCTGTTGTCTTCACTGTAAGGCTCAATCTGCCACTCTCTGATTCTGCTACAACACTACAACCCTCCACTGGAAAATTACAGAGCTCACGATAATTGCCATCTTATTTCAGCAGTCTGTCATAACAAGTTGACAATGAATGTGTAGTAGTTTAAAGCGAGGGTGCCACACAAACAGATATTAAAATGCAAACCGTGGTACAGTCTTGGCGCTTAGCAACACTTGCGTGAAGGCTTAACAAAATGGAGATGGCCTTCACATATGAATGCTCCTTGTGATTCAACATTCCACTGTTTCTTCTGCTCTTAAATTTGACACTTTCAAGTGTGGTTACAGGTGTTGGGGAGTGCTACTGTCCGCACAGAGCCCAAACCATGCTAAAAGACAACATCCACCCCAGCAACAGTCCGCTGAGGTGTCGCAAAAGATACAGACGTATCTGTCGCTGCACCACCTGACTATGATTCAGTTTCTTTCCTCAGGCAGTGGGACTCCTGAACTCACCCTCAACACTCCATCATATGTTTTTCTTCTTTTGTAGTCCTACTGTCTGCCCAGAGCCCAAAGAACACTAAAAGACAAGACCCACCCCAGCAACAGTCTGTTCACCCTGCTGCTATCTGGCAAAAGATACAGAAGTATCTGCTGCCGTACCACCAGACTACGAAGCAGCTTCTTCCCTCAGGCTTTCAGACACCTGAACGCATGCTCAACACCTCCCTGTGTTGTACTACTGTCTGCACAGAGCCCAAAGGATACTAAAATACAACCCCCCCCCCCGCCCATAGTCTGTTCACCCTGCTGCCGTATGGCAAAAGTTACAGAAGTATCTGCTGCCGTATCACCAGACTACAGAGCTGCTTCTTGCCTCAGGTTTTGAGACTCCTGAACTCATTTTTAAACACCCCACCACATTTCTTGTGTAGTATTACAGTGTGCACAGAGTCCAAATGATGTTAAAAGGCAATACCCACCCTAGCTACGATATGTTCACCTAGCTGCCATCGGGCAAAAAGGTACAGAGCAGCATCTTTCCCCAGGCCAGTTTCATAACCGGGCATCTATATTACCCACAATGCAACTTCGCCACTGAGTGACATCACTGGAGGCAAATCATCAGACCACATTAAGCTTCCTCTGGAGCCCAAACAAAGTACTTTTTCACATATGCAGTCGTACTCCCCAAGAAGTCTTAACACACTTTCATGTGTAAAAGTGGTGGAGTTACCCTTTTAATCTGCAAGTAATTGGTGCATGGATTTGGATATAGACATACAAGACTCCCTAGCAGTAGAATTGGAAAAAAAGAAGTGATTCTTACCATGGCTAATTGGAAGGATTTTAATTCCCTGAAGTCACCAAATTGAAAAGTGTGACGACATTTGGTCCACAGGTTATTTAACAGCTGACTTACTTAATTACTGGTGTGCTAGTACATACGTTAGACATCACAAGAGAGCGCTGCTGCCTTTTGACTACAGATGTTACTTTTTTCCCTTAGCTGCACATCCTTCAGTCGCTTCACTCATGTCACTGACATTGAACGCAGACTTCCGGGCGACCAGATTGCTTCATAAGTAGAAAAATGGTTCAAATGAAAAAAAAAGAAAAAAAAAAAACACTCAGTGTACATTTCTGACGTGCTGTCACTACTGCAACAAGGTCGCTCCAGGAGACTAAGAATCTATATTTAGCTCCAAGACTTCTTAGTATCAGGTTTTTGAGTAGAGTTTGGTCACCATCCATCACCTGCCAAGTAAGTTGGCTCATTTCCCTCCTTTTTCCACTCTTACTTCAGTCTTAAAACCCAGCAATGGTTTATGTGACAGGGTGTCCCAACATTCGTCATTTCTGGTTCAAGCAATTCTGCTTTTGGGTCTGTTTTTTTTTTTCCATCTCTGGAGTCTTTTTTCCCCTCCAGGTGGCCTAATGGATTACAATCTCACACTACAGGAGACTGGACGAGTGCGCGGTGTAAAAGGCGTCTGTATGTCAAGCCAAATTTGCGACTGTCGCTGCGGGGCTGAGAGGCATCTCTCACCTCTCACCCCGGCAGGTTGAGGCATATTTGATAGCTGACAGCTGTCCAGCATATTCTTCTCAGAGGTTAGTCAAAGGCCTCAGTGTGTGAATAATGTCCAATTCCCGCTGAATCTGCGTTTATTTTTAAAATCATACACATATACTACCTCGTTTGGCTCTTTGGTAGGCAGTCTGCCAGGAAGACGAGGGGCCACGAGTGCAGGTCAGGAGTGGATTTCCCAATTTCCCAAAAGATTATAAGAGTGTTCTTGATATATGAACACACTCATCCGAAATGAGCTTTTATAGTCGGAACTCAAACACAGGCCAACGGGGTTTCATCACCTTATTTTCATGTTTTCTGACCTTGCATGCAGTGTACTCTGATCCAACCCTCCCACACTCATATACCCTCCTTGACTGCGATAAACAGTCCAAAAGCAATGCAGCAACAAAACGAAGGCCGACAATGTCCGCTACCAACACACACTGAAGCATGATGACTGTTTTGATTGCATCAATTTTTTGACCCTCTTTGTCAGATATCTGGTATTTCACTGTTGAATGGGTGCACATTTTTCCAGAAGTGGGTACCTTAAGTGGGTGCTGTGAGCAGTTTTTGTTTTTCAATGCTCACTTATAGCCACGCATAACGCAGATGGTACACAAGTGGCTCCAGCCCCCGAACGACACGACGCGCCGCTGAAATGACCAAACACACAAACTAAGCTTGAGGACCTGTTGCACCACGCCTGGCACAGAAGTTTGTGGAGAAAACAGCAGCACGTTAAGATGGTGTAATTGGTTTTGCTTTGGCCGGTGTAGTGCTGGCAAACTTTGTGACGTCAATCATAATGGGGTCAACTGCACAGAGTCGCTGGGTTTTTAGAGCTATATACTGTAAATTCTTCTATAATAAAACACTTTTCAAATGCATTTTTGCTTAAGATAGAGTCAATGTTAAGGGACTCAATGTTAATGTTATTCCCTTTTTGTAAACATGTTTTTTTTTCCCGTCATTTACAAATTACAGGCTTTATATCGTTTATGATCCCCTTGAGTTTTTTACCTAATGTGATCACTTTCACACTTTTTTCCCGGATGAAAACTGAAATTAAATCATCCATTATGGCTATTATTATGATACCCCATGTGAATGTAAGCCGAATTAACATTCTTTTTAAAAATGTCTTATCAAAATGCATGTGTGTATGAAAGCCTTGCTGTTTCTTTTTTTTTTTATATCCTTTTTTGTCTTTTAATAAGTTTTCATTTTTAATCATTGAGTTCTTATTTTTTAAATTCTTTGTCGTCAGGCTTCATATTCTCTCTTTTTTTTGCATTGTGTTACAGCCACTTGTGCACTCTAAAGGGATTCTTTACTCGAAAATAAACAATTTGTGATTTTCTTATTCATTTAATGTTTATTTGCATAGGGACAAGTATGTAAAGTGACGCCACACACCACTGCAAATATACCCAAAGCTAATCACAATGCTTGTCCCTAGATGGACCATTAAACCCAACAACATGAACACAAACTGCAATATGTTTGTATCATAAAATACAATAAAGATAATGCATTTATTTATATTCTCAATTCTTCAGAAAAAGCCACTTTTCTGGTGTTTTATTTTAGAGATGTATGGGGTTAGAGGTTTTCTTTTTTTAACATTTTTAAAAGACATAATTAGTGTAGCACTCTGCACCTGTGCTACTTTGGTTAATGAGTCAAGTGACTCCTTATGTAACAAAGGAATGACTGTAAATGGAGGAGAAATGCAGCACACCTGTTTGACCCAACTACAGTTGTATAACCAAACAGAGTCACAATGCTGTCATAGAAATGCCGATTTTTAGAGCAAACTACATTTGGGGTTGGCACCCAAGAACACTAGAAATAAAATTAATAATAATAATAATAATAATAATAATAATAATAATAATAATGATAACAACAATAATAATAATAATAACAACAATAATGAAATCACTGAAAGATGAAGTCCAAGTTTGGTATTTATATCAGTTTGTGGGTCAAATGTTTTCATGTTGTCTTTTCTACAGTGAGCAAACATTAAAATGCATATATAGTCTGAACTGGAAAGAACATTTGTCTCTGGTACTAAATCCTTTCACAGCTTTATTTCTTCCCTTTTTCATTTTCAAGTTTTTTTTTTTAAGTTACAGGCTTTATAGTATTTGTTATATTTGTGATCTCTTTTCCAATTCCCCATGTGAATGTAAACCAAATTAGTAGCCTTTTAGTATTTCTAAAGAAAGAAACTCAAACTCAGAATTTTAATATTTACAATATTAATGAGGTGATAGCATGACTTCAGACATATTTATTTTTTTCCATAAGTGAATATACAAACTGTTCTCAGAGGAAAATACGGTCGCAACACTGTTTGAAGCTAGAAAGGTGGCAGGGTCCGCCACATATAAACAAAGAAGCTTTCAAGGCTTCAAGCTTTCAATCAGGGTGTCGTCACACCCTGATTGGCTGGTAGGAAAATGCCCCAAGCTGCTTCCACTCCTCAAATCAGAAGTCAGTCTCCCCACCTGTGCACAGGTGATCTGAATCCCCTGCGATTAGTCACCAGGGAAAACCAGCCCAAACAAAGGAAAATAGCAAGTCAAACAATTGGACTGCTACAACTACATCATCATACACCTGAGGAAATATTAAACAATAAAAGCCTTTTTTTTTCTTAGAAGGGGCTATTATACTCAATCCTTTCATGGTTTTATTTCTTTTTTGTTAACTTGTTGCGTTCATTTTTACTAATTACAGGCTTCATATTGTTTATTATACCCTTGTGTTTTTTTAACTAATGTGGTGTTTTTCACTCTTTTTCCAGATGAAAACTGAAATGAAATCATCCATTATAGCTATTATGACAATACCCCATGTGAATGTAAGCCAAATTAATTATTTTTTTCTTTAAATGTCTTATCAAAATGCATGTGTTTATGAAAGCCTTGTTGTTGTTTTCTCTTGCAGGTATATGATAGTAAATAATACCATACACATGTTAAAATCTATTTTTTTGAGTGTTTATCTACATTACAAAATGTAGATAAAAATGTAAATCATCAGTAATTCTAGGCTTTATGTTGTTTATCATCGCCTTGTGTTTTCTAACTAATGTGATCTGTTAAACACTTTATAGTTGAAAACTGAAATTAAATCATCCATTACAGCTATTATGACAATTCCCCATATGCCTGATATTATTGCAAGCCAAATTAGTATCATTTTTGTAATGTCTTTAAGCTACCTATCTTTTCATTTCTATCTTAACTTTTATGAGAGGTGCACTCTGTAGTTTTGAGGAAGAAATTCAGAGTTTAAGGTTTTTATCCAAAACTACATAGTGCCCCTTTAATTTTCATATATTGCAGTTTTTCGTTTTTAATATAGGCTTCATATTCCCTTGTTTTTCGTCTACAACCCTTACTTGTGCACTTTAAAAAGATTCTTAACTAGATGCTAAATGATTTTAGAATGATTTGTTGTTTGTGTCGTGAAATAAGAGAATTCATGCACTTATTTATTTATATTCCTCCAGAGCCAATTCATTAGAAAAGTCACTTTTCTTGTTGTGTATTTTAAAGATATTACCATGATGTAATTGGTGCAACTCTCTACACCTGTACTAGTATGAAATGCAGCATACCTGTTCGACCTAACTGCTGCCAAACAAGTCACAACGCTGCCTCAAGGAAGTGCTGCTAGTCTTTTCTGTGGCCTTTTTCTTCTCCCTGTAAAAAAACCCCCTAAGGATCAAATGCGTCACAGTGCCTACATCTTACCGATTTCCCCCGGTCAATCAATTCCCCCCAGAAAGAAAAAAACATTTCCCTGTTGTCACAGCAATTAATCGGAAACAGTTAATCAAGATCTATGAAGGGGAATCCTCAGCAGGACACACGGACTGTCCACTGATTGGTGGCTGGAGTGTTGCAAATGGCTGTTGGGAAATCAATACATTGCAATTAAGTGACATTTGCTCACGAGGGGCAGCGATGTCCCACAGTACATCCCATCATGTGTTGTTTGAACCCATGGCTTGTTTTAACTTTTTCTGCCTTCATTATCCCTCAGTTTTCTGCATCGGCTTCAATCAGAGTAAAGAAGCAAGGGAAGCCAAATGAAAAGACATTTGGAGGCATGCACAGGGCCGCGGAAGCGTGCCAAAAGCGTACATTTCCGAGGTCATTATCCTAAGTTGTAATGGGGGGAAAAGCAGAAGTGACTTGGACCAAACGAGCCAATATGCAAAACTCGGAGGAGCGCCGTGAAACTGAGGCAAAAACAATCTCAAGGATTGTGCAACAACCTGCCAAAAATGCCATCAGCCACAATATGAGCAAAAACAGTGATGCTATGAGGACGCAATCTGTTTCACGCTTGACTACTGGTATTTCACCCAGTCAGCTGCAGACACACCACCCCCAGGAAATTGCTAACAGCTAGCTCCCCTCCCCGAAGCCCAGTACGCACAGTCAATTACGTTATTGGGTTAGCAGCCGTAATGGCCTCAGAAGGGCGATAGAAATTAGGCGCTGCACTTACGCCAAGGTGGGCTGGGACGATCGGTAGATGATTGCAGCATTAGCTTACCCGCCACCTTTCTCCACCTTGGGTGCCGTCTCATAAAATACACGGGGAAAAATGCAATCCAATGAATCAGACTCCACTCTTGTTCAGTAAATGAACTGAGCGGGGTGTCTATTAATGTCAGCCTGTGACATACATGTCTGAGGCTTGCCTGTAACACAAAAGGCCTTTGTGGTAATGGGGAGTGCATTATTCATGAACAGGAGAACCGTTCCTCAAGACATTTTAAAGCTAATCGACCTACTAAACATTACAAATTGCCTTTATTTTAAGAACTGAATCCAAACTGATTACACCAAAAACATTAAATAAGAGACTGAGGGGTATCTGGATGTCTTCAATGCGACAGTGATTGCGCTCGTCTCTGCCTGACTCTGGCTCAGTAATTCAGAGACAGCCGGATGTCTGCGAGTATGCTGATTTATTTTTAGTTTGCTCATTTCATCGGGGATATAAATAAAAAATAAAAATAAAAAAAAGGAAAAAGCATAACAAAACTGCCCGTCCGGCGCGCCTGAGGACGTTTGACAATTTGTGAAAAGCTACATCCATCTTCAAGACAAAGTATTGAACCTCGATGCTAGGGGAAATCAGCAAACACATTCATTTCTGTCAGGCAAAACCACTGCGGACAGGAGAGGTGCATTGTTTCTATTTGCCAATGATCAATTTTTGATGAGAGGGAAAAGAGAGGAAAAATGAACCAGAGCTCAGAAGTAGTGCCGTGTTAAAATGTTTATGCACGTATGGTATTAAAGTGTGCCGAGTGTATAACTTTTTCACTTATTTTCTCGGCTGATTGCTGTGTTCTGCGAAATGGGAGCATTTGAGTTAGATAACAGGCCTCGCTCTCTTCCATTTTTAAAGATATGTTAAACCATTTCGGCTCTGTCTGAAGGGCATGCGGCAGTGATAGGGGGTACAAAAAAAAGAAGTGTTTTTTAGGATCCAAATTAAAAATGAATGCAGGGCATATGCCAAGTCCTCAGATGTCTCTTTGACTCCCTGACTCGAAAGAGCTCAAATGCAAGCAAATGAACTCCCATTGACAACTCGCTCCTCTTTAATTGATTCTAATTTTGTATTAATAAAGATGAGTTTCTTTGTGTTCTAGTCAAGCTGTGAATACACCTTTATCTCTCCTTCCTCTCTCTGATTTTTATGAGATTATGACCTGTTGCTCTAACGGCTTTTTGCATCATACAGGTTCTAATTGGCCTTTCACAACATTAGAGCATTTGCATAAGTGTCACACGGTTGACACCGCAGTGCATGCAGCACGGCAATAACCGAGCCCCTTGTGACTTTGGAAACTAAAGGCTCTGTTGTCGCTCTGCCGCAGATCAGGCGCGGTGACCCCACGCTGGCGGAGAGGTAATTTTCGCTCAGCGCAAGTGGATTCCTTCCCACATTTCCTGGTAATTTCACAGCACGCCGTGACATCACTCCTGTCGGAATCAGTGTGGAGCACACTAGAATGGAGTGACGGCATGACCGGGGGTGTAGTGGTGTTTTTGTGCCAAAAATAAGCTCCTTTCAAACACGTCCTTGGCATTGACGCAAGTGTTCAGAGCTGTTTTTTCTTCTTTTCTTTGTAGCTTACAATATAGCACATAATGGATATCACATAAATGCATGTCATGCTCGCTCTATTGTATGTTTTCTTGTTTAAGGCCATTTATATCAATAATGCAAGTATAGCAGAGTCTACAAGGGAGTTAGATTCACAAGACGATTATAGATCATAATACGTCATCCCCCTTTATGAACCTTTGTCCGCCGCTGTTTCCATAAAGGCTCTCTCTATATGTATGAGATGTTGAACATTTGTCACACTCCCTCTGTATGTGCTGTGATCCGAGCTCCTCTGCTATGTGTTTGGGTTGCCGGTCCCGACATTTAAATTAAGAGTAAGAGTGACCTGGTACACATTGTTAAAATGCAGAATGTTCAGCTCTTTTATGTGATGTTTTGGGCAGCTGGCATTAGCAGGATAGCTCGGAAGCTAGTAACTTTGATATGCGGATGTAGGTCACTCGGCAGATCAAAGAAATAGCTCCTTACCAAACTAAATAGGTTACTAATGTCCAGCTGGGAAAAACGGCATGTAGGGCCTGAATATTTTCATATCCAACTTGCTGATTTTTATTAATAAAAAAAATAGGAATCAATAAACACATACATTGGTTGTTGGTGACTGTTGGAACAGTGGAAAGGCTAACAACAGGAATTTGGAGTGTTTGAATTAAAGGGGTAATATGCAAACATTTCAGTTGAAAACATTCAAAAATTAACTAAAATAATCAAAAGACTGTGAATAAATGGCAGTTTTGACATTATGATGTTGTATACGGTAAATTTTAAATCTAACCAGCATGTTAACCAGCTAGCCCCATCCCAGTCTAACGCTCCTGTGCTAAACACTAGCACTCCCCTGGTCCGGGGGTTTCCAGTCCAAACCGCTACCTGAGCTAACTAGCTAAGGGCAGTTACATTTAGCAGTGGCCAGTGATTACTTTGGAGATAAGTTGCCCCATATTTGTTTTGAGTATGAATTTGACAAGTGTCTATTTCTTACATATTGCATCTTTAAGTCTGTTTTATGATTAGCTGCAAGGTAATCTCATCTTTTACACTCCATACTGGGATTCTTGGGTAATTTTGGCACACTACTCATCCCTTATTTGGCAATTTATCTGGCCAGGCCACTGACCTGATCTTACCCAACATCCTGTTTCGTACAAAATCAAAATTTGAGTATAGAATGACAAATTAACCAATACAAATACAATAACATTATAACCACCTGCCTAATATTGTGTCAGCCACCAAAACAGCTTTGACCTGTCAAGGCATGGACATCTGAAGTTGTGCTGTGGTATCTGGCACCAAGACGTTCAGCACATCCCACAGATGCTTGATTGGACTGAGATCTGGGGAATTTTGAAATGTCAACACCTTGGACTCGATGTTGTGCTCCAAACCACTCCTGAGCCATTTCTGCAGTGTTATCCTGCTGAAAGAGGCCGCTGCCATTTGGGGAATGCCGTTTCCATGAAGGGGTGTGCTTGGTCTGTAACGATGTTTATGTAGGTGGTATGTGTCAAGGTAAAAATCTGCATGAGTGGCAGGACCCAAGAATCCAAATAATAGGTCTCCTTTAAAGCAAAGCATAGCTGAGTCAGATCCCCAAATCGCATTGGGTTGGTGTACGACCCGACCTACAAGCCCAAAGCATTACTGCTGAAGATCTGGGGATAAAACTCAACTTACTGTTCTTTAGCATAAAAGCAACCCATCTGAAATGTTTCGGATATGTTCAAGTTCTCTCTACAGTTCCTGCTCTCAGAGCCAACCATTCCCTTAAACATCACTCAGGATACAAAAATGTGTTGCCTTATGACTCATTAAAATGAAAGCGCATGAGAGGTAAACACAGCCAGTGTGCTGACATTTCATCCTACCCATCAAACCCTCATAACCAAGGCTTGCATATGGATAGGTTGTATCTTACATAACGCTCTGTGCGTCACAGGTAGAAGTCTGCAGGTTTTTGGTTAAGAGAGCAGTTGATCTTATTTCTTTGATCATATCCAGACCCTCTACTAACATCTACCAGTAATGTTTTCCACCGAATCCAATACTTTTCACAACTCTCCCGCCGGTGCACCCCTGCCGGGATGGGGCCTTTGGTCATAAAATGACCGCAAAAATCTGTTGGTCACACTCAAATGAGCTTGCGCCACCTTCTGTGTCTGCCTGAAGTGTGCTGGTTCATGAGAGCAGGGGCTTTGGTGTGCAAGAGCATCAAGTGACAACTGTGAAATGCTTAATATTTACAAAGCCGAATTGATTACATCCTGAGTGCTGTACTCTTGTTTGTAAGGCTACATTTCTATTATTTAATACTGAGTCACTCGTCTCTTACCAGCAATCACTTCCTCAGAATTGGTGCTACATTTCAAGTGGCACATATCTGCTAATGAGACTCATCAAACAAGAGAATTGATGTGTTATTTCATCCTGCTCTCAGTTCATAGCTGTCAAACAGAGACGAAGTGAAGCAGAGATCTGCAGCCGCCCCTCCTCACCAATCTAAGCTATCAGGATGCCACTGAGGGAAACAAAGTATTTCAGCACGACCACTTTAACACAAATATCACCTCTGACACTGGGGATTCATAATTGGTATGGCGGCATTCTGCTTTTATCAGTGATACACGACACACAAACACCCATCTTTTAGAAAGTGAGGAAAAGATAGCAAGTTTTCAGATCTGTTCCCGTCACTTCTGGCATAAAGAGCAGAAACATGACTGCAAATATTGTTGCCCTTAGGTTCACTCATCTGCTCATCATGGCGGATTTACCCATGCAACTTCACACGGGTATATTTCAGGTACTAAATGTGTCCAAAAGTGCCAATTTTCCTGACTCTGGCGCAGTGACTTGCCTTAAAGGGACACACCGACTGCACATTATCATCAGATTACTGATCGTTCAGAGTGCCAGCTTGCGATAACAGTTGTGTAATGTCCTCTATCCAGGGAGGAAGGGTCTAATCAAAGATGTAATTGACTTGCACCATGGGAAATGTAGGATCCAGTATCTCTGACCCATGCTAGCAACTTCAAGTCAGGATATGCCTCTGCTGCATGAATTTTGGCCATCCTTTTTGTTAAATCTGTCTCTTTTGAGTCATCCAAATTTACAGCAGTGTACTTTTAAATAGATGGGATACCAATTTCAATCTCTTGTTTTTAGATACAGACACTCCCTAACCCTAAAGCTAGCCCCTAACCCCAATTGCAATAACAATCACTCCCTATGGAAATACAGCTTTTTGCATCAAGATACCTTTTTCACAGCAGACATTTTGACTTTTTCAATTTCTAACATTAATAATGATGGCTGCATTACTTTAAGGTCAGCTGGTTCCAGGGCTTTGGTCTTGTGCATGCCCACTCAATGACATTCGTTACCAGGACACTTAAAAGAATGGAGCCATCATTAGCGTTATTGGTCACCCCTGTGCTTTTGCCTGCTTCGACAAGACAAAGGGCTCTTCCCATCCCATCCCTTCGTTTTTTTGCCTTCTCGTCTCCCCTCGCCTCAGTCCTCCTGCCAGTGACCCAGAAATCGACCTCAGCGCACCATCTTGAAGGATGTCTCAATTCTTGTAATGCATCTCGAGGAGAGAGGAGGCTCGCCAAAGGAGCTTTTTGCAAGGATGCAGAAGAGGCATGACACAGATGGAATATACAAACCGTGGTAGGAGCAGGACTCTGGAATTGGGTTCCTTCAAACGAACAGTCAAACTTCCTGCCCTTCGCCGCATTGTAAGACGCTGTTCTAACAACATTCAAGTCCATCCTCATCAGAAAAAATAACCATATAGATTGACAGTGAAAGCAGCCTAAAACAGATCAAGACCTATACTTATATTTACGGCGACCCCTAGCGGCTGTGGCAATTATTACGGCTCCAAAAGAGGAAGTAAGAATTAGTAGAATAAATTAATGTAATAAAGTAATTCATTTTAACTTACTAATGTTGTGAAGTTATGACATGCAACTATTTTAGTACTTGAGATTGGTCTCCATCTTCATTGGTCCCCAAGCCAGGTCCCTGTGGGCTGAGCTATCGCCGCCCCTATGCATGCACGATGCATTGTGGTCTTGGTCTTGATGCACTCTGTTCTTGGTCATGACTTGGTCTATGTTTAGGTGGTACAAATGGATGAGAAGACAGATGGATGTCTGGTATGACAAGGGTCTATTAGAGAGAAATGACCTGATAAGACTTCGGCAGTGCAGGTTTATCAGTCACTCTCCACTTTAACCCTTTTTGAAGTGACTGTGAACCCCTTGATGAATATTTTAAACGTTATAAGGGAAAAATACCATGCATTATTCATAAAATCATTCTTGATACGCAAAGTTTTGAATCTTTAATATTGTTTGACAATCTAAAGTAGGATTTGAGTCAAACAGTAACTTTTAATTAATAAAAAACAGCTTTCCTGTCATTCACGCCATGTGCTAAAAAAATAAAATATCTTCAAAGATCCCAAGCTTTTCTTTTATGATCTAATTAAGAAATCAGACAAGATGGTTTTAAAGGATTCCTTTTTCATGCACAGAATTATCTTCAGTGCACAGATGACACTTCAAAAAAAAAATTCTGTGGTATGTGCAGCTTTGTCAACATATCCAAAGCTAACAAATGTCTGGACACACAAACCAAGGTCATGCTTGGCCGGTTTCTCGAAGCAGTGATCCCTTTTTGCTGCAACAGTCTAACTCTCTCACATGCACACAAATTACAATGGACACCCCCGTTTGATTGATATCCCCGTAGAGATTTCGCAGCAGCTGATCCGGAAACACACATGGGCAGGTTAATGACACGACCCCGCCGCGACCTCATCCTCTGGGCTGTTTATGTGTACCATCAGCAGCGATGAAACTGGCTGAGTCAGGATGTTTATGTGCATTCTCAATTCCTTTTTTTGCATTCTGCAGTATGTTTTCCCCCGTATATGCACATACGCACGTAGCAGGGATGTTCCAGCCACAACATTCGGCATAGCAGAAATAATGCAATTTAGAGCGAGATTGTTGGTGGTTCGTGTCTGTTTGTTTGCTCTCTGTTTGCAGTGGGAACAGAAAAATTTGTTTCATTATTAATTCAGCCAAACTCAGGCCAGTTTTTGTCCGTTTCTTGCTCTGGTAGGTTTGATTTGCTGTGGATGAGGTCTCTCCGTCCTCTGAGTCTTAAAGCAAATCTTGAAAAGACACAGAGATAAGCAGCGTTTCCTCCTGATTCATTTTGATTTCGACATGAATATAGACAAAAACAAAATATTATAAAAAGGCTGCTGCACAAAATCAACTAGTGAGGAGTGTTGTGCATGTGTGTTTGTGTGTGTTTACTGCCACAGAGCCTTGGCAGGAGGCCAGATGCGTCATTCCCACTCTTCTTCGTGGAAAGAGGAGCGTGTAACATTTGCATGCGCTCGGTCACCAGAGGCCTGAGCACTGAACATTGCATGCCGTCGGCATAACAAGCTGCATCCCAATGTCTGTTTTTATTTCAGCTGTCCACAGTCAGAGAAAACGTCCGGGCAATAAACCGCATTGATCTCTCGCAGTCTTATTGTTGTTTGTGCTCTCTCTCCGAGTGTCACTTTTTATCATTTCAGACAACCATCTCTCCTCAGTCGGCACATTTTTTTTATTTTTTTGCCTTTTGCATCGAACAAAATTGTGTCTTCATCTCCTGAAATGTCAGGTTGTTCGCTTTAACTTGGATTGACGCTATTGCCACTTAAAGCAGTCATGAGATGGCAGCATGACAGAAAGCAACACAAAGCAGATAAAGAGGGGGGGGAAAGACGACACTCCATTTGCACTTCAATGTGTCAACTTTTGAACTTGGAGCTGCGAAATGCACCCGTGCACTCGAGAATCACTTAGGCGGGGCCATTTAGCGGCCGAGCAAACTCAGGTTTATTCCATCTATTCATGCACTTGCAGTACTAGTGAAATCTGATGTTTTAAAAAAGAGAAACTGGCTCTTCTTCTTATGTGCTGAAACATAGCGCTACCTATTAGTAATGCCACAAAAATGCAAGCTCTGGCACTGCTGGCAGACCTGTAGTGCATTCTTTTTTGTACTGGCTGAAATGAAAGGAAAATACAGCATTTTCACCTGTATGGAGTCTTCAAGAACACGCGAGAACGATTGTTCCTTCAGCACCACACTGCTTCAAATTGGGTTTACACATACACAGCCACCTGATACAACCACAGTCCTCTGCTGTTGGCCGCTGAGCAGCTCCAGTGGAGTAATTGAGGATTGAGAGCTTTGCCCAGGGGCGTCTCAATTGTAGTTGTTGATGGAAGGCAGTGTTAGTCACTTCCCCTGACATCCCCAGCTACTGTGGGGATTCACTGAATTGATCTATGGGTTAGGCAGTGGAGACATGTTCTGTGAGTAACAATGACTTAAATCTCTATATTATTATTATTATTATTATTATTATTATTATTATTATTATTATTAATAGTAGTAGTAGTAGTGGTGGTGGTGGTGGTGGTGGTGGTGGTGGTAGTAGCAGCAGCAGTAGTGGTGGTGGTGGTATTAGTAGTAGCAGACGTGGTAGTAGTGATTGTAGTAGTAGTAGTAGTAGCAGAAGTGGTAGAGGTGGTGGTTGTAGTAGTAGTAGAAGAAGTGGTAGCAGTGGTTGTTGTAGTAGTGGTGGTAGTGGTACAACTTTTAGTAATGTACTTGAGTACAAATTCGAAGGTCTTGTACGTCAGTATTTCCATTTTCTGCTACGTTTTACCTCCACTTCACTATATTTTGGAGGCACTTATTGTACTTTTCGGTCACTACATTTATTTGATAACTTTAGTCACTAGTTACTTTGCAAATTTCATGGTTCATCAAAGGCAATGTAGCAAATTTTTAAATACATTTTATCAGATCACTGATTACTCAGATTATTCATTTACTCAAATAAATAAAAATGCTCAACCAGGCCAATAATCGGATGACCCATAGTATATAGAACATGCAATATACGATTGTCTATAATATGCAATAAAAAACACCTGGTTGTATTAATAAGTAGGCAGGTTTAGTTATTTTCTGAACTAGTAGAAAGAATGCCGGTTTTGAACTGCCTCAAGTCCCACCAGTCAAAAGAAACACATATCAGTGAGGGATCAGACAACACCAACGCTCTCCTTTGAGTGAATGCCGGTCTGTTCACTCTTGTTTTACCTAAGTTTCTATCACTCTCCCCCTTGATCTTCTTTGCCTTCTCCATCAGCAAGGTTCTTTTTCTTTTTGAAGTGTAGTTTGCAGAGTCTGTCCAGTTGTTCCACCGCTACCTGGGGAAAGCGACTGGGGAGAACGATGCCTCTTCTTATTTTGGTTGTGCAGTGGCAGAGTAACTTCTTTGTGCTGCAATTCGTCCTTCATTTTGGTGGGAAAAATTGAGCCTGATGGCAAGCAGAATAGCATTGTGAATTTTGACTCCACTGCTTTTCGTATGAGTGACTTTTGCTTTTACAAAAGTATAATTTTGCTCAGGTATGACCTTTAGGTACTTACAACATGTAGTAGTAGTAGTAGTAGTAATAGTAAACTTCAGAAGTCTGTTGGTTTTAATACCTCCTACCACTCATGAAACTACCAGAGCCATGTTCCATTGAGTTGCATTAGGCTTTGGGCCCATACCTTCTAATCATGTCCAGGATGTGAT
Organism: Pagrus pagrus; assembly: GCF_965226575.1. Lineage (NCBI taxonomy): Eukaryota > Metazoa > Chordata > Actinopteri > Spariformes > Sparidae > Pagrus > Pagrus pagrus. Next base: position 13,313,716 of record NC_140206.1, on the reverse strand, counting down.
GTATAAAGTACAACCAAACACTCTTTGGGTAAGTAGTGAGTAGTACTTAGTTCAATACTTATTACACGGGTCTATTGAATGCTGCTCTCTGATTGGTCCATCGCTGCGTTCTACGGTCTGTTATTTCTGTATAATGACCGTCGTCAAGTATAACAGACCGTTGCTAGGGACAGCGCTCTGATCCGCCCCGGCAACATGTAGCAACATAAGTAAGACAGCACCGCTGTCCAGCTCCTCTCTCAGGCCGGCCTTGAAAGTGAAAGTGAACGTGAAAACTTTACCGAGCAATCTTTGTCGCTGCTGAATCATTGTGGGTGATTATTTATTATTTATTTCACTCGTAAGCCGTGTAATAAGCGGTATAATGTATAGTTAGTCGGTTGTTATGTAGAAATAAACCCCTTACATATGATACAGTAATTTAAGTATATACAACATTAGAGACATGTCAATGGATTTCAGAGTGAGTTCCAATCCTGTGTTGTTGAACATTTGATAGTAGGATGACCCTTCTGGTCACAGTTATTATTATAATTATTATTTATTGTTAGACCTTTTTGTTTAGTGCTTATCAATACAATTGTCTAATTCTTTAGATATTCACTGGAAGCCCTGCAAGTCCCAGAATTACATAAGCAAATAAACATATATTATCAACTACTGGGGACAGTAGTATGCCCTGCAGGTTTCTACTTTTTTAAATATGCATTAGATAAGGAATAAAAGTATCAGTACAACTGTGCTGCACCCATAAAGCAGAGTTGTCATGGTTTAACTAGCATGGAGGATATTCTTCTTTTCTTAATGAATCTGTACATCATAATGGGAACCCCTTTTTAGCCATGCTCGCACCATGGGTGTATAGGTGATGGTCACAATAAATCCTTTTGGGACCAAAACTTAATCCAGCCAGCCAATTTCACTGAATGAGTGAAAAAAAATTATGAACTGCTGATTGTGCTACAGGAATTAGCAAAATTCAGTAGATTGGACCTCTGAGGACCATGAATTTATGTACAACATGTCATGGCAATCCATCTGAAAGTTGTTTAGATATTTCAGCGTGTATCAAAGCGGTTGTCTGAAGAAGAAAAACTATTCTGAATTCAATCATGCAGACACATTAATTATACAGAAATATAATGCAACATTAAAGAATAAATGTACATGTGCTAAATAAAAGAAGCAACTGCACAAATCTTTTAAATGGTACACAGAAACAGCTGTACTTAAGCTCAGAGTCCAGCAGGCTTTGAGTGCAGATGAATGTGACATGGTCAGGACACTAAGAGCTACAGTGCATGTACACATACGAACACTATGTCTGTATCTGTCTCCCACACACTCACAGGCCCTGTCTCCAGCTTTTTTCTCCACAGAAGGCCACTCTCGGCTCTTATTGGCGAGCTGCAGCAGAAACTCGAAGCGGGCTGTCAGGTACTACGAGCTCTTCATTAGACACAGCACTTTCGCAGCCATACCCAGCACCATGTAATAGAATTTATAGAGTGGTAGTTGAATTACCCCCCCTTCCCCCCCAAGAGGCCCCAGCTGAATGAGTGGGGAGAGATACTGGGACCATCCAAAGCCATCGACTCTGCGATGTAAATTGATTTCAGGCTTTTTGAATTAGCAGACGGGGGAGGCGAGGCGCTGATATTTGGTTAAGAATCTTAAGTTGGAAAACTCATTGAGATTGTCATACGCTATTAGCCAATTGCTAGGTGAATGGACTGAAAGCTTTCTTGACAGTTAGCGCCTTGGCTGACATTGATTAACTTAGCATATTGTTTTGTACTTCATGTTCATATCAAAGAATAGACCTATTTTTAGCTTGTATGCCCAATAGGTTACAAGTATTGAGTTGCGGAAAAAATATCTTGGTGGAAGTGCTGCTATGGTATTGTTTGTGTAGTTCGACCAACATGAATGGACCACCCATTTTTTTAAACCAAAGAAAGAATAAAAAGACTGATACATTCCCATAATTGGCATTGAAATTGTGCAAGTTTGCTGACTTTTTCTGGCATAAATCCAAGTTTAAAAGAGTAGAATAACCTTTTTTTTTTAACAGTAGCCTATAAATTTTTTTTATTGGACTTGGTAGACTCAAACTTTTTCTCAAAACATCTTTTGTAGGTCTAATAAAGATCCAGTTTTTAAGATAGTCGATTGCTGACCCAAAGCATCAATATTTGACGAGTCCTGAGTGAGACTCAACCATCTCACAAATTTTTAAGATCAGTTTCTGATCCAGATAAAGTTAACACCATTGGTGGATATAATCTACTTGTTTGGCAATATGGTAATACCATTATGTGTCTTAATTGCCTGACCTTTTCATAAGACTTACAGATACAAGCTTTCAAGTGAAGTGTTTTGGCAGCAGACACTTTTGTTCTGCAGTGCTTACCTTTTTATTCATGGCCCATGAATTTTCCAAAAGGTCAGAGGTATAACTTCATTACATCCTACAGTCAATAATATATTGAACTAATAATACACACATTCAACAAGACTGCATATTGGCTCTAGCCAGGGGGCCAAATGGCACAACTTGCCAGATTAGAGGCACTGAGGTGTTCATTGGTTAAGTGCTAGAGTGGATTGAATGCATGTTTCTCCATTATATCTAGAATCTTTGAGAATTACTGCTTCTTTTCTCTTTGGCAGTGATGGAATGCAACTCTAAATGCAAGTCAGTCTACTCAAGTACTTTACTTTAGATTTTTTGTTTCTTTATACTTCCAATCTACTGCATTTTAGAGGCGGATATTGTACTTTTTTTTGTTTCTTCCAAATGCTTAAATCTGAGAAAGTTTAAGACACAAGTGATTCGGAAAGGTAGAACACCTTTGCCAGATCATACACTTCTTCTTCACCTACTTCCAGAAACTACCTGAATTCACTTGACAGCACAATCTTTAATTGTTAAATCGTTGGGTCTCAGATTGAGCACTACGGTAGGGAATTAGGAGGAAAAGTTCTGCATATTAGGCAGCCGCTCTGTGCCAATCTAAAGTTAACACGACTTTCATTATACGCCCCTTCCTCTGTGAAGGTGGGACATCCCTGCCCGATGAAGATTTATTTCCACATGTCTCTTGGAAATGTAAAAAATCTAATAGATATTTATGGTTGGGCTCTTTTTAATCTAAGAGGAGTCGAAACATCTGCGACAAATTTTGGTTGAATGAGACTTTCAATTTGTCATACACATGAGCATAGGCAGTAGAAAGATCTGTTGCTTGGAGTAAGTAGTAAAGTATCATTCATGCGCCCCATGATCTGTAAATTAAAGTTCACATGCGAGGTTGATGACAGTTCTCAGTAAAGAATAAGTTTCTCTATCGTAGTTAATTTTAGTATGAATATGTCTGCAATTATGATAAAAAGGAGCCAACACAAATATACAAAATATCTGCTGTGTATGTACATGTTCCCAGTCTTTATTGGAAGCAATTTTAACCATTAAATTCCACAAGAAGTCACATAAGGTGCATGCAGTCTCTCAAAGACAGGAAGGCCAAGGTCTATCAGGCCCATTATTAAAATACAGATTGCTTCCTTCCCATAATAGGAATCTCACACATCTTTCACTAGTGAAGCATATAAATGTGTATTAGGCTTGGCACTAGGTCGGGAAGAATTAGTTTCATTTGCATTATTCATCGACCTAGCAGGCAGACACATCTATCAAGGCTTGGGTGACTTGCTGTTGCAGAATTTTAAATATTACCTGTTAAGATATACACAGGGTATTTACTGAGGCAATTTGCTCCGAGAGCATTTCGTGGAGTGGTCACAACAGTATATATACGCCCGGGACTTGGGGCTGCAGACAACAACCTGATGGGCTAATAATTGGTTGATTTCTGAACAGTTGGTGTAGTTTGTTTGGAGGGAGGGGAAAAAAAGAAAGAAAAAAGAGAAAAAAAGCTGAGTCCATTAAAAGAAAGCTTACTGTGCTCTGCAAGGACAACAGAATAAACAGCTCTATAGCAAGAATGGCACTCTGCCAACGAATAGACTGGTATGCTGTATCAAACGCAGCATAGATGGCTAATCAATGTGGCGCAGTTGACTTTCCGATAAGCCCATCAGTTAAGGTTGATTACTGTCATCAGCACTAATTAAGCAAACTAGAGAACCTCCCATCCGTATGCAGTTGGGTTGAGTGTCAACAATCAAATACTGTGGTTGGTAAACAATCGGTAGAAGCCAGTGTGGCAATGTAAATGAGCGTACATAGAATTGACTGTTTACTCAGGCTATACTTTTCTTTTCTAATCTAACCTTTATTGTACAGGAAAAATAAGACTGAAGTTAAAGTTTTAATTCATTGATACTAATAAAGTAGGTAAATGCAAATATTTGAGTTGGGAAAACAGTAAATAATCACAGATATACATTTAATTTTAAAGAGTAACTTAACATCTGATTTCAGGTTAAATACCCCTCAACAATCCATTTCAAAATGTCCCTTTAAACAAAGATGAATTTCATTTACATTCAGATAAAAAACTTTAATTTTACAGAGCTTTTCCTGTTTGTTTGTTTTTTAGATTTTCAACTGTAGGTAACCATTACATTTCCATTTTTAACAGCAAAATATTTTTTATGACATGTTTTCAATTGAAATTGATTTGAGTGGTTTATCATTTCATTATATTCAATATTGATAAATAACACACAATGTTTCCATATAAAAAAATTATAGAATAAAATCCAATTTATAACACAACTCCTCTGCTGTTCTAACAAAGTTCAACCATCTAAGGGTAATTTCATTGATTTTTAAACTGTATGTGTAAATATATTTAATTAAACAAAACTGCTTAAACATAAACAATATTTAATGTGAAATTATTACTGTGAATCAGAGAACACTGGGCTTTTCAAGAGGGGTTCTTAATGAGACAGGCACTAAAACAGTGCTTTAAGACAGTGGGTGAATGGAGTTGCTGCAGCAATGGACAGTATAAGAAAAATGTGTTTCTGGAACATTATAGCATATAAATGTTTTCTCGTAGACACCCAAAATAAAAGTATGAACCACAAAATGAGCATGATATGGGACGTTAAAGGTCATCGCTGCATACCAAGGTAGAACACCATGCATACATAGTTTATTAATCAAATATTCCATATTTTTTAATACTTGAAGCATAACAGGATAAAGCATCCACATGAACTTCAGATAACCTTTTTTTTCTTGGAGAGATTATTTTAAAAATTATTATCATTTCAATCTCACCCCACTGCTGTCCCCTCAGTACTTCCCATCCTGCAGCAATTGTGTACTTAATAAATGTAAAAGAGTAGAAGGCATTGTCTCGAATTATTTATTCTTCCAGGAAAATGGGCAAGGAGTTGCAGTTGCACTGACCACTGAAGTGACTGCAGAGATTATTTACTATATCATAAAGATACTTCCGCATCCATTCTAAGCATATGCAGCTGCCAACATGAATGCTCTCTGGCAGAGCTGAAAGCCTGAGCTGTACTCTGACGATGTTCACATGAATAAATATGAAGAGAGACATACTACATAGTGGAAGCTATGGAGGAATACTCTAAATCAGAGAGCAGCGTGGAATTTGTCTACGGGTGGTTAAACATGGCCTGCAGACTTTCTCATATGAAACAATGGAGGATGTAAGGCTTGCTGAATCTGGCTAATGCAGTGAAGTGGCAGGAGCAGTCATGTGCTGTGAAGTACATCTCTGTCATCTAAAACTGTTCAGAAGGTGACAGCTACTACTTTTTTTCCCCCTGTCTAGCGTCAAATGAGATGTTTCTGAAATAAGAACTTACTCTCAGCCTGTTCAACAGGGAGTTTACATACTGTAGGCCTCAAATGACAGACCATCACACTGTGACAGCTGTGTGAGTTAGGTTTATGCATGAAACGAGCAAAAACAAGTCCACTCTGTGTGATGACTGCATTCTGGCCAATCAGTGTCTGTTCTGCCATGTAGCTGTTCCACCAAGGCCTCATTCAGACCAAATCGGGCATTGTGGTGATTAGTGTCGACAGTGTCATTACATGGCCCGTTTGTGTGATGTGATGTTAGCTTCTAGCCCCTCCGTTCCAGAAGGTGGCAGGAATGCACCTCAAAGCAGCTGGCCGACCATAATTAAACAACGAAAGAGAAGCTGCTACATGTATGTTGCTCTGCTGCTAGAATACCGGTCATACTAGTGATTGATTGTCCATTTTGACAGATAAGAAATAATAGCAAATGACCAGGACGTGAGCTATATCAAAACGGTGAGGTTTTTAACATGTACAAAAGATCGAACTGAGTGATTACATGTGAAACGCAATGTTACACAAATAAATGTCCATTGTGTTCCCCCTGTAGCATTTAGCCATGCGACTAGCCCACAAGTGACCCCTCCTGATCAGCCTCTGATTTGCATGTCATGCCTTTTGTGAAAGGAGGATTCATAACTACCGATCCTCTTTCAGGTATTTAACCTAAAACCCATTTATAAAACCCACTGACTTTGAAATAAGGGAACAGTATGTCCACAAATACTAACCTAACCAGATTTGAGGCCTCACATGGCCCGATGTTGGGTTGGGTTTCTCCAAAAGTTGATTCTGTTTCAACTTTTCAACTGCACCCCCTGCAGTCCACACTGCCTTAGCCTATACACTAGGAAGGTACAATAACTTGAACACAGGTGGCTCAGAATTTTAGCAGAGAGGTACAGCTCTCTCCCCTGCACTCTCTTGTTTGTCATTTACCTGACACATCCACTTTAACAAAGACTGAATTGGTATGGTGGTCATTTTTGACCATTAAAAAACTATTGCATCTATTGGAAACACTTTATAGACTAACTTAAGCTTAAATAACTATGCATTTACCTTTTATGAATGATGTTATTATAGACATTATTTGGATGCCATTATAAAGTTGTAACCAATGCTTATTAACCTTTATAATTGTGAAATAAATAAACTAGTTATTTCATTAACCATAAAGATAACATTTATTAATGATTATAAAGTGTTGCCTGTTTTTTTTAAAGTATTCTTTGTTGGAGCTGATGCCTTTTTCAAGGACTTTGTGGACTTTGAAATGAGAATCCAACTTCTCTGTCCCTGTTTGTAATTGCTCCCTCCTCTAACAAATCTCAACATCTGGAACATTCTCTTATCTTCGACAGTCTCCAGCTCAAAACAATACAGCACCTCAAGACAGATTGCATCAGAGCCTCCATATTAGCAGGAAGAACAATAGTGTATAGGGGAAGGTGGGATGGTAATGAGTTCTGGATCACCAACCACATAAACAATACCCTTAACAGATGGGCGCCAACAAGTACCAGCTGCGGAGGCAGTGGAGTGAGGCAGAGACTTGTCGTTGGAGAGGACTAAATAAAACCCACTTCTGTGGGGTTCGGTCTTGCAGGGGACAGTGGCAGCGGTGACATCCTCCGAGGGAAGCCAACCTGTGGCCGCTGACGCACGGGCAGCAGGTGGAATGAGGACGGCGGCAGACAGTGTTGTGCCCCCTTGAGGATGGCAGCTCCACTTTGATCCAATGCATGATTCATCACAGGCTGACTTGACCAAGGACAGCCAAGGAGCCTCCATACAAAAAGTTTTCATCACATTTCTTATGTAAGTATCAACTTAATTTCTACCTGCGTACTAACGGTGGAGGGTTAATGCGGGAATCTCAGGGAAGGCTTAACTGAATGTTTACAATAAGTTAAGGGCAATAAGTTGTCACAGATATGGTTTTATCCGCATTATAGACACCCAAAACCTGGCATGGCTGTCCATTGTGCTGGCGTCAATAGAAATTTGGAAACTTCTTGAGTGAGTTGAGAAAGTAGAAGCCAAAGAATGTCTGACATTTTTTAATGAATAAAAAGAAACACGCACATCAAAGACTACAATCCGATGTTGGACCTTCACAGAATACCAATTGCAATACAAAAGCTGTACCGTGAGTCTCCTTGTATTCATTAGTCACCCCGAGGGTCACCAACAACTGATGGCTCTCTGCTTGATTCACTTGTTTGTTCAAAGCCAGAGAAACTTCTTACATCTATTCAAGTGAAAAAATGGCTATGTGCGCCTTTTGCCATTGCTGTGAATCATTCAGTATCTATAGATGTAGTCTTTGCTTTATCTGCTTGATTGTGTCCCATTATCTTAGTCCTCTTGGCGACCTTCAGACAAGGTGAGCGCGAAACATTTGGACTTGCGAACACATTGTTCGGCTCCACATAATTATCCCCATCCAGTCTGTGGGTGATTGAAAATGCATTTGGCTGATGTATACTTTTTAGGCACGACACAAACAGCCAGCAGCATAAACAGAAAAAAAGTGCCAGGCTCACAGATTGCAAAGGTCTCTTTGATTAAGGTGGCAGATTAGTCTCAATAAACAATCATTAAAAATAATACCCAATGGCTTTGAAACGCCTCAAAGAAAAAGCCCATGCGAAAACACAAACTGCCAGGGCATAGCCTTGTTTTGATATGTTGCAGGTGTGTTTATCTGTGCCCCTGCCCACCTGCGAGATGAGGCATTTGGACAGGAACTAAAGCACCTTGTGAAACACTTAAGTGTGTCTTTGTATGCAAGTGTTGTTTGTGTGTTTCTCAGCTCCATGGAATATTTCATACAGGTAGTTTTTCAGCCTGTGACCCTTTGCTGCTGAGGCTGTTCACACTTCTCTGCACCTGGTGAAAGTACAGCACAGGAAGAAGACGGCGGCACTACTGGATTTTGTAACAGCTACAGTTTGGTTGCGATGCAGTATGTTGAGCTTACGACATTGCCTTTATTGTTCAAATCGCATGCATAGAGTTAGCTTTTCAACTCAATCACTAAAATAAATGTGATGCATGTTTCTGTCTGTATGTTGTGACAAAACTGCGCTTATGGTCTGGTCTGAGAAAATCATTGTGTTAGGGTTAGGAGAAGATCATGTTTTGGCTTACCTGTTTACCTCGCCAACAACACGAATGGAAAATCCCCACAGTTCGTTAAAAATATCCAGCGGTTTCATGCTTAAAAATACTGGCAGCCATCTGGCCTAGCTGTAATGCCACCACCGCCCCCGCCATCTGCTGACATGAAAGTCTGCTCATACTTCCATTGTGCACATGACACGACACATACTGTAGAAATGTTAATATGATGCATATGACGCACAAATTTGATCGTAAAATGCCAACACTTTTTTTCCGTTGTCTGGGCTGAGACTGTTGTTATTAGTAATGGCATTAGCAGGCTTTTTGAGAGAATGGCCTCTTTGATAATACAAATCTCCCTGAAACAAATTGTTTGAACAAAATGTTTGGCTTTCCAAAATCCATTCAAGTGCCGGAGCAACTGTACAACAGAAAAACATACACTTTCAAAACTGAAGAGCTTAGTCTCATATGCCAAGGCTTTTTAATTGTGTACAAAGTATCTACAAGTACATTTCTACAACTGTGCACAGGATGATAGAATTTATGTTTTCATTACTGCATATTTTGATTACTATGTGCGTGTTTTGGTAAAAGTCCAACTGGGCTGGGCGAAGTGGGGGGAAAAAAATGTAATCAAGACAAAGTGAAGCCAAAACACATGCTTGTTCACAGCAAGGAGGGAGAATTGGATTGATTCACCATCTTGCACCTGGGAGCTACAGTGTACACCCACAGCCTTTGGCCACTGACCAGCTCTGAGGGAGAAGTCGAGGAGGTGTGTGTTTGTGTGTGTGAGCACGCGAAGGGAGTCTTGTTAGTTTTCCCAGCATGCATTTAAACTGCTAAATTTCCACTTTTTACCCAGCCAAGCATAGAGCAGACCACAATGGTGAATTGAATTAAAGTCATTTTTTAAAACTGGCATGTGTTGCATGTTAAATATTTATATTAATCCCCATATTATGCTTATTTTCAGTTTCAAACATTTACTTTGGGTGTCTACTAGAACATGTTTGCATGCTTTGTATGGGCAATATTTAAGAATTTTAGTTGAAAACATTAAAAAATCAACTCAAATTATCAACAGGATTGAATAAATACCTGTTTATGTGTTGTGTTTAAGAGATATCTACTGAAGTTTGCATGCTAACCGGCTCGCGCCTGCCCTTCCTGGTCCAAAGCTCCTCTACTAGCATAAACACTGACAGTCCACTGGTCCCCACATGACCAGTCGGAACCTCTAGCTGCATGGCTAACTAAGCTAACTAGCTAACAGCAGCTACAGTTAGCAGCAATTAGTGGTTACTGCTGCTTTAATGTTCAATAAACAAATCATTTTTCTCATACTGTCCATTGCTGCAGCACATCTATTCATCCTCTGTCTGAAAGCTCTGTCTTAGTGCCTGTCTCTTTAAGATTCCTGCCCGAAAAAGCCCAGGCTGCCCTGATTGGGCAGCTCTCACAGGCCTCAGTTGGCACCGCCCACAAACTTTTTTCACATAAGCTCTGCCAGTACTTTTGCAACCACGGCCGTGCTAGGGGGCGTGGCTGAGGGCGGTGACTGTACATTTGTGACATCACAACCATACAGAAATCCTGACGGCTCGTTTAAAGGCACAGTTTCTGAATACATGTGTTGAGCGATTCTTGATGGATTGGGCATTCTGATACTTTCACAGTGTTTATATAGAACATAGACCTGCTTTCTTATAATAAGAAAAAAGTAATCTCACTTTCAACTTTATGTGACCTTTAAGTGATCTCTCTTATTGTGTTTACATATTTAGTAATAGTTAAATTTCGAAATTAACACAAAATCCTCCAGGAGTCCCTTGTGCTTAATGTCTAAGAACACACCAAAATGCCAGTAATAGCTAATATAAATCCAGTTGGGAGTGTATAACTGGAATATGCTGGCAGTGCTTTCTCAAAAAAGCAACAAACTCTCTGCTAAATCTGATCCGACAACACAGTGTGCACTAAATTGCACTGCCAAGCCATTCGCCAGGGCGGTCAGTGAACCACCTCTATGCAATTCCTCCCCCCTCTGCATCTACCATGCATTAACACTGCAGACAGTTCGAGCATATTGTAACATAAACTGTCTGAACAAACTAGTTATAGGACTTTCCCTTTGTAACTTCCAACAGCTGAGCAGTATTTTGATTCTGCTCCAGGGCATGGAGCCAAGATGCAGCAGTAGCTCAGCAAACAAGCAGTAAAAAGTGGGAATGGCATATCTGTACACACATTTTCAAACGCAAACTCACACCTGGGAGTGAATGTGTTGCCGTAATGCATTACCGCAGTCTTGTGCTGTGCCACAACATACTCATTTAATGGATTTCAGCCAGTAGACTCTCAATGTCAAACACTTTTATTTATTATTTAATTTTTTCAGATTAGACAAGAATATTTTTTCAGGTAAATATATGCCATTTTCTTTCTCCATTTCTGTCACCTCAACATCCCTTCTCCAATATGAACTCTGTCTGGAGATTTGCGCCGGACAGTGTGGGTTATGTTTGATTTAGTGGTCAGGGCAGCCTGGTCATTTCACCTGAGCCGCCGTTCATAATCCGGCTTTGGGTGAATCAAGGTACGGACGAGGGGTACAAATTGAGCTTGCCCGTCTACGCATGGTGTGTTTGGTTGAGGGCTGCTGCCATGCTCTGATGTGGGGTAGCTGGAGTACAACTAATTGGTCGGAGCTGGTTCTGGGTCAGAGGACAGCTGGTTTACAGCCAGGAAAAAAAAATAAAACAATGCTGGCTCAGGTGAGCCTCTTGCTTTCCCACCCTCCAAAATAAGAAAGAAAGCAGAATATATAAACGATATTAAAGGGGCAGTCACTCCCACATTAAAAAATTATATTTTCTCTATTAGCTGTAGTGCTATTTATTAATCTAGACTGCTTTGGAGGGGGATGCCTAGTTTCGGAGATACTGGACATAGAGATGTATGCCTTCTCTTGAGTTAGTTCTTGTAATAGAACTAGATGGTACTTGCAAAATGCAAAAAAATAAATAAAATAAAAATAAGAAAAACAAACCAAAGCAATCCTCAGACCTTGTTGTAAGCAGTTTCTGTCATAGTTTGAGTTTGTGGTTTTGTTATTTCCTGTTTTATTTTGAAGTTCTGCCCTCACGTGTCACGTTTTTGCCCTTCATTTCCTCCCTTTGTATGATTTCCCACCCCTTTTGCTTTGGATTTGGATTTTATGGTTTGGGATTTTGGCTTTTGTTATTAAAATCTCGCTTTATGTTCAGCACTTGTCTGCCTGTGTCTTGCGTTTGGGCCCCATTCTGTGCGTCCCGACAGTTTGATGTCAGGAACTTTTTTGTTTCTACTGTATCACCCTGCAGAAGGAGGCAATAACTCATACACGAGAGGCTAGGTAACTAAGCTAGCTTAGCTAGCTAACGTTACAGCTCAGCCAAGCAGGAAGCTTAAATGGCAAATGGCTGCATTTATAGTGTTTTTACCAAAGTGCACTTAGCTTTAATCATTACATTTCTACATCTGAAGTCTCCATTTGTACTAATTGCAAACCTGCTTTTCAAACACTTAATTTCTAACAGAGAATATGGGCCTGAGTCAATGTAAAGTTGGTTCCCTCTAAATACAAGATACATCTGCCAGCTAGTCATTCAGGTAGATAACAGTCATTTCATAAAATTACAGTCCTTAGCCTCCTTTAGCTTCTGTTAAACGTGTGTTAAACAAGAGTAACTTAATCTGCACTTCTCCTTATTTTACAAGCGCTTATAACAGTCCCCCAGCCGTTGAAAATGCATTATGTTTTCCCACGGTATATTGATCTTTGTTAGTATGGCTATGATGTAGCACGGGATAATATTAGCTTTCTTACAAGGGGGAAAATAATGGAAGTACAATCATTTGCCTCTTAAAATAAAGAGGGCAGAGAACGGGGAGGCAGGAGAAGAATTCAGAGGAGTAAGAGGAGCAAAGATGTTAACATATTGCGTTACATGGCTGCAGGCATGGACAGACTTGTTCTCAAGGTGTGTGTACTTTATAGTTACTCCAAAATGCACCAGATTGATGTATTTTTTAAATCCCCTTTGTTTAATGCACTTTCTACTGAGTTCTGAATATTGTAAAAGCAAATAACACCCCTCAATACAACCATAAGGTCAGTTATGTAAAGATAGCTCCCTGCAGCACTTGCAATTACAAACGTTATCTTCTGATTCTGTCAGTCGGACACGCGCAAACATGGCGCGCTGCGGGGCGTCGGGGGCGCGGGGTCATCCACAAGCGGCGTGTCTGTGTTTCGTTTCGGGGCATTTCAACAGGGATGCACGCACTGGTCATCAGAGGCATCAAACCTGTGACCTTCTGGCTATTAAGTGCTCGCTCTAATTACTACTGCTGCGTACTGCTCAGCTGAAACACCAGCATGACCCACAGTATCGCTTCAGCCGTCGATCATCCGCTGTCACAATGCAACCGCTGAGGTCACATAACCTCACTTGTCTCCCTTTTTTAAAAGCAGGACAGCGTTCACTTCAGTGACTGAGGGACTGATCCCAGCGGCGGCGTGGGACAGGAAGTACGCATCACCCAAAACCATTCAGGGATTTTCCCCCGGACGATTTGATGATTAATAATTTCGACAACATACTGTAGATGATACCACAGCGATGATAGGTTTGAATTGTAGCCGAGGGCAATGCCACTTCTCATTTATTTTTCAATTAAAAGTGACATTCAGAATGACGTCCCGGCTTGTACTCTGATGTATTTTGGCTTCGTGACAGATTCAACAAGGTATGGTACCCCTGACAATAACAACAACCTTCCCCCCCGTGTCTCCTCAATTCCGGATTTTGGGAAAGCTGCCAAGCTGCAACAGCCACAACCCTGACAGATCAGATAATTCAGGACTCACTCCCTTAACTCCTGCCATCAAATGTGCCTCTGTATCACTTTTACCCATCGACTCACGTTACAATGCATTGCCTACCCGCGCTATCTGATATCTAGTTAAGTCATGAAGGATGCATATCAACTCAATTTGCTATTGATTGCTCTGGTAATTAGGCATAATTTAATTTTGCCCACAACCCCCCACCTCCCTCGGTTCCATCTTGCCCTTGTTTTTTTAAGACCCAGAGGAAATCAAGAAGGCGTCGCCGGCAGAATATGTAATTTCTCTGAATATGTATTCCCCAGATCAGCCAAACCTGATAGAACACAACTTCATTTTGGGGGGAAATTACCGGGAAGGCAGCGAGTGAGCCGAGCACATGCTGTGAGCGAGTATCTACTGTAGGTTTGTTGGCTGCAGGCGCGCCTCTGACCTGGGAATGAACTTGTGTCTTACATCTTGCTGGTATTATGACTAACTTTGAGCATATAACTGTTTCATCAGGTAACCTGCACTTTACCTTTGGTAAAATGAGAAAAAAAATGACTTTCTGCATTTTAAAATATTTAATAGATCGAAATAATGTAAGGGCTGCTGTAAGGTTCAGTCAATTCATGACTTGCCTGGAACCCAATCCATCCAGAACTTCTAGGTACTCATTGAAAGTTGTAATCATTAAAATTTCCATGAAATAAAACCAACTTGTGAAGCTTTCTATTGTGTGAATTCTCTCAGCAATAGATATGCAGTGTATCTACATTCTGTAATTACCTCTCTATATGGTGTTTTTTTAATGTGAGTGGTGGGGTCCATCATTCCCATGTGGGATTTGAATTATGTGCCTGCACATGAGGGATTCACAGGGAATTATGCATGTATATAATTGAGCATTACTGTTTTTATCTCTATCTTAATTGATATTAGCCTCACTGATTTAGCGTTGCACTTTATAAGATTGTGGCACTCCAGTGATGTCATCTTTGATTATTCCGTGTATCCATTACCCACAATGCAACTCAACTCAGTCAGGGATGTGGGTGTATTATGCTAGTAGAAGCTAATGTAGCCTGTAGCAGAAATGACAGGGGTACAGAACAGCAGTAGAGTCACTTCTTTTTTATTTTTTTGTCATTCTCTTGTCACTTGAGTCACTCTCTGTTGGGGCTGAGGACTGTATCACTTGTGGCAACTCATCAGGCTTCACACAGCTCCCTCTGGACCCACTAAAGGCTTTGTAAAGCATGTGCAGTAGTACTCTCCAACACCAGCAAAAACACGGAAATTGTGCACTTATCCCTTAAGTTACTGCTGTTCGAAACAAACATTTTCTACTGCTGCTTCAATGTTGAACTGGCAAAACACCACAGAATGGCTTTTGATTGTGAAGCAGTCAGAGGAAACAGTTTGTCTCCGAGGCTAGTGCTGGCTGTGATCCTTCATTGGAAATGCCTCTACGAAGCTAAACGGGTCATTCAAGGCATTTTTGAGTTAAATGCTGCTGGATTTTAAAGTTAATTAACCAACATCTACTGTACATGTGCTGTTTTTGTTTTAAAGCTGCAATATGTAAGAAATCATCCTGTCAAAGTCATACTCAAAACAAATAGGGGCCAGCAAATCACCAGAATCACTGCTAATTGCTGGTAATTGGAGCTACCATTAGCAATCTAGCTCAGTTAGCTGTGCAACTAGCAGTGCAGAGTGGGAGCTCCAAGTACTGCAGGAGTGTTGGTGTTTACACAGCTAGCATGTGGGCTTAGGGCCTGGCCGGGCCAGGCTTTGGCTAGCTGGTTAGCATGTTAACTCCAGACTCCATCTGCTGTATCTCTGCAACACAACACAATGACGTAATAATGCCAGAATGTAAACTGATATTTCTTCACATTCTGTTGACTTTTTCGGTAATTTTTGAATGTTTACAACTAAAATTCATACAAATTGCCCTTTTAATCTAAAATGATATCAAACGTAGTCTACATGGCACATTATTTTAACACATTTGGATCCCCCAAGCATTCCGACATAACTTTTCTAGGTTGTTGAGATCTATGATAACAGTCATCTGATTACAACCAGATGCACAATTGTATTCAATTGGATTTCTATAAGCCAATCTCCATGCCCCACATCATCTACAGTTGACTGCAATGTAGTCAATTTAATCATTCAATAATATTGTTAAAGCACATCACTTCCTGAGATGTTATTATACTTGCTCATGTCAAAATGTCACATGTTTTTACATGGCTTGCTGTGACAAAACATATTTTAATCTTTTTCGTATTGCTTATCAATAAATTAACTATTAATTAATAGTAACTGGCTAGAGGTTATTGTTGCTCTGCTCTGCATGCATTTCCAAACCCTGTCCATTTATGAACACACAGTGTTGCTATTTTAAGAGGCCAAGGCCTCCAAAAAAACATTTGGGAAGCATATTGTGAGTGGGAGTATCATTTTGAGATCAGTGCCCAGTTTCTCTACACCATATGATATCATTCACCAGGACTATCAATCATCCTGTGAGATTGAAACTTTCGGGCCTCGTTTGTTTGGGTTTTTTTTCCCCGAGTCGTGCATATTTGAAACGACTTCTGAAAAACAGCCACGCGAAAAAAACAAACAAGTAAAATCCTCGGATTTACATTTACCACTCTGCGAATTGATCCAAAATGCCTCACAGCGCTGCCTGCCTTTTTTTTTTTTTTTTTTTTAAGCTCTTATACATCAGCTCAAAACTGATAACAGTGTCTGCATCACCACTGCGAGAGAGAGAGAGAGGGAACGATGCAAATAAGGAACAGCATTTGCATACCCTTTCAATCAAATTTTCAGGCACATAATATCAGTCTGGATCTCTGACAGAGACCCAAATGTTGTCAGTATGTGGTGCATCCGCGGAGTTCTTAGTGTTTGCCGCTTTTCTTCTCCTCTGCTCTTACTTTTCCGACTTTACTTGATTTAAAAAAAACTAGTCAAAAAAACACTTTTTTCAGCGTCCCCTCGGTGGCTGTTTCACAATTGATGAGCTTCATAGCGTTTCGCCTTTGTTAAAGATAGCTAAGCCTCCTCGAGAGAGAGGTTTTTTTGTAGTATAAGAGGAGGATAAAAATTCAGACCGTTTCAGAAGCATTTAATAATAACAAGCAAGTGGTTGCGGCCGTGTTTTCTTCTTACCCTGAAACTCTCTTAACAAGGGGGAAAAGCACTTGCTAATTTGTGCTGCCTCCATTTGTTAAGTGTTCCCAAGGTTTCACACCTATTCTATAAACTTGAAATGTCAAACCTGGCAACAAAAACACAGCACGGGAAGTTTCAGCCGCTCTTTTTCTGCTCTCTCATTCTCCACATCGTGTTATTGCATCTGCAAATCCTTAGTTAAGTTAATGTGCAAGCTTTTTCTGAACTTTTCAACCTCTCTTTTTCAAATATATCCACTTTTTTGTTAACTTATGCAAAAACAAGCTTCATTTTAAAGCGCCTATTAGTGTTTTCATCGCAACGCACTAACATTCAGCCTTTGTGAAGTGCATAACCGCGAGGGACATTCAAAACCAGCGACATGCTGTAGCTCAAAATTACTCAAACGACAAAATGACTCAGCCAACAAAAGAGGAAACCATATTTAGCATCGCTTCATTTGCCCAGTGCCATGACTATACAGTAATTTGTAGTGATAGCATTAGAGCGGAGCTATGATATGTTACAAATTGCAGCTCCGCTTTTCTTTCCTAAAGCGCAGCCCGGAGCCAATTTTCATCACTACTTCCGTGTTCTGGCAGCCATTGTGTTCTGCTCTGTTCCTGCCACATCGCTGACATTTGTGAATGTGAGTCAAAAGAGCCTGTAGTCGACTTCTGCAGTCTGAAGGCACGGAAGTAATGTCAAGCCTGAATCAGATGTAATATAGGAGAATCCGGGCTCAGCTGGTGAAGGTTGAAGTAGGTGGCACGCTACGAGAACCCCAGAATGGCTTTGAACCCCTGGATCACTGAGGGAATTGTTTAAAACCTCAAAAATTCACAGCTTTACATGAGCCAGTTACCTTTATTCACTTCAACTTGACTCCTGCTTGACAATTCCTACTGAAGTAGTACATGAGCAGGAAATGAAAAAGGAATCACCTCTTGAGCATGGAGCTCAATTCTTGATTTTAGGAAATCAGCATCAGAAAAACTAGTAGGTCAACTTTGTGAGCAGGTTATTATGTCCAATATTAAACATACTGTTTATTGTAAGTAATCATTTTCAGCAGCAAAGGAGAATGTCAGATGGGCAACATATCTGTAACTAGGATTACTCACCCGAAAAGTAGAACGATGTTGAGTATCATCCGAGTAAAATGTGCAAACACCTTTTCTTGAAAATCTTCATTAAGTACCTGACTGAAGATTTCTTTATTCAAGTTTATAAAAAAAACTATTTCAATAGCTCTCTTACTCAGAACTATCATGCAATTGATCTGAATTTCAATTCTGAGGCTGTTAAAATTGTCTTAATAGCTTTCTAATTAATAAATATATCAACTTCTGATCAAACTACATCAATTTCACACTTAAATTTACGACTTCCGTCTTAAGTGCAACTCACTTCCTGTTCAAGCCCCGCCCATTCAGAGTATCGACACAGACACAGACAATGTAGTTGGTTGAACAGATAAAAATAATTACTCACTCATTGTATTCGTAATGTAGCTAACTGACGTCACATACATTAACTTAAGGTTACATGATTTTTTACCCTAACCCCATTTTAACCTTAACCACAATGTTTCCAACAGTTAGTAAAGTAGTTTCTTTGCCTTAACCTAACCAAACCATTGTACAACAAAGGTCCAGTACACCTGTCGCTGTAATGTCAATTTGGGAGTCATCAGCGATGGACCAATTCAGTCATTTAGGCATGAGGATGTATTTTGGGATATGTACTTTATTTGGTATTTAATCTTTTCTCAAGGTCCACATTTTAGCTTTTATCAGTTCCATTCATTTGTGAAGATTGAGATTGATTTTGGCATTATATAATAGAGTGGTGACTAACAACTAGTACACAAATAAATATTTGAAAAGAGGAATCTGTGAATATGGAAGACATTTTCCTGGAAGATGTTAAAATGAAGTGCAACAACTAAGATATGACATCTCTATTAGCTGTCTGGGACATTATCTCCGTAACTTCTGTGAAGAAATTGTAGTAGGAAGAAAAAAGATATTAAGCAGTGAAGACCTACTAAAAGGAAGAATGGTGGCTCCCCTGACACATGACCAATCTCCAATAATTGTTAAAGAAAGCCTCCTTAACATAGGGCCATCTATCAGCTTTATAATCTATGACCTTTACTAAATTTAGGGAAAAATCCATATAAAAATGGTTTTGAACTGATGCCATAAAGTCAGTAACTGGAAACTAAACAGCACTTTTTATACAGCATTATAATCCCAAATCACAACAATGTCCATACAGATTTCTGGCATTGGACTTCACGTTAAAAGTTTGTTACACATATCATGTAAAACATGACATTTCCTTATTAGGTCTAATGACAATGTCTTATGGTCATTTCCATATCTTGCAACCCTTAATTCGACGAGCACAGGGTAGGGTTACTATTAATGTTTTTCTAAACATTTTTAGATTGCAGGGTTTTTTTATTGTTATTATGGGTAACTACACATACAGAATTTTTTTTATTTTTTTTATCCTGTAAGTGCGTTTTTTTTTTTACCTAAAGTTCTAAAACTTCTTCCAGTTCCCTTGTCTAGAAGTCAATAGGTTTTTTTGAATGGGCTGCCTGAAATAAGTTCTGTGGTTAACATAACCTTAAGAAATGTTCACACTTTGTTTTACAACATGAAATATGTTATATATAATTACATGTCTTTGGACAGGCAGTTGCTAACAAGTAGCTAAATGAGACTATTGCCGTTGCCGAGGACATTGAAGAAAGTTACGCTGAACACAGACTCATCAAGTCACTAGTGCGTCTTCAGAGGCGGACTTTAGCTGGAATTTACTCTTACTTTAACTTTACAACTTCTAGATTGATCAAGATGTAGTTAAGTGTGTACAGTATGGTGTAAAAAGAAGCTCAGGGGCGGCGAAACTGATGTTAGCTTTAACTTCTGCTGATTACATTTACGCTTCTAAAATCATAAAAGTGGTATTAATTTGTTCAGGTTTTGTTGTTGAACAAAACTTGTAAGAACTATAAACTTGTGTTTGCCACACAACAATAATCCATACTCAAGGGCAATGCTCATTTCCGACAAAAATATTTCGCCCCTGCAGCACTCTATGAAGATCTGAGTGTCCAAAGTTGTTGTAAGCTGCAAAAACAGTGGGAAGTGGACTGAGTTGAGATTATTATATAGCAGAGGAATTTGTATAATATATTGAATCCACCACTCAAAATGGCCACAAGGCCGCTCAGAGCTCAGTGAGTTCATTACTGCACTTGTAAGTCACAATGGAAGAGATGAAACGGTGCATTTGAACAGAGCTGACATGATTCCAGCACCTCCAGAGAAATGTTTGTGTGACCGAAATCCCATCCAGTAGTGTATCCAGCAGTCGGCATGCGTGTGCTGTGAAGCAGTGTGACAGTCACTGACCTCCTGTCGTTCCTGCCCTCCCCTCCCTTCCTTGATAGCGGCCGCGCTCCCTGCAGGAGTACAACTCGGAGAGATGATTGCCTTGGCATCACCAGCCCTTCGCTGCCACTTTAGCCCCCGTAAGCCTTCAAAGAGCAGCTAGCCATGGAGAAGAAGGCCTTCTAAGTGTACAAAGCACTCTAAGCCCTGCTTTTCCATAGCACTTAACCACATCTTTATTAGCACTGGCTGTATCTGTGAAACACCTCTCTCCTTGTTCCAGGGAGCCATGTGAGTGATGTGTGGCTGGCCCTGTGGAGGTGGAGGGGAAGCGGGTTTGCATCTTCTCAAGCAGCGCATTCACAGATGTAAATTGCATGTCGAATTAGAACTCAAGCATACCAAATGTGTCCTTTTGCACTCATATGTTCATATGCAAAAACAAGCTCCGACTTCCGATCAGACCAATCGTGGAATATTTGCAAGTACACAACCTAAAAATGCAGATCCAAATCAGAAATGAAGGAGTGTATTAAAAAAGAAACACTCTCCTCTGATATAAAGAACAGAGTGAAAAAAACCCACTGTGCTGTTAGTGATTAGGATCTACTGATAGGTTGAAAGATTTTCGTCTCTCTGAACTCCTCAGCAACGGTGTGGCTAAATTATACAGCGAGCTTGACGTGACTTCTTTCTCCCCTCCCTCCTTCAGCTTTGATGTTGATCACAGTTAATTACTTTGACGTCCCGGGAAAGAAAAGTTATTACAAGCTCGAAGCTCCTGATTTGCTTTTGTTCGTGTTTTTTTTTTTCTTTATTTTCGGAATTTGTTCCTATTTCCACTCTCACACTCCTTTTTATGTCTCTCGGTTCTGTCCCTCACGCCATCTTTACGGGGGTATTTTGCTTCTGACCACAATGTGAGATATAGATCTCGTTAATTCTTGCCTCGCAGCGTCTTTTGAGACATGCAGTTGTTTGTGTTTGTGTGTATATATTGTTTTTTCTTTGGTTGCTTTGCTTTTGTGGTTCATTGTTTTATTATTTACAAGGTGGCAATTATTTTAACAAGAACAACAGAACCGATCAGAGCCAAAAATACCAGTTTATTAAAAGGCAAGAAAAACAAAGTCAGAAGTATGTCAGTCAATTTATGAACTACTACTAATGATGCAACTGCCTTTCTGAATGCAAATAGTAGTAGTACAAATAATGATTCATTTGTTTCTTCCTCAGAAAAAGTTTCCATTTCATGCTTGTGTAAAATATACATGTACGGTCAATCTTTCAGTCACTTGACTTTCCCTCTCTTTGTGGTAAACGTCTGACAAATGCAAAGCTTATACACTTAGAAAAGCATGTTCAATTGGTTAAGCTATTTATGTTTTAACAACTTCACCAAATTAAGTAAATCTGATTTTGAGTTAAGTATACAAATGGATATTAAACCCTCCTTGTGGTTTCACAAAGTTCCATTCAGTGTTTCTCACCAAAACATTATGTCTGTATCTGCTTCTTCAAATCTTAGAAAAGTGTTTCCTTCCTCAAAGAACATTCATGAAACTAAATTTCTCTTAATATTTTGAACACCTGCATTGTAAACATTTTGGAAGTCTCTGTCTTTCCTTCCGTCATTGGCAAATCGCTGATTTTGTGGCGTCTTAGCACCATTTTTAAGTGTGGAGTGTGTTGCAATTCTCCAATCAAAGTTTAGGACAAATCCTTATACTACTTGTTATCTTTGCTTACTACGAGTTGACTGATTGTCTAAATAAAAAAAATAATAAATGAAAAATCTGTCAAGTTATGTTGCAAATGTAAGTTAAATTGTGTTAATTACCTAACGGAAGTTATGTCGATAATTATGTAATTGACGTGATTGAGCTTTATTTTAAATCAAAGCAGAATGTTTTTTCGAAACTAACCCTAACCCTTTCGTAGTTTATTTGCCTAAACCTAACCGAACTGCAACCATTTGAATCTAAACGTCAGGTTTGATATAACTTTAATGTTTGTTAGCAAGCTTTATTGTGAAAGTCTAATTCGCATTTTCTAACTTCACTGCAGAGCTGCTGTATTTGATGAGTTGGGAGTGAGAACACTTTGGAAAATCATATTGGTCTATTCTTATTGCTTACAGCATTTTTAATAATATTTCTAAATTTTTGAATCAACCTGTCCAATTTTAGAGTTATGACATCAAAGAAAAAGTCCAATCTAATCAAAATATGGCAAAAACTGAGAACTGACAACATATGTGAAGGATGTACTTTTCAAATGAAATGTTATACAATCCTTTGGGAACGGCATTACAAAATACCCACAGCCCTCAAACACATCACTAAAACTCACATTAAAACCCAAAGGACGTAGAGAATCAACACTGTGAATGCAACACTGGACATCTGTGATTGCTTGGTTAATAACCAAAAAATTAAACTGGCTATTGTGAAAAATGCCTCAACATCCAAACACTCACAATATGAAAAGCAAGCCTCCACTGGTTTTCAAAGTGTGTGCGGCAAATAAAACACTTTCCACTCTTCAATAAGGCATGCCATAGATCATGTTGCTGCATATTTCACTCTCATAAACAATATGGATGCATTTACTGGCCTGCCACATGTCCAATCTCCCACATCAGTGTATCAACACTAATCCAGTTACTACTGCTCATTATCCCCCGCCTGCCGATACACGTTGATTGAAATATGATATTCATCTGAGATTGAATTAGCATCAAGGTCACAGCGGTAACCTTCCTACAAATGAGTACAGGAATGCTTTAAATATCACAGATGTGGCTTAGAAGTAAGTCCGGCTAGTGGAGTAATTGCATGTGTGTGGCTTGGAAACGAGCAGTGCATGGGCTCTTGCGTTTGATGTCGACTTCAAATATTGATCCGGAGAAGATTCATATATGCAGACATGTCCATGGGTAATTGCTAATGGATACTTTAAGGCTGCTTCAGATACCACAAACAGAAATGGTGCTATGTGCAAACAGACGCATTGTTCTTTGTCCTTGTATATCTGGATGAAAGAAAGTTACAAGTACCGACATGACACAGCTTATTTTACCAGCAAAAGTATTTTCACTGTTGAAAAATTAAATGCCATGGGGAAAACTGAAAGTAACCTTATCTGTCCGTCTGTCCTTTGATTTTTTTTGACAACCCGAGATTCCTTCCATTTTAGTTAGATAACAGATGTCTTTTTGCCCCCACTTTCTATCCGGTGCCTTGTCTCCTTTTTCCGCTCCATCGCACTGTCTTCCGCCAGCATAGGAGAAAGAGTTCTTCGGTGGACTGGCCTCAACTCTGTGCTCCAAACTTTGCATTGCGTGTGGAACTCTCTCTTCTCCGGCTACTGTTATGTCTTTTTCCTATCCTGCCTCCTCCCACCTGCCACCTGCCTCAAATGAATACTTAAAAAGCACACTTTCCAGTGTCATCCAATCCTGTGGTCCAGTTAATCTCTCCAATGCCTGTGATCCTCAGTCCAAAGAAACACGCACTGTAGAACACATCAAAAACAGGAAACCCAAATGTAAAATATATTTAAATACTGATAAAACTGCAAAGTAATTTTAAACCTGCAAATGTTGGGATCAAGTGAATAAAAACCCTAACCCTGAAAGAATTCCCCCCTCCTGATAAACAGTTCACTGCAGTGCTTTCCTCGCAAGTTTCTTTAAACTCCTCTATCGAAATGAGGTTTGCGTCCCGTTTGCGACCAAAAGTCCAGAGTGATGTCTTTAAACTCATGCAACAGAAGTAAGTGAACATACCTAAATGACGTAATTGATGTCATGTACATTAGGTGACCCATAGTATGATCTTTTCCTAGTCCTAACCAAGTAGTGTATTCTGGCACCTAAACCTAACCAAGTAGTTTTTGGTGCCTTAACCTTACCAAGTGGTTTATTTTGCCTTAACCTAACCAAGTAGTGTATTCTGGCACCTAAACCTAACCAAGTAGTTTTTGGTGCCTTAACCTTACCAAGTGGTTTATTTTGCCTTAACCTAACCAAATAGTTTATTCTGGCACCTAAACCTAACCAAGTAGTTTTTTGTACTTAAACCTGGCGAGGTGGTTTTTTGTACCTAAACCTAACCAAATAGTTTATTTTGCCGGAACCCAACCAAATCATTTATTTTGTTTAAACCTAACAGAGTAGTTTATTTTGCCTAAACCTAAACAAGTAGTTTTTGTACCTAACCCTAACCAAACTGTGACCATTTGACAATTAGTTAGCAGTGTTCCAAAAGTCCTCATATTTCATACAATGCAAAAACATTGCAGTGTGCAAACAAACACAATGCAGACAGTAATCTACTGTATCTGTGCTGTCCCACTGAATGTTACTGTCTCGAATTTGACATTGTAAAAAAATGCAAATTACAGTAGCAACATTGGATTGAGGTAATAAAAGGCAAAAAGCTGCCACCATTCTGTAGATTCGCTTAAAGCAAATTCAAATTTTGTGCTGGTGTCAACTCAGGAAACAAAACAACATTTTAAATGCTAATTAGCATTAAACCAGGTCAAAATTCTAGTATTTTTTGGCAGAAATTAGTTAAAAAGTAAACTCATGAGCCCTAGATTATAGTGCAACATTATACTGAGTGTAGTAATACACAGAGAAGTGTCTTTGGTGCTGCCTTGGCAGTGGAACAACAAAAGGCAAATTAAAGCTAATTAACATCTGTTTGTGGCTCTTCAGCGTGATTTAGGCTGTCAGGTTTCCTTCAGACCAACCAGACTCGCAGGCACCCAGAGGAGGCAGGAAGGAAGCTGTCGTAAAAGCATCACACTCGCACACACACACACACACACACACACACACACACACACACACACACACACACTCACACACACACACACAGAAATGCTCCCAAATCAACACTCTGAGCATGTACATACACAAGCTGAGCCACATAAAACAGATTTGTATTAAAGCGAGCGCACGAACACGCCCGACAAAGACACATACAGTGATCGTACAGGAACCCGCTGCACAAACGCAGATGCACATTAACACTCACACTCTAGTGCTAATAAAGGAGGTATTCATTTCCCTCAGCCAGACTGTAACAGTGTGTGTTGTGTGGGTGCAGAAAGACAGCAGCTCCTGTTTCTTTCACTTTTGTGAAACTTTCTATTTCAGCAAAAAAAAAAAAAAAAGAAATAAAGAAAAGCTTCCCACAGTCTAATTCTGAATTCAACTTTTTCAGATAAGAAATGTTGAGCCAGTGTTCGAGAATTCTAAAGGAAATTATTTAAATTTAAAAATGTACATCAATCGCAAGGGCCAGCAGATCCTTGAATAATAGAAATCCTTGAAATACTAATAAACATTTTTCAGGCAAGAAAGTCTCTATAAAACCAAAGTTTTATAAGCTGTTTTTGAATATTTTGATTAAAATATTCCGAATTAACGCACAGTTGCAGTTTTCATTACCACAAAGGATAGGTTATGGATGATTGTGACATAAGGCCCCTGTTGGTTCAAAAGCTCACATGCGTGCTGTATATGTTATGAATTATTTTAAAGGAAAATTCGGTCATTATCTGCTCATCCCCATGTCGATGGAAAGTCAAGTGAAGATGAGTCAACAAAACCTTTCTGGAACTCCACAGCAAACCAGCATTGCAGATTTTTCCTAAACAACTGAAGTAAATGGGGACTTACTTTGAAACGTAAAAAAAAAATGCCCCACATAACTTCTTAAACAAATCCAAGTCTCGGGAGGCTCGAGATTTCAAATCTATTTGAAAATACATGATTCAGACCCTCTCTTAAAGGTACAGTATGTAAGAATTGGCCACCTGTATTTAATCATTCAATGATGAATTTCTTTTCTTGGTTACATTACGTTAAGTCCCCATTTACTTCAGTTGTCAGGAGAAAGCTGCAATGCCGCGAAGCACGAGAAATGTGTTGCACATGACGAAACTTCATCGGACTTTCCATCAGCATGAGGTGAGTACATGACTGAATTTTTTCACTTTTGGTGAACTGTTCTTTTAAAGCTCCAACAGCTGTCTAGCCAAGTCAAACAGTGCTGTGTGCACATGAGCATATGTTCCCTTTCAAATAGCAGTATGTTTCAATAGTTTTATGATCTTTTGTGCCACATCTCTTTTAAGGTGTCCCACCAAACACAATCTGTTAACCTTTCTCATGGTCCTTCAAGAGAACAAGCTGTGGCGGATTCTGAATTTCCACGGAGATGCATCAGTCCAAGGCCACACAGGATGCATCTGTAAAGAGACAGATGGGCGAGGTACATACTGTCAAAGGAATATTATTAAATCCAGAAAACGGGGACTATCTCTGTCTGTTTTCCTTCATTTTGTCTGTTGTCCCACACAATCATGCACACATGCAAATGAGTGAAAAGGAAAAAAAACCAAAAGGATTCAGCACATGCGCACATTTGCATGCTCAGTTACCTTAAGAGGATATTTTCACAAATTCCTCCTGAGTCATGCTCCTCTTACAGACACATCCAACTTTTTTTTTTTTGTTTAGCTATGCAGGGCCAGGTCTCCACATGGAGTGACTCACCTCTCTCTGTAACATCAAACCCTCCAAGAGATGCATACAGCACAAGACAAGAGGGCTTGGTTTTTGGGTTCCCGTAGGTGGGGAGAGACAGCGAGAGAGAGAGATCTCACGCACACTTGCATTCTCACTGGCATGCAAAAACACACACACGCACGGGGGATGCTAATGTCGTGCACACACAGGCGCACACACTCTCGCCGTGCACGTACGCTCTCCGGCTCGACTGGCTTATCAGCGAGGCAGACAATACCATCCCACATGTAGTGCGATCTATCATTGTGGGCCAGGGACTGCATTACAAGGCCTTAGATTGTGGACTAGATGGGCCTCTCAAGGGGAAGAAGCAGAGTTTGCCAGAACCGTGGAAGCGGGGCAAAGCTGCATAGCCAAGCAGCGGAAATGAAAGGCGGCTTGGGCCTCTTGGATCTCTCTTTTTTCCCTATCTCTCCCTCCGCCCTTTGCCGTCCCTCTCTCTCTTGCTCTCGCCGCAATAAAGGGGAGATCATGCTTGACTGAAGAGGCGATGTTGGAGGGGGAAAGTGGATGGGCTGTGTGGATGGAATGATTGAGGGGAGATTTCTGATAAGGATGAAAAGAGGGGGGAATATAAAAGAAGTCAGTGTTTGTTGCCGTCGCTGATGGTGATGGCGGCGGCGGCGGCAATGGGCTTGTGTCTAATTAAAAGTTTGCCCTTGGTGGAGGCTGAATTTCAAAAATGTTGTCGAGTGAATACTCAAAGGAGGACATCAGGAGCGTTGCACGATTGTCAACAGTCAAATGCAGTGAATTTAAAAAAGCAAAGTGCATTCGAATAGACGCTGATTGCAGCGTAGATAAAAGGTAATGGAAGATAATACACTCCCTGGATGAGAAAAGATGTAATTCTCTATTTTAATTACACTTATACATAAAGCGCCACATATACAGACACTTCTGGATGAGCAAGACAGTGATTTTCACCAAATTATGACAGTGACTGACTGTGACAGCTCCCATTCTGAGAGCTAATACACATTTGCATTGAATTGTTCCCATGGCTTATTCCTCATAACCTTAACCCTAAACCGTTTCGTTCAGCTCGAGTTCAACATGCTGATACTTTAATGCAAAGTGACAGTGAGACGCCGCACATAACCACTGTTCTATTTGGCATCCAGATGCGGAATAATTCCAGACTCTAATTTTAAAAACATGAATTTATTTAGCAAGGAGGAGGATGCCTTGACAGTCTAATTGCGAAGACTGAGAGTACATTAAGTCATCCGCGTAGATTTTAATTCTAACCTATTTCTAAATGCTGAGTAATGCAGCGAGGCGTCGTCTTCAGAGCTCCGAAGACATGCTTAAGCAATATCTGCTTGTGAATAATTGAAGATTGCCTAACGGTCGAAACAATATTATGCCACTTAGGATGCAAGCTTACCTGGTATTATTACAGAAAAAATATTGGATCAGCGCAGGGAAAAAGGCCTAGACTGAATCGATCGGGCGCTGCTCTTTGTGGTAAGACAGCAGTTGAGTCCGTTTTCCATTACTAGACGCTAAGTGGATGGATAAGAGCAGGTCTTCAAGTTTGCTTGACTGTGATTTCTGATGTTTGAACTTCTTAGGTGGGATCTATTCTTTCTTATTAGACAATTTAACGTCTCAAGTCTTTGGCAGATCATGTTCTTAAATGATATATGTATTTAAGTAATCCTTGTGAGTGTTTGAAGAGGCATTGAAAATAATTTGCAATACTGTGACGCATCAGTTTTCAATATCATCTTCACCTTTTGAACCCTTTTTCTCAGTGATATCTAGGTCAGGACTGTGCAGACACCATGCAAACACTGCAGGAATGTACATGAATTGCCTTTGGTATTGCAGATGTCAATTAGCATACAGTGAATGTCCATAAATCTGCTTGGAAATCCTACAAAAAGGTACTCTATACTACTCAAATCTTGCTTCATATTCCTCACATCTCGCCTTTTATTGCTCTATATACATTGATTCTTATTGTGCAAAAATGGATAGCAAGCAGCTAATGCAGAATTCATGATGCAAATAAGGTAGGCACATCCATAAAATAAAATTGTTCTGGAGTAGCCCAGGGGCTCGCACTAGTAGCAAACAACAAATGGACACAGAATCCGGTTTCAAATATGATTGTCGCTTCCAAATTGTAGATGGGATTGCAGGACCAACATCCCTTTCACCATTCACCAGAATGGTAAGGAATCATCTCATGTTGTAAGTTGCAGCTTGGACTGCAGATGGGCTGGTAGACAGTTATGGCATAGCAGCCAAAGTCAGAATTTGTCTCACATAACACCTTGAGTTCTTTTTCTGGACATTACAAACTATCAGATTATATAGAGTAGAGTTATAGAGTTATTATCAGAGTTTCAGCCATTATGTCAAATGAAAATAAAAAAAAGTCTTGGAGAGCTGTATCTAAATTTACATGCCAGTCAAGAGGGTGAAGGCGCCATGGATATGCATTTCTACACCTCTATCCTGATTGAAGGTCGCTGTAGTAGCGACTTGTCAAGCACAATCTAACCGCACCTTGCTTTTTCATCTATTTTCATTAATGAAAATAATCTTATAGACCAGTATACGAGGGTCACCGCTCAGGCTTGCTTCCAATTTTGCCCATTGGCCAGTTGTGGTACTGCAGTGTCACTGCTGCCAGAAAAATAGACCACCATTATAAAAGAGATGTCCGTAAAACTTGACAGGACTACTCCAACTTCAAACAAGATCAGTTATGGCTCTCTCTATTATGAATTTTGAATCCATAGAGGTTTAGTATGAAAGCCATTTAAAAACCTGTGACATGACGTGGGGGGTGGGTCCGAGCAGGGAAAACTACTGCACATACTTCGATACTTAGTGGTCAGCTTTACCAGGAAGTAAACCCGGAAGCTAGAAATCTTTTTTGGGTTTGCACCAGGCGAGCAATTCTCACTGGCCTGAATTGGCACCATCTTTGCATTTGCTATCTAGTTCTTTTTCAAATCCATATCTATATAGGACCATCATTTACAAAATGAACATCGTGCTGTATTGAAGTAGATTTGAAACTTGCAACTGAGACCATGAACTCATTTTTTTACTGAGGTTATAAATAAAGTGAGAAGTAGGGTCATTTTCTCATAAGCTTACATACAATCGGAATTCTTTTTGAAGCTGGTGGCGTCGCCCCTTGCTGAATTGCAGGTTTAAGGCACGTTCACACTGGCTTCACTTTTCAGACCCAAATACCCAAATAAACGTCCACTATATTGTTGAGTCTAATGTGGGGAATTATCTTGGAGAGTCCAGTCCTAAGACTTAAATAGTGGCCACAGCTAACTGACTCCATGTCCAAAATTATTTCCTTGTTCACTCATTTGCTCATTTAGATTTAAAAATGGAGAAACTATTTTTCAAATAGGTCACTGACCCTTCATCATTTTGCTATTTGTAATCTGAGTGGATCTGATTTGTAATTGTTAACAAACAATGGAGGACTGATATCCTGTTGCATGTGCACTTACATGATTATATAGAAGCGTGTGTTTTCCTTTTTTATGCAACCATAAATGTGTATGCTATCTCTCTTTCTCAACATATATGAGCGCACCGATTCAAACACGCCCCCATTCTCCTATTTAGCTCGACTGCACCACAGCATGCCCCTATGACTTTCCCATGTTACAGCTTCTGACAGTTTGAAATACAAAAGAATACATTTCCAATTACCCTTGTTTTTCTTTGGCTTTCATCCTCACAATTAGATACTGAATTATGAAACAACTATGGTAATCATATCAGTGGTTTGAGGCTAGTATTGAATAAAAACTGTATATAAAGTGACTGATTGCGTTTCTTTAGTTTTTGAACATGGAGATATAAAGTGATAGCCAGAAGGTCGCCAAGGAGACATGAGAGAGGAAAAGAGAAATAATTGCACATTTCACAGATATTCTAGAGGAGATAAATGTCAAACATTTCGAGAGGTCATGTTATATTTTATAGGTTATATAATAAACTCTGCTCATACATTAAGTTTTTATTTATCCTTGCAGTGCCAGACTACATTTGCTGAAGGGTAAAAAAACTGAAATAATGGCAGTTTGTGAAAGTGCAGTGAGTTTGGACCACTTTGCATCCTTGGGGTCCTGAAGACTTTAGACGCCCCTTAACAGCTCAAAATAACATTCTTAATGTTGTTTTATCAGCTTGATATTTCAGGACTTTTCTTTTAATTGCCCCTGAAAACCTGAAAACTCAAGTAACAATATATTTATGAGTATATAAGCAACAGTCAAAGTTAAAGAAGCATCTGATGGCATTACATTCACAAGAAAAAAAAAAAAAATCTCTATTAGGGCTGTGTGGGTGTGGTTCGATCAGATCTGATTGAAAGTAACCAAAAAATGCATGGACTTTCAACAGATTGAAGTTCAAATACTGCAATAATAAGTAAGCCCTGCCTACATCAAACAACAGGGAAAAAAAATAATTTCATATAAAACAACCAACATTTTTCTAACTGTGGCGGAAAGTAGTGTGTTCTTGTAGGAAACAAATGTAAACCCAGCGTGATGTCACCCATTTGTTTATGGACTACCATTTTGAAGCCTTGAATGTGGCATTGTGGTCATCACCATCTTGGTTTTTTGGAGGCACGACTGGACATATTTGGACAAGGTTGTGGGGCTGGGAAGGGTACTCTGATTGGATCTAACTGAGAACCCTTGGACACACTGTGGTAGCAACTTGTAAATCACAAGCTAGCCACGCCCTTAAGCATACCCTGCTTTGTCGTCCATTTTACTCTAAATGTGGCAATAGTTTACAAAATGGACTTGAAACTAGTGATTGAGACAATAAACTCATCAGTAAAATGTTTACTGACTTAATAAATCAAGTGAGAAGTAGGTTCATTTTCTCATAAGCTTACATACATGTACATTCTACTTTTGCAACCAGTGGAGTGGCAGCCTTCTGGCCGTCAGAAAGAATACAGATTTAAGGCACGTCCAAATTGGCTTTATATTTTAGACTCAGAAGCTCCGACCATATTCAAACAGCCAATAGTAGGAATTCCACTGAAGAAAGGTTCTGCTTGCTTTTCTCATAGGAGCAAATCAACTCTTGGTGCAACAACAAGCCACGTCCCCTTGTTTCCACAATTCTGATTTCCATGTTAAGAAAAGCTAATTTGTATGAAAATGTAGAATTCTCATGTCAAAATGGTCATTTCTTACGTGGAAAATTCCATTCATGTGTGACCAAAGCCAACTGCTCGTAAAACTGTCCAGTTCACATGTGACATTATCTTATTTTCACATGATAAAATGTTAGTTCATGTGTGATATTTGTCATTTGCATGTGAAAATTTGGAATTCACACATGGAAAATCAAATATCACATGATTTCATGTGCCATGTTTTGCTGTTCACGTGCAAAAATCATGAATTTCACATGTGAAACTTGCAAAACGTTGAGTTCCAATGTGACATTTGCCTTTCACGTGTTCAAATATTAGCTTGCATGTGTAAACATTCAATTCTCACGTAAAACAGCACATTTATTGTCTCATTTTGGGAAAAAAGGGAAACATTTTCAGTGTGCAGGTTGCTGTATATGATTTGAATCATCAGTTGATGAGCACCCTATCTGACCCATGATAACAAGAGATACTCATTTATTCTAATGTAACGCAAGCAACGAGTGACACAAAAAAACCCAGCAGCCATCAGTCTCATACACTTGTTCATAATGGCACAATGAGATCACAAGTAGACAAACCGACAACCTGCTGCGCAAATGAACAGAAACCCAGCCTCTCTCAGTGTGATTCATGTTTTACTCAGTCACACAGAGAACTCCACACACACACACAAACACCCTTAGTGAGTCATGCTTAAGCACAAGTGTGGGTGACAAAAAAAGAGAAAAAAAACAGCGATTTTAATCTTGTTATTGATTTCAGCACCAACCTGCTTGTCGTGCAACACAGCACCACTTAAAGAGGTGGCAGTAGGGCAATTTTTTGTTCCTACTCCTCCGCAAAAGAAGAAAAAAGGGATGACTAAATCTTGAAAAAGGCTCTTTTGCGGCAGACGGGGGGGATTTCCAATCAGTAGGCACTTTTCTTAGATCTAATGAGGCGGAATGGTGAGCAGGTTAATCGCTATTTTTTTTTCACCAAGTCTTGTATCATAATGCCGTCGCAACAGGAATGCCACCCCCCTACGGCCACGGCTTTAAACTAGACCCCGCTGATTATCATCACATGTTCTTAGAGCAGAAAAACAGAAATTGCAACCGCCCACCGTGGCAGCCTGTCGCCACACACTTAGCACTGTGAGTCTTTGAATTTAGCCATCTGGTGCAAGCACTGGTGGCAAGTTCACTGCCTCGTTTCCATTATCCACCATGCATGTCATCATACAGAAGACACTGATAAAACCTTTGGCCTGTGTGTCATGGTGAGCTGACTTTTAAATCCTGAATTGCTACAGGCTTTTCTTCTGCTCCCTTTCTTCCTTTATTAATTATTATTTCTTTTAAATAAAGGTCATGGTGCTTATTTTTTTAATTCAGTTTTAACATATTTCAAGAAGAGTACTGCAAACTTGCCCCGACTGCTAAAGTGTTTTCACAAAACAGGTTAAAAATGTTGCTAACGTGAGCTGTCTTACAATTAACATCTATAACAATGAAAGGCTTTCCTCCACATGCAGTTAAATATAATCTGTCGTCTCATTTAAACGCAATGGTAATCACTGAAAACAGATGTGTGCAAGATATGAATTATGGGAAATGGCGTCATTTTCCCCTAGCATGCCATTTCAGTGACATAAATTGAAATGTATATCAAGCTGTCAGACAGAATATGTGCTACAGTATAAAGTGTAACATGTAGGATCCATGATTGCACACTAGATTTTTCCTTACCATTTTTTTGTAGCAGATGGTGGCATATACTTATTTCACAATGTGCTAGTAACAAAAAGTCACATAGCTTTTTTTCAATAAATTCACGATAGAACAACTATTTCAGCTTACTCAAGATCTTACTATACTTACTATATTAAGATAAGTTTGCAAAAAAGGTAAGTTTACAGATAAATTGCGTTTTTGGAAAATGTTAATACTTTTGACTTTTCCAGTTTTTAAACGATCCCCTCCACACTTCAATAACACCTTTCAGATGACATGGTTTTCCCAAAGAAAAATTCAACTACCTCAATAAAAACTCTTATTATTCCAGTTACTCTTTCTCCATAAGTGAGCAATTTATCAAAATGCCCTATGACCTTAACCAAGACCAAAGTGTTTCCATAACTTTAACCTTTAACAAAGTGCTTTGAATACCTAAACATAACCATAAAAGTTTAGAACGCTGTAGTTGCTTTCACAGAATACTGAACTGCAAAAGCAGATACCATTATAGCAAAACAAATGGACGCTAAGTCAATAATAGCCATCATTAATAAATGGTAAAAGTATAGTTAATTAAACATTAGTTAATAGTTATTTGACTATTAGTTCACAAACTATGGAATACTTTATGAACAATGTATTAAGGTTTATAAACACCAGTTGCAACTTTCTGATAGCCATCCAAATAATGTTAATACTGAACTACACAGTTTTTATTTACCATTTACAAACATTCTAAACGTCAGTTGCAACTTTACAATAAACAGTTTCTTCATACATGGTTTGTAAAGAATTGTATTGCTTGTTAACAGTGAAATAACTATTAACTCGCGGTCATTTAACAATAGATGTAACATTGATTATTATAAACTGTTAATCGTACGTCAGATGTGTTAATGAACACTGTTTCCTCATTGTGTTCATTAAAAACCCAGTCAGGTTATTTAAACATTATTAATGTGAAAGAAGGTCAATTTGAAGCATACCAAGACCTTCACTCACATCAGGTTTATATACTGTTAATAAGATGTTTGTGTTCCTGAAGCACATGGTGTGTATTTGTAGTCCACTTTCACATTCTAACATGAATATTTGAATTCTGAATTGTCCTTTCATAAAAACATCCTTTTAATAACATCGGAATATTATCTTTTTCATGAAACCAATGACAGAAGGAGGGTAAAGACGGTTGCTTTTAAGCATACCGAGGCCTTTAATCACATGACTTAAGATTCACATGGTGTTAATGGGATTTTGTATTAACTGAAGCACAAGGTGTTCATCTGCACTGAGTCCAATTGCAATTCTAACCTGCAGGTTTGAACGCTCAGCTGTCCTTACAAAAACATCCTTTGATTGACATTGAATTCTTTATCTTTTTCATGATACCGATGACAGAATTAGGTTAAAGAAGGCCTCTTTCTCTATTTTTTCCTACTTTGAGAAATGATGGCTCTAAATTTCTTTCTTTAAAGGTTATTTTTATGGCCTTTCCACCACTGCACAGCAAATAGACTCGTGACATGACATATGCGTTTGTCTGCTGAACCGTGCCCCGAGTTCCAGCGAGCTGTGCGGGACCCATGCACTGAATCCCAATGTCCTCACCCATCCTCCTGCATTAATCCTACAATACAGCCGGGGTAAAGCTGAATTAAATGATTGACTCGCTTGATTGATGAGACTGATTAAACTCCAATCATCATTTACTTAGCTTGTCATCTTAACCAACTTCATTTACCAATAAAAGAATAGTACTTAAATAATTATGATGATGGACTAGATCTGCAGTGCTCGTCTGTAGATTTTTTTTTTTTAATCTTTTTTTGAAAAGGAGAAAAAGAACACATTAATATTACATTTAGGCGTTTGGCTGACACTTTTATCCAGATCGACTTTCAATGACTGCGAGAGTAGAAAAGAAATGAGGACATTTAATCCCCCCCCCACAAGTTTTGAGGATATGAAATGCAGTTTTGATGAAGGATTTCGGTAAAATACTTTCCCATGCCTTCATAAAGACGGAGCTGAGGAGACCTTTAATACATCACGCAATGCAGGTTTCTCCAGGGCTTTTTTTTTTTGGAATGGAAGAAGGTGATATGAGCAGAGAAATATCTGCAAAAAACTGAATCAAATAATACACGAGAGTTACTTTTAGGAGTGGGCGAAATGATAATAGGGTGTGCTGAAATATGTAACAGCGGTCACGCGACCTTGGGAAGAGCAGGACATTCTACCCAGCTAACTAGATGTGAAATTCGCCCTATTTGTGAAAATTTAATTCTGGTGTCAGTTTTGATCAGTGATGAAAAATTCAGCTCTTGCTGCGTCTCCAACCTTTGCAGTAGCATTGCATAGCTTGCCGGTTTTTCACAGTCTGACACTGTGAAGTGCAGTTATTCCCTTTGTCCTACCTAGCCTTGTTTCTTTAGGCCTGTATTTGTTTGGAAATTGGCACCATCGAAAGTATGCAGAATTAGCTATCAGCAGTTCCTGTATGCAATGTGCCAATGGAAGTACAGGCAGCTATCACTGGATTACTTAAATATTGGAGAAATCTCAGGCAGGATTCTCAGGCAAGTTCTGAAGTTTAAAAATTGGTCTTTTTTCAAAGGGTGTTAAAGCAAATTTATGTCAGTTTATTCGCAATGGACATTGGAGAATATTATGTATTAAGCGTGGATGTTTGGAAAATTGGCACCATTACAAGTATGCTGAATTATTTGTTAGCAGTTCCTGTATGCAGTATTCCCATTGAGGTACAGACTGTATTACTTTAATATTAGAGAAAACTGAATCAATGTAAGAATTTTCAGGCAAGTTCTGATTTTGTAAGGAACATCTTTTTAAAAGGATTTCAAAGCAGATTTATGTCCGTTTATTCTCAATGGACATGCTGTGATGACATGATGTTTGTATTATAAGCCTGTTTTTGTTTTGAAAATTGGCACCACTGAAAGTATGCTGAATTTGCTATTTGCAGTTTCTGTATGTAATGTGCCCATGGATGTACAACCAGCTATCACTGGATTAAAGAAAAGATAAAAACATCACTATTTTTAGGCAAGTTCTGAGGTTATAAGGAGCATTTTCTTTTAAGGTTTTTCAAAGATTTATGTGTTTTTTTTCACAATGAACACACAGATAATTATTTCTGTGCCTGTATTTGTTTTAAAAATTGCCTCTATTGAAAGTATGCCGAATTAGCCATTAGCAGTTCCTGTATGCAATGTGCCCATGGAAGTACACACAGCGATCACTGGATGACTTTGATATTGAAGAAAACTTGAGGATTCTCAGACAGGTTCTGATTTTATAAGGAACGTATTTTTTTGAAGGTTTTCCCAGCAGACCTATGGAAGATAATTGGCAATAGGCATCGGAGGTAATTACAGTATATTTGAAGCCTGGGTTTGTTTGGAAATTGGCACCATTAAAAATATGCCGAATTAGATATGAGCTGTTCCTGTATGCAATGTGCACATGGAAGTACAACCAGCGATCACTGGGTTACTTTGATATTGAAGAAAAGTTAAAAACTTGAGTATTCTCAGGCAAGTTCTGAAATTATAAGGTATTTATTAAGGGTTTCTTGGTAGATTTTTAATGCGAGGCTTTTCACAATGGACATTGGATTTAATAATTCACATTCAATCTAACGATCATGTCTAACATCGGGTTTAGCTTTTATTCATTAATCAGAGAATGAGTGGGATTTTTGATTAAAATTGCAGCTACGTTTCAACCCTTCAAGCAGTTTCTTTGCTTTACATGTATCTCCCTGTGAATGCCCCTCTTTTCAGTGAGCCTTGCATAGATCATAGATCTGCAGATGCTTTTTTTTTTTGCAAAACCCTCCAATAAAGCAGATTTTACTGAGTTAAAAATAACATGCCTGTCATGTAGATTTTGAACATGCTTTAAAAAAGAATATGCGCTTGTGTTTTAGATTTGTATGGATAATCTGTCTTTGTGTATTTGTGGAGAAACTGACAAACTGTAATGATTACTGTAATTACATGGAACACTCATAATTATCATGGTAAAGGACAAGGAGAGTAACAACACTTATTTTCACATGTAGCGTGGTGAATTATTGGAGGAAGAAAAAAAAAAACAAAGCATCTGATTGAAAATGCTCACAAAGGCAATGATTACACCTTGGAGGAGTGTGTCTTAGCGGCTACATTCTACTTCTTTCTCATCCACGCATAATGCAATCTGAGTGGCCCTTGTTAGGCACGCATCCTTAATGATATGATCTGAAGAGCTCTGAATAATAATTACCACGTACAATCGCAGTTTCTGGGTCCAGAATCACAGCTGTAGTCAAAAATAGTTAGTCTGATTAATCGGAAGGTTTTGATCCTTAAAAGGAAGAATGCATTTCACTGACTCATCCCCGCCTAATGATAGGCTGTCGGCCATGTTATAATGTTACACTTGTAACGCGATATTGTCTCCTTTGAGTTTTAATTACGTAGATAGGCAAACAGGTCAAATTGACCTTGTCTTGGGAAAAAAAAGGGCAATGAAAGAAAGGAAAAGAAACGTGTTCATTGAAGTAGTCGTGCAACGCTCCCTTCCTCTCCAAGGCTTTATTTCTAAACCTTTGGTGTAATCAAGAGGCAACGCTGTCGCAAAGGAACCAAGTGCCATAACAGGCTGTCATCACTTCCTGAAGGTGTGAACCAAGGGATAACCAGAGGGTTGCTGATGCCCATTCATTAAGCAGGGGTGATTATATACACCGGACTCCATTAGACACCATTAAATATCACATTTAATGCAGGTAAGCAAGGTGCAAAGGTGATTTTCAGGCGAGGGTTCATTTGTCTCAGCCTCCATGCTCATTTCAGTCCTACTGGCAAGTAAAAGTCATCACCATTACAGTCTGATTTATGTATATTCAACATGTTGTTGTGCAATAGATTTAAGTCAGCAGCAGTCAACAAACTCAGCAATAAAACAAAGAGGCAACCCAAAGCTGACCTAAACGAAACAACTGGTCCCGCAGACGCTCAGCCTGGAGCAGGTGGAAGATGCAGATAGCACCGATACTGCTGACTCCGTCGAACCGCTGCGTGAATGGGGCCAAATGCACACTAAACATCTGATCAGAGGAGTGCGTTACCGGCTCAATGAACTAGAAGATTAGGTTTAACTCTAATGAGCATGAAAGCACAACTCCCTCTGCCCTGATCAGGTATTGTTTTCTTCTATATCGTCTTCTAAATATTCATGTTTTTTTAAAATTCACCTTTGAAACACATGAAACAAATTCTATATCAAGAAGTGCCTTCTTGTAATTTCGGCATTAAATATGACACATTAAAAGGTTTCTTCCTTCATGTGTCTTGCCTCCCAGCAGCTGTTTGAACACACTGTTTCAATTGATTTTGCGATTTACACCAAATTTATGAAAGAATATGTCATATTGACAGTAAACATGTCAAATTTTACAAATCTAGCAGCGACCAATATAGGCTACTTCTTTGGAGAAAGAAAACAGTGGCGAAAGTCACCAGATTCCCTTAAAAAAATGCTCAATTTTGAGACTTGTTGCGTTGAGAGTAACAGTGGAAATGTTACACATGAAGATAGATCTTTCTTTGTGTAATAAATGTATCCATTTCTTCCAGTGATGTTGGTGTATATTTGCATATAGAGCAGGTAGGTGAGATTTAATCTCAAGTGGTCACAAGACGCATGGCGAGGCGCATTTAATGTCAGGTGTGAATTGACGGGCTTGAAGCTGTCCACTTATGATCAGATCACTCAGGACGGATGGTAAAACCATACGTGAACAGTCCCCGTCTTTCAGAGACCTCCACAAAGCTCAGATTATACTGTAGCTCGACCCCTGCTGCAGACGACAATAAACTGTTTTATGAATTGGGCCTTGAGTGATTTGCGCTAAACTGTAATGTTCTGTCTAGAATGAGGGTGAATAAAAGCTATTCTGTGTTTTAACAAAGAAATCAGCGAATCATACCTGGAACCGTATCCTGATTTCATGCTGCACATGTGAATAGTTTTCTACACCTCAGCAGGACACAATAAAGTCGGTTACCTTGCTTAGGAGTCTTCATTTCCTTATTCACTGCAATTTTTTAAACTGATGTGCTGATGAAATAAAATGCAGCAAATGGCCATTGAATCTCACTGAATCTCTATTCCATGCTTTTTCCTCTAATCCTCAATAGTGACCACTGTCTTTACTGCGCGTCAAAGAATGCTTATTTTTTTCAGCAACGGGCTAATTTTAGCTTCACTGTTTTTAATATAACAAGGCCTTTCAAGCACATTAGCTACAATCAGCCTGTATAAAATCATCCTTCTGACTGAAAAACACGCATCAAATAAGGAACTGAATCGCCAAGACTCCTTAAGTCAGCGTAGTGAGCCACAACAACCCTTCATAGTCGATTTTGAGCCTCCTGAAACCCCCAGAAATGGACCAAAGGTTGTGTCAAGCGGGATTATTCCTGGCTCGGGAAAAAAAAAAAAAAAAAAATGGGAAAAGAGAGCAAAAATGTGAATGTCATTTCAAAAGTAGGTTGAGCAAGTCAAAAATAGCTTCAAAGCCCTCAGACTTGAGAACAAAATCCCAAGAGTAAGTCTTCTGAGGTAAGAAAAAAGGATTCAGTGATGGTTTTTGCACGTTAAACATACCTGATGCTTGCTCGGTGGCGTTTTATTCATGAACTGTATCAGGATACAGTCAATAACAACAGTGACTGGGTATTTCTCGGTGAGCAAAGCTGGTATATTGTGGTCTTTTGGAGTACACGGCTATAACATGTAGAAGACAACAACATATTGCAGATAAGAGCTGTTAAAAACTAAATTTTTCTGTTTTCGTTCAACAGATTAGCACAGTTAAGATATTTTGCAGTGAAAGCTGAAAAGAATCCTCCAACCGTTAAGTTATAAAACCATTTCCAGACAGTGAAAAAAAGTAAGTCTAACTAAGAAGCAACATTGTGTAATTCAGTGGGCATGAGGATCACCATGTGCAGAATCCTCTTTGTTCCTAAACATCCCTTTATTCTATTGAGAGCTGTCTGCGCAGTGCACAGAATCCTTGACGTGCAGCATCCTCGCAAGAGAATAGAAATGAAAAGTCCCGACAGTTTCCGTGTCAGCGAGGGCAGCCTTTTTTTTTTGTCACGGCCAATCTTCATCAATTTGTCAGACGCATCACGCGCAGCTCATCAAAGCAGCACAGCGGTGTGTCTCCGGCTTAGAGACTAGTTGGCTACCAGCTGCCCTTCGTCTGAGACCTGCCGAACACCAGAGCGGGTGAAAGGGCAAGGTAGAGCGCTGCCATCCCTGCCCATCCGCTCAACCACCTGTTTGACATTCTGCCCTCTGGATAAGGGTTCCAGCGCAGCAGCAGCGCCTGCGATGCTCCCCTGAGCAGGGATAAGAAAAATAAGTGAGGTTTCTCACTGTGCTGTGCCCTGTGCCTGCTGCTGTGTTTTGCACGGAGTGATATCACAGGATGCTTGATTTTTCAAGTAGTGATCACTATAATGCAGCCATGCTTACATAGCCCAGCTTCAAATGAAGGTCATTACAAGTAACAGGTGGTATTTATGCACATGCATGTTATCTAAAAACAAGTCTTTGTCAGACAAACACTTTCTGCATGAGATCAGATTCCATCTTTATGTTACGACTGGCGGGTATGAAGTTTTTTAGGTAGTGGCAGAGTCAGCCATTGCTAATCAAAGCTAATGCTAACTGAAGCTCCTACTGCTGCTGTTTCAAATGGCAAAACAGGCAGATGTTATTGTGAGGCATCCATATATATATTATATATATATCATATATATACATGTATGATATATATATATATATATATATATATATATATATATATATATATATATATATATATCATATGATATATACATATATATCATATGATATATACATATATATCATATATATACATATATGATATATATATATATATACAGTATATATATATATATATATATATATATATATACAGTATATATATACAGTATATATATATATATATATATACAGTATATATATATATATATATATATATATATATATATATATACAGTATATATATATATATATATATATATATATATATATATATATATATATATACACACATATATTCTATCACTGATATTATTCATGGTCTGCATGGGGTTGCTGCCTTATTTGCTGTGTGTGTTTTTAGGAGGCTGATTAATTGTTTTGATGCAACGTTTTCGAACTTGATCGTAGCTAATGTGCTTGAAGGGCTTCGTCTGGTTAAAAACAATGAAGCTAAAATTAGCGTAACGTCACCCCGCTGCTGGAAAAAATTAGCATTCTTGGACGCATAATACAGACAGTGGTCAGTCAGTGAAGAGCACTGCAGCTCTGCCAGACGCTCAGTAGCATTTGGCTCTGACACCGAAACCAAAAAAGTGTGACAAAATAAATGTCATATCTCAGTCTAACAGCCATTGCAGACATGATTAGCTTTACATTGCCGTCTCAATACTCCAGTGCATGATAATAAAGTAATAAAGTATTTTTTCCGTACTGACTTCCAGATAAAGCCGCTCCACCAGTTCATTTAAAAACTGAAACTATGACAGCTGCTGTCATTAGAAATTCATTGCAAGTCAATTAAGTCAGTGAATCAATTAGCAGAATGAACACTATGTATGTGATATCTTCTTAATTACTCGCTAACGTTGTATGTCCTCGCGCCATGTGGTCCCTCTGTCTGCTCTTTTCTGCCTTTTTTGCTTTGACTCCAGCCACAAGAAGAAGATGAGGAGGAGGGAGGAGGGAGGAGGGGGAAGGCGTCGATGCCAGCGGACCGGCCCCAGCTATTGGCTCCCCGCTTGCCAGTCGGGGGACTCCGCTCTCCTCTTTTTTACAGTAGCTCCAGTCTTCTCTCCCCTGCAACCTCCCTCCTCGACTTTCTCCTTCCTCCCGCCGAGCCCTTTTTCTCCAGCGTGTTAGCTCTGCTCTGCAACGTGCCGCGGCCACGTGCTGGCGGCCACCTCACACCACAGACTGGAACCTTGACCTCGCAACACCCCCCCTCGAGGCCTCCCTCAGTGCTCCCTATTTTTTCCCCTCTCGTTCCAAAATACTTTTCTCTCTTCCAGCGAAACTGTCCCACTTTCTCTCTCTCTCTCTCCCTCCTCCTCTTCTTCTCCTTCTTCTTCCATCCCTCTTTGTCCCAGTCAGAGTGCATCCTGCTCTGTGAGAAGCCAGCTGCCTGTGACTGGAATCCCTCATTACCCTGCCGACTTTGACGTAGCTGCGGAATTATATTTATCCGCCGCGTCTTCCATAGAATTCCCCACCCAGGAAACAGACACAATTGGATCGAGGAACATGTGGAAGAATAAATAATTATTCCATACAGTGTCTAAAGAGTAACCAGAAAAGGGCCCCCGAGCCCAAGGGATCATCATAAATGCAGTGCAAGCAATTACTCCGACTGGCTGTCACGTCACTCTCTGTTTAGAAAATGCTCCCGGTGGAGGCACAATGTGCATACTAATCAATACAAATGCGTGGGGAGGGGCTCCCGAGGAGCGCACGAGGATGCTCATCCGCCGTTGCCAAAGAAGGGCGGCATGTTCACACATTAAAGCAGCACCTATGGCGGCGCTTTCTTCAGTTTCATTAACGGCAGGCGGAAGCTCGAATGATTGTTTCAAAGGCCCTCCTCTCATTAAGTAACTCGGCGCTTGTTTCTGACACATTCGCCCGCGACGGCACACGTGTAGTGCTATTAACGGCGCCGCATTCTCCCATGTATCACCCAGGCAAATTGGCTCGCCTTTGGGATTCGGACTGTGTTTTTTGACGCCGGGCGTGCAGGGGGGTGGTGGGTAAAAAAAATGCAGCCTTGCTTGTGATTACATTTTTCATGCCCAAAGAGAAATAGGAAAGAGTGTTTCAGCTCACTTGCTTTCATAATTTAGCAATTACAGCAGCAGGGAAAAATAACTACACGAGGTTAGGCATCCTCCGAACACTTTAAGGAATGACTTGCTAACTTTTTTTGCGGATGTTTCCCCTCCTTTTTTCATATCTGCAGAAATGTCCTTGAACATTCATCAGCGGAGCCTCGCTGCTGATTACATCTCCCTCCTCACTTGATGAGTCAAGTGTGAAAGTGTGATAGTGTGCGTCTGCTTCCCTGCAAACCTACCTGGCCTAGTTTCACCCCCGACAAACACCTCACCTTAACTCTGCCGCGACACCCCGAGCCTCACACGGAATAAAACATGCGCGCCAAGTGACGCACTCCGCCTGTCACATATTTGAGCATTGTTCCCTGATTGCTCTGTGAGATATCCATCAGCTCAAAGCCTTATTCCCCCCCCCCTCCGCTTCCCTCTCTTGCAGCTTAGGCTGGCAGTCAGCCTGCACACATTAACACTTGCGAACGCAGGCGGCCGCATGCAAACGCGGGCATGCGCACACTTCTAAAGAGCTGCAGGAAGGCAGGGGCCGATCACATCATGCAAATCGCTGTCGCTTGTCGGGACGTGCGCGGCATCAGAACAGAAATTAAAAGAGGGGACGGCTGAGGAGGAGGAGGAGGAGGAGCGCAGAAGGCGGAGGGACTTCCAGGCCGCGGCCATGTTTTTCCAAAGCTTTTGTGTTCTTGACCCCCTCCGGTTCCTCTTCACGCTTGCCTGGCCGCGGTGACAGAGTGTGTGACATGCCGTCGGACACCACAAAGGTCAACAAGATAAGCATATGGCCTTTGGGATAATAGAAACAGAGGAGAATATGTATGTCGGCCTGTGTATCACCTTAAATCCTCCCCCTCCTCCTCCTGTTCTCTCTCCGCTGGTCACCGGCTACAGGTGGCTAGCAAGGTGACACGGCATCTTGTTGTCGGAAGCATGAGCCGGCCATATGCCCGCGCGTCTGTGAAAAGCTGTTTTCCCTGTTAGGCAAGCGTATGTCCGTGCCAAAAGTTGCTGCT
This sequence comes from Pagrus pagrus, assembly GCF_965226575.1. Lineage (NCBI taxonomy): Eukaryota > Metazoa > Chordata > Actinopteri > Spariformes > Sparidae > Pagrus > Pagrus pagrus. Next base: position 13,268,776 of record NC_140206.1, on the reverse strand, counting down.
ACATCGGCGGACTCGTTTACTTTCTTGTTGTCGGCGTTTGCTCTCTTCATCCGCGGACATCTGGGACGGCGACTGGGCTAAAACGAGAGGACGGAGCGGGATTGTTTTTTTCTCTCATCTCCGTTAATCTCCTGATCAACATGGGATGAACAAAGTTTTAAAAACAACAACAGAAATAAAAGTTGCGTTTCTGAATGCTTTTTTTGTTTCCACTTAGGGAAAAAAAAAGAACCCCCATCTGAAAGAATTATTCAGATTTAGATATCAACAACGCTCCTCCGGTGGTAAAACAGTAAAATATGCCATCTGTTCCCACATTACAAACATACAAAAGCACTGAAGCTCAGGCAGCTAATTTATCCAAAATGTTGGTCTTGCAGTCTGGGAATTACACTCACAGCCAAATTATTCCTCCTGCATTGCAGCACTTTTCTCCGGTGAGTGATGGTCCTTTAACAAGCTCCTCTCGACGGCGCCGAGGATCCCCGAGCTTAATGATGTCTGCCATCACACCCACAGCAGCTCAAACAGGTGAGGTCGGGAGCGCGTTTTTTTCGTCTCGGCGCGGGCAAAGTCACTTTCATGATGGTGAATAATTTGTTTGTTTAAATAAGGAGTTGGTTCCCGGAATGATTGTCGCCGTGAAGGTGACACTGCGATAAGCCTTCAGAAGCCGCTGTACCTTTTTAAAGAGTCATGTTCAGGTGTTTTTAATAATCCACGGAATGAGATGTTGTGGTTACAGGCAGTTCAGCAGCTTGTGTGACTATGAACCTCTCATCCGGCCTGCTTTTATTTTGTTTGAATTGCATTGAAAAGTATCATTATATCCTATGATGGAATTACTTTAAAAGTTACGTCAGGAAAGCTGGTTCAGAACATTTTGTGACGAGGTCATGGCCTCTGAACAACAATGGCTACTAGAGAGAACATATAAAGGACACCAAGACCAGATTACATGGTAAAAACCCATCATCTGTATTTTCTTTCTTCCTACTGAAAGGAGCACTAAAAGAAATTCAGAAATGTTTTTTTTTCTTTTTTTTTCTTCTCAGAACTGAATAAACAAGCTGTTCTCAGAGGAGAATAAGGTCCCCAGAACACTGTTGGAAGCTAGGAAGGTGGCAGGGTCCGCCAAACAAAGTAAAACCCTTTAATGTCCTTTAAGGTCAGTTTGTTTATTCAGTCATGAAAAGTTTGTTTATTAAGTTTGCTTAGGCATAAAAAAAAAACAATCAGTCAATGAAGATCTTTCTCCTCTGATTGAAAACAAGAAATAAACAACAGGGCACGCCATGCAAATTCAGATCATCCCCCTGAAATTATAAAATAATCTAACTGAAACCAAAAAAATGAATAAATAAATAAATAACTGGACTACTGGTGATTTCCAGCCCAAACTAAAATAACAAAACCCCACAATGTAAGCCATGCTCAGGCAAAATATTAGCAAAGAACAAGGGAAAAAGAGAAATCCGTAAAGCTATCTCCTGTTGCTGCAACAACCAATTGTTTTATTAACAGTTAACCTCCAAATAATGCTGAAGTCATTACTGGTTTATTTCATTGTTCTCCCTAAAGGTAGTCAAATTTCAACAAATAAAAATATACCAAAAATCATCATGTGAAACACCCTCTGAGAGTTTTTTTTTACTCGGGGACTGTCCAATCTGTCCCCATTCATTGACTATAAATTATTCTCATCATGCACAAGCGCCACAAAAGAAATCCTTTGTGAACACTGTCCTTGAACAAAGATTTTAAATCAGAACCACAGGCAGTAGATGAAAATCAATTTGGTGATAAAAAAAAAAAAAGCAGAGGAAAGAAATCGAAATTTGTCCTGACAGTACGTGTCCCACCAGGCAGGTTAAGGTACCACAAAAGCCTATTTGCTCACCTTCTGTGCATTTATTTGGCTGTATTAATGTGATGTTAAAGACAAAATGTTTTCCTCATCGCCTGGATTTTTTTATTTACTTTTTAAAACAAGCTAATCTCCATCCTCTGCAAAGTTTCTGCAGGATCACTGATACCACGCGTATTAGCCCGAGGGGCCGACCATTGGCTCCGGGCTTGCTGTTAAGAGATACAAGCTATGTTTGGACACACTCCACGGTCCCATGTGCACTCACCGCGGAGAATCTCCTTCAGGTGTGCACACACCTTGTGATGTGACATGAATCCACCGCGGAGATTTCGCACGCGGCCGCCGTTTCGAAGCAGCAGAACGGGTTGAATGCGGCGCGGCGCCCCTGCTAAATATTAATCTGCCTTTTTTGTCTTATCACTTCAGCTGCATGTGTGTAACGTTTGGCAGGATGCTGCCAGTGCTCTGGATCAGCCCAGGGGAAGCTGAGAGAGGGAGAAACTTGGAAGGCACCTCATCACAGGACCCCACCAGATGCTGGAGTTGTTCACCCATCGAGCATGAAATTTTGTCTGCGGGGAGATGATTTATAATTTTACTCTTACTGCTGGGGGAAAACAGGGAGAGAGAGACACTGAAAGGGGGAGAAATACATATCTAGTGTTTTTCTCTTTGCCAGCGAATTCCTGAATGGTTTCCAGGCTTTGATTATTTTTCATTCTGTGACTGCAATAACACGGAGGGGGGAGAGAGAGACGAGAGCGATGAAGAGTACTTGGTATTTAGTTGGGTTGAGGGGTTGGAGGCAATGGTCCTTGCCGACGCTGTGTTTGCATGAGTCCACAAAATCATTACAGCGCACCACACTGGCTGGCCATCGAGCATGCATCTACCAACAGCGATCAGCTATACATCAATTCTTATTTTGAGTGAAGCTAAAATTGATGGTGCTTGCTCACAGTCAGGAGGGCTAAGTGGAAAGTTCCCCGTTGTGGCCCAGGGACAACAAAAACCTGGTTTTCCTTATTAGGACAATTAGCTTCAACGTCCTGTGGAGGAGTGTTTTTGTCAATTACTGAGCAGTCAGGAACATTGCCTGGTTTTAATGACAGTAAAATGTGAAAGAACTACATGCTTTGTGGGGGAAGTTTGGCACTGCGAAGTCAAACTTTTTTTTTTTTTCCATTCCTTCATTGTTTTATATGTGTTCTTGTGCTTGGAAAATGTCTTGAAAGTTAAAAAGCCCAAAGTCCAGACCAAAGGAGCTCCTCTCTCCCACAAAAAAACACCGCTCCTGAAAGCCTCGTCAGTGGTCCCGCCTTTTATTCGGTGACTTTGTGACATCACACTATGTCACCATGTCACACATTTAGCACAGCTACTCTGTTGTTAGCGGTGCTGGCTCAGGCGTGTGTGAGCTGGCCAGTCAGACCAGACTAAGTATTCAGGAGGCGGAGCCTAAACGAGACAGGAGCTAAAACAGAGTGTTTCAGACAGAGTGGTGCAGCGCCAGACAGTATGAGAAAACTGATGTGTTTTTTGAGCATCAGGCCAATTCAACTAATTTCTTAGAAGGGCCAGGTTTGAAAATAGAGAGCAGTGCCAGACTATTACATTTTCTATGTCTCAGCTTTAAAGCTGGCAATTTGTGCAAATTTTTTTGGAACACATCTTTGAAAAAGAAACCTCATACGTACAAAAGTGTGGGGAAGAAAAACAACAACAAAAAATCAAATTGAACAAAAAATGATTCAACCTTTTACTCTTAAATTCCCTCTGCTTTAACTTTTAAAAAACTTTTTAAAAGTATTTTTGTGCAACAGACATAGCTAATGAATGGGCTAATTAGCCTACCAACAAAATGATCAAAGGGCTTGAATGAGGTTGCAAAATGGCTGCTAGCTGAATGAACCAGATCTACATTTTGCCAACAGGTCAGTACAAGTATAAAGTTCAAAGATTTTATTCTGTATTAGGTTCAGTGGTAGGTTCAAAGATTTGTGAATTAGATCAAACGTTTGTATCAATTAAGACATCATGAATTCAAATTCAAGACTGTATTTTACTTTAAAAGACTAAAATGTATTAAAAAAATCAAATCAAATCAAATCAACTTTATTTATATGGCACTTTTCATACATTTCAGTAGCACAAAGTGCCTCTTTTTAATAACATCAACATTCTCTGCGGCCCTAAGGTTCTCCGGGAGGCTGTTCCACAATCGGTGGCCATAATAACTGAATGCCGCCTCCCTGTGTGTTCTAGTTCTAACTTGTGGTATCGTTAAAAGGCCAGCACCGAAGGACCTCAGGGTCCGCGAGGGTTGATAGGGTAAAAGTAATGCAGATAGATAAGAAGGCCCAAGACCGTTAAGACACTTGTAAAAGAACCTTAAAATCAATCCTGAAGCGCACAGGGAGCCAATGCAGCGATTTTAAAACAGGTGTAATATGCTCCCGCCCTCTGGTCCTCGTCAGCACTCGTGCAGCTGAGTTTTGTAATAATTGTAAGTTATGCATGCTCTTTTTGGGAAGACCAGAGAGCAGGGCATTACAATAATCTAAACGACAAGAGATAAAAGCATGCATCAGTACCTCCGTGCTGGCCTGAGAGAGAAACGGGCGGACTCTGGCTATATTCTTAAGATGGTAAAAACCTATCTTTGTTATGTTACATAATTTATTATTAATAAAAAGACATTGCCAGTATCACGGCAGTTTGCGAAGTTAGTCGAACTTAGTCAAAAAGGATTCATGTACATGGACATGAATTTTTAGGTTATTTTTCTGACACTTATCAAGACTTTTAAGGTCCACTTTTTTAAGAAAATTGATTTTTGAGTCTCATTCCCAACTCGTCAAATACTGCCACTTTGGGATGGCAATCGGCCTGACCTACAATCCCAAAGTGCCCCAAAGTGAATCCTAGAGAGACAGTTCCTGACTTGTTTACAAAATGATCACATTTTCGATAACTGTAACCAATGTGCTTTTGTCGCCGAAACCTAACAATAGACTGGATGTGAACACTGGATTCTGATGTGCCAGTCCTGGACTTTGTACGCCCATTATCCATCCCAGCCACCTCCGTGCCCCATGGCCCCAAGGTTCATCCATGTAGTGTTTCATTCAAAAGAAACGTGGTGCAGACACAAAAGATAGTCATGCTGACAGTCACAGTTTAAAATTCCCTTCCATGTACACAAATCCTTTAGATTACACAGACTGCCATCACACTATATTGTGTAAGACCATGGCTTATAGATTTCAAAGTATTTCATAATCAAATTCTGGATCCAGAATTGGGTGTTTTCTTGATAAACCTAATGTATTGACCAGTCCAAATCTCCCTCTTTCGCTCATTTTCTTCTAATTCTATTTATAGGTGGACGATCTACCCACTGGCTAAACCTACAACCCTTTATGCAAGTCAATAAGAAGCTTTGACCTCCCGCTCAGCAACAAAAAGCATATAAAAGGCAGAGAGAACTGGCGATTTAATCGCCAAGCTCCGATGGTGGTGATATGTTGCATCCATTTACTCGATAAATAATTCTAAATTGATGGAGGAATCAAGTTAAACACTGACGGACAACATTTTTATTGAGGCTATTGAGGGGTTATGGACCATTTTCCATTAAAGCGATGGTAAGTCTGATTTTACTGGCTCATTGCACAAAATGACCATATTACAGTCTGATAGGGTTTCTGATCAATACCAGTATCTTTAAACTATAACCATGCACCAGCATTCCATCCACAGTTATAAATTACCTTTTAATATTTCTGCTGGTTCTTTGCCCTAATTAGTTTACCCATCTCAACAGAGCAGCAAAGCCATTTTTCAAGAATCCAGGCGCTCACACACGATTCCCATCCTTTTTGAGTCACTACACCTCTAAGATTCCACAAACAATCTTTGTAGGGTGAAAAAATAGCAAGTTGAAACAGATTGCGTCTGACATGTATGTTCCACGTTGCATGTGTCATCTATTTGCCCTCTGGCTTCTCTAATCCACTCCCGCGTCACTCCAAATCAGAACTTGTGTCATTCCGAGATGCCTTTTTTTGCCTCGTCTCTTTGAGTGAATGAATGCGGTGAAAGCGCCTGGATGTAATTGACCTTGTAAAAGCTGAACGTAACGCCACAAAGACAGAACTAAGTGAGTTTAACTTTAAAGTGCCATCTATCCAAATCCTCATCTTGAAACAATCAAGTGGCTTCTGAAATACCTTGATGTCGGTTTGAAACGACACCTTTTGTGGATGTGAAACTAACTCAAATGATAGAACCGGCTTGTGTGGACTTTTCTGTCGGCAAGCAAACTCTGACCTACCCCCACCAACTTTGGTTCCACTCACCGCCTCGTCAAAAACCTTAAATAGATTTTTCTAACCTTCACTTATCCGGGGAAGGTTCACTGAGCCCGTCCGTTGCTTTTTTCTTTTGTTTTGAGAATGGCCCTGCTTCACTTTTATACACTTACACACATTCACACCTGGGAGCTGCCCGGCACGACCACGATCTTCCAACATTAGCCTCACAGGAATTCCTCTGGAGCTGATGGGGATTAATTGTCTTGCTCAAGGGCATCTCAATGGGAATTGTGGAGAGAGGGGAGCGTGTTTCTCATTAACTTTCCTGTTTAGATTTTCCGGGCCGTTTGGGGAAACTGAACCGGCCACCTCTGTCATCTCTTTTTTTAGGCTGCATGAGTTATTTTGTCTGCATGAGTAACTGATGCCCCCAATCTTCTGTTGTATAATTATATCCAGGGCTGCAGTGCTTGATTCTGATCTCTCGGCTGATTTTCAAACATCTTAGTCTTGGTCTACTTTAGTTATGTCCCATATTAGGGCTTTTTCCTTTGAACGACTTGGCTTTTGAAGACTTCACAAGACTGTTGGGAATGAAAACTTCTTCTATCTCCCTTGACATTTTACCTACATCTGTTTAAAATTGTAATTGGCTCTATTGGTCCTTGTGTGCTCTCCATAATCCACATTCTCTGATATCTTATGTTCCTGCTAATTTCAAATAAAGGCTGTTGTTCAAGCACTTCTAAGAAAAGCAAATCTCGACCTTTCTTTGTCCCAAAACAATATTCTTCACAATTACCAGTCTGGTTGCACTCAGTAGAAACAGCCCTCCTCAGAGTCTCATATGACATCTTGATGCATGATGATGCTTACCTTGCATAGCATAGATTCAACATGATAATGAGCCACAGTGGTTCAGACCAATCAGCATCCTCTGAGGCTGGCTGCTAAGGATGAGGTTTATTAGTGACAACCAGTGAGAGTACAACAATGACGGCTCCTGAAGATGTATCTTTTCTTGATGAAAAAGATGTTTCTGCTCTTCCTTCGACTGGTTTCTGCAAGAGTTTGATTTTCTAACACTCTCCGCTGGTGGACACTTATCCCCTTTCAACCAAAGTTGAACCTGAGTTTGTTCAACCTACAAACCTTTTAAGAACTGGTTTTCTTTTCCACAGGCATGAACGCCACCAGAGTCACATCGTCAAGTCACTGAATACATCTCCAATTTACCAGCATTATAGGAACAACTATGGCAGACTACATCAAGTGTTGCTCCTGGCTTTGCACGTCTACATTGGCATCCAAACATGACCAGTCCTCGGACGACTGTTGCTTCGATATAGCGTTGAAGCCAACATATGCATGTTGTCCCAGTTGGGTTTCCCCAACAATCAAAACATGCACATTAGGCTAATTCTCCAATCAGTGCCCTTGTCCAAGGTACTGGCTAAGATCCAAAGTGGTCACGGGCACGTACAATGCCCACTGCCCCATCGGGATAGGTTAAATGCAGAGTATCAGTTTCACCATGTTGTAGATTGTACGATATGTGAATTTGATTCATTCTTGTTAATCCAGCTGAAAATCAGTTTGAACTAAGTCCCATTGTGTAACTACGTGAGATAGAAATGGCAATGAAATCATCTTGACTATCATAATTCCCTCTGGACCTTTTTGTCATTGACAAGGTGTCCAGAACGCCTTTGACTGGGTCATCATCAAGGTCTCATGGAACACCTATCGCATTTTCTCCTCACTACCCCCCAATCAAATGCAGAATACCATTCAAGAATCTTATGATCAGTTGTAGACCTCTGCATGATCACACACCTTTCACCACCTTTTTTTTTACACCTAACTTTAAACTTTAGCAGAACTGTTTTTCTGTAGTTGAAACACTGGAACTCCCTTTGGACTTAAGATCTGTCGACATTATGCACCCCCTTTTTAGAAGGAGCTCAAGACCCAGTTGTTTAGACTTGCCTTTGTGCCATTATTCATATATTCTATTTAATAGTGTTTTTACTCTCTTGTGTGTATTTTATGTGTGTTGCCTTATTTTAATGGTGGAGCACATTGTGACATTTTGCCTTTAGGATGTACTTATAAACTGACTTACTTAAGGCTTGTGGGTCTCATATGACGAGTTTCACAACTGGTTTTGGGGCACTGTAGCCAAAGGAAGTGTCTTTCTGGCACCACCGGAGGAGCCTTTGTCTCGTCACCCTTTTATGATGCATTCGGTCTTGAAATATTGACTTTGAAGGAGGCAATTCAGACTTGCCCTTGGTCTGAATAACTGTTGAATGTTGCCTTTATTTTTTTAATCTTCCCATCAAATGTGTGTGAACAGACATTCTTCAACACTGACTATACAGCATCAGGATAGAACCTGACCCAACAATAAATACTTTATAATAAATTAAAAATCTTTCTATATAAAAATGCGTCAAAGGTCACATAGATGCAATACTCCGCCTGCAAGAATGTAATGTTCCTCCCACATATACTGTTTGACTATCTGATCTCATGCCAATGATGTAAGACACAGTTCAAATTCCATCTGTTCTGAATCCAAAGCTCAAAGCCACAGTAAATAAGATCTATGTCCAAAATAGAGTCTTCTGACCTGGAAAACCCTAAAATTCAATGACGCATTGCAGAAAAGTAAAGTTTTTCATGCCCTTGCACTCAGCACTTTCATTACACAAAAAAACCTGAGGTAATCGCTTCAAGAGCTCCAACAATTGAGGGGATGTCATTGTCTTGTGGAAGAAAAGCTTCTTTAGTCAGTCACCCTTAGAGCCTCTATCATTAGACATCCATCTTAACACCAAATAATAAGGTTCTGTCTGGGTGGAGGGCAGTTGTAAGATGTTGAAAGTCTAACACAGATTTGGTACACTCACATACAATCCTTGTTAGATATTTAGTCCCTTAAGGGTTACATGTATTGTATGGCTTGTTTATTGGATCAGCTTTTAGCCAAACTGGAAAGCTTTAGCTCATTTTGTAGAGCAGGAGCCCAGGGTGCAAGTCCTTGTGTAGGCAAAGGTTTAACTTAATTTTTCCATTAATCATTGTCTACTTCACAGTGCATGGTCACAGTGTTCCTGTTTGTGTGCTGCGCTGTTTGATGCCAATGTCATTTGTACTACATGTACATATTTTGCTGTATAAGAGGTATCCAGCATGAGTTTAGCCAGGTTTCTCTGAATCAAAGCCCACATCTGATGTTATCATCTTGTGCCAGAGCCAAAATGATGACAGGAAAATTGCCATAACAGCGTGAAGCAGGGATGAGATTGACGCAAATGTTCCCAGCAACCACCATGTAGCTTAAATCGTCAACTGAAAACTGTGTCAGTAGGATGTATGTCTCACTCACTAGTGATTGCTTCGAAAACAAATAAAAGGAACATGATTTCAGACTAGATTAAAAAAAATGAATTGAAATGTCAAATAAGGGAGATATTTTTGCTTCTCTTCAAAATCTGTAGTTAATTGCTTGTAATTGCTATTTAATACCATATCATGCACTGCAGTTGAAAATAGCTTGTTGGCTGAAATTGTCTTGAAGATGATTTATTTGATCTTGAAATATGAACCTCTCATGTCTCTTTAGACCCTGAAGACACTCTGTAATTAATCCTATTAAAAGGACCTCCTGTGGGTTGCCACGAACTGGCCGCGAGAGATTGTTTTGAGCATAATCCTGTTTAAATCAATCAAAAATAAAAACCACAATAGCTAGTGTTAATTCTTTTTGCAGGGGAAAGCTAAGACTATTGTCTTTCATAGCATCACCCTGTACACTAGTAATGCCATCACTGTGTTACGCTTCGTGGGTGGTGACACAGCCGTTTAGCTGAGATTATACTCGTATATGAATAAGATATGTGATTATCAAGAAAATTACATCACATTTAGCAAAACCAGTGTAAGCTCTGTGTATTTTAAACAATAACTCCTGCTCATAAATATCAGCCAACATGTTCTCACCCCCAACTCATCAAGTATAGCAGCTTGACAGGTGGCCTTAAGCTTCAAACTGTGTGTAGTTACTTACCCCTCTAGCAGTAGTCTCAGACGTGAAGGTCTGCAGGGTCAGGTTTGCAATTAAACACATAACGTCTAAACGTTAAAATAAAGCTTGCTGGCAAACATTTCATATATCATAATGAATTATGACTTTTGGACAGCTATATACGTTGTGGAAAAAGTCCAACTTTGGTTAGGTTTAGGCACATGCAGTAGGCCATAGCAATGTATCTGATGTGGGCCAGATCTGGGCCAAAATAATTGCTCTCTGGGCTTGGTTAGGTTTAGGCTCCAAAACTACCTGGTTAGGTTTAGGCACTAAAACTACTACACTTCAAATACGGACGCTATAGGATGCCACCGACCCAACCTACAATCCCAAAGAATACGTATTTGATGAGTTGGGAATCAGACTCAAAAATAAACTTTCCTTACCAAGTACATTGAAGAAATATTTTTTGTTTGTTTCTACCTTCTGACTTGTTTTGGATTAAAATGTTTTGTGTCCTTATATAGTAACATTTGATTAAAAATAACAGTTTAATCTCTGACTAATGTTGTCAACATATTGCCAATTAATATTCTCATATTGCGCAGATGTTAAGAGATATGAAGCACTTGAATATAGTCTAAGAAATTAGTTCATATAACCACCATCAGGACAGATGTGTTCGAACAGTCTTTTGTTAGACTGACAGATTTCTTAAAGTTAACAGATTTCCTAAAGTTAATACATAATGTTAAGGGTGCCATAGTTTTTTCATAATTTCATACAATGCAACACATTTGGCATTTGTGACAGGAAAAATTGAGAGGCTGTTCAATTGGTACAGTTCCAATTCATCCTATTTGTCAAGAGGCAATTTTATAATTACATGTAGAAGGAAAGTTTTCAATAATGAATAATTAGCGAAGTAGTATGTACATGCGGTTAATTGAAATACATTTTCAAGGACATTCCTCTGGAAAAACTGCTCAAGTAAACTTAAACGACTGCCTCAGAACTGCCTCTTTATTTTACCCTATAATTGGTACCAGCTTTGTTCTTTCCCAAGAATTTAAACAGAAATTTGATTGGAAACTCTGGGTGCATTAATCAGATTAGTGCCTTATTCTGGTTATGATCAGGCTCTCACAGTGTACATGTCCACGCATTGATTGAGACAGACTCGCGCTGCCAGCCCAGACAGATCAGTGAAAAGTGTGGGTTCCCCCGCTCCTGACCGATGTGATCCTGCCGAACAGTAATGATGACAAAAGTATCTGTGTGACAGAGTGCCCACGCAGACACAAACTGAAGAATCTTGAAGGTTCTTTCATCTTGTGTGGAGGTCAGTGGGAGCGGCGAGAGAGGCACAATGTATTGTCCAAACACTGACTTGTAAATAATGGGCAGAAATGGTAAACAGCGGGATGCCATCTCAGGCAAAAATGATGAGATGAGGCTGCAGAACGGGGCTGCAGAAACAGTGTGCTTCATTTGTTAAAAAAACAGATTTATCTAACCTCTGCAGCGTGGTGTCTTATCTCAGAAACAAAGAATCTGGTTTTACATTGATAATCACAAAGAATACACATTCACTTGGTGCTCTGGGATGAACGATGGATCATTATAGTGGTTGATGACTTTTGAAATTCATCATAAGCTGGATTAAAAGAAAAAACACTTGAATTCAATAATTCATGCGCATTCAGGAAACAGCAAATCTATTAATGTCTCCATCATATCTTGGCAGCCCATTTGTATGGAAGATAGTGACAACTTCCTCCAGTCCAATCCATTCTTCATGCATTGGCAAACACAATATATTTTATGATTTTACTGAATTTACAAGCTTGCAATAGGCATTATTACAGAAAGAGCCCGGAGGAAATTACTATATAGTGCCTATAAATTGTCACTGTACATATCACCCTGTGTACATTGTGGTTTATTGATAGTTTTTATAGTTCATTCCACTGTGATTAACTTTAATAACCATTTCCTTATTTCTGAAATGATATCTTTTTTCATTCCCCTGCCTTTTCTCTCCCACCTCCAGATTTTTCTTCATCTCCTTCAATTCTTCTCATTCTCTTCTTTTATTTCTACTCTTAAGCTTCCTGTTGTTCTCCTGCTTCCTCTCTCTGTACCTCTTTATTTCTGCCTATACTTGTGCTACTTTATTCTTCATAAAAAATCTTTCTTCTGCTTACCTTTCTTATTAACTTTCTACATTCTTCATTTTCTGTATATTTAGAGCATTGAACTTCATTCTTGATCCTGGGAACATATACAGTAAGTGAGTCTTGAAAGAAGAAATAGACAACTTCTCAACCTCATATGTTGGCACCGCTGCCACAAAGCTGACCACTGCTGGAAGCCTGGCTAGTCTCCAAAGCAAAAAACAACTATAAGTATCCCAATCTGACCAGAAAACCCAGATCTCGGTGCTATCAAAAGACAGAATAAAACACCCAGTTGTTAATAAGATTGTTACTTGCTGTTCTAGTAGAATGAATGCTGGTTTTGAACTGTGTCATGTCCCTGTGGTAAGGAGAAACATATCAGCGGGGAACAGACTTTGACACAACACCAGAGCTCTCCATAGAGTGAATTTTCTCCATTGAGTGAATGCTGTCCATTCATTTTTGTTTTACCTCGGTTTCTATCACTCTCCCTCTTCACCTCCTTTGCCTCTTCTATCAGTGGAGTTCTTTATCTTTTGCAGTGTGAAGTTTCCATGGTTATCCCAGCTGTTCCACCGTTGCCTAAGGATAGCGACCAGGTAAAACAATGCCTCTTGGTTGCGCAACCACAGGTACACATCCTTTTTGTTGTAATTCCAACTTTCACTTGTTTTTCTGGGAAAAGCCAGCCCTTGGCAGTCCGACAATATGAACAGGTATCCAAAATCCCCCAGACAAAGCCAAAGAGTTTAAAAACAAAAGAAGTTAGGCCGATATTCACAGGATAATAGACTCAAAAGGTGCAAGGACAAAAGAAGGAAGAACAAGGGAACAATTAACAAGGAACAATAATAGTATCAATAACATAAAAACATAACCTTTAACAGCAGACCAAGACATAACAATTTCATTACACACCTTTTTTCTTCTTCCTCCTGTCCAATCTTATTGGATTTTATTCCACCAATAAACAAGGTCTGTACTTGACAGCTTTGGTTTTTGTTCAAACGGTCTAACAAGATAGTGTGGGGTTCTTTTAGCGCAGCCTGGATTGAATGTGTGGATGTCAGAGTTTGTCAATAGATGTACACAGCAACTGACACAATGTCAAGATCCAGTTCTCTCCCAGAATTCACCCAGGTCAACACTGAACATTACATACACCGATGGTCAATTTGGAATGCACTGACAATGTATTTTGTCCTACATATGATAACTTGTTGAATAAACACCCCTAGATCTTAAGTTATGTGCTCACAATCACTTTTTCTTCCTCATTACATTTCAAAAGACTTTTGATTATCTGTCGAGGAAGCATGCACATCCCGATTTCTTGGCAATTTCTCCCTAATTATATAAGATGCGGGAGCATGCAAAATGACAGATGGGTCATTCTAGTGATCCGGGAGACGGAGAGAATCATTTCCCCAATGATCCCGACACCAAAAAACAGACAACAAAGTGCATCATCTGGACTGCATTAGCAGTCTGTCTCATTATTTCGAGGAGTAATTTAAAAAAACATCCAAAAACTTGATCTGTATTTGGAGCAGAATCCAAAGACTGGAGGTTTGCGGAGAGTAAACAGATTTTAATGATGGTAACAACCAGATTTGACTCTCAAATGTAATTTTCCTTGACTATTAAACTCGGCTTTATTAGAAGCAGTTATTTGTATTTAGAATGTCAGAAAAATAGAACAAGATGATCCGAACATTTGCAGCCTTTAAAGCTGCTGTAGCCTTGAACGACGTGAATAACTTCTTCGCAAGAACAAACAAAAAAAGCTCAAATTTCACCTTTATCCTGCTAAGTTATGCACAAAGGGCTCATTGTCCCCCAAGTCATCCTTCTGCTCGACATTTATCCTGGGACAGAGTCAGCGGGTGGTTGACATCTGCCGAGGGATGGGGAGTGGCAGGGGCACCACCTCTCAACAGGTGCCCATGATTAGCATGAAAACGGTCCTGCCAAAGTGCGGAAAGTGAGACTAAAGAGAGGGCAGATACGTCAAAGCATAGTTCAGCTCATGTTTATGTATACGGATGTTAAGCAACTTTCTTTTGACCGACACTCAAAGACACCCGGAAGGTTGTAAAGGTGGAGGAGAACAACTTTGCTGCTGTGATCATCCACGTTTTAAGCAAAGATTCCTCAAAGACTTGTACAACCTTCCCTGATGAGTACAAAGAACTGACAATCAGCCGTGGAACAAAAAAAAAAACATGCTGCAACATCACACATCTTACAACCCTGCTTCCTTTTCAAACTTTGATCATGCACACCTCAGCCATGTCCCAGCCCTGCATGAGTTGCGGCTTCTTGCTGAGTTCATTCACACAAAAGAAAAGCAACAGCGTGCACACGCAGGGAATAAGTACAATCATATGTGCGCAAGCTGGTGCTGAAGCTAATCTTTTCGCTGCTACAATGCCGTATACGGACATTATGCATGCATGTGCGCATCCTCCCGTAGCCACTCATGCATACGAGGCCTGTGTACACCGGGCATCAGCCGGCGTTTCCCGAGGATCAGAAACCAAGCATCTCTTTGATTCGTCAGATCTGGGAGGCCTGTTCTTTATTCCCTAACGTTAGTAAAACGAGCACCTGCTGTGACTAATCTGCGGGATGAGGGGAATAAGACGGAGTAGATTTCTGCCGCAAACGTAAGGGCAGGAAATATCTATTTCAGGAGTGATACGGTTCAAAGATAATTTTCCACTGCAACTAAGTGTTGATATTTCAGACAATTATTTGAATTGAAGCAGTATGATTGGAGAGCTCTTGGTTTGCTCACAGGGCTGATACGGCTCTGGGTAGATCAGAAATATCAAGTCATAAAATTGCTCCGGTGGATGTGGCTTATTACTGACTTTTACACTGATGATATCACTGTGGATTTTACAGGAATGGAAAGACGTGCAGAAACTAACAATGCTACAATGGAACAATGCATAACGTCTGTTAGGATAAAACAACAATTAACTATGCTGACACAAACCACTTTATACACACCTCCAACTAATAGGATTTTGGTTCAACTAGTAGTTGAATTTAGGGTTACTTAGGGTTAGGGTTTGACCAAAACCCAACAGAGCTGTGCTACTGAGCAAAATATTTCAGATTTTTGTTTTAAAAAACAAACAAAAATTATTTATTATTATAAATTAAATGTAAAGGTACCTTTCATAATGTCTTATTATAGTCAAAAGGGTTAAATCAGGCCTGGGTGCATAGGCCTACAAGCCGAGATGGTGTATTTAGGTCCCCCTTGTAAAATTTTCAAGAGCACTTTAGAAATAGACACTTGAATGGCGATGAATGATGTTTGTTTCTTTCTTTTGTCGAAATACACAGGCCTGCATCAGTTATTACTTTTTAATCTTTCACGACAGAATTTTTAATAATTACAAGCAAAAATCCTAAGAATATTACATTGATTCCTCCAGAGGCAGGTTTGAAAATTATATTAAAAAACGATAATTCCTGATTATAGTAATTTTTTGTTTATTTTGTGGTTGTTGTTTTTTTTTTAAGTATTTCCACAGGTCAATATGAAAGATAGAAAGTTTACTTAAATTAACCACGAGGATGACATCAAATGATGTGGTTACCCCAACCAAATCTCCAAACCCTCCCGCTAAAATCCTACCACCCAAATAAAACATAATAGTCATATGTTTATAATGCAGATATGAACCCATATGCACATGTACTGTACATCTATGGACTTATTATTTATTAATACTTTGTGAGTGTTAAAAATCTACTCCTCACAAGTCACTCAACTTTAGCTGTCATATACATGCAGTGGAGTAAAAAGGAGCAAAAGAAAGAAAACCACAGTCTGTTCACCCTGCTGCCATCTGCCAAAAGATACAGAAGTATCCACTGGCTACTACGGAGCAGCTTCTTTGCTCAGGCTGTGAGGCTCCTGAACTCACCCTTAACACTCCAGCTTAACAAAAAAAGTTGTTTTTTTTCCCTGTGTAGCTGAAAATGACTATAATTTACATTTCTTTCTTCCGACCTTTTTGTTTTAAAATGGCAATTAAATGAACCTTTGAAATGGTAATGTCAAAGTATAGTCCCTCAAAATTATTCTTATGTGAAGTAATTGCGAGTGCTGGAGCAGGGTTTCTGATTGAGCAGTTTGTGGTTTGATCTGGTTGAGAAAAGTATCACCTAAGAGTTCTTTCAGGGTGAACGGAGGCCGTCCCTGCTACGAATGGAAGCTGTTCGGATATCCCACTGTCTTATTTATGAGCGAGAGCAAGGATCATGACATTGACTCCTAATTGATCGCATGAACATCAGTCATTCAGATAATGGTGGGGAAAAGAGAGTAAAGTCAAAACAGATGACTTCAGTGTGAACCGAAAAATATATTAAGTATATATGTAATTGTAGGATGCAATTTATTTTGGCATCAGTGCTCTGTGTCTTATCACTCCTTCTGAAAAAAAAACAAAAAAACACGTTGTGCAGCAGATAAGAGCACAGGGAGCGATCACTGCAACCCCCTCCTGGGAATCAAAGAGAACCGAGTCGGCAGGTAGATGCCGAGGTGTTGGCGGGAGTAGATAAAAAGTGTAGAAGCAGCAGGAGGCAGACAGAGCGGGTAAACATGAGGTGGACTCGGAGGGAGGAGATGTTATGAAGGTGAAAATATACCACCAGGAACGGAGGCTCCGTGTCGTGATTGACAAGTGAGTCCTTGTTCTGAGCCTCGTTGATGGGGAGGGGGGGATACTTTTGGGATGCAGCGATAGCGACCTGGAAGAGTGGCGAGAAAATGGACAGACAGATGGGCAGTGTTTTAAGCAGCAATGACAATCAGTCTCTCTCTGTACCAACACGTCGGTGCCCAGAAATTTTGGACCAAACGCTGAAGATTAACTGAACTGAATCTTTATTTATATTAAACAGCGATTAAAAAGTTTTAATTCCCATCTAAATACGATGCAAATGAAACATTTCAGAACATGAGGACAGTCTAAAAACTCAGTACAGTTATGTGGAATCACCCCTTTTCCGTGGCTTAGATTTAGGAGGGGTCACCTTCATAGAGGTTGGAGCATGACTCAGATTCACCGGACAGATAGGACAATAGTTTTTTCTTGCATAGGAACAAAAGCACCCTGTCAAGCCCTTTTCTCTTGTGCTTTCATTAATTCGAAAAAAAATACATATTCTGCACTAATGCCTTCATCCAGCCCCCATTATAGGCCTACACAGTATATGGTCCATGTAGTTATGGAAACACATCTCTTCGTTATTTCTTTCTGCATTTTGCTTGAATTTTTGAGTAAGCATTGGACCCTTTCATTCACTGAGAGTTCAGAGTATAGATGCATTCCAATGACTGTGTCCTTGGGAGCTGATGAGACATGAAATGCAAAATCAAATCCACAGAGGACAGTACATCAGAAACTATACCACAAGCCCTCGAAATTGGAAAATTCTTTATGAAACTGCATACAGTTTCCAAGTGGGTATGATCTTGGTCAAAGAGGTGACAAGAACCCTAGAGATCTAAAGAGTTCTTTGTCTGTGATGGAAGATTTCGCCGTAAGGACATTCATCGGCAGCAACTTTACAAGTCCGGGTTGTGAGTGCAGAGAGTGGAGAGAGGGAAAGCCACACTTGAATACAAAGTGTGATAGCAACCTGGGGTTTGTAAAAATTCATCCTGAGAGCATGTCACAAAAGATCTTGTTTTCTGATAATAGGAAATTAATTGAATTCTGCAATAGGAATGGTCTGGCAGTGCCTACATTAATATTTTTTTGTGATTGTGATGTAATTGCTTGGGGTATCTTCAAACACTTCATATCCCTGAAATCTGTACAACCTCAGCTAACAGGTAATGCAAGGCAATAAACAATTATAACTGATAACAAAAGTATTTAAAGGATGTCGTGAATTGAAAAAATGTTTTTTTTTCAATCAAACTTTACTAAATAAATATACAAAGCACATGATGCACATGATGAAATATTTATCATATTATATATATTAACTACAAAATACACTAAACAAAACTACAAATAACACTTTGTTTCATCTGCAATAGATCATATACTTATTGTGATATTTTTTGAGCGTATACAGCTCAATATGCTCACAACTACAAAATACACTTTAATTAAAACTACAAAATACAGACGATCAAAATTACACTTTTCTAAAAAATACTGACTCGACTTCTTTTAATTTCTCCTTTACAACTATCATTCTGCATTTCTGGCCCCTCCAGCCACTCACTGGTACGACTGCACACTGGCACAACATTTTGCACCACACGTCACATCATGTAATGACGATGCATATGCATCATGATTAGATTGAAACGAGGTTTCCTGCTGCTAAAAGGATACATGCTCTATCTATAATGGTTGTAATTTTAGATTGATTTAAAAAGGATCATGTCAACAACAATATCCCACTGCCACTTGATGGCATCCTGCTGGAGGTCCATTTTAACAGGGTTAAACTCTCCGACTGCATTTCAAAAGTTGTATGGAGTGCTGTTGTGGAAGCACGAGGCTGTTGCTGTGCCTTTCAGCTACAGTAACAGGACTGGGGGAACAATAACTGGAGCCAAGGTCAGGTATACTTTCAAAGACTCAGCTTCAGAGTCTCAATAACCTTGCAGGCCCTTTAACGTTAGACCTATAGACCTCAGTTGTTAACCTCAGACAGCAGAATTGAACACTGCAGTGGCTTCAGAACAATGTGTAGGTTCTTCAGTGGGATGACTCTAAGGTAGCAGATTATATGTTGAGCAAATCCACGAACAATGATGGGACAAAATCCAAAACCGTGAACGTGCCAAGCTCATGTGGAGATATCCAAAAACACTGGATTCTGTAGCCACTGCCAAAGAGGCTTATCAAGCACCAGTTTAAGGTGCTGAATACTTATTACATTCACATAAAGCTATGTTATTTCTTTATTTTTTGGGGGGTGGGGATGGGGTGTCTTCAAATTTTTAAAAAGAAACCTTGATTTTCTTTGGTTGTAGGGTTTGTTGGTTTGTCTAGACTGATGTTTAAAAGAAACAAACAAGGTAAACAGAAAAAAGTGATTCAAACCATTTCTGAGAGGTTGGATATTTTCTGAAGGCAACGTATGAATGATTTTCTAAGCCAAGTGAAGTACCTAATCTTTCAGCGTTGCATTTAATCATTGTACATGATAAGGTCAGACACTACACTCCACATTGTATTAGATTCCACTCAGAGCAACTGCTGAGACATGATGAGCTTTAGCCACTTGGATTTCTATGTCCATGCACTTGCTCAACCAGATGCTTAGTGACGATAAGTAACACACACATACATACAGATACACACACACAAGCTTGACCTTACATTTTGAGGATTAAAAAGAGTGGAGATGAGAAATAGTTGCACAAGGGAACAGAGCAGATCGTAGTCTTTGGTCCAGCAACGCTGCATTGAACAACTGCAACTGTATTTATGTTTATGCGGCAGATAATTAACTATTGATTTTAAGCTTTTGAAGTCCTCGTTTTCTAGATGAAAAGTATAAGGAGGCCACACGCTGATAATCTGCAACATTTTTGGTCTTCGATGTTGAGGGCCCATCTCTTTGCTGTATTCCTTAGAGGTCTAAAGGGCGATTGATTACCTCAGCATCTACGCGGATTCCACTGACCCCAACTGACCTCAATGTACAGCTTGCCTTGGCCCTAATTCATCCCCTTCACCCCCCTCCCCATACCTCTCATCCTGCAATTTTAATACAGTTCAAATGAGTTGAGCACGTCTGCAAAGTTTTCTCTTTTCAATTGCTTTTGAGTCAGTGATGGACGGCCCCTATTTCACGCCGGTGTGTTGACATGTAGGAGATGGGGCACCGCCATTTTAAAAGTCAATATCACAGAGACAGATTGGCAATTTGAGAACGAGGTGACACAGTGAGTATTCAGGGAGACGTATCAGACCTTAACGTTTGCCAAAGTATGACAGCATGAGTGCAACAAGAGCGCAAATGATGTGTTAAAATGAGCAACACACTGACTACGTAAAGTAAATTGATTGTCTGCTATATTTTATGACTGACACAGTCAACAGGAACTTACTTTGAAATTGACCCGAAAGGTACTTTAAGTTTTAATGTAAAAATGATTCACCTCCCTTAAACAGTGGGGATGCAGGGAGGCATAGCAATTAGGAGAAAGTGGCTCAGTCTTTTGTGATGACAAATCATCCACCTTTATGAAGTGTATGAAGACAATGAGTCTGTATAAGCTTCAAAGAGGCCGTATGTGGCTGACCCTGCCCTTTGACCATCTTGTCAATGAGAACCTTTGGGACCATTTTTAAAATAAAACTGATAATCCAAAGCCCATCAAGTGGTCCCTAGAGACTCCATTGATCTCAAAACCCTCACAAGCAGTTCGACAGAAGTTCAAATTTGAGGTTGGCCCTAGAACAAGTGCCATGGATTTATATCATAAGGGTCTACCTTCTTCAGAGCATGAAAATGCATTTTTTGTCCTCTGGGTGGCACTTTAAAAAAGGCCATGCAGGGTGCTAAATTGAAAAGTTTCATCATCTGGGTTATGTGAATATGCTCAATGAATCTTTTTGTTCATAAGGAGATTATTCATCCTTTGGGGACCGTGAATCTCAACAGAAAATGTCAGGAAAATCTACAAGTTACAGTATATTTGGGGCTACTTTGAGAACGGATAAAAAGGTGAACACTCCATCAATAATAAGCCATTTTAAACTGACCTTGACTCACAACTGGAAAAATAATAATGGTTACTATGAAACTTTTTTACCTTTTGGTCTGACTCAAGTACAATACTTCGATACATCATCTGGGAAGCATGAATGTCTGGAAAAAAGATAATAAGTTATTTCAGTGAAGCTGGGTTACTTAAAACAACTTTGATTTGCTGGTGGCGCTAGAGAAAAGGTCAGGGGATCAGGAAATGCATTAGGATTCATCATCTGGGTACCACGAATATGCTCAGTGAATTTCTCTTGTTCATAAGTAGACCTTTTAGCATGCTGCTTGAGCTAGAAGGTGGTCGTGATGTTACCAAAACACAAAGATTAGTCTTCTGGGGACCATGAAACTCGACAGAAATGTTCATATAAATCAGTATGTTAAAGTATATTTTAGGATACTTTGAGCCATTCCAAACCAACCTCAACTTGAGGGTTTGCGATGCCAAATATTGCATGTCAAGGGAAGGCACAGGGCAGGCAAGCTGGCCAGCCAATCGATCTTAACTAAATGCTAGCATTAGCATGCTAGCATGGTAAAATTTACCCCAGCTATAATGTTTCCCATCTTAGTTTGACTATTATATTTGTTTTTGGCCATAAACCAAGGTATGGGGGTGCTAGATGAAGTTAAGGCATTGCAGCCCCGATTCCAGTCGTAGTATGATGCATCATCTGGGAAGCATGAATGTCTGAAAAGTATTTGTATATACAGTATATAAAGTTATCTCAGAGACGTTGGGTAATTTAAAGCTACATAAATGACCTGCCTGTGGTGCTAAAGGAAAGGTCAAGAGATCAAGAAAGTCATTAGGGTCCATCCTCTGAGGAGATGGCATTTCTGTACAAAGTTTCATCTAATTCATCATCAGTAATTGTAATTATATTTCAGTTTGGACCAAAGTGGTGGCTAAAAAATAGAAAATAGTAACAAACAAAAACAGAAGAAGCAAACCAAACTTTTCAGCCGTTTCATCCAGTATTTGTCTTTGTCAAGCCCTATGATGCTCTGATCTTTTGTTTCAGCCTGCCTGGAGCATGTGATGGACAGGATGTTCTTTTTATCTGCAATCCTATTTGTTCAGACAGTGTGTGCCACTAAAAATCAATCACTGTTGTTTTCCACTTCTTTGAAAATCCATTCGAAAAAGCAATCCTGTTTTCCGAAAGTAACAGTGGTCATCTGTGTTCATAGTCTTTACATTATGGCACTGACTCTGATGAACTTTCCTTTTTCCTCTTTGGCACTGGTCCATTGGTTCAGTGCAGGAGGATAGTGTTTAGCCTGTAAGCACAACCCGTCAGACAGAAAGAATAAATAGATTTTAGAGTGAGCATGGCAGAAAAGCGCAGCAGGCAGAACAAAAAACAAAACAAAATGGGCTTTTAGGGATTTGGCTGCTGTAGCTTGATGTAGTGAGAAGAGGACAAGAATAAGATAAATCTCCAATGCATTGTTATAATAAGAAATAATATAACCACAGCAAGATTTAAGACATTTTATAGCTTTTAGATCATTTATGGGCATAGGATAATAACAATTTCCATCCTGTGAAATCTTCTATACATTATAAAATGCAGAAAACACAATAGCAGAGCACAAGAACAAAGTCCTTCATTCTTTAACTGAGATACAATAGCTGTCCTTGCTGACAGCTGAGATAAAACAACAATTCGGTGTTTTAATTTGAAATCGAACGTACATCAGAAGGCGGCTCTGTGATGCATCAAGGCAATATATACATATGTCCCTCTTTGTTTAAGAACTTAAACTGCCCTTACTGCCTTTGACTGCCATTTAAACGACTCAGATTCATAATAACTCTAAGTGCCTGTGTTCTTTACTTGTGTTTGATCATAACATAACCATGCCTTCTTGCGATTGTTCTAGGAAGTTCTTTTTTGTGTGTGTGTGTGTTTTAAGGATTTGGGATTTGCCCTCCGGATGTTTATAACGTTTTAAAAACAATGCAAATTGTGAGTTATTCCCCAAAGAAAGGTCTGAAGGATTGAGGAGTGTGCGAAAAGAGCTCAATAAATCTACGAGAGAACCCTCGAGCACACTCCAATTTCACAGTGGGACAGCCCTGAGCCTTCGCAGGCTTATCAGGAATCTGTGTACCGGTCTTCATTGGAAATGGGTCAAGTTGCATCATTATTCAAAACAGCATGCACTGAAATGCCATTGTGTTAAAAAATACAACATAGCTGGGTAAAATTTAGACTGACAAAAGGGAGTTAATGCTCCACAAATGATGGAAAATAGAGCTATTTGAAAATAATTTTTCCACTTCTGCTGAGAATAACATGTTAGGGTTGTGTAAGGGGAGGAAAATGCCTTCTCTATTTCAGGTAGGGTCACTTGGTCCCGGGCTGCCCATTGTTTAGTTCAGTTTATGTCTCCATTAGGTTCCAGAGTGGACAAATAATGGAAGGATTTTAGAAATAATGACCATTTATTTTCACCCCCAAATGTTCGACAACTGGCAGGTTCCATTATTATCTGTCTCCCCATTGCTTCTTTCTGTAAATGGATACCAAATCAAGTGAAATATTGTACAAACATTCAGCAGTTAAATTCTATGAGCCCCACAACATCCATCACACCGAACCAGTTTCTGTCTAGAATATACAGCTGTAGGTCGTAAACTTTATGCCACAGCATGCAGCTGGCTTTGGTCTTGGCAAAATTAGCCTGACTGGGGAGTTTTCGTGAAACATAGATGCTTCAGCAGCTATTGAGACACATCCACTTCTAAAGACGATGGATCTTTAGATGATAGCTCTCACTGTGAAGCAGCCAGGGCAGAGAATGACTCCGTCCTGGCCAAGGCACTAGATCTAATCTCAAAGTCTAACTTGCTGTAACGTGGCCTCCGTTATCCTGCTTGATCATTTTCGGCTGTGATCCTCTCTCTCCTCTGTCTGTCATAACATCACAACACTAAGTACTAGCCTCGCTAATTAGCACTTTACATTATACTATTATGTTAAATTTTATTCCCCACTTCCGCCACTCTTGTGTCACCCTTTTGTGTGCCTAATCATGCTCAAATACACCACGTAATCTTTCAGGTGCAACCTCTTGATCCCTAACTAGATGCGGGCTTTGATTTTGGAGCTTTCTTAATTGGGAAGGCTTAACAGAGAATGCAGTAGGATCACTAAATCACACAATTTCAACCTTCCCTGCACCATAAATCTACTATAAACCCTTTCTGAAAGTCATAAACCAGATGGCAGACATCATAAATACCCTTAATTTAAGGTTGCAAAACTTGCAGTGGATCTATTAAGTATATACAGAGATAAACTGCACAATAGCAGCTACTCTAATTAGCCGGGGTACTTTCAAGCTATTGTCTAATCTATAGAGTTAGCTTGGCAACTTTCCCTTTGGTGACCATGAAAAGGACTGGCAGCCAGGAAACTGACCCAAACACCACCCCGTTAGTCAGTGGCAGTGTTTTTCTGGAGCTTTAAAAGAGTCAATTTACAAATGATCTTCATCATAAACAAACATGGCCAGAGTTTACAGTCGTATACATCCAGCACAGAGAGACTTCCAAGACGCAGAATGTTCCAAACAAGCATTCATTTGGCCAATCACTGACCTCTGGCTTTGTCATTTATAACACCGGACTGTGTAAAGTTACTTCCAGTCGAAGGCTAATGTTCAACCAATCATGTTATTCCAGGTTCTAGTGTGAGCGCTTAGCTTTCATAACCGCTGCAGGCCCTGGGGGAACCACATTGGCGCTCGCTGGAAGCATGGACAGATTATGAGACAATTGGGCCCTTGGGCGTGTATTGCGTGATGTCTGAATGGGCACTAGAACTAAACACCCTGCTGAAAACCTGAGGGTGCAAACACTTCCTTTGAAGATGTCATGGTGGCTTCTTCTCTGTCACATCTTCAAAGTCAATGCGGAGGCTTTTCCTTTAGTTTTTTTTCAAGGGATTTTTTTTGATGGAGCCCTTGAACTCTTCAATGAGAAACTGAACGTATTCCTTTGCAACTAATGTACATGACGGTTGACAATGCTCATGAACAATAAACAACACCTGAAGTTGTTCGAAGTCGGTACGCTTTTCACCTAATCTTAACTGCACCCAACTTTATCTCTAAACCCAACCCTAACCAGTCGGTGGAAAAGACTTCGATGCAACACAATCTTTAGTGAAAACTGGCATTTCAGGCTCAGCCATCGGTACTGCTCAAGCCAGGTCATGTGAATATTTGAAGTGTTATGGACAAATCAGATTCATATGGGAAAGGGTTTCATCTTTACGCCCCCTTTAGGTTTGAAAATTGATAAGTACATCTCAAACGATGTAACCGTAACTGCCGATGGACTTGTACTAACATGGGCATGGATATTAAGCAATATTTCCATTAGAGGGAAGCTCAGACTTGCTGACAAGAAGAAACACGACAAGATTCGCAAAAGTGGTGGCAATGTTGTTGTGAGGGTGGTGGTCTGTGGACAGGGAATCCTCTTGAAGAAATTGACAAACGTAATTTCCAGTACTCACGGATGTCCACCATGGTTCAAACTTCCTATGGTTGTCTCACTTGAACAATCAGCTACAAATAGTTTACAGGAGATCTGCAGCAACATGAACTAGTTCCTTATTCTGGACTATGAACTGTTCAAAATTGTGACTAAATATGGGAACTAGGTCATTTTAATCTGCGTGAACTGAACATTGAGCCAGCTCTTGAAGGGAAGTGAGATCACTGCTTTTCAAAGTCTCTGACGCAAGGGCCTCCAGATGCGCTTGGGCCTATGGTATGAACCCACTTGGCAGTCCATCTAGGGCTAAGAGCAGCACTTTACTGGGATTTCTTTTACATACCAAAAATATCTAAGTTAAGCCATCCAAACGTCCTCTATTCATACATGAAAGTGTCATTCAAAACAGCACTGAACTGTCAGAAAGTCTCAGACTTTAATCACAAGTAATTACAGGATTTGACCCCGACACTGCATGATATAGTGGGAATAAAGTGACAGATGTTGACGTCTAATAGCCATCAGGTACTCACACTCAGAAACCATTAACAAAATGAACTGAGGGTAACTTCTTAATGACATCAAAGAGAACAGACATGTCCATCACACATTAATAACTTCAAAAGGGCAGGAACTGGATTCCTTTTCAACTTCACTCAAAACACAACTTGTTGACGAAAAATGTGTGAGCCGTAATGATTTCAAGAAAAATACATGAAAAATTTAACGACTAATTAATTTTGTCACTTGGCAGAATGGATGTCAGGTTGGGTTGGCATGGTATTAAAATAACATGTGAAGAATGCCTCCGTCGCAGTGCACGCTCGGATATGCTCTACCCCGCCACGACCCTGAATGGATCGAGTGGGAAGAGAAAGAGAATGACAGACAGGAGGCGCACATCAGCCATCCGACCGTCTCATTGATGTGTCTAAAAGCCGATACAGAATCAGCGCAGTGAGCATCTCAAAGGTGAGCCCTGACCTGACTGAAGAGTTCTGACAAGTGGGTTTCTTCTTCCTCTTTGATGAGGATAAACAACTCATCCAGCAAAGTGTATGCATGTTTACGGGTGGGAAGCGGAGGGCGCGAAGGGGAGGCAAGAAGAGCGAGAGAGGGAAAACAGAATCTTCGAGTTCATCCCAATTAAATAAATGAATCATTGCAGAGCGATAGCTGAGCCGATCGGAACAACACTGCCAACGGGTCTCCCACTGTTCCAGCCAGCAGGCTTCGGCCACCCTCGGAGATTAATCAAATTCATGGAATGTTTGATTTGCATTTCATTAAAGATTTGGGTGGAAAATTAATGGGGAGGCACTTTGTTTTCAGGGGACAGACTGCTCAATTTGAAACCCATCTTGGTTTGTGTCGCGCCTTCACTTTGCTGTGTCACTCAAATTCCTTTTTTATCATTGCCGACATGGCTCTGGGTTTCTCTCTTGTCGCTCTCTTGGGAATGGGAAGGGAATCAGCTCAATCTGATGTTTTTCTGGCCCCAGCCTTCTGTTTATTCGCCGGCTCTGTTTTACTGCATGTGTTATGTTTGCTTGCAGTGCAAAAAGCGGAATCTAAGTAAGATGAATTATCTTAAATCAAGGCAGTAGACGCTTGGTTCTTCTCTGAATATATTTCTTCTTTCCAGGCAGTTTTTTTTATGTTAAAGGATTTCACTTGTTCTAAGCTATTTTGTCCTTAATTATCTTAATAAGATATTATAAATTGTTAATGCTTGAAACTAGAATGAACAGAATCAACACTGACAAGCACAGAACCACTTTGTCCAAGTCAGAATTTCTTATTTTAAGCATCTTATCCTTTTTATTTCCTCACTTTAAGAACAGAACTTTGTGTCGGCTCATCCAAGAACTGGTCCATTAATCTTTAATACATAGGCTGGGTGTCTGTTGTCTGTAATAATAAGGCTTAAAGCGTTGTTTGATTTGCCATCTTGGCCATTTTCCTTTTCACCTTGACTACCAATGGCCTTTATATTGTTCTGGGGTGAGGGTTTGGGTTCTGTTCTTTGTTCTTCCACTGAAAAGAAATGTATTTGCCCAAGATTAATTTCTTTCTTTTAGCAAGACAATCTCGTTTTCAGTAGTTGTACAAGTACATTTATCTGAGTCAGGATTACTTATTTTAAGCACAATATGCTATTTGTTACAGCATACTGTAAAATGAGTGACTTCCAGGGCATATATCCTTATTTCAAGATGATTGCAATAACATTTGTTGCTAGATTGCAATTGTCCTCACTATAGGGAGCCTGCCCTCATCAAAAAATATATACAATATAGGTAGAAAATTAAAGCAGGTTATGATCGTTGGTAGCGATCTCAAGAGGACTTTCACCCAGGAGAACGCTGTTCATGTCCAGTGTGAAACAGGAAGTCAACAATGAGTTATTTTAACTTTCCAATGCAGTCAAGTTATTTCAGGTACATAACGTAACGTTTGGTTACTTACGTAATGGAGGTACATTTATAATGGAAGTGACAAATGTAATATTGTGATTCAAAACCAAACCACAATGTTTTCCTAAGCCTAACCAAACTGTGACAGTACGATGTAGGCACATGTGTTGCCCCTATATCCACACACAATGTGATTGGTCGCCTCTGTCTTATAAATGTAAGTAAATTTTTTTTTACAAATTTGTTTGTATCTTGCTTGATTTTAAGATATAACTACTTGAAATACCCTTATTTTAAGACAATGCCACGAGCATTGGCTAAATTTAAGCACATTTTCTTCCATATCAAGCAAATAATTCTTAAATCTTTTCTTTGTATCATGACAGAGGTACTGCGATAGTTTTAAGATATCTGTGGATTCTTTAAGACTCGATATTTGTACTTGTTTTAAAAACTCTTGTAAGTACATTTTTACCCATTTTGTTGGCAAATCATTTTTTTAAAGAAATTACCTGTTAGCAGACTCAATTTCTAAACTAACGTTAGCTACTGTTGTTGTAGCGAAGAGACGAAGCACCCGAGAATATGCTGTCACGGAAAATCCGACCCGAGACCTTCACAAAATATTCATAGTCCAGCAGCATTAAACAACTGATGTGAATCGTCCACAGGCTGGCATAGATAACTGAGAGAGACAATGGAGCTCTCACTTTTCACTTCATGTTAGAATCCAAGTGATAAATACATGTAGTGCTGCAAATTGTTACATATGGCTTCTTTAAGTAATATTTTCTAAATGTCATTGCTTTTTTTTCTTACTTATTGCTGTGTCTTCTACCGTCCTTGTTAAAAGCTGTACTCTATGCTTCAGTTTGCCAGGCCTCAACCTTGCCAGATGATTGAAAAGAAAAATACATTCTGTTGGCTGACATATTTCCATCATGCCATACCCTGTATCACAGTCTGCATGACAAATGAATACATGAATAGATATGTGTGTATATGATGCAGCGAAGCCCATGCATTTGTAAGTATTTTTCTATGAAAGCATCCACAATAATACCCATCAGCACCATGGTCTTCCCCACCATAAGTGTTTTTTATCAGCTGCACGCATGCATTGTCCCATATACCTAAATAGCTGCCAGTTGTGGTGTGCACTATGTGCACAGATGGGTAGAATCCTGATCGCTTTTACTGTCCAAATGCATCCCATGTTTCAGTGGCTGTGCAAACTCTGGAACATCTGGGTCACATCAAATTTGTGACATCTGTGTCCTTTTGGAAGTATGCCCCAGATTTCTAAAACAGTCAGGGATATACATACACTTAAAAGCGCTCTGTTTTATTCTACTGGTGTGTCACCCTAGATGCACGTTATATATTTAATCATTATATTATTATGATTATCATTATTGGTTTCAATGTAACTCACGATTAGCCCTCACAGCTTACCATTTTGCTTTTGACCTGCACGTTTGGGGGCATTTCAGCTCTTTGTGCCAAGCTGCATTGGTTCACCCACTCTCTGATCAAACAGTTTAAGACTGTTTGCCGGTCTTGTTGTCCATCTGTATCAACAACATCCACATGAATGGCATGTCAGGACTTAAATCACTGATCCAGATCATATCAATAGCAATGTGTATTGATAATCAATTTCAATGAACCTGCAGTGTGTTGTCAACCCATTCACATTTGCACACTGGCAATCAATATTATGGAAGTGCTTACTGGCCTACAGCAGTGACCTGTCGGGGGATTGGCTCCGGAGTTACAAATTTTCATCTCTTGACCTTTTTTCTGTCAATATTTATGAGAACCTGGGATTTAAAATTATACAACTGACGACAGAATAAAATGCAAAGGATTAAAGTTTCAAATTTAACTACCTCCCCCATGTATTTCATAACATTATATTAGGGCTCTGGAAAAAGAAGG
Organism: Pagrus pagrus; assembly: GCF_965226575.1. Lineage (NCBI taxonomy): Eukaryota > Metazoa > Chordata > Actinopteri > Spariformes > Sparidae > Pagrus > Pagrus pagrus. The sequence goes on along the minus strand of NC_140206.1, from coordinate 13,238,728 downwards.
ATGAAAGAAATTACTTAACACATGAGAATCAGAGCAGTGTTGGATAAGTATAACCGTGAGCTGTGGTGAGAAACGTACAAAGCAATCCACCCTGCCAATATGAACATGTTGGCACCGGAGTGTGTTTGCTTCTACACTTGAGCAAATCATCCAGATCAAACCTAGCGTTTTGTTTTAATAATATCTCAAGCTAAAAGCTCAACACCAACTGCTGCCAATGAGGAGACACATGAGGGATGGCGAGATTGGCATCAAGCCCATTTGAGTGAAATTGGTAAATATATGTTATGAAGTCTGTGACCACACGTGAATTTGTAGCTGTATATGTAGCAGAGCACATATGACAAACATACTGACCTTGATATTGGCAGACAAACACATGAGCGGCTGATATTAACCTATTAAGCCTGAGCGGAGCCCAGTTGGGCTATTTTTTGAGCACCTATGGTAACATATAGGCGAAATATACAGTTTGGTACCTGAGGAATTTTAAAAGGCACATTTGGAGATTCTGCCTGAGTACTCCGCACCAAAACCTCTCTAATGTTGTTCTGATTCACTTTATTAGCATACAAGTTGGCAGAGGTAATGTTCAGATGTTTTGCTATGGTTTGCATCATTCCTCAGGGATATTCATTCTAATATTCTAATTAAAAAAAAAAAATCTTTCATTTATACTGTGTGCCAGCTTCATTTACTCAGACCCTGTGACATTTATACTTATACTTACACATCTGAACAAATATTTCAAATGTTCCCTTTGTTAAGATACCTTGATTATTCAAATAGACCTTGGAGTTGCAGAAATACAGTCTGTTAATTATCAAGCAGAGACACAAAAAAGAGGCGAGTTCTTAACAGGTTATGCATTTTTCATCTTTAAATGTGGTGCATTTGCAATTGAACCTCTCGCTCTTGGCCTGAAATGAGCCAGTGCATTACAGAGGATGATAATGTTATTACATTGATTTTTTTATAACTTAACTAATTTTGCCTGTTTGTAATTTCTGATGAGAAGAGCCTGAACATTAATGAATATGGATTTCCAGAGCAGAACTTGTCAGGGGTTGACTGTTCATTAACATACTATGTATAGGGGCAGTCGTGCTACAGATTGAAAATGCACTGACAAAGTGAAATATCACTTTAAAAAGCAAACTTTGGCTCAGGCCATTTCGCGTTTGCATAATATATTTTATGCAAACAAGCCCTCCATATCTTTATCGATCTTAGAAAGAAATTATGATAGATTTGCAAGACGCTCGCCGCAGGAAGATCATTTTTGAGACCGGTTGGTTCATGCAAGCAAGGCTGTCAGGCAATGACAGCCTTGCTGTCATTGACAGCCTGTAACAGCTTCAGATAATAAAGTATCATACATGTATATATTATACCATCTCACTTACCTTATTGACTGAGTCAGTTAATCACTCTCATGATCTTATGAAATGCAAAACATTAGAACTACGTAGTAACAAATGTGTCACATCACTGTATATGGGTCATTCCATGCCAACTCACCCACAATCCAGAACTTTTCCCAGTTCATGCCATGGATTTTCCTGAAAAATAATCATGTTGAGACATGTATTAAATTCATGGGAACTTGTACAATTGTATAGCTGTATTCCAAATATGTTTTAAGTTATGAATTTTTAAAGTTTGGCTGTCAGAGCCATTTGTCGCTCATTTTTCACTGGATTGGCTTGAAATTTGTTTTGAACCTCCAAGAAACCCCCTCAGGAAACTTGGCAACATGTATACATTCGAACAGCTGTTGCTGAATGGTAACAGTAATCAAATTAATAACAGTAAGTTATTTTTTACCCAAACAAAGAATTTGTCATCTTAAAAAAGTCATATCGCCACTACTTTTTACTTTCAAAGTTCGTTTCTGTGTAGTATTAATGTAGTTCTATCACATCTAGAAATTATTTGGTCCCTAAAGTTAGCAATCCCCTCCCTCACTTCGATTCCTTTGTTTCTTTCGAGGCAGCAAAAAAGCTCTTTTGTGAGTTTGTTTGGTAGTATAAGCCGTCACCAGGAGCGCTGGAATCGGTAGCTTTCTCTGTTCCGCAATTGCCGGTGTAGGTGCCAGAACAGGAAGATCCTGCTCTCTAGCTGTTCCCCGACCAAACAGGACCATCTCTTAAAGTTGTGGGCAAGTGGGCTGGGATACCAGAAAATGTCTGTTCACTTTTACCACGTGAGCAGGATAAACATGGGTCAATGACCAAACACTATAACAGAGCTTACTGTTGGAATAAAGTGCTATTTAACACTTATTTTAATCAGAAAATAATCAGCTTATCAGCTCTAAAGGTATTTACAGTGTTTCTAACTCTCCCAAGCAGGATGGTCACTGTGTAAAAACATAGTGAATGTAAAAAGTAGGGATTCTAACTTCCCATGAACTACAGTGATGAGGTCAATTAAGGTAAAAGCCATTACCCCTTATTGATTTTACTTTTTGTCTCTTTTTACTGCTTACAAGGCAGCAGATGAGAAGATTAAAGCTCTGAGCCAATCTGGTAGTGTATAGGACTGTGTATCTGTAAGATCCTCTTTATATTTCTATACTTGTGTAATAACTAATGCAAATGTCCCCTTAAGCATTATACTGTGTATGAGAAATAGGCAGGATAGATCATAATGAGCACAATTTTGAGATGTTTTTGAACATCATTTTCCTCTACGAAACATCCTGTAATGGCATTGCTAGCAGCATCATTCTCAGTAATAACTATCCATCCCCTTCTGCCTCTCATCTCATCCTGAAAGGCTGCTTGAAATCTGTAGCAAACACTCGAAGCCACTACACTATGCTTACCTCCCTCTACTTAACCAGCAGAACCCCCTCGCTGCGCAATTATGCAACATTTGGGGTTAGGAGTTCACAAAGTCATTAAATGCTTTTCTAATTATTATTGATTGAGCGCCAAAGGATCGATGCAAATCTGGAGCGGCGGAGAGGCCAAGACAGTGCAGCAGTGAGGTATAGAGCTTTCAAACCTGCCAAGAGAGAAACCTCTTCCAAAGTGACATGTGGTTAAAACCTACCAGCTGCCACCAAAACTTTGTGATTAACCAAGCAGGACACTCAGCGTGGCACCTTTTTCATCTTCAGATTACCCTATCTTGCCGTCTCTAAGGGAACGGGATATAGTATACATTTTCTGCATCAGGCCTGAAAACATATATTGGATGAATAAAAAGAAAAACAGTTTGCTGTTTGCTTTTTTCTTCTGTGAAAATCAAGGCACTAAGAGCGGAACTAAAAATAAGCTACATAACTTCTATCATGGGAAACTTTTCTTTCTTATGTGACCTTTGCAGTCATCAACAAGGACTTTTAATAGCTCTGGAGAGCTTCTCCCAGATTAGTGTCATTCCTACAATTAGAAAGGCGACATTGAAAACATTGAATTTGGCACAGAGAGCATACCAAGGCCCAATCCCAATACACCCCTTGCCCCTACCACTTAGTCCTACCAAGGTCTAGGTGTAGGGTGTCCCGATTCATGTTGGGTTACATGGTTAGAGCGAAGTGTTCGGACTACACCTCCAAACTGAGGTTTGTCTGAGGCATACTTCAAACTGAGGCTTATGAGAAATCTCTGTCGTTTCAATGTAATGTTATAGACTTTACTTGTTAGAGATTTTAAGATGCCGCCACCTTTATTAACCAGGTCTGGTCCGATGCCCGAGGCAAGACAATATTCACAACACAGCCTGAGATATGACAGAAAAATAGAACCTTTTTTGAAGACACAAATTCATTAAAAGTACAACTAGACATCCTGAATTAAAAAGGCCCCACAGAGGTCGACAAGACAAGGCTGAGGTGGCCACCCTACGACCCTAACACAAGGCACTGCAAGTGAATTAGGATAAACTTCACACACACACACTAAAAGAACACTGCACAGTAATCAGTGCACTGCACGATGATGGAACCGAGTGTCAGCGTGCACATCATTAAATAAGGACCCCTCAAACCATTTCAGACCTGCCTAAAACACAGTATCCAGGTTTCTTGATACATCCATGAGCAATACTCTCTACAACCAGCATGGCAAGACAGTGTGATGGCAGACAGCCTGCTTGAGTTCAGTCTCTCTCATGCACCATCTGGCCGTTCCATGCACATGTCTATATCGGTTCCCCCCACCCCCGAACCCATATGATAGTTGTAAGTTCATCAGTTCTCTAATGTATGCAGAATCTCCTCCCAACAAGTGTTCAATGGGAGATAAACGCACTCCCCTCACATTTCCAAATTCCAGCATTATATGTATTTCTATATAACAAGTTTGCTCATGTCTTGCTAGCTAACTAGCTAGCTTTTTATTGCTGATTTGTGCATGACAGTTGGACATTTTGACATGTTTAGTGTTGCATAACCCTTGGATGGCATACGATGTCCAGAATTTAACTTAAGTCCATCAGCGAAGTTGCTTCACCTATTATATGGTGTAACAATATCAAACAGTAATGTTAGCTAGAAGGTGGTTGAATGCTAATGTTAGCTGTTGTCTAAGGGAATGTGTTCGATTACATGTTGTTTTACCTTGAAATATGGCCCAATTTCCTTCCAGAATTTCACTATCCATTGTCATTACAGTTGCTGATCAATCAGGAAGTGGTGAAATGATAACATTTGTCCGACTCCCTATGTTTATTAGACTTACAACCTGGAACACAGTAGTAGGAAATTCAAGTTCCCACCCTTAGTCTGAGGAAAATGGCTGCCATGTGAATATGGTCTATGGCATTATGAATATACCAGGTTTGCCATGGTAACACAAAAGAGGAAATGTCCCATCGCGTCTGTTTACAATAACGCCATCAATAACTACTGATGATGTATGACAGTCTTGAAGGGTTGTCCCATCTCACAGGGGGGGATTCCAACCACTACCTCTTGTAACCCTGTTCGAAGGGGCAAGGGGGCACTTATAAACGAGAAGTAGGGGTTAGAATTGGAAATGGATTTGAGTCTTAGCAGGCAATTTGTGAATCAAGTGTTATCCTCTTTAGTACAAACTGTTCTAAACTATATGGGAATCAAATGCACTGATGCAATCTATGGAAGGGGAAATATGACTGTAACAAATTGAATAATATACTGGATTATTGGATTTAATTAATTGAAGATAGCCTTGGTTAATTAAATGGCTTTTGGTAAATGCCCCCTTGTGCTTCCTGTTACAAAAATAGCCTCGGAAAGAAAAGTGCCAGCAGAACTTTTTTTGGTCTTTATATCTCACAATTTTGTATTCTGCTCAGTCCCGGCGCAGTGATGTAATCCCTTCAAGATTTCACTTGTGCGCTGCATCTTTTCTTCCTCCGTTAGTCTCAATCTGTCAATCAATCAGAGGCATTGTTTGGGCTTAATAACAAACAAAGAATGTGTAGGTTCTTCCTTTCATGACCCATCACTGTGTGAGCTGCTTCTGCTCCAATTTCGCCGGCGTGCTGGCTGCAGATAGCGGCCCCAAGCACTCCCTTTACTCTCCTTAGTCCTTTTCTTTCAGAATTGCATAAAATTACAGTAAGTGGAGCATATCTATCTATCAGGACGTGTCACAAAGAGTCAATGAAAACTCATTAGTCGGATGCATCGGAGGTGAAACTAATTTTAGATTCCAACAAAAGGTGGGCACGTGTGAATGTGCACGTCTGTGTTTCCTTTTAACTTTCCCATCTGTCTTTTTACCAAGCAGACTGTATATGTTTGTGCCCTCAAACACTTGATCAAAAGCTAAACAGCTTATTAAACCATTATGATAAGATCCTCTTTTCTAGTTTAAATGCTAATTCATGTGGACATGTGGTCTCTCTTTGTCTCGAGGTTCTTTGATTCTGCCTGTCCGTCTCTCTCCCTCTGTCTCACAAACAATGATCAGTCTCTCTCAGAGCCTTGTCTCTCTTTTCTCTACAGCGCTCGTTTGCTACAACATCAGAGCTATTGAAGAGTTCTGCAGCATCCATCGCAATTGAAGTTTTCCTCATATTCTCAGAAGAGGGAAGAAAGACAATAACTCTCGGAAAAAGATGAATGCACGGCAATAACTTGTGGCGAATTTATGGTGATTTTCTGCACGTCAAGTACCTCGCATCCTCAAATCAGCCGTCTCCGCTCGCATCTCATATGTTACAGACGACGCTGAGGCAATATACAGTTCAGTATGAGTGCTACATGTGGCTGCAGGCTGCCATCAAGATCACAGACAAAGCCACATTATCATAAGGAGCTTATATTGTCGTCTGTGAGGTTCTTCTGCTTTGTTTTGATATCATTGTTGCTAAGTGCTCGCTGATGGGCCGCTTTTGTATTGCGCCACCGAGAGCAGTTGTCAATCAAGCCGTGGATTGCATTTCAGAGTTTGGATTCTATTCATCATAGGGTTCGCCCTCGTACTCATTTGACCTCTTGTCCTGAAAATTAGCATAATGCAAACTCACCGACACACAGGAGGAACAATCCTGCAGTCCTTTGATGAAAACAGCATTTTTCAGAACCCAGACCTGTTTGAAATGATGTGGTCTAATGTATAATATCAATAACCAAGCCCGGTCAGCCAGTCTGAGCACTCAAAAGTAGGCGTGCACAACCCAAATGTCAGAATCAGTGTTAGCTAAGTGCATTTCTGCTTTCTTGCTGATTTTTAAAAATGTTTTGTGTGGCAATGTTCTTCTACAGTATATAAACTATAAACTAAGTATAACCTAGGACAAGTGCTTATGAATGTTTTATAATTTAACATTATGTTTATGATGCTAGTATTTAATAAGGACTTATAAAGGCCTTATTACCTAACAACTAACACATATTACAAGTACCTTAATATGAAGCGTTAGCTTTTCTATATTTAAATAAAGAAATGTTGCAGTTTATTGCTTCAGCTCTCAATTATCTGTCTGAAGCCTTTCAGTCACAGACTGCAGGTTTTATAATGCAACATCAAAGGTTTCGCTCCAGCCAGGGTGGACCTGTCAGGTACATTCCTATGGGATATTTTCTCCAAATGGGAGTCCGGTGTCAGTAACAATAAAACATGGCCTCCCTCAGGACGATTGTGCAGTAAAGCAGCAATATTTTATCCATGATTCTGATAGAGGCCTTCCTCTGAGACTGCAGAGGCCTTTCTTCTCTTGCACCACTTAGTCCATTTCAGTCTGTCTGGGGAATGTGTTTCCTCTCAGTCCCAGAAGCACATGAACACAGATAGAGGGTCATAATCCACTTGCCATCGCCCAGTGATTGATTGTTTGCACAGCTGTGAGACACCCAGCAGCCCACTCCTCCTCCGAGGCCCGCAGGGCACTTGGCATGGGACATCTCAGACACATCGGAGCGAATCTGCCAAGTGTTGTGTCTGGCCAGTGCAAATTAACTTCATATTTGAAATGTTTCATTCTAAAATGCTACAGGAATTTTATTTGAAGTCCAAGTCCTTGATCTTCAAAAGCGATTCCAAGCAAACACTTCTGGAATCTTTAATTACTTTGATACGTCAGAGTTGGACTGTCATACTTCAAATTTTGGAGGTTATTTTTTAATACTTAGAGAACTTGCCAAAATCCCCTAAGTATTTCATAGTGGCATGACATACTTCAATGTTTCTGAGGTTAAATTCTAGTAAATTTCTTAATTTTCATGTTGACATGTGACACACAATCAAACATCACAAGCAGAAAATAATACAGGGAATCAAACTGCTGTGTGATGATTTCTGCCTGAGCAGCTTTTGCTTACATCTACCAGTTCCCTTCATGAATATGGAAGGAGCCAGTAGTAGCCTTGTTTTCATACATGGCCTTATCCTGACCCAGAATGCATCCTGCTGATGCTCAAAAAACCTGAACAAGGGGGTCACACCGTACGAACCGTGCATAAGCACACTCCCTGTGGGGGATATCACACTGCACCTGTGTGACATAGTGACAAGTGACATAGACTTTACAAGGTAGACTTAGCAGAGCAAATATTCATCAAGATTGCAGGCAAAATACAAGCCATTAAGGGCTTTATTAAACCATTAGGACCATTATCCTATAATTTTGAACTTGTCGTCTCTTATGCAGCCATTATGCATGTTTATTTTCCATATATGTAGATCTAATATATCCACATGGTAGTTATTTTTTTCTAATATTCTTGTCAGTGAAACAGTGTTGTGACAATATTTTCACATATTGTCATTACATATTACACTGATATGAAGAGTTGACAGTCTTTGTAAAATATTAGCATATTAGCATTATCTTCATATGTATTGTAATTTATATTTAATGTGCAAAGTATTACCAATGTATAATCAAAATGTACATTGAGTATATTTTGTAAATATACACACACACACACACACACACACACACACACACATATATATATATATATATATATATATATATATATGGACTTTTCCCATATATAAACATTTTTTTATAACATTATATTAACATTTTATTTTAAGAGATCCAACATATGGTATAAGTATTTACATAAATGCAGAAAACAAAAGGGAAGGTTTCAGGAAAAACTACATTTGTTTACCATCTCTTTCTAGTCACAACACCCTCTACTTCCTGATAATACTGGCTCAAGGCAATGCAATCCAAATCCTCATGATAAAATACCAATTTCCATATATCCATGATGTGTTTGCCTTGGCATATACACCTAATCCTTAAGATCCATGGAATCACCCAAACAAAACAGAGGCTCACTGCAGCTTCACTGCTTATCATTCATGTACGACAGGTTTCTTGAGGAAAAGATAGTTCCAAAGTGCTTCAGAAGTGTTTCGTTTTTTGTTGTTGAATATTTCAATTGAAGATTGGAAGATTGGCCAGATTGGAATGAAATGTGTTGTGAATGTAAATGCTGTGAAAAGAAAGTTGTTTTCTTTATTTTGGTGACCCTTTGTGCTTATATCCAGTGCCACCATTAGGTCTAAATGTTCCCTAACTTATTTTACCCTCTTCCTGGGTCAATGTTGACTATTGACTATGATTGGTGCTTAAATTATTGTTGTGCATTTGAAGGCTGCTGGTTATCAGTAGATAGCAGTGAAACAACAAAAAGCAAAACAAAAAAATAGGTTGTTTTTTTTCCAGAAAATTAGATCCAGTTACACCTATATGTACAGTTATCTGCTCTCAGAAATGCTCTATGGCAGCAGTTTTTCTAAAACTCTTTATAAATCCATAGCAGCTTAATACAAATTATAAAGCATTTATTGTATGACAAATGTGTGTGCCGACAAGTGCAAGATGAGTCATCAACATTTCTTTTTCATTGTTTTCAAACTCGAAAAATATTAAAAAATCTTAAAACAAAAAACAAAACAAAAAAACCCCTACATTTCTGGGCCTGACCCTGACGTATAGGTGAGATACTGTCATGGTTTGGGTCTTTGGTTCAGTCATTTCCTGTTTGATTTTGTATTTTATATCTTCATGTGTCATGTTTTACTTTCTACTTCCCATCTTTGTCTTTTTTCTCGCCCTCCTACTCAAGACACAAGTGATAAAAATACTCCAACCGCAATTTTGACTTTGTGGGAGCTTCTCTTTTTTTAACATAAGAACATTTATGGGCTGGACATCAGCACCATATCAGCTTTATGGACAAATGTCTCCGTGATAAGGTCTTGAGAATGTCAAACGTCACTGAAAAGCTTGACAGAAACCATATTGCAACATGTTATTAAAAGAAAAATGAAGAGAGGGATGCAGTTTGTATGTAGAGGAAACACTTTAACATGACTGTGTATTTAGAAATGTGAATTTGGGGTTAATTATACTATTAACTCATGTATATATATCTTTAAATTAATCTGTCGTGCATTATTTCTTTAAAAAAAGAAAACCGTTACCTTTTTTCCCTCTCAACATAGATAATTAAGTCTTTTATTCAAAGTTATATTCAAACTTTTATCTGTTGTATTAAGTAATGAATGAATACAGAAGAAATAAATTAATCCACTGAATGACTGCAGGCGACAAATGACTGCCATTTGAATGTATTCAGACTATAGACTATAATCATGCAAGGCCAAAGCTGTTATTACCTGAATATTTCATCTCACATGGTGCCTTGGAGTATAATTGAGTGTGATTGCTTTGACAGTGTTTGTTATTGGGTACATCTTCATGACGGTTCATCTTCAATGCACGTCAAATCACTTGAGTGGAATTCTATTTAAGTTTCAGATGGAAGTATGTGATCATCAACTGTATTAAACTCTCTTCCAAGTGTAGTATTTGTGATAAAAGTAACATTTGTGGAGAATTATGTTTGGCAGGGTGGGGGAAAGTAGCTCAAACCTGATAATTTCCAATCAGTTGTCAGTTAGTTATATCTCTTTTTTACAATATTGTTTTCTGAAATAGCAGTACAAATTGAGTTTTGATATGTCAATTTGTATGCCAAAAATGTTTCAAATAACTTTTAGGCAAGCAGTTTTGAATTCAAGTCACTCATCAACAACTTGCGACTATTTTGATGCATTTTCATCTCTAAGGCCACCTCTGTGGTACACTTTTAAATATTTTGTGTGATGGTCCATCTAAGCTCTGATGTACTGGGCAACTTTATTGTTTCTGTTCCCTGCCGCGTCCAAACAAGTCCTTAAAACTAAATAACAAAATGATTCATATCCAGCCTCCATTCTGTCAGCCAGATCACATTTTTTTGAAGGCAAAGTATTCTATGTTTTGGCCATAGTGAAGTCATGTTCTAAAAATTGGGGGTTTTACCAACTACCTAGAGGACTTACGTTAAACAGGAGTCTCATATCCTGAGGAAAGAAGTTGCTTCGCGGTCTGCTGGTAAGACAGCGGATACTTCTGTATCCTTTGGTGCATGGCAGCAGGGTGAACAGACTGTGACCGGGGTGGATGTTGTCTTTTAAATATAACTTGGGCTTTCTGCAAACACCTCACATCACCAACATAACTGATGCTTGGTGCATGGTTTACCACCCAGCTGGGGGATTTTGGTAAAGCATTCACAAATTGTGGAGATTTCCATGGTTGTTTCTAGTATTTCTTAGAAGTGGTACAGCAAATAAATAAAATATAAAGAGAAACATGAATGATTCAGCGGTTCTCGTCCCAGACTTTGATATTCCTGGCAGCATACAAACAGCTTTGAATCATGATTTAGACTTTCATTTTGGAGAAAAAACCAATGATGGTTTATTTTCTTGGGTTTGTATTTTTCCCTACTTTTTTTTTTCTCCATTGAAATTTCCAAGAAATAACTGTGTAATTTGGTAATAAAGAGGAGTGGAAGTAACTAATTACAACTACATAAAATGCTATCATAAAATAATGTTTTAGTACAATTTAAATTAATATCTTAACCTCCCATCTGTATTTTTTGTTGCCAATAAGGATAGAGCCTAAAAGATCCCACAAGACAACAGCCAATCCCAGCAACAGTCTGTTCACTCGCAACCCATTGCCAGAATAAATATTAGTACATTTCTGCAAAACCACAGAAGTTCAACAGTTCAAGCTGTACATTTCTTTATGTTGCAACTTGGTTTGTTTAGGGTCAATTTTCTATTTCTCTCTTGTCAAACACTGTGCTTAATATCTGGTCAGGTTCAAGCCCGAACTGGGTAGGACTAGGAAAAAATCATGGTTTCCTGTGAAAGATATCCAGTTTGGGTTACCACAAAAAGCTATAAAGGACCTCAGGTTGCTCGTTGGCAGCCTTGTTACCTGTAACTCCCGCCACCCCTCAGATGTAGGTTATTTACATGTAACGTGAACACAATATGGCACGTTTTGTTCAAATGTCAATATGATACATCGCCTACGCCACATACACACTTGGACGTATTGATGGTTGGCAGAAACGTTAACTGCTCACATTTTATCCTGGCGACTGGGCTATCACCCTGCTGTATCCGCTGCTGTACGATCACATAACAGAGAAGCTTCTTTCTTCACGCTCCTTAACTCATCCTCAACATTTTTTTTTCTTTTTTAGCATAAAGGGACTACAAATTACATTTGGTTGTTCAACCCTGTGTTGCAAAATGACTATTAAATGAGACTTTACACCCTCAGAATTACTACTAGCTACTAGCTACAATCAAGTCAAGTTTTATTTATATAGCACCAAATAACAACAAAAGTTATCGAATAACAGTAACACTTGCTTTACATCCAAAGCTATTTGATTAATTAAAGTAAAGAATGTTTACTGTTGGCAGGACATGGGTAACAAATAAAAGTTGTCCCTATCCAGGTCACCAATTTATTGACAGACCTGTCAACAACGACCTTCAAACTATTTGGGTTTGTGGCTCTAAAAATGTCACGCCGCGTCCGACTTTGGGTCTGACAGAGTCATAAATTCGCATGGCTGCTGGAGGTCAGGTAAATATAAAGATTGCTTCATCAAGTTCTTCATGGGAGTCTCAGCCTCTACAACACTTTTATCTTGCACAGACTGTTTTGCATGGAAAACCAAGAAATGACACCTGTCAGTCTGAATCCAAGAACGAAACAGATCATTTACTGCTTATGAACGTGATGGACGCCCCTTCTCAGTTGCATTAGCATGTGCCATCCCGACTAATTGCACATTGACATTATGTGTATTAATGAGAAAGCGCTGCATATAGCACGTTTTAAGTTTGCATTTGGAAAGTTCACCGCACTTGTGAAAAACTAGAAAGTGCAAAACAATGAAGCGTGACTAATCAAGGCCCCAGAGACGGGCTTCTCTTTGTGAACAAATCACACACAGTAATGACAACCGGCAGCCGATGTATAATTTGGCATCACGTCTACAATAATGATGGTGAGTATAAGCAATCCTCTGTATTAGCAGTGCCACATCAATATCTTCAAATGATTCCTATTGTCTTGCTTCCCTGTGGTGTAATCCAAGCCATGCTGTCGTCTTTGTCTCATCTGAGAACCCAGCAGTGGAAATCAATAGTTTTCCACAAGATAACAAAGGATGTTGCACGTCGACCCTGCTGTATTTCTCAAGATGAATTTAATCAACAGCTGCGTGTCTTTCATTATAGTGTAGCGATGCTGTTACTCTTTTCTTTTTGTCTGTTTAATCAGTTTAACTGGCATGTGTCAAACCTTTCGGCCCCAAAAAAAACGAAAAAGACTGTGAAGAATCAGTGAAGCGGAGCAGGTTTTTCAGAGATGTGAGAAATTGGGACAGCTTTGTTATAAATGTTACAGAAGCCAGTTTTTCCTTTTCCTGGAAGGTCACCTGTTTGAATTCACAGATCACCTACGGTACTCATGGGCTGAGGAAGTGAATGAGCAACACCCTCCAGAGAGAAAGAGAGGGAGACAAGAGACAGAAAGGGAGATAGATAGATATAAACGACCTCGGCCTCTGGAACTAAATGTCCCCGTACATCTAAGAGCCTATTAGAAGCTTCTGCCTCTGTTTCTCTCTGCCGCATACGCACCTTATCCTCCCAGCTGTGTCTGTCAAAGAAAAGAATATAGGGGAGGAGTGGACAGCCCTGTTTCTCTCCTTGGGGAAATAAACTAAGCATTTGTGACTGGGTTGTATCCGCATCCGCCTCAATGCTTGTTGACAGGTTTGTCACCAGAGATTATTAATATGACTCCTGTCCATTACTGGAGACCATATATAGATTTGTGATTGCCCAGTAAATTGGGCCATTGGTGAAACTAAAGCTTCTGGGAATTGGCGCCAGGCTGCAAGATCTGATTTTGTGTCTATTAATCTATTGAATCTATTGAATGTCTAAGCTGTTTCTTCACAGTGAGTATTGGCAGCTGTAATTTCAATGTATTATTTGTTGTAAATGAGTCAAGAACACAGCGACAATCAAGTGTTTTATAGGCCCTATTGAACTGGAGTTGTGTCCATTATTTCAACAAATACAGTAAAAAAAATAATAAATGAAATAAATGCTGACTTTTTGTGTTTCTGCAAAACACGCAACTCTTGAAACTGTGCTTAAAGGTGCAATATGTAAGAAATTGCCACCTTGAATTCATACTCCTTACAAATGGGGGGCAGCATATCACCAGAGTAACTGCTAACTGCTGCTAACTATATTCTGTTCATACATCCATAACTGTAGCTACTGTTAGCTTGTTAGCTCAGTTAACCGTGCAGCTAGCTAGACTACCAGGGGAGTGTTGGTGTTTACCCTTAGCATGGGAGCTTTGTGCCACTGGGAAAAAGAGGTTTTTCAGGCCCGCTTAGCATGTTAATTTCAGTAGATATCTCTTCAACACAACACATAGACATCTTCGACACAATGTCAAAACTGTCATTTCTTCATGTTGTCTGTGACATATTCTACAGATACAGACATCAAAAGCAGTGAAACGCTGGTATGATTTCAATATTACTTTGTACAGGTGGTTTTCAAGTCAATTTTGTCCATAAACCATGTGTTTATCAAGGTAAAAATAGGCAAGATGACATCTTGCTGCATCCCTGCTTGACATACATGTGGGACACGGTGCTCAAGCGGGCATTGTGGCTGCTCTAACCTGCTAACACAGATGCCGAAAATGAAAAGCAAGACGTTCCGCCATGCTTATGCAGCCAGCGTGTCCAGCCTGCTCGGGCTTCAACAGTCAGAAAACAACTCCATAAACTTTATTCATGACATTCATGTTTTTGCTCCGTTTTTGGAAATGTTTTAAAATCAATACCATCAAGATTGCTGTCTGGCAAAAGACAGAAGTATCCACTGCTATATCACCAGAAAACCGAGCAGCTTTTCCTCAGGCTATGCGAAAACATTAAGTCACAGCTTTGTTTGGTTTAGGCAACAAAACTACATGCTTAGGTTTAGGGAAACATTTACGTATACAATGGGTAAATTAAATACATAACTAAGCATGTGCACACTCGCTGGAGGCACTCTCTCCCAGGCTTATTGACCCAACACGGAGGCAAATTTGTTCATGTTTACATTGTCTCCACAATTCCACCACAGTTCACAGTTCATGAATCCCCTTGGGCCGTGTTCTTTAGTGCACTTGTCATGCTGTGTCATACACCTCGCTGCTGTCAGAGCCTGATGCACATGTTCATCAAAAATGCAGACGAGGCACTTTGATCACAGACTAGCGGGGCCTGGAGAGCCGGTGCACAGGTGTTCGCTACCTTGACAATGTCACCACCTCGGTCCCATCTGGTTCTACTGTAACATCCATATGCATGGTGTTTTCAAGCCTGCCTGCCATCTCGCTACACTTCATCCCTTCATCGCCACCCCTCCCTTCTGTCACAGAGATAGGCACCACTGAGGCTCGCTTCTCTCTCAAGTACACCTTCATCTACCCTTGTAGCGTCTTCCAAAGCTCCATGATAATGCTCTTGGATTTCATTCATTCATGAGCTGTGTGCAGAATATTATGAAAAGTTTGAGAGGAAAGTGCAAGCTCTAGCAATGTAGGAAACTTTGCAGCAGGAGGTAGTGCTTATTAAAATGTGAAGTCTTACTGTAATGCATATGTCAATGCACTGGGCTCGATTCATGTGAAGGAGATGTTTTTAAATCATCCCAAAAATAGACTTTTCATTGTTACTGTAATAGAATGCAGCTCAGTTATGATACGCACACTTGAACAAGCTTCTCCTTAAGCTGAATAGCACTGTAACAGACTGTGGTGTTGATGTCATCCAGAGACAAACCCCTGGAGCTGCTCCACAGACAGTGAATAATGTAACAACTGCTACGACTCTGACAGCAGACATGGTGATTTTTACTGGTGTATGGGCACATATTCTGATACACAGCTGGAGGCCCGACATTCACATAAAACCCATTCTATGAGCAGCCGGAGTGGGTCAATAACTCACTCACAATGGGCCATCTCCACAAAGTGTCCCCTGATGACATCATCAGCTGGGGTTTTAATGCTTTGACTTCCAGCATAGGGAGACATCTGTTGCTTTGGAGACATTAACTTTATAGTGCAAAGACCTTGCATGGTGTTTTAGGATGGATTTAAGACATTACCTGTTTGTCTGAATGTTCTTACCTTAATTAAAATAACTTAATTGTAAACAGACTTCTTTAAAATGCTCTTAAATATGTTACTACATGCGTCAAGAAGCCATTTTTGAAAGGAGCAATTTGTAAGATATGGCCAGAATTGTATTTTAAACATTCAAAAGATGAACTCAACAATATCAACCAGATGTGAAGAAACAACAGTACTGATTTTATGTCCGAGACATCTTTGTATTGTATCGCAGAAAGATCTACTGAAGTTAGCATGCTTACCAGCTAGCCACGGCATGTCCCATCCTTTAATACCACTTTGTGCCACAAGAAGCAATTGTCAGACAGGCAAGCACTAAGTTCGCTACGGAAACTCACTCACTGAAACTCAACATAAGTGAAATAAAACTCACCCAAACAGCATTGATACGACTTTTCACAATCACCTTGGTCGAAGTACATCCTCAATTTATAGAGCAAGATGCCTAACCTGCCCCCACCTGTGTGTCTTTTTTGGGGGATTTGCTGTAAATCGCCTCCTTACTGTATTCCCTGTCTTGGCCTCCGCTGGGCACCAAACCAGTACAAGGCTGTGTTCAGTCACTGTTCAGTTTCTCAGGATGCTGAGACCAGTTGAGCTGAGCTCCATTTGCTGTGGTTACTCACGCCATGATCTGAAGTCTCTGTCCAGGCAAACTGTGGGGCCACGGCTTGCTCTATGCCTAACAGAGCCATGACTTAATTAGCTAAAGGTTGCTAGGTACAGCCAAGGACAGCTAGCAAAGAGCTGCAGTTGTCGGTTACTCTGGTGGTACGCTGCCCCCTATATTTTTGAAGCTACATTCAAATTCTGTCCATATTTCACTAATTACACCTCATCCTGCTGCCGTCTGGCAAAAGATACAGAAGTATCTGCTGCCTGACCGCCAAATTATGAAGCAGCTTCTTTCCTCAGGCGAACTCATCCTCCACCATAATTTTTTTTTCTTGAGTAGCATAAAGCAACCACATCTTATATTTTGTTGAAAAATGACAATAAAATGAACCTTGACAACAACAATAACAAATAAGGCAGGCATATATCATCCACAATATGGATAATATTTCGTTGGACAAATAGTCCCCCAATAAGCCCAGGTACTGCTGTTTGTTAATGTTGTTTCTTTACAGCTAACTACAATCAGCCATACTAACAAAATAAGTCTCTCTGACACAGGGCTGCATCATCAAATACTTGGAACCAGAATTGCTGGGGCTTTCAGTGTTTCACCAGGTAGGTGTTTGAGCAATAAGCAGCATCTAGTTCGCTTGTTTATTTTATTTTTTTTCTGGTACAAGTGGGAGAGAGCAGTACAACTCTCCAGAGAAACAGTACATCGCAAAACTGCAATTGTTGTGTGCCTTGGACAGGGTGCCAGGTGGAGTCAAGTACAATCGTGTCAAAAGCAGTAACAATGAACACTCTGCGGCGACCTTGGAGACCACAGTCTTATTGGACAAACTTGGATGTTAGTCCAAATAGTTAATTTTACATTTTTTGTGCCTCGGGTTAAAACTAAATTACAGAATGAAACATAGTTTGGATTTGTTTTGCTGCGGCACAATCCAATTTTCTTTAGTGTGGTGTTATTTATTTCTAATGTTTATTAGTTTTAATATTCAACTAAATAAATCAAACTGAGAGCTAAAAAGTGCTTCTCCTTGAACGTGTTCCAGCCCTGAAAATCATTTGGCATTCAATCTGAAATAACTGATTCTTCCATTATACGCCAGAATCGCATTTGGTTATATAGACCCAACAAGTTGTGAAAATGTAATTAGAACACCTAGCTATTAATATGAAGCAGTTGGAGGCTGGTGGCTGATTATTCATTACCTCTTGTCTACACACTCGCACAGCTGCCCGAGCAGTGTGTCGCTGTCATGGTCGCCCCATCTGTTTGGTGCTGGTGGTTAAAGTAAGGCAATAAATGAATGAGAGTGGGGAAATGAGGAAGGGCTTCAGGACAGGGAATGTAGAGAGAATCTGGGGGAGATATGTCATGTAAGTGAGAAATATTACACGAGCGGAACAAAGAGGCTCAGTTGGTGTGTTAAAGTCTCCGTTTTATGAAGATTTGCTGCAGTATTATTTGAAATTAAGTTAAGGCTTAAAATGTAGCTTTTTGCTTTGGAGGGTCACAGATTTTCTCTGAGGTTAGGTTTCGGAAAATATCTCTATTTATATTTATGCACAGCTGAAGGAAGCAATATGTGAAGAAATAAGAAAGATCAACTAATTGTCCTCCTTTAAAAGATGCTTTTTTGAGTGCTCTATCACTATCGCAATTAATCAGTCTGAGATTTTGCTTTTCACAAATTAATGAGCTTTCATCATTAGGTTTTGATTGAGTAATTAATTTCATTGAGCACATCTGACAGCTTTATGTCATGCACGGTAAAACTTGAAATTACATGTTAATGCCTACAAAATGAAAAAAAAAAGATAGATAACAATGGTGACTTTGAGGTAATGGTACTCCATCAGAGGCGATGCCATTTTATTGAGCAGAAAAGGTGCATTACACGGTCTAAGATAAATATGGGGTCGATTTATAAATTTACCATGTAAGTGGGAAGATAACCATCCATGGCGATGCTGCCTTGCCAAACCAGTGATTAAATGTCAGCTGCATTGGCAGCATACAAACCCAGTAATGGTGTGCTCACTATCTTTTACCCACTAGATTTGCATGATAGATAGAAATTGATATAAATGGGCAGGCAGGGCTGAGCAGGAAAATACAAAACATTACAGTACATGTCGGCATTTACTGGTCCAGGTAAAGCATATTTAACCTTTTAGTTGGTTTCTTGGAGAACTGAAACTGCCCAGCACCCCTTTACTGTGCTGTATTTGGCTTTTAATGACAGCCCCCTGAAGCAGGAATGGATAAAGAAATGTAAAAGGAAATGCAGGCATTAATTGAAATTCAATTTAAATTTAAATTTAATTAATAGTTGAACTATTACAAACATATATAAATACATGGGCAAACTAAAGGTGTTATTGATAACATTCAGCCATTGGATTCATGTTACAACACTGCTGAATCATTTGTCCCCTCAAGTGGTTGCCAGTTTGTGCACTAGCTTACATTGCTAACACTAGCTAGCTAACAATAGGGCAGTGCAGTATGCCAAGTGCATATGATGGAACTCAGCCATCTTCTTTCTTCAAGCTCTGTAGATTTATATAAAAAAAAGATTTGTTGACATAAACATGTTATCAATATGGCCTTTAAAACAGAAACACCAATAAATGTAACATTTGATAAAATTAATTATTTTCTACATATATTTTCAATGTTATTATTGATGCATTAAATTGGCATAATAATTAATTAATTGAACCATTTTTTTATTTTTATCTTTTATTTCTGATTTGTGCAGTTTGAATCTTCCATTCCCACCGAATCAATGGAAATGATATAGATTTTAATATTTGGCACAATTTTAGGAAGAAATCTCCAACTTAAAATCATCAACTTGAAAGCCAAATCATAGCGTGTGTATCTCTTTGGAAATATGTTGCACTGCATGCACAAGAGCAACATGTACTGTAGCTATTCATTTCAAAGAAGTCTTTGAAACGACAAAGACAGTGTTACTATATGTTTGTTCCCTAAATTCCCATAAAAGACAAAAACCAACCATGCCTTGTCTGTACTGCACCACTCAGCCCCACTTCTTGTCTTCTGAGAACACAAATGTTCAAAGAAAGTGTTAAGTAATTTCTTAAACAGATGGGCACTGCAGTTTTTTCCCAAAACTACTTGAACAAGAGTAAATAGTGCACATGTTGGGGACTAATTTTAGGTGTGGATTAACACACGAGGTGCATGTGTTAATATTTACAATGTGGCAGGAGGACGGGGTGTGTGGGATTGGCTGAAAATAAACTAGATGTGTTCATAAACATGTCGTCCTGTGCAACGGTGACGTGTTTTTAATAGTTATGGAACAAAATGGAGCTCTTTTGCACAAAGGATGGAGATATATCAGGCTTTGGATATGCAAACACTACAGTACGTCTTACTAATATCAGGTCATTGTTGGGTGTACTGTATGTCTTTTCATGACATACACCCAACAATGACCTGATAATATCCACATAATATATATATATATATAGATTTCTCAGAAGCTGTTACACCTCGCCACATTAGGTCGATAGGATGTGTCTCAATCATACCTTCCTCTATCAAGACAAAAATGACACATCCTGTGTTGGTGTGACGGCAGAGATATTTTCATTGGCACTTCTGCCTGAGATGTTGAAGTGTGAAGTTGTATATAGCCTCAAATTGAATCCAAGAGTGGAAACATAACAGAAAAACACACACCAGCTTATGGCCTCAAGGGTCAACCTGGCTTAGGCAACACACTCGTTACAGTTTTTATATTTTGGATGCTTTTATTGATGTAACTTGCAGCAGCTGAATAAAAAGAAAGGAACTACCGAAGAATACACTAACAAGCAAGATGAATATTGCATAAGCATCTGACTCCTTGTAGTTAAAGGTTATGCGGAAAAATGAGTTAAAAAGGTAGAGAAAATGAGAAAATGACCTGCTTTTGCTCTGCGATGTCACAACGGGTGCATACGAAAATGTAATGGGTCATATCTTGGGATTATGGATGCCAAACTCGGAGAAGCTGTTTTGTTTTTTTCTCCTTGCTCTTTCACATCACATTCTTTCATTTTTAATTAATCTCCAGGTTTAAGCTCAGGAAGTCTCACAAACCAATTAAATACAGTCGGTCCTCTGCCTCGAGTTGTTCATCAACTCAGAACCTCAAATACTTTGCCTGTAAAAAGCAGTGTGTGCATGTATGTGTGTATAACTGAATGTAGCTCTGCTTCAACCTCTTGGAACCTTCAAAGGAATGAAATACATGAAAATCCATCTTGCTTAAAATTCCCCATCCACCGTGGAAGGGAGATACTGGCGCTGTTCCATAAGAGGCAAGGCCAGATATGATCGTCCAAAGGAGAGACTTTGTGCGAGCCTCCGCCATTTTAATCCATCACGCTACATAATATCTAATGCTGTTGACTAGGGACTGACTTTGACTGCAGTCGACATCACAGGATGATGCACTTCACAGAATATCGGTGTTGATTTACCTAATAGCTCCTGGGGAGAATTGAAATCTTGACATTATCAGTTTGGAGGGAAATGATTGTATGCTTTTTAGACCTCAGCAGGCAGGTCACCACATTTATTGCTCGATGACAAGGTGGTTTCCAGAAGTGTGAAAAGGAAAAAGGTTCATTTATTTGTCATTTCACAACACCAAGGTTGTAAAATAAAACTGAGTTTAGTCCTGTTTTGCTACAAAATGGGAAAAAAAGACAGAATGAAGAAAGAATAAAATTGCTCCATAATCTGGTGGTATGGTGAATACAGCAGGGTGAAGAGACTGTGGCTGGGGTGGTCGTTTAGTATCCTTTGGGCCCTATGTCACTGATGATCGATAAGATGGGTACTGTTCATCAGCTCCTTGGTTTTGCTGACGTTTGTTGAGCAGATTGTTCTATGTGCACCACTCTACAAGATTGTTGATTGATGATGGTGTCGTCCAAATACTTCACAATGGTTTTCTCATGATGTCTGGTAGTGCAGTCATGGGTGTTTAGTGTGAACAGGAGGGGGCTGAGCACACAGCCCTGAGGGGCGTCAATGTTCAGCACTAAAGTAGAGGAGGCGTGACTGCCAATCCAAACTGTCAAAACTGGACTATAAAATATTATAATTTTTCTTTACCTTTAGGCCATGCTAGTGACTATAGGGAAGGCAATGTGGCTTGTTAAATATCTTGACAACTATATGATGGATTGCCATGAAATGCCTTAAGTACAAATCCTACTGACAAGAACATAAACAGTATTTATAGTTTATCAAGAAAATGTTTCTGTAGTGCATTTTTTATATTTGCGTCTGGGCGAATGTAAACAGTAGCAAGAAGATGGCGATGATAATATGGATGGCATCTACACATTAAAAGCATAATTTCAACATTAGGAAAACACTGTCACTATCAACTTTGACTGTTTGAGCACCTAGCATCAATGTTTTAAACACACAGTCCATTTGTTGGAGTCCTGCGCTCCATCAGCTCTGGACAAGGTCCGCCAGTGCAACAGCTTGTTCCAGGATGTTGTGGTGGAGACAGGTCTCTGTAAAGACATAGGCACACAAGTCTGATTTCCTGTTGCTTGGCCTGACTGTGTCCCATTTTCTCCATTTCACTTTCCTGCACGCAGACATAAGCAAGGAGCAGACTTAAATCCAAGATGGGTTAGCATGGCTCTCATCCCGACTCTCTTCCCTTCCTCCCTTGAGTGGTCCAGCGGGTTGGATTGGATGGTTGAAAGATGCCTTGGGCAGTGGTCAACTCAAAGACTGCTGCTCCTAATCTCAAAATATAATATCATATATAATTATATAACACAACTCTGGAATTAAATATATTTGGGGAGACATGACTAAAGATTTAGTTTTTACTATAAATATTTGGTGTAAGACGGTAACATTGGTAGGTATGTGTGTGTGTTCCTTGGCTACAATGAGGTTAAAAATTTTAGTTTTAAGCTAAATGTCTCAACAACTATCAGATGGATTGCCATTAAATTTGGTACACACATTCATTTCCGCCTAAGGTAGTATTGTAATCACATTAGTCTGCTAATAATTACTTGAAAAACTAATGACACTCCCATAACCCTAAGCTGTACTTTGTGTTTAGTGCTAATTACCAAATGTTAGCATGCTAAGCTAAAATGGCGACCAAGGAAATCATTATATTTTCCTAACATGAGCATATTAGCATTTTCATTACGAGCATATTAGCTAGCTGACATTAGCATTTAGCTCAAAACACAAAGGCACCTAATTAGCCCCACAGTGCCGGTAGCATGGTTGCAAAATCTTAGTCTTCTTTATGTTTTTTAGCCCCTGCAAGAGTGCTCTTTCTCTTACTGCACATACACACATATAGCATGTACACACACTCAAGTGAAATAAATGAATAAATAACAACAACACGTACCTTATTAAAATGTAACTTGTGATTAATCTTTATGCCCCGGTACATCAGCTTTTGCTGACCCATTTTTATGCTTCTGCGCTCTCGATATGGTTCATGAGTTAACAAAATTGCTCTGAAAATTAATAACACATCATTATGCATTTAAGGTAACACAATTAAACATCTTGTTATTATCATCCTCGTCCAATTTTAGTGCGCTGTTTTCCAATCCTCGCACTCTCTTAAGCATTCAGGGATGCCTTAATTGAGGATATATTAAAAAGAGCTAATGACATTTAATGGGCAAGTGTGTAAGTGGGACAACAAAGACATATCTGTCACACTAATAATGAATAAATAAATAACATACTATGCTAAAAACACAAGGAGGGGAAACTCCTTTTGCCATTATGGTAATACTCCAACTGATACTGTGGCTGAAACGTGCCTGCCTAAAACGTGGTCACACACTTGACGTGAACTGTATTTGATGGCTGGCTGACAGCTTTCAACTTGCGCCCGGCCTCCCCCAGCTTTTTCTCCCATTGTCAGAAAATATCTTGTCTCCTCTTGACTCAGTGTTGGGAGCTGGCGGCTTCTGGTTGAAGGCTGTGATGGGATTTGGGGAATAACTGCTACTCCAGATTAAGGATGGAGATGACAATGACTAGTGACTGACAAAACAGACTTCTGGGAGGGCTTAGTTACTATACAGTATCAAGGTCAAGCGGTGGTGAAGGAAAGACGCTATGCGATGAGCACTAGCTGTACAGACATGCTGAATGTGCACCGACCTGCCCATTATGGTTTTGTAAAATGATTGTGATGGAGGTTTTGCTGATGGTGAAAGGCAGGTTTAGGGCATCGCCTACAGCCCTGAACAGCATGTGGTTCTGTTTGAAGATGTTCTAAAAAAGACTAAAAAGAATTATAAATACATCAACAACCCTTTCTGCTGTTATCAGATCTCTATTGGAAATACTACTTTAATATTATTTAGCTGGAAGAGGGAAATGAATAATATAGCTTAGAAGAAGCAAAGATTGCTTTAATGCACTTTACCTGCTCTCTCACACACACATACACTCACACTGTGTAGGAGAATGCCCACTGTATCCCTCCAATGGTTTACATAACTGAAATGATGTGCTTCAGCTCTTCCCTGCTTATCACCATGAGCCACACTTTATTGCCAGGGCCACCTCAAAGAAAATTAAATGCAGCCTCATCCGTTTGATACCCCCCGAGCACATTTTGTGAGGTTCTATTGCTGCTGAGATATTGTTGAGCTGTTGTATTTTTCAAACACTCCCCCCAAAGATCCAGCTAAACCACACATTTTCTCTCTGTTTTCTTCTCGCCACAATCACAATGGCTCACATTAGCTTTTGACTCCTTTCTACACCCCAGTGTGTCTAACAATGTCCTTCTGGGTGGTAAAAACAATGAGCAATAAAGCTGATGGAATATTGTTCTGTTACAAGGATATTTTCTGTCCTGCTCTTTTCTGGTCTGCTTTGCTTGACTAAAGTATTTCACAAAAATATTTCACAGTGCATGAACTTTGAGTTAGTGTGTCTTTTTGCAAATGTTCTGAAAATCTTGGATGATGGAATTCAAATGAATCACTTCCTGAAATGATTAGTTTAGCTCTCAGACAGTTGGAGTGAGCATGCAGGTGTACACTCACCCTCTGAGTGAGTGGTTCGAGTCGTTCGTTTGGAGGAGGAATGGAATGACAATGTATGAGAATCTAATCAAGACTCGAGATTGATTTTTTTGATTAACACACGTGAATGAAGCCACTTACATTGAGTAAGTTATGTAAGTGACTCAAGTAAGTTACAGTACTTGGCTAAATGTAGTTATTTGACCCCAAAGTATGATCTTTTCCTAAACCTAACCAATTATCTTTTGTGCCTAGACCCAACCAAGTATCATTTGTGCCTAAACCTAACCAAGCACCTTTTGTGGCCAAAGCTAACCAAGTATGTTTTGTGCCTAAACTTAACCAATTAGCTTTTGTGCCTAAACCTAACCAAGTAGCTTTTGTGCCTGAACCTAACCAATTAGCTTTTGTGCCTAAACCTAACCAAGCAGCTTTGGTGGCCAAACCTAACCGAGTATGTACGTTAATGACAGTCCAGAAGTCATGACATGTCATTATATGTGAAATGGTTGTCAGAAAGTTTTTATTTTGAAGGTCTAATTCAACATTGCATCTGTATTATTGCTTGACTTGACTATGCAGCCATTTGTGTGCAAAACGGATGCTAGAGGGGTAGGTACAGCGTCACAGTTTTAAGCTTAAAGTCACCGACCAAGCTGCTATATTTGATGGGTTGGGAGTGAGAATGCGTTAACAGCACACAGACACGAGTAATGTTAACTTTTTGAAAAGAAGGTAGCTACGTATATGGTTACACAGGTTGGAAGACAGCGTAGCATTGCAGTCTACATTGTGTGAAACCTGCAATATCAGATAAAAAAATTGCAGATTCTTTGACTGTGAGGGAATGGTGCACTTTCAATGATGTGTTTACTGAACATACGACAAAGTGAAGATGTCACTGAGAAGCTTAAGCCCACGATTCTCCCTGTCTCTCCTTCTGATGTCTTGAAGTCTGGAAGTAGAAAGTAGTACCAAATATAATTTTTTTAATAATTAGGTGTCGCAGGAAAATACATTCTGTACATTATATGGTGGGACAACTGTCAGTTTGAAAAATTTTATATTTATCCAACTACACTCTCAGCTCACTGGCTTATCCTTTACGATTGGGTGTTCTCAGTTAAATAGCCAACAAGCTAAACTGAACGGTTAACAATGTTTCAAATTAGTGGTTGGGACTATGCAATCATAGCTCTGGTCGATCACCAAGCATGCTTTTGAACAAATCTTTTTAAATAGGTAGATTCTTGTGATTCAGCACATTGAAAAGACCTTCTTTGCAATTTACTACTCATACTCTCACAAAAAGCCCTGCAAATCATTAAATTAGGAGATTTAATACCCCTCCAAATTAGTCCCTGTAAGCTTTTTGCTGCAGAGTATTGATCTATGGCCTTTCCTCACAAAATATAAAACCAATTAATAACATATTGGAAAATAAATGACTTTTTCTATTCAAAAAAGAAATCTTTAATGTCTGTTTGGCCTTTGCACTAATGATGCTCGCCAAAGAACTCGGTAATGAAGTTTTTACTCCTCTCATAGATATATGAAATGTTAAAGCTGAAATAAGGGGATATAAATGGGGTTCGTTAAAAGGAGTTAAAATACAATACCAATCTACTGCAGGAGCATCAAAAATATCTTTAAACTCTTGAATTTCTGCCTTGTGCACACTGGCCAAAACCTTTGTTATGCATGGCCACCGCATGCATGACTTATATAATGCTTGCATATAAATAGAGAGGCTGTTGTGGGAGTGCAGCTTGGACACATTGCGACTTCCTTTCTAGAATAAAAGTAATTGAAAACTACTTCTTCTGTGGCTACAACTTTTTTGCATACAATGATGTTTTAGATAATATGTTGCCATTTTTACTGTACATTGATGTGGACCTAACTTGGTTTGGTATTGTGTGCTATAATTCATTAAAACATTTTTTTTCAGGACATCACATGCTACTCATGCATGCAATCTTTGTTGCTGCGAGTACTTTGCCAAGCCACTAAAAAAACAATACAAAACATAGAATTGCAAAAAAATGGGTGAACCTGAAGCCACATTAATCAATTGCAAATTTGTTTGGTAATACTGTGTGCACCATAGGGTACAATTTTAAGTGAAATGATATGGGTCCTCTAAGGGAACCGTGTCTTCAGGTGTTCATAGAGTGCTAATTTGTTCCCCAATTACATTTTGGTGGCAAATGTAATTGCTACCTGCGTGATGTTCATAGACAATGGATATAACTTTTTTTTTTTTTTAAGGGATTGAAGTGTCTTGCACATACAAGTTGTTTTCAGAGCTGGCCTGGGTGGATGGTGGGTGTAAAAGAGCAGGTCTTATGAGTGCCAATACAATAATAGAAAAAAGTTTAATAATGTTATACTCTGGGAGAATATTGCATTGCAAGAATCTGAGGCAAAACTTTTTAATAACTATTGTTAATAAATTGTAAATTAATAGTTGTTTTAATAGTATTATAAACATTGGTGGCAACTTTACAATAAGCAATTGCTCTATAAATGATTTATGTATATATTTGTGATTACCTGTTCTTGTGGCCCCTTCTTGTAGATTAAGTGAGAAAATGGATTTAATGCCTATATTTAAATTTATATTGCTTATGTTTTGCATATTCCCTGATGTGTTTAACCAAATCACGAAAAACTGTCTACATGTATTTTTTTAATTAATAGTACAGCAAACCAATTAAGCATCCATTGCCTTTAGCAGCAGTCACCATGTACCTTTTCATATAGACCAATCATTTTGTGTGTTTCGCTTGTCATTAAAAAAATATAATTAGAACGGAGCTCAACATTTATCTGCAATTACCTGTGAATGGCCCTGTAATTATCTTTCTGTCTTTCATTATTTTTATATAACATATCAAATAAAAGCCGTGTTTACAAATCCTCTATATTCTCTGTCCAGCACCTCCACTCCTTTCCACTGCACACCACACACAACTGCTACCCACATCTGACTGTGTGATTGAATACGACCATTTCCAATTTTCAATATACCTGGTTTTCAAGAGCGCACCCTCAAGTAACTTGTTCACACCTTTTTTTTCTGCAGATTTTCTTTGACGGAATAATGATGCAACTGCCTTGGGAATTAATGCAACTTCATCCATTTCATTTTCAAAGTTTAAGCTTGGGGGGAAAAAAAGACTGCCAAGACATGTAAGGACACAGAGATGTAAATTCATGTTGAGTTTGTTCTTTTTACATTATTACTTGATATTGACTGAGAACTTTGTACCAAACCTTGGCCTCTGCTTAATGGCTCACGGTATATTGCAACAGCTGTGATCAGGATTGCAGTGTAATAGAAAATGAAAGGATTTCTCCACAAGATTCATCGGCACAGACTTTTGAATAAGATTGGAAGTCAATTCCGGAGTACCTTGGCAAGTTCAAAAGACTTACCTTGCATTTGAAACAAGAATGAAATATAGAAACATTCTTTCAGAAGGTTAAGAAAAAAGGCTAAGGCAGCTAAAGGTCACATTGTCTTGTTAAGTAAATCTAATTTTGCTGTTAAATTGTTTTAAAGAAAGTTATCACAAACAATTATAAAGCTTCAAAATGCATGTAAAACTTGCTCATAGCTTTTGTAAGCAAATCAGGCGTCTAGCAATGAATCATCATAACGAAAAATAATTTTAGGATGTTTTTCAATTAATTAACTGATGTAATTTCTTACGTCACCTAAATTACAAGCACATCAGTAGGATAGAGTAAGGTTCCCAGACATCCTATCCTGAAATATTCCTGCAACCGCAAAATAACAATTTAGGTGAGAAGTGGAAGGAAATGAACTTTAACAAGCTAAGGAGGGAGAGAGAAGACACTTTTGAGAGCAATTAGAGTGTGAAGAAGAGAGAGGGGAAGTGATTCGCTAAGGAGAAGTTGATGGGAAGACCTTCTTGAAATGTGAGTGACTCTACTGACTGAAGTCTTGAGGGTCAGTCCACTGCTGGAAAGCCTGAGGAGACCGAGGGGCAAGACTGATTGGCTCCGAGAACAGGTCAGCACGGAGAGAGGGAGTGCTAAGTGTCTAGGAGTGGCAGATGCAAGAGTGAGCAAAAACTTGACCATAGGGGTGTGAATCTCTCCAAAGTGCAGGGTGCAGCTTAGGTTCAGTGATTTGAATTTGATACAATCAGACTTGGGCTGCCAGGAGGAATGTAAGGAGCAATTTGGAGATGTTGCAGGTGAGACCAGCTAAGGTTTTCTGGAATGGTTAGAGGGGCAGGAAGGATGGCATGGGTGAAAAAGGTAGAGACTGCAAATTGGAATGTTATATAAATCTGATATAATGCTGGGATGATAAGATTTGCTGGTTAAGCAGGAAAAATTCTGTCACCAACTGGTGAAAAGTTTGGTTTGTACAGCAGCGCAGGTATTAGCATATTCATTTCAACCCTGGAACCCATTGCAGCAGTGCTGAAAAAAACTTTACTACTAAAAGCAAATTAAGATTTATTGTATTTTAATCTTTTCGAAAAAATGTTTAAGAAAAAAGAAAAACGTACTACACAATACAAGGATTATATATATATGACAGGCAGAACAGGAACTAACATAAAAGCAAATCAGGAAGGTTTTGGCACAATCTTCTCAAAGATTCCAGGCAGCCTATTAAGTCACTTTGTATGCTGAGATATGTTTGATGAACAAGTATGGCTCAGTATCATCCACATAAACATGAAAAGCAATAATAAAGCAATGAATTAAAAGGCCCAAGTGTAGCATGTATAAATAAAATAAAACAAGGCTTAGAACAGACCCCTGAGGCACTCCTACGCTGCAAGATTCCGACATGTAATCACCAACAATTATGGAAAATTGGAGGAAGTAGTCGTTTTGACCGGCAGGACCTACTGTAACCGCAGCTTGCTGAAGAAGATACATTTGAGTTGTTATATGCACGAGGGTGTGAAAGACAATCTTCCCGGTTATGCTTGCATACAGGGATGAACCAAATAAGCATCAGTCCTTATAGGGCAAGGACAATTCATAAATGAACCTGAAGCTCTGGAAGATTTATGGGGATTTTCCACTGAATCAATCCCTTAGTCTGACCCCTACTTTGCAGTTCTGGACAATGACAGAAGCCTGACCAACAACCTCTGATCTTACCATTGATATGTTCTAAGAAGGATCGAAAGGTACATTCACGGCTCTGAGATACTTCGTAGGCGTTCCCCAGTATCCATGTAAAGTGTGTCTAAAATACACTCCTTTTCGTACCAAAATATAACCTTTTTTTTCACATCATGCCTGATTCCAACTTTCTGGTTTGGCAGAAATCGCTGTGCTTCCTCTCAAGACCCTGCGAGGATCAACAATTTCACAAGCCATGTACAACTGTTTGTCAGCATCACACCTTTATTTCTGGTGCTATGTTTGAGTACGCAGTGATTTAGAGGAACCAGTAAAGATCAGGAACTTCTTGTGAAAAAAAGCATCTAAGTCTTGAGATGAGGTGGTGGGCAGACATCCATGTGTCTCCAAGGCATGCACAGACATGCCCCCTCAACCCGAGTGTTAGATGGTGAATAAGAAAACTAGACCGGGGTGTTGTTGGGGTAGAAATGGTACATTGGTGAAGTCAAGAAACGAGATCACAGGGCCCAGGACTGAGCCCCCAGGGATCCCAGAGGAGAAGGTGAGTGCTGACAACAGTGTTCCCCTCCACAATTCTTACTTAGAATGATAATGAACCTCACCAGATTCAAAGGTGCAATGGACTCCTGAAGCAAAACTGAGACGATCAGAATTCAAGAGGGGCTCCTAGGAGATTAACAGTGTTCTGTGCAGTGTTGGGAGTGCATGTTTTTACATCTAACTTTCTCATAAGTTCCACCTGTGAATATAAAAATAAAAGAAGATATATATATGGAAATGTCTGGAGTATATTCTTGTAAAAGACTTTTTTTTCCTTCTATATGAGCAGCACTCCCAATTATTCCATACTAATTTTGTTCTTAACCAGATACACATTCCCATTGGCTTCGCCTCAAGATAAACTTTCATGCATTTCCATTTGATTGATAGGGAAGTTTCTAAAACAGGATACCTGCAGCGGAGATGACGGCGTCCCCGCCATCAAAGAACTCATGTTTTCAAAGAACAAAAGTAAGATGGCCTCTCACAGGGAATTTCTGGTAAGTTTACCTTTCAGACGGTATCGCACAGCTGCAGGTTGAAGTAATTATATACTGTTAAGCGCGTCCCCCATGGCTTATGAGAACATGGGAGAATGAGAGGAATGTGTGCTCTTGAAGTATTATATTCCTCTGAGAAGCACTCCATTTCTTTTTTTTTTTTTAATATTTCTTTATTTATTTTTTTTCCAATCCCACAGTGGTTTGACTTCAAAGGGCTGAAACATTCCTAGAGTATCCAGGTTTCTATGTCTAATTAAGGATTCGAGAGGTGCTGCTTCTTGCAGCCATGTGTTTTTGTAAACAATCAATATTTCCCCGCCAGAAATAGGTACTTCAGAGGAAAATATGGTGGGACTCAAAAATCAAAAAGCTCATCTCTAGTAATCAACCAGACAAAATTAGCTTGAAACATGTTGTTGTAAAAACACGATGCTTGACTTATGCAAAGCCACTTAACACCACAATATCAGCCATGATTACCAGTGCCTTATGATAATAAATGCATCAGCTATGTTCAGCCAGATGGAGCTTTTGCCTGTTAAATAATCAATCATGATCATGTTTTGTACTTGTATTCTTCGGAAATAAATATTCTGTATCAAACAGCTGACTCGCCCCAGGCATCAATCATTGTCTCCATCAGCAGAATAATAAAAGATGGAATATATCTTGAGTACAAAGTAGCCTTGAGTTGTTTTATACATGATTGTCCTATTTGGTGATGCATACATGATTATCACCCTTTAAGATATGCATTTCATTTATATGTTTGAAACAGATCCAAATCTTTTTAATGATTAACTTTTAGAAAAAATGCACTTACAGAACCGAGAAAAACAGGAATTATAAGTTGAACAAAAAATATGAGGATAAGATTGTGTTGCATTCAATTGCAAAAACTAGGCTGCTAGACTTGGATAGGTGCATGCGGGAGACAGATTTTTTTTTGGCTCACAATTTAACCACAAAATGATCCACATTAATATGGCAGGCTGGGACTTAGTCCAGCTATTAGATTTACATAATCTTCTGGTGAAATGTGGCTATTACTGTAATCATAGGACATCAGAGATTCTTTTTTTCTTATGAAAGGGGAAATGAAAAAGAGAAAGTCTTGGGAGTCTTACTAAGATCTGCCCAGATGGCGTATGGATTTGCAGTCTGTGTTTTAATATTTCTTTCGATGGTAACAGAGACTTTGATTCTTGATTAAAGCAACAAGACATGAACACCATTAAATCTGATAGTAAAGCACTGTTGCTCTCCGTTCATCCAAAAAAGAAAAATAGAACATAGAAAACTGAGCTCTGTTGTGCAGCAGCACAGCTCCTGCAGTCCTAAAGGTCAGTGGCTGGCCATACTGTCTAATATAATAACTATTTCCCAAAATTTTAACCTGTTCAATGTCAAACATTCTCAAAGAGATTTTGAATCTCATTAAAAAAAGGAAAAACAAAGCAAAACAAAACAAAAAGACAAGCCTAAATTAAATCTTACCCATAAAGGAGATTGATGAGTAATTGGTTATCAGATGTGGTCGCAGTCATATGGGTTATTCGGAAGAGCTAATACAAGCGACCTATTTTGTCATTTAGGTATGAAAAATTGGCGTACAAGCTGGTTTCACGAAAAAACAGGTTTTTGAATCAAGGTTCAAGGTGATTTATTTGTGATCTTGCATGTTGTGGTGGGTACAGGTCCCTGTAAATATTTCGGCACAACAATTTCTGATTTCTTGAGTCCTATTTGTTCATTTAATTTTCCTGGGACCAGGAGCAGCTTTAAATCCAAGCTGGATTAGCATGGCTCTTATCTCGACTCTCTCCCCCTCCGTTGGTTGGTCTGGCTGGGCAGGTTGGATGGGTGAAAGATGCTATGGGCAGTGTATGTCTCAACTTTCCCCAGCCCTAAACCCCACACTTTCAACTCCAGTGCTGATGAATTTATTTCTCTCATATACTGTAAGTAAGACTTGTTTCAGCCACAAAACTGAAAAACAAAAATGTAGTGAAATTTAAAGTAGCTACAGGCCTTTGCATCTGCAGCACAATATGCAACCAAGGGCCAACATGCTAATAAATGCCTTTAAAATGTGCAAAATTCATTAAAGTAGGTCTCTCTCTCTTTCTTTCTCTCTTTTTTGGGTTCAGCCTTTTTAGTTTGATCACAACAGATTTATAGTACATCTCTCAAAGCCCACTTGTAGTGATTGGCTCCAGAAATTACTAAAACACAGGAAAAAAAACAGCTAAGTTTCAGTTAGCAAGCTGCACCATAGAGATTTATTTAGTTATGAAGCAACAATCATGCTGGCCAAGGCACAGATAACTTGGTGAGCTCAACAGATTACTCTACAATCATCACAAAAGGATCTGATGTTGAATTTGGAGGTGCTCTTCAACACACCACCTGCAGAAATAACCCTTTTACCAAAAAAAAGTATTGCAAAGCATGGATAGTTTTCCCCTACTTAATTGCGCTCTGTGTCTTTTTATTTAATTCACTAGACATTTTCCTTGTCAAAGTAGGAAACACACAGGTGTTACTAATAATGTAAGCCATGTAGCCATGACAGTGAGCCATCATGGACAATACCAGGACCCTGACTCCGAAGCAGCTACATAAAATTTACCATTAAGCTATAGCCTTTTCCACAGTGAAATGTCAAAATGTTTTAAATGAAAAAGGCTTATTGTAAGTACACTTCTTAACATATAACATAAATAGTGAAGTGCATGGGTGCTGAGGGGGATTAGAGTTCACTAAGTGCACAATAAAATAAGACTATGAATGTTAAAATGGTGGAGTGTTAATGCAGATCACGCACACATCTGTCAAAGTTTGGGTTGATTGAAAGCAGCAATTTGTAAAAACGTTTCCCCAATGTTGATTTTGATTCTTGTATTAAAGGATAACTACCGCTTTTTACAACCTGGACCTTATTTCTAGCAAAATATATTATCATTTACTCACCCAGATAACTTTGGTGTCATTTGGCGTCATTTGGACGAAATTAGATCCAGTGTAGCGCCGGTATATCCATATAATGCGAGTGACGGGGCATCAAAACACAGCCTCTATATAATGCATTATCTGCCACGAAAAAAACGGTAGTTATCCTTTAAATCATTCATTTTTGTCCAGTTATTGTTCATTTATCAGTTGGGCTATTCATGGATAGTTCCAATTTGGTTTAAGGCGTGACACAAGTCAACTGTTGCCTAAAAGACAATACATATACTCTTTAAGTCACAAATAAAGTCAGCCTAAAGTAGGCATCTGCATTCCAGAGGCCTCTGTCATCATCTAACAGAAAGAACATGCCAACAGCAACAGTCATAAATGAGCTTGGCACAAAAGGATACACTTTGGTGTTTGAATCGGTCATCCCAACCCTGAAGCAGGGATGGCAGGCAGCCTAATGTATACAGATGCAGTATAGCATCCCTGGCATACAGTGCATATGTCCTTGATGATAGTGTTTGTGGTGGAGAGCAGAGTGGAGAATTGCAAGTTGATCCTCAAGGTGGAAGCAAGGAAGAGTAAGCAAATAACAGGCTAGCTGCTGGGTTTTCTCCTTGAAACAGATACTTAGTAAAGTATGTTTCTTTCAAGGAGTTAGATGAATAATGAAGACATTGAACATGGTGGTATGCGATGCAGTATGTGCATTATCACTATAGATATACAGAAGAGGGATGACATGACTTATGAATGAAAGTTATGCTTGTCAAAAAAATGGCATGAGAAAAAAAAGTAATACATTATATTTAGTGTTCTGTCGTGCTGTTTTCATCACACTGCCTCAAAACTCTTCATTAAATTAGAGCAAATTTGTTTGGTGTGTCAAATGTTTGTTCAAACACTCCATTCCACATGCAGCGAAAACATCTACACAAAACTTCTTTGTGGGAAAAACATTTTCGTTCTTTGAAAATAATTTCTTTGTATTATATGCTATGT